>NC_135250.1:23081394-23781063 GCF_964204865.1 Styela clava
TTTATAATCTAATCCAGAATGGTTTAAAAATTAAGTTAGAATAATGTTGAAATTATTTCTTGCGCGGAGAGATTATGTTTGAGGTAATTGCCTCGTTAACTCTGAGTCATGCCCGCCCCCACTTTTGTGAGTAGAAATGGGAACAGGTTTTTGATCTTCTTTTAACTATTTATCAGCCAACCTGGCTAAACTAATTTGGCTATTTTCGCTGCTAAATTTTATAATATTATTAGGTATGTATTATATTTTATATTGACCTTTTAATATGACATGATAATTTGAAGAAATATATCATTTGAATAATTTCTAATGACTGAAATACAATATATGAGATAATATATTTGCACTTAATGTATCAGTTTGATAGGATAAAGAAAAAAAAAAAATTAAACCCGTGGATATACACATGGGTTCAAATGTACGTGGGTTCAAATGTACGGTCACCATTTACTGTACATTCTATCGTAGCCAAACCCTATGAGTTTCCTAATTGAACACATAGTTTACGAATGTCAATGCACAATGCACCTCGATTACAAATATCAGTTTTTTTATTATCTGGAATATCCCTTTTTCAAGCTGAAATAATTTGCACTATGAACTAGAGCTGCGTGCAGCTTTAACAGGCTTCCCGCGTAAAAAAAAATTTGCATTTTATTGCTAGCTCAGAACTTCTGCACATTTGAGGTGAATTTCAAGTTTGTAGGACCAATTTGAAAAAATAATAATAATAATAATAAATAAATAATAATAATAATAAAACACAGGAATACAATAGGTTCCCTGCTGACAAGCAGCGGGAAGCCTAATAATTCTATCAGCCGCTTGTTTTAACCAGTCTACCCCGCACACCTAAAATAATAATTACATAGTATCTGTACTTGCATTATTCGTGGGTATTGGTATCGGTTACAAAAGTGGTATCGGAACATTTCTAGTACTTGCTAGCTTCATTTAATCATTTGTTTAGATTTTGTTGAGCTCATTTCATTCAGGCATCCCTTCTTGTTAGTTAGAGTGTTATTTTTTTTATTGTGATCTTTGTTTTTTGAAGCAGTTAACTTATTGAGTTCTTCATTGTCTCTCCTGAGGTTTATTTGTGATGGACTGTTTAATTATATTTCTCTATTGTTTCAGGTATTATTATTAATAGTGGTATAATCATAAGCAGTACTTTATAAAATCAAATAAAGTCATTTCAGAAATGGAAGAAAAAATCAATACAGATTCTAAAGAACATGCTGTTGAAATTTTACAACAATTAAATGAATATCGTAAAACTGGACGTCATTGTGATTTCATGATCAAAGCTGGATCTGAGGAACTTCCTGTTCATAAGAATATTATGTCGGCAAGTTCCGATTATTTTAAAGCAATATTATCTCATGAAAATGTTGAAACAAAATCTGGTGTCGTTGAAATAAAGGAATTTGATGAAGTTTGTGTTAAAAAATGTGTTGATTTCATTTACACTGGGGATGCTTATGTTGCCAAAGAGAAACGTGAAACACTCATGGGTGTCGCTCACATGATGCAGCTGCAAAGACTTTGTGATAGTATCGCAATTTTTCTGGAAGATGATCTTGATTCTAAATCGTTTTTTCAAACTAAAAAAATTGCGAATAGGTACAACTGTAAACAACTTGAGGAAAAATGCAATCAATTTGCATTGCAACGTTTCGAAGAAATTGCCCAGTCTGATGAGTTGGATGGATCTTGATGAAAAATTTATTTCATTTCTGATGGAATCAAATGAAACAAAAGCAAAGGAAGAAGGGAAATGTAAGATGTTGTTAGCATGGACCAAACATGATATTGATGAAAGAAAGGAATGTTTTCTTGGTTTGGTGATGAAATTTCAGTTGACAAAAATGACTTTGTCATATAGAAGATTTCTTGTTGAAAATGAACCATTGATATTTGAATCTATGCAGTCTATCCAGTCGCTGACTTTGTCAATATTAGACAGCCATGGGGATATCAGCTCAAAAGATTTTAATTTACCAAAGAATAAACAGCTTGTTGTTTTTGATCAAACTTCTCAAAGAATACATTCTCTTGATGTTGCTGATAAAACATGGACACCAATGCAAACCATGGACCAAGCAATTATAAAGAAATTATATTCTGCTGTAATGATGGAATCTTACATTTATGTGATTTGTACAAATAAATTATTTTATAGACTTGAATATGCTGAATCAAATGCAAAGTGGGAACAAATGGCAAATACAAATCTTCAGTATGCTTGTGTAGTTGCACTCGATGGCTTTGTTTATGGTATTGAGTATGGAAAGAGCTCAAACATTATGGAAAGATATGATCCATCAAATAATAGATGGACCAGACTAGCAAACAAATCATTGATCCTAGCTTGTGAATCTTTGGTGGCTGCTGATGGAAAGGTGTTTTGTATTGCAGGACAATCTAAGCAGCAATATCGAGCAACAAACCAAGTTGAGATTTATGATCCTGTCACATCAACTTGGTCAATGGATAATAGATCATTGAATGAAGCAAGATATTATGCTTCTGCAACAGCAACAGAGGAAGGCATATATGTTATTGGAGGTTATGTTAATGGTAAATCATTGCTCACTACTGTTGAATTTCGTTCATCTGTAACTAAAGCCTGGGTGATGTTGAAACCAATGAAAACTGCAAGGCACTGGTTTGGTAGTTGTGTGATTGATGAGGAGGTTTATGTCATTGGTGGAAATGGAAATCCTGCAAATATAGAGGAATATGATCCGGAAATAAAAGAATGGAAAATCATTGAAACAATACCAGGAAAAAATATTTTTCCAAGAGCAACAGTTGCAATATCAATATAACATTGAAAGCTTATATTCCTGGACATACATGGCTCTCATATGTTTATTGAAAATCCCTGTCAACATTTATAATTTTTTTCCCAAATTATATCATAAAATGATGAGGGCCAAATAATTTAAATTTATCAAATATTCATTCATTTCATTATCTTATGTTCTTGTCTTAAGTTATAGTTAGCTTGAGAATGAATGTATGATTTAATATTAAGTTTATTGGATTTTTTCATACATACATCTATCTTATTGATAATTTGACAGCCTGATGCTAAACATTACCTGATTTTATTAAGAAGTTGTTATTCGAATCTTATTAATGGTTTCTAATTTCCCCCCATTTTATAATATTATTGAATTGTTAATGATCAAAATTTCAATTTAGTATTCTTCGACATTTTCTATTTTTTCATTGTTTCATTCAATTTTGTGACATGCTACAATGAGGCGTTGACCAATTTCAATTTTTATTTATGAATCGTGGTTTCATAATTTGAAATTCTTTTATTCACAATGCCTAAATTGTTTTGAAAAATTTCATTTGATCTTAGTTCAACACAACAATTCTAGTTTTTCAATTGTTGCTGAGAATGGGTTAATATTAAATAATCATTTGCTTTAGTGATAATCACTGTATTTTTTTGAAATATTAATTTTGTTTCCACTGCTTTTCTGATATAATCAATTACGGTACCTAATATGCATTTTTTTAAATTTGTTTATGAATATCTATGCTTTTTATTCATGGAATAACTGTTCTATAGATTCGACATTATGAATTGTCATATTCAGGCTAGTGGCTCTAAACCTATTATTACATGGCAAATTGGTTTCTGTTCATCCAATATCCATTTTTTTTAAATTTGAACTGGCAAGGATGAAAGAACTTTTTTTAACAGATTATTATTTATTCAACCTTGTCTTAGTAATCCCTTACTGCTGATCACTGTTGACCAATTAATTTTTAATTTTTTCCAGAAAGAAGGAACGTTGCTGCAGTCACGTTCTAAGCATCATTTTCAGAAGGCTTTTTGGGTTCTACTCCTAGGTATCTAGAATAACTGGCGTTTATTTAATCGAGAGCTCTTGCCGGAGTCTAAAAGATCTAGTTTTTCCCAGTGGAAACAAATATTCATCTATTTCGGCATCTCAGTGCATCTTGAAGATAAATTTTTTAAATAATAAAATATCTTCAGTTTGTTTTTAAGCATGACCAATTCAAGTGGTCAGTAATTGGAGATTTTGAATAGTAGAATTTCTGATGGCTCTACAAAGTGATTTCACATAATCTTCATGTTGATGTTGCCATTAGGATAGTAGAGACACAGTTTCACACTACAACGTCAACAGGGCCAAATGACTAAATAAAAGAAAGTGAAAGTTTCGGCAGTAAAAGCGACATCAAATGGGACCCTACAGCAGTCCCTGTTAACCTTTGATGATGTCAATATTACAAATTGAAGTCCCCCTTTTACACACCATAGCGCCGTAATTTGACTGTAAAACGTACCTTACCAATGAGTTAATGATAGTTGGCTACATATGGGGGGGGGGGTATTCATGAAAACAACCAGGACTATAGTTGTAAATTTAGAACAAACAAAAAAAGATCAATTTTGTGTTGCTGAAAAGATATTCAAAATGGGTTTGTTTTACGGTAGTTACATAGAATATAGGAAATACTGGAAAATAGCACCAGACTAAGTTTCACTGAAAGTGTTACTCTGTTTTATATCACAAAATTAGATTTTTGGAAATTACCCATTTTCACAATATCAATATTAAAAAAATTAAAATAATGCCATTTTCTTCAGTTTTGGGGTGTTCCCAATTAAAAAATAATAATTATAAGATAGAAACAAAAAGTGTGTTACATTGTTATCAACCACATTGGCACAACCCCATGTCAAAGCTCACTAGAAACTACATCTTTGTCGAATGCTTCTTACAAAGTCTCATGCCAACCGATCTCTACTTCCCCCAAAAAATAAGTACTTACTAGCAGCATTTAATCAATTGTTTAGATTTTGTTGAGCTCGCAACAAAATTTAAAAATATAACCCCACTGGCAACTGTTGCAATATCTATGTAACATCAATTACTCTTATACTTCACAAACATTA
This sequence comes from Styela clava, assembly GCF_964204865.1. Classification (NCBI taxonomy): domain Eukaryota; kingdom Metazoa; phylum Chordata; class Ascidiacea; order Stolidobranchia; family Styelidae; genus Styela; species Styela clava. The sequence continues at coordinate 23,086,346 of NC_135250.1, forward strand.
TTCTTGATGAAAAAAATACTTATCAGTTTTTCTAATGTCCTCTCAAATTAATTTTTTTCATAATGATGAAACTAGTAAATTAATCATTTGTGTGTAGTAATATTTTGAGTGAATAATTTATTTAACCAAGTGTATTAGATTATTGTTCTTCAATACATTTAGCTTAAGAACGAATTTACAGAATGTTTAAAGATATACCATAGCTTGAATAATTTCTCTTTACAGATATGGAAACAATAAGATCAATGTTGATAATTCGATTGTTTGCTTAGTTAATCATTACCTATTTTATTTGGAAGTGACAAGTGAAAATTACTTTAATATTGGTAGTGTTGATATTTTATTGTTTTTTTTCAATCAAATTCTTGAAAATGTAACATTTTCAATATTTTACTCAATTCTGGGATATGTCAGATTACAGGGGCTTATCCCATATTATTTTTTATGGTTGGTATGGTATGGGATGTAATCATATCTTTCGCATTACCTCGCATTAATTGTTTATGATGGGGCCTATCTGATTTTAGTTCTATACAAGAATTCAAGTTTTTCATCTTTATGATCCAGTGGGGATTCCTTCGAAATCACTGCAATTTTTAATTATTAACATTTCACTGCTTTTCGATATAACTAGTTCAAAGATATGTTAAATATTATTCATCCCTTTTTTTCTTTAAGTCAGTGGTTCCCAAACTATAAGTTGCGACCCCGGATTGGGTCGCGTGATGATTTTTCTGGGTCGCCTAATTTCTGTCAAACATGCACATACAAATGACTAGGATTTGAAAGCTGGAAAGTGAAATTTGTGCTGTTCGGCATGTACCGGAAAGGTGCTTAACTAATAGCCCTATTTTCTACATTTCTGCATTAACTTGGCCATTTATTGTCCAAAAGGTGCCAAAATTGCTTTAACCTTTCCGGCTGGTCGGCAGGTACCGGTATTAGTAAATGCAATTGAGCTAGAGTGTTACGAGCACCAATATTATTTCTCATTTTATAGTTTTTTTGATCTCGTTACATCCGAATGAGTAGTTGGTCTTTTCATTCATGGGTAACTGCAGGCCAGTGTTCCCTCTAAGAAAATTCCACACTGCGCAAATGTTGTTTGTACTGCGCAAGACTATTTTAGGCCTGAGCAGGGTCTTGAAGTATTTACAAACTTTGTGAAATATTACAATAGTATTACCTATATATAATCGTAATGCGAACAAAGCTAGCTTCTTGTCCATGTTTATTGATGAATATAATATATATATATGAATATATATATAATCGTAATGCGAACAAAGCACACATTTAACTCAAATAGCTTCTTGTCCATGTTTATTGATGAATCAAGCGACAATCATCAATGCACAATACTTTATGTACAATATCAACCTTTTTCATAGTTGAAATATCATTGCTTTCATCAACAATTAGGGTATGAAATTTTTCTTGTCGTATGCTCTGTAAGATTTCTTTCCAGACGACCAAGTCTAAGTTTTTCAAAAATTCAAAGATGTAATTTTTGCTTTGCCAAGTTCAAACTACCTCCCATTGATTCAAACTTTCGCTTCGGAGTTTAATGCACCTAGTGCTTTTTATGATCTAAATGGCATTTTATATAGTCAACTTTCCATTCCGCCGATGATTTGACTTGAAATAGCGATAAATTTCAAAAGTTTAGCAGTTTGTTTTTTCGACTTTATGTATTGGTACTGTATCACGATTGCAAATTAGTGTCTCACAGTCCATGTTGTATTTAGCCATACCACTCTAAAATCAATATTCTTATTTTTAGCCTTGCTTCCTTGAATAGACTTTTTACTTGGACCTAAGATAAAAACATTAGTATATTGAATTTGGTTAAATGATAAACCACTCATTCCAGTAAACTGCCAAATATAAAAACGCTTAAAACTTTTTTAGTAATTTCTGAGGAAACATAATAATCATATAACACTTTGCATTTAGAACAAGTATCATTTATAACAGAGGTGACAAACCTGCGGCCCGCCAAGAGATTTTGTGCGGCCCGCGGAGTATTCAGTGTATGTTTGGCTTGACTGTACATAGAAAACGGGAGCGCCAGTATTACTTGGATTGATTCGTTTAAAATTTCTATATAGGGAGGCTTGCGAAATAAGGATCTCTTTTATAAAGCCCTCGCCACTAATGTGAAATTAGAGAAAAACACCACGCTCTGAAATACCAAATTAGTAATTATCCAGTTGCGGTTTTGGTTAGAATTGATTAGGATTGAGAATTGATTGATCGAGAAATTGAATCGAAAAAAATCCGGGAATTTTCATGAAACTGTCGCCGCAATTAGGCAGGCCACTTGTAAAAAATGCCCGTATTTTCAACGGATGTCAGTTTTCAGTTGTGTTTATATAACCGAAATGTCAATATGCCTTCTGATAGTCCGAGGAGCTTCAATTTAAGCAGACAATATTTGACTTCATTCTTTACATAGCTCCGAGATTGTGATGTGTACTTATTTGATCAGGCATTGTTTTCCATTATAGTTTCATTTTTTTATGAAGCGAGGTTTATTTTGATGAACTGTAAAGTCAAACTCTTTCAATTTTCCCTATTGTTCAAAGTATTATTATTAATAATGATAAGCAGTACTTTATAAAATCGAACAAAGTCATCTCGGAAATGGAAGAAAAAATCAATACAGATTCTAAAGAACATGCTGTTGAAATTTTACAACAATTAAATGAATATCGTAAAACGGGACGTCATTGTGATTTCATGATCAAAGCTGGATCTGAGGAACTTCCTGTTCATAAGAATATTGTGTCGGCAAGTTCCGATTATTTTAAAGCAATGTTATCTCATGAAAATGTTGAAACAAAATCTGGTGTCGTTGAAATAAAGGAATTTGATGAAGTTTGTGTTAAAAAATGTGTTGATTTCATTTACACAGGGGATGTTTATGTTGCCAAAGAAAAACGTGAAACACTCATGGGTGTCGCTCACATGATGCAGCTGCAAAGACTTTGTGATAGTATCGCAAATTTTCTGGAAGGTGATCTTGATCCTAGATCGTTTTTTCAAACTAAAAAAATTGCGAATAGGTACAACTGTGAACAACTTGAGGAAAAATGCAATCAATTTGCATTGCAACGTTTTAAAGAAATTGCCCAGTCTGATGAGTTGGATGGATCTTGATGAAAAATTCATTTCATTTCTGATGGAATCAAAGGAAATGAAAGAAAGGGAAGAAGTGAAATGTAAGATGTTGTTAGCATGGACCAAACATGATATTGATGAAAGAAAAGAATGTTTTCTTAGTTTGGTGATGAAATTTCAGTTGACAAAAATGACTTTGTCATATAGACTCTATAATGGTCGGCAACCACCGGGCCGCGGCCCATCGTCGGTCCGCGGAAAGGTTACTACCGGTCTGCAGAGAGGTGACACAGAAACGGACAAGGCCCTAATGACGCCTCTACAATCTAACCACATACTACACAATCAAAAAAGCACTAAACCAGACAAACATAACGCATTTCAGCAGCATGTCTGACTTCACAAACAATTCCCATGTCATTATGTCGCATTGACGCTGGGCCAATTGTTCCCTCAACGCCCGTATAAGAAAGTCTCACATCAGTCGGCATAAGATCTCTCGAACAAAATGATTCTCGCTAGGAACGTGACTAGTGACTACTCCACTACTTGCTCATAGCTAACCGGTCATGACTAGTCAGTGCTAATTCTATACTTCAGGAATCAGGATAATCATAAGTTAACACATCGGGTAAAAAATTAGTTATGGCAAAACAAACAATAGTAAAATCAAATATTCAATCAAACATCAATCAATACCCAGACTAGAGACAGGAGGTTTACAGGCATTGTTACTTATTCCACCATCTTATTAATGTGAGGCCTGGTTTCAATATTGATAACTACAAAAAAGGAAATATCGAAGTAGGCTGTATGAAACACGTTACATGTGTCGATGTCGACCATATCTCCAATATTGGAACAGTTAATTGCCAACCAATAATTACAGATCTCGCATTAAATAGCATGGCTTTCGTTTTTTCAGTATATTATTAACATAAGTTTCTTAACGTGTAGAATTTATTGCATAAACTTAGTTCGTTTGTATAAAAGGTGGTCCGCCAAAATTTTCGCCAGGGTTTACCGGTCCGTCACTTAAAAAAGGTTGCCGACCATTGATATAGACGATTTCTTGTTGAAAAGGAGCCACTGTTATTTGAATCTATGCAGTGTATTCGGTCACTGACTTTATCAATACTGGACAGCCATCCTGAGAATATCAGTTCAAAAGATTTCAATTTAACAGAGAACAAACAGCTTGTTGTTTTTGACAAAACTTCTCAAAGAATGCATTCTCTTGATGTTTATGATAAAACATGGACACCAATGCAAACCATAGATCAAGCAAATATACAGAATACATTGCATTCTGCTGTAGTGACGGAATCTTACATTTATGTGAGATTTGTAGCAATAGATTATTTTATAGACTTGAATTTGCTGAATCCAATGCAAAGTGGGAACAAATGACAAATACAAATCTTAAGTATGCGTGTGCAGTTGCACTCGATGGTTTTGTTTATGGTATTGAATATGGAAAGCACTCAAATATTATGGAAAAATATGATCCACCAAATAATAGATGGACCAGACTTACGAACAAATCATTGATTCTAGCTTGGGAACATTTGGTGGCTGCTGATGGAAAGGTGTTTTGTGTTGCAGGAACAAACCTACAAGGTCGAGCAACAAACCAAGCTGAGATTCACGATCCTGTCACATCAACTTGGTCAATGGATCATTGAATGAAACAAGATATCAAGCAACTGCTACAGAGGAAGGAATATATGTTATGGGAGGCTATGATACAAAATCAAATCTCACTACTGTTGAATTTCGTTCATCTGTAACTAAAACCTGGATGATGTTGGAACCAATGAAAACTGCAAGACATTATTTCAGTAGTTGTGTGATTAATGACAAAGTTTATGCCATTGGTGGAAATGGAAATCCTGCAAATATAGAGGAATATGATCCCGAAACAAAAGAATGGAAAATCATTGAAACAATACAAGGAAAAAATCTAATTCCGCTGGCAACTATTGCAATATCTATGTAGCTTCATTTACTCTTATACTTTGACAATTATGGCTCTCATAATCTTATTGAATATACCTATCAATTTTCTGATTTACTCTGAAATTAAATTTGTTTGCTGAATTATTGAAACTAGTAAATTAATCATTTGTGTGGTAATATTCAGATTGAATACCGGTAATTCCTTTGACAACATTTTTTTTATTACCGTATTTATCTTCAATACATTTAGCTTAAGAACGAATTCACAGAATGTTTGAAGATATAGCTTGAATATATTCTCTTTATAGATAACCAATATCAATATTGATAATCCGATTGTTTGGTTAGTTAATCATTACCTATTTTAATTGGAAGTGACAACTGAAAATTAACTTCATATTGGTAGCGTTGATATTATATAATTTTTTTTATGTCATTTTATTTATTATGGTCTACAATTTATTCTCTAATTCTTAAAAATGTATCATTTTTCAATATTTTATTCAATTTTGTGATATGACATCTTACAGGGGCTTACCCTACATTATTTTTTCATGGTTGGTATCATATGGGTTGTTATCATATCTTTCTTATTAACCTGATGGGGCCTATCTGATTTTAATTCCATACAATAAATTAAGTTTTTCATCTTCATGACCCAGTGGGGGTTATTTATACCAAATGCTCATTCCTTCGAAATCACTGTTTTATTTTTATTTTCATCATTTCACTGCTTTTTTGATATAATTACCTAGTTCGAAAATATGCATTTTCTAAATGCGGTAAACATTATTCTTGCTTTTTATTCTTGGAATAACTGATCAAAAATAAATGTGTTTTTGTAAATGAAATATTTAGGTTAGTGACAGTAAAGCCTTTATGGCCCCTGTTGCACAAATTGGGTTCGGTCCATCCAATATCAAATTTTTGCAATTTTTTTTTTTTTACAAATAGAAGAAAATACAAAACTCTTGGATCACTGATGTGTGTTGTCCAATGCATTATTAGTGTTTTGTATTTTTGAGGTGAGGCTCATTTCATACCATCATCTGTATAACGTCATAACAGACTTGTTGTGGCCTTCTAGGCTAAGAACAGTTGTTCAACTTTTAATATTCCTATTCTGAAAATGATGATGTTGAGACATTTTCATTTTTGGTATTAATATCTTTGCAACCAATGAGGCATGAAATCATATTGTTATTCATTGATTTCAATTCCTGATTAACAGACAATAAGTTCTGTAATAAAGGAAATATAATTTTATTGAATATTCTCGAAAATTTTATTATTGTAGTATATTGATATTGACTAATTCAGTGAACTTGATAAAATATAGAATTGTTATTATGTTATGTATAAAAGGTGCTAGACAGAAATATAAATTTTCATTTTGATGTTTGTAGTTAATCTTCTGACAAATTCTTACTGGCATTATTACTTATCGATCTCGATATATTGGGTATTTGTCTGTTAGACACTTTCGTATGTTACGCGATATCTCACGAAAGCGAAGTTGAATCTGCTCCAAATTTTGCATGTTCATTCATCATATCTCGGACCAGAAGCCTATGATTTTGGATGAATTATGTCCTATAATTGGCGAATTAATTGTGGTGGGACGCGCGGTGTGTCTATTGAGTCAAAGGGAAGATATCGAGACCGCAGTTTCTGTTTTGGGGGATCCTCTTACTCTCGTCGCTGCGAACGATTGTGTGCGTAACAATGCCCTGTCTGCGATGTGGAGCATTTAGGTATTTTGGTTACATGCGGATCGATAAGTTGGCAGTCTCCAATCGCTATCCAGTTTTATGTAATTTTTCACAGGTGTTATTTGCAATATTAATATCATAATTAGATCAGCCAAGAAAGAAATGAAGTTTTCTCTGATAGTCGCGAAGTTCCTGCTTGTCTTCATAACATGCTTGTTACGTCACTGCTTAATTTCCCAAAAGAATGTTGAAGATGATTTGATGCATATTTTTGATAAAGATCTACACAGACAACACATGTCACTATTGTTTGGCTAAAGTTGGAATTGATATCAGGTTGTGGAGTTGGCAGTTTAATAAACTCATTTTGATATTGGCTAGAAACGGCTGTATATCAAATCAATGACATTAAATCATTGATCAAATATCCTCTAGTTGGATTTCAAAATAGATTAACGACTTTAAGTTTTTTCATACCTAGAACACCAGTAAATTTTGGAATTGTGAGAAAGTGGGGTAGTTTTTAGTTTTGATGATGTCATCGCACACAAAAACTGGATCCTAAAAAGCCAACACAAATTTTTGAAATAAATGAAAGTCATAGCCTTTTAGCGAAAAATGCTCTAACCGCTGGAAATTTCAAAGCCATTTCTTTCAAGATAATGAGGAAAGATATTATTTCACAACAACATAATAACAAAACGATCCATATGTACAATTAATGTCCAATTAGAATCTAGAAGATCGCAAATTATATTTTAATTAAAATTCTTGGTGAAGTGTCATTGGCGAGCAATCGTGATCACACTGGATGGTATCCAAGAGCCACTGAATCCAACACCAGATAGTTAGGGTATTCCCCGTTTCACGGACAACAGGCAGGAAGGTGTTGTGTTGTGGGAAATACAACACGGTGCATTTTGTTTCGGCATTCTGGATATACTGGTATGAGTTTATTTTCATTCATTAATGAAATAGGTATATGCAGTGGCGTATCTAGGTGAAATGGCGCCAATGGCAAAGGTTTAAAGATGCGCCCCAACTTCGCTTGTTTTGTTTACATGATTTAATAATGACACAATAAGCATTGGACGATCGGGCAATGACAAGATCCAAGAATAGTATACTTTTCGTGCCTTTCTTGACGAAAATTCGTCGATGATTTCTTCTCTTACCCTTACTCTCTTTATACTTAATAAAGCCAGATCACACAACCTTTCCTGGCTTATTGAAGATCCAGGGTATGATAGAATTAATTTTATTTTACTAAGCGATCCCTCGCAACTTTCCTTGAATAATGCCATTGTCAGCAAAATTTGCAAAGATATCCGGAGATTGAGTAAACCAAGACTCGACACAATGAAAAATCATTTTGAACACTTGGAGAAGGGTAAGAGGTTGAATGTGCTGTGTTTTAATGGAATCGAGATGCCCTCGCAACACAGGATCAAAGACGGCAAGGAATTTCATTGAAGCCAAGAAAATTACCAACATTTGAATCACTATTTGCTTGAATTGATTCCCTGTAGACCCTCGCAAAACGGGGTTTTGTTCCGCCAGCTACTTTATTACACTAATATTTATTTAAGAATCTCACACCACTTTTGTCTTTTCATTTCAATTTGTACATGGAAATCGGTGCCAGTAATTCCGGTTCTATTGCTCAAATTTTTTTCCACGATGTAAAACACTCGCTCTCATTGTACGAATATTTATAAATGTTCACTCCAGTACGATAGCAGAGCAAATATGAGGTGCAGTTAGTCCAGTACCGTATCAATTTAAGTTTATTCATGTTGAATTATGACGTGACCGTCAATTGCGCTAACTGGCGGAACAAACGGCATTGATCGTTGGCTGACAATTTTTATTGACTTTTGCCATTATTCAATTAGAAATACGAATTTCAAGTATTTTCAATTTTCATTATAACATAAGAACTTTTCACGTTTTTTGTGCCCCCTTCCGAACGGCGCCCATGGCACGAGCCATGGCTGCCATACCCTAGATATAGGATATATATGAAGATATAGGTATATGTATGAATTTAATATTGAAGAGACTTTATGTCAATAATTTTTGGGGTCTTACTACTTACTGAATATCGTACAGGAGCAGACTGAGGAGCAGAAAGCTCAACGACTGAATGCATGCCGAGTTGACATGCATTTTTCCAAGTTTGACACAAAATTTAATGTTAATTCTTTGCTCAATCGTCATTCTGCAATTGAACCCCCTATCGCCAAAACAGAACAAAACCAGCGCAAAACAGGAGTCGCAGTTATTACCACCTCATGACGGCACCTGTCACGGAAGAACCACGGCGCCTGTCGCCATGGTTTTATGGCCTATTTTCGGTATATTTACAAGGTTATGTACCGGATTCTAGGTCATCATGCGAAATTTTATCTACTTTTTTTTATCTAACCCTAAAGCCAAATCAATTAAAACTGTATCCATATGGAAAATGTTCTAACTTGCGTTACCCAAAATGTGTCACCAGCATGGGGTAGACCTGCCATTACAGCTTGCATGCCTTGGTTTGTGTTTTTAATTTGCTGCCGTGGTACCCCAACCAGGGATGGCCATTTCCGAATACTGAACTATTCCGAATACATTCTAAAATAATGTTTTCGAATCTGGAATTCCGAATACATTCTAAAATCAAAAATAACACAATTTTGTTTTAGTTCATAAACCCAGTAAAATAGGAAATAAGCTTCAATAGAAATATTAGAGTAAAGCCACAAACCAATAGTATATGTATACAAAGTAATTGATAGTTTGTGGTTATTTTGTTTAGCATATTGTTAAGTCTGAAATTAGCAATAAGTTAGAGGATAGATGACCACCACTGCCAGGCGCGCAGCCAGGATTTTTAAAATCGGAAATTTCCATTGCCGCCTGTAACATCCACCGCGATTCTACGCTCGTTGAAAGAGCCGTCTTTTCGGCGTATAATGATCATCCTGTCGCTTAAATTATTCAATCCATGACAACTACGAAATTCTAAAATATCTTTTTATATTGTTTCAATGTGTCCAACATAACTCGCGGTTGCTTCTTCTTACGTCAAAATGAAAACATTACTATTTGGTCCACGGCGAATTGTGGCCTAAATGTACGAGAAAAACTGCCTGATGTATTTAATTTTAATACGTATTTTTGCAATCTTGCTAACTCGTTATCGTCGTTAGAAAAATCCTAATAGATATAAAATTCTTCTAAGTACAACTTCATGTCACACAATAAATATACATATAAAGTTTAGCAGTAAATTAAAAATACAGATTCATCGCCGTGATTACTCCACCTGTTAAAAGAGCCGACTTTCACAACGAATTATATAACGTATATTTTCGAGAATAGGCCGAGTTTAAAACTGAAAAAAAAAGTTGCCAAACTAAGGGACCGGCTTATTCGCGCATGACTCAGATCGCACCAAAAAATTGGTTCATTCGCGCATCAGACTTTGATCCCGCAACGAGATGACATTATGCTGACTTGCCGGTAATTCCAGAAGCTTCAAACCATATCAAGTTCTCATAATAAAAGCGTGCATGCACGCACTCAATCGCTTGTGAAGGTGGATTGTTTTATCATACAGCTGATGGCTTGTACAGTCTGTGATTCGTTGTTCAACACGTGATGCTTGTACAGTCTGTGATTGGTTTGTTTTCGCTAGCTTGTGCAGTTGTGATTGTCTTATCATACAGCTGATCGCTTGTTCAACACCAAAGTGACTATAATAGTTACTTTGTTCAACACGTGTCGCTTGTACAGTCTGTGATTGGTTTGTTGTCGCTCGCTTGTGCAGGTGTGATTGTCTGATCCCACGTGATCGCTTGTACAGTCTGTGATTGGTTGGTTGTCACACACGTGATCGCTTGCGTGTTTGCGCTATTAAATAGTCTTGTCATTTATCGTTCAGTACAGTTTTAAACTACCGTGATCATGTCGAACTCTATCAGAAAAAGAATGTCTTACCCTTGTTCTTTTAAACTCAAAATTGTAGCAGCTGCAGAAAATCCCTTCCATTAATACAAACCATGACGCATTGGAAAGCAATATAGACTTTATTAACATGAATTAACAAGTAAGAGTTGCGGGTAAGAATCCACCTACGGCTCTCGCTAACAAACAGAAACGATAAATGTGAGAAATGTTTGTGTTACAGTAATTTTGTTTTCTTTCTGCGCCTTTCTTAACGCATGTAGTGTGTTAAGATTCGTAGCGATTTATAAGAATGTGTTAATACAGCGTTATTTTATTCCTTGAAACAGACGTGGAACGAAATTAACCGCCATTGTGGGCGATCAAAGGAAATTGTTTTATGCTGATTCAGGAGCTCTATTTTAAACTCCCGACGCATTGAAAAGCAATATAGGCTTTATTAACATAAATTAACAAATAAGAGTCACGTGTAATAATTCACCTACGGCCGTCGCTAATATGCAGAAACGATAAACGTGAGAAATGTTTGCGTTACAGTAATTTTGTTCTCTTTCTACGATTTTCTTAAGGCGTCCGGCATGTAACGATTCGAAGGACCGGCTTATTCGCGAATTTTTATAAAATCGCTGTTTTAAGGCTGTTTTTAGGGAGTCTGCTTATTCGCGAGATGGGCGTAATTTCGAGAAAATACGGTAACAACGCCTATATATTTTTCTGTTGTGCAAAGTGATTAATTCGTGACCAATACGGGCATATTTAAAATGTCTTGCTTTTTTAATTCAATTGTTTCCAATATAACCTGCGGTTGCGTCGACAAAATAAAATCCTCACCACTCTAATATGCCATGGCAACCCGCAGACATAAAAATAAAAATGTGTGGTAAACTGCCCTATTATATATTGTTTTGTTCCTTATTTTGCGAATTCAGCAAATTTGAGATGTGTAACACTGACTCCACTCAATCGAAATGCCCCCACTCTGATTATTTTTGAGATGAAACTGTTCGAAAAATCCATAAATCTGCCGTAAAATTTATTTCAGCACAATAAAAATTGATTGAATATACTTTAGATTAATTATATTATATATATTCTCACAACCCGGTAAAAGTCGCGTTTCAAACCTTGTATAATGTTAACACAAAAATTTTCGACGGCAATTTAATTAAGGTAATGGATAATCAGGCACCCTAGAAAAGCGTTTTTTAAATTGTCGCGGGCTTCATTAAAACATATTTTGTTTACGGTTTTATTTTCAGTATTTCAAATTGCCGCTTTTCAATCCAAAAATTTGCGTTTTCTATAGAAACTCGCCGCCGATGACGTATTTACCGGATTCACAATTTGCCTTTTAGTAAAGTAACACAAACGTGAATGCGTTTACGGCCTAAATAACACGTCCGCTGATAAAGCAATCGCGCGCAAGTTTCTATCGAGAATGTTTTCACTCAACGGAAATGTCTTGAAAGCGGCGTCGAAAATGTGTGACGCCACACAAATATTCGATATTCTTATGAACGCTGATTCCGATATTCGAATAACGAGATATTCGAATACATTCCAATACTTTATTCGAATTGGCCATCCCTGACCCCAACTCAAAAAAAAAATATCAACTCATTGCAAATTTTTTTTCTGCTTTGCGCTGTTTTTCTCTGTTTTGCGTGCTGTTTTCCTCTGTTCCGCGCTGTATTCAGTAATTAGTAAGACCATTTATTTTTGGAATGTCAATGGGCTGTTGATTTTTGGCAATGGTGTTGCATAGAAAATAATTAAAATAATATTTTAGCAAATGAATCACAATAGTATGCAAAAAATCAACAATTTGGGAATATCGAAATTCAGTAAAATTATGATGAAATAGTTAAAAGTAGAAGTACTATGCGTTCAATTTTAAAATGTTAACTGATAGAAATTTCAAATTTATTGAAAACAGGTGAAAGAAATGATTTATTATTGTATGAACACATGGATGATCTCATACAAAGATCAATCATGATGTGACATTTTTTATGCAACACCAGCTTTGATGAATACATGGGAGGATTCAAATGTCCAAATTTATGCATCATTTTGATTTAATTCATAGATAGATAGTGAATAGAAAAGTGCCAAAACACCACTTTGTTGTCTGATTTTCTATCTAGATTAACTAAATCGATCAATTATTGGTAAATATATATAAAATGTGTGCACAACTTGGATGACAATTGTATGATAATATGGACTAACTTATTTTCAATTGACATATATTGTATTATATATGATACAAAACTCCGGTAATTGTATGGTTTTATATTTTAATTGTTACATATATTATTTGAACTTGTGGGAAATGTGTTATAAATTATGAAACTGTTTAATTTGGGGCAACTTATACTAATTCGGCACTAAAATCTCTATACGAAATAGAGGTGAGATTGGGCCAAAAATTCCGGCCCGACCCAGGCCCATGGGTATTAAACCCGACCCAAGCCCGACTAATTAGCTGGATTTGCAGGCCCGAAGCAAACCCGAAAGTTCCTATTTTATTTAGGTCATCGAATTGTCATTGCAAGAGTTGATGAGGCAACTTCTGTTTTTTGCAAACCACGGTCTCTCGTGGCCCAAACACAGCCGAAACGCCTCATTTAAAAAGAGTCACTGATAGAGAAGCCTGACGCAAACGTAAGGATTGACATTTCAGGCCTGATCAGGCCCGAATTACGGGTTGGCTCAAGCCCCAGATCTTAGCTTTAATATAAAAATTCAGTTTGGTTCCAACCAGTAATATATTCAACAGATACAAATGCAAAAAACATGCGAAAGAGTAAAGAATATAATTTTACTGACAGATTGGGAAGTGAAGTCGCGGGGAGATTTGATGGTGGGCCCGTTATCCAACTAAACCTAATTGAAATTATGATTATCTGTAGTGGGCTGGACATTGGAAGTCTGGAGAAAAAAAAGATAGAGAACAGGTTTAGACAGGCTAATGAGTAATGACTGGATGAATTCCATTAAACATTATTAGTTGTTTAACATGCCCATATAGAATATGACAGTACTCAAATATGAAATAACAGAATTAGAATGAAACATATACTATCATAAGCTAGCATTTGGATAGGCGCATTATGCTGCAATATATATGAATAAATAGATAATAAAACTATGTTGGAGTGTCAGTTCAGGTTTTTAGGCTTCGAAACATCTCGAGAACAAACCAAATTAAACTATTATTATTACATGCTACCGGTACTTGCATTTTACACTCCAAGAGATTTGTATTTTCAGCAGATAGACTTGATAGGTGTATTTGATGTTCTTGGTACAGCAACGTTTATCTGTTATGTTGCCAATTCAACAGTTGGTTGAACAAATTTTAAGTTTTTCTGTTTTGCTCAGTTCAAGCAATTCTGGTATATTTAGGATGGTCTGGATCATGCAGTTGTACTTGGTGATGAAAACCTTTTTTTTTGTAATATTGGGGTTTATTTTTGATTGACTTTAATGTCTAATTAATTACCGTATCTTTAAATTAATTATTTTTTTCTATTGTTTATGGTCTTTTCAATAATAGTATTAGTATCATAAATTTTTTTATAAAATCAAACCAAGGCATCTCAAAAATGGAAGAAAAAATCAATACGAATTCTAAAGAACATGCTTTTGAAATTTTACAGCAATTAAACGAATATCGTAAAACGGGACGTCATTGTGATTTCATGATCAAAGCTGGATCTGAGGAACTTCCTGTTCATAAGAATATTGTGTCGGCAAGTTCCGATTATTTTAAAGCAATGTTATCTCATGAAAATGTTGAAACAAAATCTGGTGTTGTTGAGATAAAGGAATTTGATGAAGTTTGTGTTAAAAAATGTGTTGATTTCATTTACACTGGGGATGCTTATGTTGCCAAAGAAAAACGTGAAACACTCATGGGTGTCGCTCATATGATGCAGCTGCAAAGACTTTGTGATAGTATCGCATTTTTTCTGGAAGATGATCTTGATCCTAGATCGTTTTTTCAAACTAAAAAAATTGCGAATAGGTACCACTGTAAACAACTTGAGGAAAAATGCAATCAATTTGCATTGCAACGTTTCAAAGAAATTGCCCAGTCTGATGAGTTCATAGATCTTGACGAAAAATTTATTTCATTTCTGATGGAATCAAAGGAAACAAAAGCAAAGGAAGAAGTGAAATGTAAGGTGTTGTTAGCATGGACCAAACATGATATTGATGAAAGAAAAGAATGTTTTCTCAGTTTGGTGATGAAATTTCAGTTGACAAAAATGGCTTTGTCATATAGACGATTTCTTGTTGAAAATGAACCACTGTTATTCGAATCTATGCAGTCTATTCGTTCACTGACTTTATCAATCCTGGACAGCAATAAGAATATCAGTTCAAAAGATGTTAATTTGACAGAGAATAAACAGCTTGTTGTTTTTGACGAAACTTCTCAAAGAATGCATTCTCATGATGTTTATGATAAAACATGGACACCAATGCAAACCATGGATCAAGCAATTATACAGAATACATTATATTCTGCTGTAGTGATGGAATCTTACATTTATGTGATTTGTAAAAAGGGATCGTTTTATAGACTTGAATATGCTGAATCAAATGCAAAGTGGGAACAAATGACAAATACAAATCTTCAGTATGCATATGCAGTTGCACTTGATGGTTTTGTTCATGGTTTTGAATATCAGAGGCACTCAAACATTATGGAAAGATATGATCCATCAAATAATAGATGGACCAGACTAACAAACAAATCATTGATTCTATATGGAGAATCTTTGGTGGCTGCTGATGGAAAGGTGTTTTGTATTGCAGGAATGAATCAGCAAATTCGAGCAACAAACCAAGTTGAGATTTATGATCCTGTCACATCAACTTGGTCTATGGATAATAGATCATTGAATGAAGCAAGATATCAAGCTTCTGCAACTGCTACAGAGGAAGGAATATATGTTATGGGAGGTAAAAATGTTAATAGTAATACTAATAGTGTTGAATTTCGTTCATCTGTAACTAAAACCTGGATGATGTTGAAACCAATGAAAACTGCAAGAGCACAGTTCAGTAGTTGTGTGATTGATGAAAAAGTTTATGTCATTGGCAGAAATGGAAATTCTGCAAATATAGAGGAATATGATCCTGCAACAAAAGAATGGAAAGTCATTGAAACAATACAAGGGAAAAATATAGTTACGATGGCAACTGTTGCAATATCTATATAACATTGATAGCTATTATTCATTGCCTATATGCAATTATGGATCTTGTAGGGAACTTTATTGAATTTTTTCATTCCTCGATCTAACTCCGGGTCCAAATCCAGGCCCGCGGGATCCGCCGCTTCATTATCTGTTGCCCTCGTTACATTTACGGGAGAGTAAACAAAAAATTGCATTTGTTTTTGTTTGGTCATAAAAATAACCAGTAAAATCTTCTGACATTTTGTTACATCATTTATGTCAATGATTTGACTAGTTTTATGGCTGGCTGAGGCAACTAGCGAACTTGAAAAAGTGTGCTTGGCTAGCCTGAATTGTTAACTGGCGCTCTATCTTTTTCATCTGGAATATATGCTAACAGAAAAGACTTCATAGAAAACTTAAAATCGAATTAGGAATCTATTAGCCTAGGTTGCCTATGCCTGATAACTAAATTTCGATGTAATATAATATAATTCCTGCTGTGTGTTTGTTGCAACCAGCCTAAACAGTATTACAAAAAATGCTTCATATATGTCAGAAAATTTAGCTCTCACCCTACTGTATCTCAAATACCACAATGCATGCTTGATATGTCTGCAAGTTGTTTTGGTGGCAATTTAAAATGGTACTTTTCTTTTGGCACATCCTCTGTTATGAAGAGATTGAAATCTTGCACTGAATGTAGATATAGTAAGATTTTTGCACATTTTAGTGAGTTTTTTTGTGTTTTAGCATGTTTCAGCTTGATAAATGACAAATAATGATCAATGTGTTTTGACAACGAAATTGTTTGTTATATATTGCATTGTTTACCTATTCTTGGCACTATTGTAACCCGCAAAAATAAAAAAAATAATAGTATGGTCCCCGAGGCCGACAACCTTGAAACACCCTGATGTAACTAGTATCTGATTAATAACTCGACTACCTGTTCGTTTACATATTACCTAATGTTTTTAATTCTAATAGCGGTTTTTCATTTTCCTTTTGTTATTACATTATTGATTTGATAATGATCACGATTTTATTTTATTATTCCTCGACATTTTCCATTTTTTTTATTATTCCATTCAATTTTGTGACATGCCATAATGATGGTGTTGACCTCGTTCAATTCTTATTTATGTTTTATGGTTTCACAATTTGATATCCTTTCATTCAAAATACCTAAATTGTTTTCGAAAAATTCTATTTGATCTTGGTTTAACACAACAATTCAAGTTTTTCAGCTGTTGATCAGAAAGGGTTAATATTGAATAATCATTTCCATCAGTGAAAATCACTGTATTTTTTCAAATTACTGATTTTGTAATGTGATAATTTTTTTCTATTCTTCTTATTCATGAAATAACTGTTGTAGATTAGCCATTATGAATTGTAATATTCAGGCTAGGCTTTTTATTACATTGCTCCTGTTGTACAAAATTGGTTTCTGTCCATTCAATATTAAAATTTTGGAAAGGTAAAATTTCAAGGATTAAAAAATTTTCTAGTCAGAATATTATTTATCCAACCTCGTCTTAGTAATAACATTACTGCTGATCACAGCTAACCAATTCATTTTTTTCATTTTCAAGGATGGTTCATTTCATATCATCATTTGTATAACGAGATAAGAGATATGTTATGGTATTTTTCAAGTGCCGCCCAAGTGAAATACAATACTCAAGCATGTAACATGAATGAAATATACCAGTAACTGAAACGATACCACCTAGTAAGTCGGTGAATTAACAACTGTCCCGCACACCGTCAAGCACCTTGCATCACATGAACCAACCTACGGCATCAAGGAATCCAGCAATCCTCTCGCACATAACTATCGCCACATGGTATTCAAACCTTGCAAACTAACGCAGGGTAATCAGAGTTGCGGTGGTGAGTCTATTCCTAACGCTCGTACCACTCCTATTCCTAACACCGCCGTTTTATTCTTATACTTTATGCACCTAAGAATAAGAAAAAGTTGTTAAAATTTTTTCTATTCCTATCATTTTATGGAAGACTATGGTAGTTAAAAAATAGCTCCTTAAAAGGTTTCCAAGAAATGCTAATATTGTTTAGAAGTTATTGCTGTGTCAAAAAATTGTATGAGCCGTATTGGTATTTGCATCTGTTTGTCAACAAGTTTCGATTATATAACCATATAAGATAAGTATAAATCACTAGTTGTTTATTAGGTCATCAGTAAACAATTATTTGCCCACAGTATAAAAGAAGGTGAATGATCTACCTAATTAATATACCGGTATGTAAAGAAACAATGCTATCGATAAACCACAAGATGTTATTTATATTCTGTTCATCGTGCTGTTGTAATTTTAGTTACTTTTATTTAATACTTTATAAAGTTTGTTGTTGTTAATCTATGAATATTTTGCTAGATAAAGAAATTTTATGCTTTATAACAGGGATGGCGAACCTTTTTCAATGAATGGGTCAAAAATCATAATTTCATCACGAAACAAAAGAGTGTGGGTCACAGATATTCAATCAATGTTTGTATCTATACGAAACTTGCTGCTGCATCTTAACTTTTAATTCTTATGAGCTTCAGTTGGTGTTGTGTAGTTTTGAGCTTTTTTATTATGCACTTCTATCATGGACTACTAGACTCTTTATGGCACTCAATTTTATGAAATTTGTGTACAAAAACATATATATGAATCATCAAAAACATTTTAGGATGATGAGGCAAATTATTTTGGGAATTCTACTCTAATAGAGTTGCTTCATCGTTATTTGAGATTTCTGGGTCTTTATTTAAAATCTGATATAGATTTTGTTTTCTATGTTGGCCAGAAACTAATAAAATGCAAAGTAGCATCTATTTCTCGTATACACCCCCCCCCCTGACTCTGCGGTGCTTTTTGGTTCATTCACTTCCAAAAAAGGAACGCTGTAGCAAGACGTTACGAAAACTGAACGATTCAATTGTACTGTTATGTCCTAAACAAGGTCGCGGCCAATAGGTACATAACGGTATACAGGGGTGAGTGAACATGTAAGTCCAGGACTGGTATTTTTGGAAATTACCACATCGACCCGGAATTCAAAATTTGAATATGAGCGGTCCCAGCACTAGCTGCCCAACTGACGGTACATTATGATAGTTTACTTATTGTTAAATTTAATTAAAGTTGGTTTTATCAATTTTTATCACTTATATATTTATATATATGTTACGGTAATGTTTTTATTTAATTCATGCCTGGGGGTGTCACGAAAAAAACGTGATGGTTCACTTTGTCACCCGTGGGTCAGTGGTTCGCCATCCCTGGTCTATGGTTTCATAATTTCTAATCCTACTTTTTTCATTAATTTACATTAATTGTTTATAGAGAGATCTATCTGATATTAGTTTAATACAATGATTCATTACAATAAAGTTTTTCAGCTGTATGCTTCAGAGGTGTTAATATTTAATACTCTTTTCTTGAAGATCACTGTACTTTTTGATTACGGTATTTATTTTGTTCCACTGCTTTCTTGTTATAATTAAATCTAAATTATGCATTTTTTTATGTGTTAAATCTGTGTGTTTTTTTGTCATGGAAAAAATGTTCAATAGATTTGACATTATCATTTGTCATATTCAGGCTTGTGGCTATAAAGCTTTTATTACATTGCTCCTGTTGCACATATTGCTTTCTGTTCATCCAATATCAAATTTTTGCAAAATGGAAATTGCCAAGATGAAAAATAAAAACTTCTAATCGAAATAGTATTTATTCAACCATGCCTTAGTAATAAATAACCTCACTGCTGATTGCTGTTGACCAATGCATTATTAGTATTCACGATTTCATTTATTATAATTGATATGGTTTGATAACATACTTGTTCAAGTTCAAGTTGTGCTATTTTTTTTTTTTTTGTGTTTTCAAAAAATAGTTAAAAATTAAATAACTCGATTGCCATTATGCCTTCCGAAGAGCTTTTGTTTAAGCAGTCAATATTTGACTTCATTCTTTACATAGCTCCGAGATTGTGATGTGTTCTTATTTGATCAGGCATTGCCTTCTGTTAAAGTTCAATTTTTTTATTGTAGTCATTGTTTTAAGAAGCAAGATTTATTTGTGATGAACTGTGAAGTCAAACTCTTTTAATTTAATTTCTCTATTGTTCAAGGTATTATAATTGGTAGGATAAGTACGGCCATACGATACCGGTTGGTTTTTCTATGCAAATGTCCACTTTCTGAGAATGGGATCTGATCTAATCAAAATGTAATTCGATCAGTTGGCATGAAAAAATAGAAACGAAAACATGACGGTATCACACAGGGTTGCCAATATTGGTTTTTTTATCCGCAAATTTAGCAATTTTGATTTTTTGAAGCACGTTCAGTGTCGAAATTCACGTTTGATGTCCTGGCATTTACTTGACTTGTTGATATATATTCTAGTTTCTACTATTGAAATGGTCCGCAATACGGTATATAGTGTGCAACAATAGCCTACTGCTTAGCTACCCCCAGGAATTGATTTTCTTGTTTATTACTTTAACCCCAACCAAACTTTTGCAGCTACTCAGATGGATATTCAAGCAGGGGTGTTGTGAATTTAGTTTTGCACGTTACATTGTTATTTGTCAGTTTTTAGTTATGTTTATGAAAATATTTGAAAATTAAATAATCAATTGTCATTAAGCCTTCCATTATTCCGAGGAGCTTCAGTTTAATCAGTCAATATTCAACTTCATTTATTACATAGCTTCGAGATTGCGATGTGTACTTATTTAATCAGGCATTGCCTTTCGTTATGGTTAATTTTTTATTGTAATCTTTGTTTTATGAAGCAAGGTTTATTTGTGATGAACTGTGAAGTCAAACTCTTTTCATTTAATTTCTCTATTGTTTAAGGTATTAATTAATAGTGGTATGATCTAAGCAGTACTTTATAAATCAAACAAAGTCATCTCAGAAATGGAAGAAAAAATCAATACAGATTCTAAAGAACATGCTGTTGAAATTTTACAACAATTAAATGAATATCGTAAAACTGGACGTCATTGTGATTTCATGATCAAAGCTGGATCTGAGGAACTTCCTGTTCATAAGAATATTGTGTCGGCAAGTTCAGATTATTTTAAAGCAATGTTATCTCATGAAAATGTTGAAACAAAATCTGGTGTCGTTGAAATAAAGGAATTTGATGAAGTTTGTGTTAAAAAATGTGTTGATTTCATTTACACTGGGGATGCTTATGTTGCCAAAGAAAAACGTGAAACACTCATGGGTGTCGCTCACATGATGCAGCTGCAAAGACTTTGTGATAGTATCGCAATTTTTCTGGAAGATGATCTTGATCCTAGATCGTTTTTTCAAACTAAAAAAATTGCGAATAGGTACAACTGTAAACTACTTGAGGAAAAATGCAATCAATTTGCATTGCAACGTTTCAAAGAAATTGCTCAGTCTGATGAGTTTATGGATCTCGATGAAAAATTTATTTCATTCCTGATCGAATCAAAGGAAACAAAAGCACAGGAAGAAGGGAAATGTAAGATGTTGTTAGCATGGACCAAACATGATATTGATGAAAGAAAAGAATGTTTTGTTAGTTTGGTGATGAAATTTCAGTTGACGAAAATGACTTTGTCATATAGAAGATTTCTCGTTGAAAATGAACCATTGATATTTGAATCTATGCAGTCTCTTCGTTCACTGACTTTATCAATACTGGACAGCCATCCTGAGGATATCAGTTCAAAAGATTTCGATTTAACAGAGAATAAACAGCTTGTCGTTTTTGACCGAATTTCTCAAGGAATGCATTCACATGATGTTGGTGATAAAACATGGACGCCAATGCAAACCATAGATCAAGCAATTATACAGAATTTATATTCTGCTGTAGTGATGAAATCTTATATTTATGTGATTTGTACAAATGGATCGTTTTATAGACTCGAATATGCTGAATCAAATGCAAAGTGGGAACAAATGGCAAATACTAATATCCATAATGCTTGTGCAGTTGCACTTGATGGCTTTGTTTATGGCATTGATTATGGAGATCACTCAAACATTATGGAAAAATATGATCCATCAAACAATAGATGGACCAGACTTACGAACAAATCACTGATTCTGGTCTATGAATCTTTGGTGGCTGCTGATGGAAAGGTGTTTTGTATTGCAGGATATACTGGTCAGCAACTTCAAGCAACAAAGCAAGTTGAGATTTATGATCCTGTCACATCAACTTGGTCAATGGATAATAGATCATTGAATAAAGCAAGATGCCGTGCTTCTGCTACAGCTACAGAGGAAGGAATATATATTATGGGAGGTTATAATGTTAATAGAAACTCAACTGTTGCTACTGCTGAATTTCGTTCATCTGTAACTAAAACCTGGATGATGCTGAAACCAATGAAAAATGCAAGAGCAGAGTTCAGTAGTTATGTGATTGATGGGAAAGTGTACGTCATTGGTGGAAATAGAAAACCCACAAATATAGAGGAATATGATCCGGAAACAAAAAAATGGAGAATCATTGAAACAATACAAGGAAAAAACATATTTTTATTGGCAACTGTTGCAATATTTCTATAGCAGTGGTACCCAAACTTTTTAAGAGAGAGAGACCCACTATTTTTCACCACAGCTTATGGCGACCCATTTAACTTTAATAAATTAATGAAACATTGATGGAGGAAACTAATTTATTTTCTCAAATTAAATTTTCAGTGAAGCTAGTGAGAAGGATGGGCTTGTTTCTTGCTACTTTCCATAATAGACTTGACATTTATTTCCATTTCAGATAGTTTTAGACATAATGAATTGGAAAGTTGCAGTTAATTTCGAAATTTGCATTTAATTTGCTTTGCCACCGATCCTAATAACCAGTATAATTAATCAAAGCTTTCTACATCTTTTTATGACCCACTAAGATTCCTGGAGACACTGGTGGGTCATGACTCATAGTTTGGGAACCGCTGCTCTATAGCATCATTCACCACTTATTTTCTTAAACTTATATGGCTCTAATATTTTAAATTAAAATACAGTAATATTAACGGTAGTTTTTTTAATTTGCTCACAAAATATATTTCATTTGCAGAATCATTAAAACTAGTGAATTATTCATTTGTGTGTGCAAATATTTAGATTGAGTAATTTTTTTAACAAAAAATTTCATTCGATTATTGTACTTTTATACAAGGGTGTCAAACTCATGGGTTTTCGAGGGCCGCATTGCATTTAGGGAATTGTGCAAGGGGCTGCAAACAGTTTTTAATATATTTTGATAATGTATACTTGAAGCATATTATAGATGGGTGTACTTTGTGACATATATTGTAAATTTGTGATGCAATTAAACAGCCAAATGAAATTTTGTTGTATTATTAAATTTCAAATGCCATTTACCTATTAATTTTTGCATTTTACTATTATTGCAATTTACTTTATTTATTACAAAAAAAACATAAATTTTTATGTACAACTATCCAAAACATTTTTGAAGAAAGTTTTGATAAGGAAAGAATAATACATACACTAAAAAATGACTTAATCTAAATATATAACCTAAAAATTTACAAAAATACCACAGAAAAAACTCAATGATTTTCATTACATATGTCCTGACGTTTGGCATCTCTTTTGTGCCACCAGCTTATTATTATCAGGCTGAAATGATTTTGCTGTACCAACTCTAATATACGAGGTCACATGATCATCGGCTAATCTGGATCATTGAGAATGTTCGATTAAATTCAGTAATGCAAAAATATAATGTTTATTATTTCATGTATAGATCAGTGTACAAATAAATGACTGACTTTTCAGACCAGACAATTACCGCCACATTTCGCTTTATTTCCAGGACCGCTTGAGTTATGACTGATATTTATTTTTTGTAACTAGGTAGTTGTATAAATATAGAAATATACAAACACATAAAAAAATTTTGTTCGAAGCTGATCTTTAAATTTTCCACATTGACTGCTGAGCTACCGTAATTCTGATAATGTTTACTTTTACTGTATTTTTTCATTCTACTGATGAAAATGTGACAAATTAAAGAATGTGCTTTAGAACTTGAGAAATATTGAAGAAACTCACATTTTTCTTCAAAAATGCCACCTTCTTCATGTACTTTGCGTTTCATTTAATTCCTGAAGTGTGTTTTTCAAATATTCTTTTGCTAGCTTGAGGTGTATCCACAATTTGGTCAGATTGAAAACAAAAAATTTCAATTTTCCAAAACTACTTTCAGTAAATTGTCGTTTTCTGTGTGGATAATTAATTTCACTTTGAGAGTTTTGAAAAATGCATTACATTTAGTTGAAAAAAATTACAAATTACATTTATTGTTAAGCGTTCGAGGGCCGCATTGAAAACTCTCTTGGGCCGCATGCGGACCACAAGCTTGGCACCCCTGCTTTAATACATTTAGCTTAAGAACGAATGTACAGTATGGTTGAAAATACAACTTGAATAATTTCTCTTTACATATAGCCAATTTCAACATTGATAATTCGATTGCTTGATTAGTTACTTATTATCTATTTTATTTAAAAGTGAAGAGTGAATAATAATGCCATTTTGGTATTGTGATTTTTTTTTATATTATTTAATTGATAATGAGAAACAATTTGTTCTTAATTCTTGAAAATATTTTAATTTTTAATATATTATTCAATTTTGTGATAAGTTAGATTAGGTCAGGGGTCTCCAACACACGGCCCGCAAAGCAATTTTTTGCAGCCCGCGTCGTGGTTGGGATTTTTCCAGAAATAACTAAAATAGTACAATGTCAACTATGAGTTTTATCGTGTTCGTATTTTATTCTTTTGTAATAATTATATTGTAAATGATTTTTATTTCGTTTTTATTATGACAAAGTAAACAAGTTTCGGTCAGATCATTGAATTGTGCAGTTATGAATCGTTAATTCTGCATATGTGCAGTTAACGCAAAACTAGATTATTATAAACTTTTTATAAAGTAGTAAACCCATACGCAAGGACCAAGGAGTGTAAATGTTTGGAAGAGCACAGAATATTTTACGAGAATTGGGAGGATATATATGTATTTTGAATGAAATTGTTATAACAAGGTTCAGTGTCTCATATGTTGTGCAATTATTGCTGTTTGAAAATAATACAATATCGGATGACTTTACGGCTCATTACACAGGAAAAATACCACGTTTATACTAAATTAATCCGCCATGAAAAGGTATCATCTTTAAAATTTTTACTGATAAAACAGAGAAATTTTTCATCAAACGTAAACAAAACTTGCGAAGATACGGTGAAAGCAAGCTTTGCCATAAGTGTGATGATTGCGAAATCTCCGCGTCCTATGTTAAAGGAAGCTATTAAAGGCTGTATGTAAGGGCTTGTGGAGTACTTAGCAGTCATTATTTTAAACAATGAAAGTTAACAAATCAGCATTCGGCACACGACTAATGGACCAGAGTTTGTATGCGGTCTTAAGACTAGCAAATCAACGCAAATAAGGCCAAACATCGAGTATCTCGCCGCTACAAAATGGTGCCAAATATCCAGCACAAGTAAATGAATATGTTTCATGTCTTGTTTGGTGTAAGATTCAAGTGTAATTTCAACAAATAAATTCAGATTTCCCTTGTTAATTTTTGTATGTCAATTTTGTACCTAATTTGTTGTTTTATGGCCCGCGTCATCAATAAATTTCAAAAAGTGGCCGCGACATATTTTGAGTCGGAGACCCCTGGATTAGGTGGTGCTGACCATGTTTATTTTTTCGTTTAAATTGTTTTAATCCTATCTTTCTCATGAATTTTCTTTATTAATCATTTACAATGAGATCTATCTGATATCAGATTAACACAATGAATCATTAAATGGAATTTTTATTTTTCAGAGGTGTTAATATTAAATACACATTTCTTGATTGAAAATCACTGTTATTTTCGGTCATTTGTTTTGTTCCAGTGCTTTCTTGATATAATTGATTCTAAAATATGCATTTCTTAAATGTGTTTTAACAAAACTGTTCAATAGATTTTTTATTATGAATTGTAAAATTTAGGCCAGTGACTATAAAGCTTTTATTACATGGCCCCTGTTGTACATATTGGATTATGTCCACTCAATATCATATTTTTGCAAAGTTTAAATTGCAATAATGGAAAAAATTGACATTCTGGCACTGGTTTGGGAGTTGTGTGATTGATGAGAAAGTTTATGTCGTTGGTGGAAATGGAAATCCTGCAAATATAGAGGAATATGATCCGGAAACAAAACAATGGAAAATCATTGAAACAATACAAGGAAAAAATATTTTTCCAAGAGCAACTGTTGTAATATCTATATAACATTGATTGATCTTATTTCTGAATTCTGAGCAAATATGTCTCTCATATGCTATACTGAAAATCCCTGTAAACATATCTAGTTTTTTCCCAAATTAATTTTTATCACAAAATGATAACCTATGGTAACTTTTTGTTCATCATAATTCTCAACCAAATAATTAAACGGTATCAACTATTTTTTCATTTCATCTTGTGTTCCAGTGTTGTATTTTACCGTAATTACCGGTAGCTTAATGAAGTTTATTAAATTTATCTATCTATCTAGAATCTGATTGACAATTTGATTGGCTTGACTGCTTGAATATTACCCAATATTATTAAGAAGTTGTTGTACGAATCTTATAACTAGTTTATCATTTTCCCTATTTTATTATTATAATATCAAATTGGTAATGATCAAGCTTTTAATTTAATATTTTTTGACATTTTCCATTTTTTATTATCATTCAATTTTGTGACATGCCCTAATGATGGTGTTTCAATTTTTATTGATGAATTATGGTTTCATAATTTGAAATCCTTTCATTCACACTGCCCTAATTGTTTTTGAAAAATTCTAGTTGATGTTAGTTCAATACAACAATTCATACAACAAGATTTTCAGCATTTGATAAGAAACGGCTTTATTGTATTTAATAATCATTTCCTCTAGTGAAAATTACTGTATTTTTTTAATTTTATAATCACTGCTTTCTCAATATAATCAATTCCCTAATATGCATTTTTAAATGGGATAATTGTTATCTATGCTTTTTATTCATGAAATGACTGTTCAATAGATTTGTTGTTATGAATTATAATATTCAGGCTAGTGACCTTACCAAGGGGCCATTCCAAACAAATGTTGAATTTCATCAATTTTATAAAGTGCAATGAAAGTACCGTAATTGTTTTGTATTTTTTATATCAAAAGACACTTGAATTTTATTGGACTGCATTCATTTCATGGAAAAAGTTGGAATTCCACCCAGGTTTTTGATGGTTTACACAAAAGGGCCTGAAATGTAGAAATTTTGATATGATTGACATTTTTTGTGATGACTCGTAACACAAAGTGTTTGATTGTCTGGTACAGTTATTTCTTTTCAAATATATGCACTGGACTTGAAAGTTAATAAAGATTAGGTGTTTGCAGTGCTGTAGGACATGTCTTTGCCTATTTAACGATTTATTGTTAGAATTTTGATAGATGATAGAGGCCGCTGTTCCGAAGCGGAAGACTATAAAGTGGAAAAATGTCCCATAGTGTCACATACAATGTGCACATTATCGTCATGGATCTACAGTGTTACATTGAGTTACTTGAGTGACACATAGACGGGTCCTCCAGTCACTGCTCAGAAAATATTGCTGTACCAGCTCGACAATCGTTCAAACCATATAAAACAATTGATTGAACAGTGGAGCAAAACATATTGCTGGAGATGTAAAAATATTGGATCTCTCAGCGTGGAAATTTTCAGGAATTATCCTGTAGAGTCACTTGGATTAGCTCTTATATTCTTTATCTTCCAATTCATACTTACCGGTACTTCACTATACAATACTTTTTGGAGGTTTTTCATCATGCTGTGATTTGTTGAAATTGTCTTTACAACAATTTGATACATATTAAGCAGACAATATTTGACTTCATTCTTTACATAGCTTCAGAAGTGCGATTGTGTACTTATTTGATCCGGCATTGCCTTTCAGTATAATTTAATTTTTTTTTATTGTAATCATTGTTTTATGAACCAAGGTTTATTTGGGATGAACTGTAAAGTCTAACACCTTCAATTATAATTCCGTTATTCTACAAGGTATTATTATTAATAGTGGTATAATCATAAGCAGTTCTTTATAAAATCAAATAAAGTCATCTCAGAAATGGAAGAAAAAATCAATACAGATTCTAAAGAACATGCTGTTGAAATTTTACAACAATTAAATGAATATCGTAAAACTGGACGTCATTGTGATTTCATGATCAAAGCTGGATCTGTGGAACTTCCTGTTCATAAAAATATTGTGTCGGCAAGTTCCGATTATTTTAAAGCAATGTTATCTCATGAAAATGTTGAAACAAAATCTGGTGTCGTTGAAATAAAGGAATTTGATGAAGTTTGTGTTAAAAAATGTGTTGATTTCATTTACACTGGGGATGCTTATTTTGCCAAAGAAAAACGTGAAACACTCATGGGTGTCGCTCACATGATGCAGCTGCAAAGACTTTGTGATAGTATCGCAATTTTTCTGGAAGACGATCTTGATCCTAGATCGTTTTTTCAAACTAAAAAAATTGCGAATAGGTACAACTGTAAACAACTTGAGGAAAAATGCAATCAATTTGCATTGCAACGTTTTATAAAAATTGCACAGTCTGATGAGTTTATGGATCTTGATGAAAAATTTATTTCATTTCTAATGGAATCAAAGAAAACAAAAGCAAAGGAAGAAGTGAAATGTAAGATGTTGTTAGCATGGACCAAACATGATATTGATGAAAGAAAAGAATGTTTTCTTGGTTTGGTGATGAAATTTCAGTTGGCAAAAATGACTTTGTCATATAGGAGATTTCTTGTGGAAAATGAACCACTGATATTTGAATCCGCAAAATCTCTTCAGTCATTGACTTTGTCAGTTTTTGACAGCCATGGGGATATCAGTTCAAAAGATGTCAATTTGGCAGAGAATAAACAGCTTGTTGTTTTTGACAAAACTTCTGGAAGAATGCATTCATGTGATGTTGATGATAAAACATGGACACCAATGCAAACCATAGATCAAGCAATTATACAGAATACATTATATTCTGCTGTAGTGATGGAAACTTACATTTATGTAATTTGTACAAAAGGATCGTTTTATAGACTTGAATATGCTGAATCAAATGCAAAGTGGAAACAAATGGCAAATGCAAATCTTCAGAATGCTTCTGCAGTTGCACTTGATGGTTTTGTTTATGGTATTGAGTATGAAAAATACTCAAGCATTGTGGAAAGATATGATCCATCAAATAATAGATGGACCAGACTAACAAACAAATCTTTGATTCTGGCTTGTGAACTTTTGGTGGCTGCTGATGGAAAGGTGTTTTGTATTGCAGGTATAAATCAACAAGATCAAGCAACAAACCAAGTTGAGATTTATGATCCTGTCACATCAACTTGGTCAATGGATAATAGATCATTGAATGAAGTAAGATATTGTGCTTCTGCAACAGCAACAGAAGAAGGAATATATGTTATGGGAGGTTATAATGTTAATGGTAATACTACTAATAGTGTTGAATTTCGTTCATCTGTAACTAAAACCTGGATGATATTGAAACCAATGAAAAATGCAAGACAAAACTTCAGTAGTTGTGTGATTGATGAGAAAGTTTATGTCATTGGTGGAAATGGAAATCCTGCAAATATAGAGGAATATGATCCTGAAACAAAAGAATGGAAAATTATTGAAACCATTCAAGGAAAAAATGTAACTCCACTGGCTACTGTTGCATTATTTATGTAACATTGACTCTTATCAGTTGCTATAACCTTTGTGGCAATATTTATTCCTATTATTCATCAACTAAAATTTGACTTCGAAAAGTTGATTTAAATTCATTATGCTTAAATTAGTATCTATCTAATTTTCTATTAAATTTTTTTTACCGAATAAATCTCTATTTCGAATACATACAAAATTATTATTTTCGAATATGAAATTTCGAATACATGCAAAAATAAATGTAAGTAAAATAGCATATTTTAGGGCATGAAGGAATCTGCATAAAACAAACAATGGAATAACTGTTATCTACAACCTGTCTATTTACCAGACATTTTATGTCCATCGATTGCCTGATATTTTCGAGTAGTATTGCTTTTCATATTTCAGTAGGTACGAAAATATGAATCAAAAATTGATAATAATCGGGCAGTTTACTACACATTTTATGTCCGCAGATTGCCACTGTTTTTTAGAGTATAGTAATTCCTTCTGTTTTCCCGTAAGTACGAAACTTCGGATCAGAAATTAATTATAATCGGCAGTTTTCCACACATTTTATGCCCGCAGACTGCTCCGTATTTTGATCTTATTTCTGAATTCTGAGCAAATATGTCTCTCATATGCTATACTGAAAATCCCTGTAAACATATCTAGTTTTTTCCCAAATTAATTTTTATCACAAAATGATAACCTATGGTAACTTTTTGTTCATCATAATTCTCAACCAAATAATTAAACGGTATCAACTATTTTTTCATTTCATCTTGTGTTCCAGTGTTGTATTTTACCGTAATTACCGGTAGCTTAATGAAGTTTATTAAATTTATCTATCTATCTAGAATCTGATTGACAATTTGATTGGCTTGACTGCTTGAATATTACCCAATATTATTAAGAAGTTGTTGTACGAATCTTATAACTAGTTTATCATTTTCCCTATTTTATTATTATAATATCAAATTGGTAATGATCAAGCTTTTAATTTAATATTTTTTGACATTTTCCATTTTTTATTATCATTCAATTTTGTGACATGCCCTAATGATGGTGTTTCAATTTTTATTGATGAATTATGGTTTCATAATTTGAAATCCTTTCATTCACACTGCCCTAATTGTTTTTGAAAAATTCTAGTTGATGTTAGTTCAATACAACAATTCATACAACAAGATTTTCAGCATTTGATAAGAAACGGCTTTATTGTATTTAATAATCATTTCCTCTAGTGAAAATTACTGTATTTTTTTAATTTTATAATCACTGCTTTCTCAATATAATCAATTCCCTAATATGCATTTTTAAATGGGATAATTGTTATCTATGCTTTTTATTCATGAAATGACTGTTCAATAGATTTGTTGTTATGAATTATAATATTCAGGCTAGTGACCTTACCAAGGGGCCATTCCAAACAAATGTTGAATTTCATCAATTTTATAAAGTGCAATGAAAGTACCGTAATTGTTTTGTATTTTTTATATCAAAAGACACTTGAATTTTATTGGACTGCATTCATTTCATGGAAAAAGTTGGAATTCCACCCAGGTTTTTGATGGTTTACACAAAAGGGCCTGAAATGTAGAAATTTTGATATGATTGACATTTTTTTGATGACTCGTAACACAAAGTGTTTGATTGTCTGGTACAGTTATTTCTTTTCAAATATATGCACTGGACTTGAAAGTTAATAAAGATTAGGTGTTTGCAGTGCTGTAGGACATGTCTTTGCCTATTTAACGATTTATTGTTAGAATTTTGATAGATGATAGAGGCCGCTGTTCCGAAGCGGAAGACTATAAAGTGGAAAAATGTCCCATAGTGTCACATACAATGTGCACATTATCGTCATGGATCTACAGTGTTACATTGAGTTACTTGAGTGACACATAGACGGGTCCTCCAGTCACTGCTCAGAAAATATTGCTGTACCAGCTCGACAATCGTTCAAACCATATAAAACAATTGATTGAACAGTGGAGCAAAACATATTGCTGGAGATGTAAAAATATTGGATCTCTCAGCGTGGAAATTTTCTGGAATTATCCTGTAGAGTCACTTGGATTAGCTCTTATATTCTTTATCTTCCAATTCATACTTACCGGTACTTCACTATACAATACTTTTTGGAGGTTTTTCATCATGCTGTGATTTGTTGAAATTGTCTTTACAACAATTTGATACATATTAAGCAGACAATATTTGACTTCATTCTTTACATAGCTTCAGAAGTGCGATTGTGTACTTATTTGATCCGGCATTGCCTTTCAGTATAATTTAATTTTTTTTTATTGTAATCATTGTTTTATGAACCAAGGTTTATTTGGGATGAACTGTAAAGTCTAACACCTTCAATTATAATTCCGTTATTCTACAAGGTATTATTATTAATAGTGGTATAATCATAAGCAGTTCTTTATAAAATCAAATAAAGTCATCTCAGAAATGGAAGAAAAAATCAATACAGATTCTAAAGAACATGCTGTTGAAATTTTACAACAATTAAATGAATATCGTAAAACTGGACGTCATTGTGATTTCATGATCAAAGCTGGATCTGTGGAACTTCCTGTTCATAAAAATATTGTGTCGGCAAGTTCCGATTATTTTAAAGCAATGTTATCTCATGAAAATGTTGAAACAAAATCTGGTGTCGTTGAAATAAAGGAATTTGATGAAGTTTGTGTTAAAAAATGTGTTGATTTCATTTACACTGGGGATGCTTATTTTGCCAAAGAAAAACGTGAAACACTCATGGGTGTCGCTCACATGATGCAGCTGCAAAGACTTTGTGATAGTATCGCAATTTTTCTGGAAGACGATCTTGATCCTAGATCGTTTTTTCAAACTAAAAAAATTGCGAATAGGTACAACTGTAAACAACTTGAGGAAAAATGCAATCAATTTGCATTGCAACGTTTTATAAAAATTGCACAGTCTGATGAGTTTATGGATCTTGATGAAAAATTTATTTCATTTCTAATGGAATCAAAGAAAACAAAAGCAAAGGAAGAAGTGAAATGTAAGATGTTGTTAGCATGGACCAAACATGATATTGATGAAAGAAAAGAATGTTTTCTTGGTTTGGTGATGAAATTTCAGTTGGCAAAAATGACTTTGTCATATAGGAGATTTCTTGTGGAAAATGAACCACTGATATTTGAATCCGCAAAATCTCTTCAGTCATTGACTTTGTCAGTTTTTGACAGCCATGGGGATATCAGTTCAAAAGATGTCAATTTGGCAGAGAATAAACAGCTTGTTGTTTTTGACAAAACTTCTGGAAGAATGCATTCATGTGATGTTGATGATAAAACATGGACACCAATGCAAACCATAGATCAAGCAATTATACAGAATACATTATATTCTGCTGTAGTGATGGAAACTTACATTTATGTAATTTGTACAAAAGGATCGTTTTATAGACTTGAATATGCTGAATCAAATGCAAAGTGGAAACAAATGGCAAATCTTCAGAATGCTTCTGCAGTTGCACTTGATGGTTTTGTTTATGGTATTGAGTATGAAAAATACTCAAGCATTGTGGAAAGATATGATCCATCAAATAATAGATGGACCAGACTAACAAACAAATCTTTGATTCTGGCTTGTGAACTTTTGGTGGCTGCTGATGGAAAGGTGTTTTGTATTGCAGGTATAAATCAACAAGATCAAGCAACAAACCAAGTTGAGATTTATGATCCTGTCACATCAACTTGGTCAATGGATAATAGATCATTGAATGAAGTAAGATATTGTGCTTCTGCAACAGCAACAGAAGAAGGAATATATGTTATGGGAGGTTATAATGTTAATGGTAATACTACTAATAGTGTTGAATTTCGTTCATCTGTAACTAAAACCTGGATGATATTGAAACCAATGAAAAATGCAAGACAAAACTTCAGTAGTTGTGTGATTGATGAGAAAGTTTATGTCATTGGTGGAAATGGAAATCCTGCAAATATAGAGGAATATGATCCTGAAACAAAAGAATGGAAAATTATTGAAACCATTCAAGGAAAAAATGTAACTCCACTGGCTACTGTTGCATTATTTATGTAACATTGACTCTTATCAGTTGCTATAACCTTTGTGGCAATATTTATTCCTATTATTCATCAACTAAAATTTGACTTCGAAGAGTTGATTTAAATTCATTATGCTTAAATTAGTATCTATCTAATTTTCTATTAAATTTTTTTTACCGAATAAATCTCTATTTCGAATACATACAAAATTATTATTTTCGAATATGAAATTTCGAATACATGCAAAAATAAATGTAAGTAAAATAGCATATTTTAGGGCATGAAGGAATCTGCATAAAACAAACAATGGAATAACTGTTATCTACAACCTGTCTATTTACCAGACATTTTATGTCCATCGATTGCCTGATATTTTCGAGTAGTATTGCTTTTCATATTTCAGTAGGTACGAAAATATGAATCAAAAATTGATAATAATCGGGCAGTTTACTACACATTTTATGTCCGCAGATTGCCACTGTTTTTTAGAGTATAGTAATTCCTTCTGTTTTCCCGTAAGTACGAAACTTCGGATCAGAAATTAATTATAATCGGCAGTTTTCCACACATTTTATGCCCGCAGACTGCTCCGTATTTTACAATAGTAATGCTTTTATTTTTTCGCAAGTAGGAAAATGAGAATGAAAGATTACCGTAGGTATAATCGGGCTGTTCACCATACTTTTTATGTCCCCAGATTGCTGTGGTATTTTAATATACGATAGCAAAGCTTTTATTTTTTCGTAAGTTGACGCAACCACGGTTTATGTTAAACAGAATTAAATTAATTCGGCAAAGCCTTGTAATTGCTGGTATCCTAATATTTTGCGCAACAGAAAATCATCCTAGTAAAAAAGTGATACTTTTAACTATCATTATCAAAATCGGTTGCCAAAAAGTGAATAAAAAGTATAAACTATATTTCCTAATAACTCCTAATGACAAATTTATTGGGTATTGTAACAATTGTGGCTTTGAATAATTTCAAATTTTTGACATGAAGGAAATAAATGTATAAATTAGCCGCAATGCCAATCGTGCAACAGTATGAGGTGCACGCTCGCACAGAAGATCACAAACAAATATAGTGCCGCTCCTACTTCATCGTGATTACAATACGTTGCAAAGCGCGGAAAATCATTTGAAGATTTCACTTAGAAGCAAAACACCTCGCTAACGGCGAAAAGTGGCTACTGTTCGGAATTATTAGAAAATCAGCCAAAAAGGTATTCGAATACTTTGATATTCGAATGTTTTCGAATATTCGATTCATTTTGGAGAACCCTGTCCTACATCTTCGATTTCTTACTGTCTTCAATTTCATTTCTACATAGCATTTATTTTAACTGTCATTATTTTATTCATTGGGTTTTAAATCATTGTGTTATCTAGAGTTATGATCGTAATTTTTTATGTTGAAACTATCAGATTATTTTTTCACTATATTCTGAAATTTTGTGCCACAGATAGTAAGGTTTGTGTCAGCAGCGGTAACTCCCACTTTATTTTATTGCTTATGTGCATTAGCTTTTGATAAAGTCTTCTTTAGGTGATTATGAATATCTAAGAATAAAATATATCTGTTTTTATTATGTGCTTTTGATAACTGTAACTGTTCAATTTGTAATTTTTTGGTTGCTAAAATGTTTAGAATAAACAAGAATTACAATTTTTCATTTTACTTAATTGTGTAAAATTTAATCTGTGTTATATAAGTTTGATTTCTGATTTTGAAGTATTTTACCTTACATCTAAATTCCCTATACTATTATTAATTTAATTTTTTTCTCACAGATAACAAATGGTATATTTTTGATAACATAGTTATTATCATCATGAATCAGCTGTATCAGTTATAATCAGCTGAAAATGAAATCAACAATTCCTTACAAATGGCTTCATCGAATTTTGATATTCAAGAAACTTGTAAAAGTTTAACTCAAGTCATTGAAACCTGTGGTGTTAATTCACTTGGAAATATTTTTCAAAAAAAGATATCTTTATCAACAAAACATATAAATAGTGTGTGGTGACTGGTGAGAAGCGAAGTTTCTATGGCAGACTTTGGTATTGGGAGACGATTCCTGTGACTGGATGGAGCAATGTTCCAACTTATAATTAGAATACAAATACATGGAGTGCAAGTTAAAGGACCCTATATGGTGGCTCTTGGAGATTTTCACTCAAATCTCATGTATTAATCTCAAAGATTAACCACAGAACCACATTCTGTGTTAAAAACAACGATTCTGGTTCTATTGGACCGGACAAGAAAAAGATTGAGCAAAATCTGAATTATGCCTTGAAAACTTTTTGGTATATTTTTGTGTTACCATTACCCAAACTTGATATCGTTTCAAGAAAATCACCTGGACATGGCAGTGATATAGCAGATTATGAATTAGATGAAAATGGTAAAATGAGTTTGTCACCAACTGGCCGTTTTCAGCTTCAAAACAAATTGAAAAAATTCCCATTTTTGCCAAATGTAGATGCTGATCTTCGTCCTATTTGTGGTTTGAAAATGCTTTTTTGGTTCGTTTTTTACACAAACTTTCATCAAAATTCAATGGCAAATACCAACATGAACTTGGAGAATTATGCAAGAAAAATGATATCTTGGGAAAAGTCTGTAAAATATTATTTGAACAACCTGACAAATTCCCTGCACTGAAACATGGTTTTCATCCTAAGCATCATCTATCTTTGAGATTTATCGCTCATTACAGAAATATATTCTACATTTTCATGTTATATGCTATGTCGTTATTTTTTAAGTTCAGTTTTGTATATGCATTGATTCACATTGTTTTTCTACTTGTCATCATAATATTCTTCAGTGCTTTGTTCAGTGAAGATTGATATTTTCCCTTTGATATGCATTTCCCTCCCTCCAGGTTCAATAGTTGACAAAATATATAAGACCGTTGCATTTGCTGAATCTTTTAATTTGCATATAAGAATAATCAATTAAAGCTGTGGTGTGGAGTCTGGAAAAATTTACACCTTTCTTCAAACTCTTTAATTAATTAAGAAAAAACTATAAATGTTTTACTATGCATACTTTATTTACCGGTAAGTGTTGAGTATGCTAACATAATTTCTGATTTCCTGGGCAAAGTTCGGACCTTAATTATCTGTTTTGAAAGTCTGAAATTTTGACTCCAGGGAATTTGAAGTGAACACCTTGAATCCAATATTAATAGACACATAGCAAACTCAGACAACACACCCCTAGTTTTGAGTTCAATTTTTTAAGTTTTTTTGATTGTGGGAATAGTAAGAGTTTGATCAACCACGCTTTTGTGTCATCTTGCTACCCAAAATACATCTCTTACGACAATAAGCTACTGCTGTTTGACAATAAACAGTCACATAAATATGTTGTGAGCTTGTGACTTGATTTCTAAACAATTTATGTTGAGTTTTCAGTATAGTTTGCTGACCTTTCATCGAAATCATTTTCTGTTGGTAAATACATGGTTTTCTGCCTAATACTGCCAAGATTTTCTGCAGATGTAAAATTGCAGAAATGATTTTCTAAAGTCATAGATCAGTCATATCTTCTTTTATATTGTTTGTATTTTCATGATCAATATTGTTGGTTTATAATGTTTTTATATAAATTTTGTATTTCGCTAAAGACTGATAATCAATTGTGTTTAGCAGTAATAGAGAGAATCACAAGTGAAATACCCCTGCCTTTCGCCATATAGGTAGCACAGCACATGTAAACAATGCAAGGTTAAAGCAGATTTAATAATTATTCAACATAACCCTGTGTCAAAATGCCATATCTATACAACTTCAACCACACTGCAAGTTGTTCCCCCTTGTTAATAGTAGAGGATATGGTATTGTGGTTTGATTAGACTCCATTGGATCACATGTATTTATTATATCAAGACAGAACATTACTCTTCTCTTATAATGGCAAAATAAAAATTGTTCCAAATCTAACCCATTTTCTATATTACATGACCACCACCAGTGGTTTTTGTTGATTATAATTATACATTTAGATACATAATATTTTCTTAAACAATATTTTTAGGTGCAAATTCATATGTTAATAATTACAAAACATGTAAACTCGTCCAAGTTTTCTATAATTTCTGTAAAACGTCAAATTGCTAATAAATGGCATGTCATATTGGGTACCGGTATATGTGTTCTTTCCAAGTGGCAATTTATTTCATGTTATGTTTTGTATATAAGTTACCTAAGTGATTTTTTTGTGCAATGTCATCTGGTTGTTCTGTTGTTTTTATTGTACCAGCTCATTGCACTATTTTATATCGTTTGAATTTTTTGTTGGATCTTAAACTTAAACTAAAACAACATCAAAATTCTTTGGAACGAAAATAATATTATTTCCAGGTATCTCTCTATATGTATAGGCAGATATGTGTGAACCTATTGATATTATTTGTACGGTACCTTTTATGTGTTCTGCTGACAATTCTGCAATAGGTTGAACAAAGAATAAGTTTCTGGTAAGTTCAAGCAAGTCTGGTATATTTGTGATGGCCTGGATCATACAGCCATACTTGGTGATTTTACGATACAAACTTCTGATGGCGAAATGTGGTTTATTATATTTTAGTTTGGATATTGATACATTAACATGTTCAATAAGGCAGTTACTGGAATTTTGAAAACATTCACAGTAGCAAATTATGGTGGTAAAACATAGAAATACCGGTATATTAAAATTAGTAAATGTTCATTTTTGTTCAGCGATTTTTTGACCGAAGAAATATGCATGGCCTATCTTTCAAACTGTTATTTTATCTACAAACTCCATAACTGAGAGTTTTAAGGTTATATACTGTCACATCTTGACATTGACATTTATGTGA
The DNA here is from genome assembly GCF_964204865.1 of Styela clava. Classification (NCBI taxonomy): domain Eukaryota; kingdom Metazoa; phylum Chordata; class Ascidiacea; order Stolidobranchia; family Styelidae; genus Styela; species Styela clava. The sequence continues at coordinate 23,124,999 of NC_135250.1, forward strand.
CACAAATTAAGTAGTCAAAAGCTTCGCCATTGTGGTTGTGTACTTATTGCATTTCTTCTCGTTAAAGTTTAATTTTTTTGTTGTAATCATTGTTTTATGAAGCAATTAACCTAAATGAGTCCTTCCTTTTTCTTTCCAGAGGTTTATATGTGATGGACCGTAAAGTCTTCAGTTTAATTATTGTTTCTCTTTTCAAGGTATTTTTATTATTAGTGGTATAATCATAAGCAGTACTTTAAATTATCGGACAAAGTCTCAGAAATGGAAGAAAAAATCAATACAGATTCCAAAGAACATGCTGTTGAAATTTTACAACAGTTAAATGAATATCGTAAAACTGGACGTCATTGTGATTTCATGATCAAAGCTGGATCTGAGGAACTTCCTGTTCATAAGAATATTGTGTCGGCAAGTTCCGATTATTTTAAAGCAATGCTATCTCATGAAAATGTTGAAACAAAATCTGGTGTCGTTGAAATAAAGGAATTTGATGAAGTTTGTGTTAAAAAATGTGTTGATTTCATTTACACTGGGGATGCTTATGTTGCCAAAGAAAAACGTGAAACGCTCATGGGTGTCGCTCACATGATGCAGCTGCAAAGACTTTGTGATAGTATCGCAATTTTTCTGGAAGATGATCTTGCTCCTAGATCGTTTTTTCAAACTAAAAAAATTGCGAACAGGTACAACTGTAAACAACTTGAGGGAAAATGCAATCAATTTGCATTGCAACGTTTTATAGAAATTGCCCAGTCTGATGAGTTTATGGATCTTGATGAAAAATTTATTTCATTTCTGATGGAATCAAAGGAAACAAAAGCAAAGGAAGAAGTGAAATGTAAGATGCTGTTAGCATGGACCAAGCATGATATAGATGAAAGAAAAGAATGCTTTCTTAGTTTGGTGATGAAATTTCAGTTGACAAAAATGTCTTTGTCATATAGACGATTTCTTGTTGCAAATGAGCCACTGATACTTGAATCTGCAAAACCTCTTCAGTCATTGACTTTGTCGGTTTTTGATAGTCATGGGGATGTCAGTGAAAAAGATGTCAATTTGACAGAGAATAAACAGCTTATTGTTTTTGACAAAACTTCTGGAAGAATGCATTCTCATGATGTTGATGATAAAACATGGACACCAATGCAAACCATAGATCAAGCAATTATACAGAATTTATATTCTGCTGTAGTGATGGAATCTTACATTTATGTAATTTGTACAAATAGCTCATTTTATAGACTTGAATATGCTGAATCAAATTCAAAGTGGGAACAAATGACAAATCCAAATCTTCAGAATGCACGTGCAGTTGCACTTGATGATTTTGTTTATGGTATTGAATATGGAAATTACTCAAACTTTATGGAAAAATATGATCCATCAAATAATAGTTGGACCAGACTAACAAACAAATCATTGATCCTAGCTTGTGAATCTTTGGTGGCTGCTGATGGAAAGGTGTTTTGTATTGCAGGAAAATCTAAGCAGCAATGTCGAGCAACAAACCAAGTTGAGATTTATGATCCTGTCACATCAACTTGGTCAATGGATAATAGATCATTGAATGAAGCAAGACGTCAAGCTTCGGCAACTGCAACAGGGGAAGGAATATATGTTATGGGAGGTAAAAACGTTAATAGTAATACTATTAATACTGTTGAATATCGCTCATCTGTAACTAAAACTTGGATGATATTGAAACCAATGAAAAATACAAGATATAGCTTCAATAGTTTTGTGATTGATGACAAAATTTATGTCATTGGTGGAAATGGAAATCCTTCAAATATAGAGGAATATGATCCTGAAACAAAAGAATGGAAAATCATTGAAACATTACAAGGAAAAAATATAGCTTCACTGGCAACTGTTGCAATATCTATATAGAATCATTTACTCTTATACTTGACAAATATGGCTCTGATAATCTAATTGAATATACCTATCAGTTTTTCTCATTCACTCTGAGATTAAATTTGTTTGCAGATGTATGGAAACTAGTAAATTGATAATTTGTGTAGTAATTTGCAGAATGTTTGAAGATATAGCCTAAAGCAGGGGTCTCAAACTCGCGGCCCGCGGGCCAATTGCGGCCCGCAGGACGATAGTTTGTGGCCCCCGTCTTGGTATGAAAGTCTAATGTCAGTGCGGCCCATAAGTCACTCAGCTTAGTTAGAATGATTAATGCATTAAATATATGATCAGGACACGTAGAGCAAAACAAATTATTTCATAATCTATCCCGCGAAAGGCATATGCGGTATGGTAACCTACTAGTACCGTACCGGTACCTGTAGGCATGATGGACATTTTCCCAACCTTTGACCCCCAAAAAATTTTCTTATACTTCCCCATTGCAAATTCATTGCTTATTTTAGAGGTGGCTTCGCGAGTTGAAGCCTATAAACTGGGGTATATGTTTCACATCATCATTTTGATTCAAAACATTCAACAACCTGTTTTTCAATAGTACTGGTAGAGAAGTTTAGCCTAGTCTATCACTGCTATTTCTAGACTAATTTTTTATTACTGCAATTTTAAGCCACGACGCTCAAGTAATTAGAGTGATCATTGAGTTCTTTAATTCGTACTTGAATTTCTGAAACACAACCCCAAACTAACAAATAGCATGCAAAAACGAGGTAATGCTTACAAACATGCCTGAAAATCTTTCTGGGTGACAGTGTCTGAGCGTTTGCGAAAACGTCTATTGTTACGTCACCTTTTGCGTTTTGGGTTAGGGTTAGCCAATGTTAGGAATAAACAAAGAAGTACGGTAGATGCCCGGGGAAAGGTCCATCGCGGAACTACTAACATTTATGTTTTGCGTATAGAAAAATAGAGAAGGAAGATTTAACTTTCTGAACTATGCTGTAATTGTGGAAAACCTGATGCGGCCCGGACTCACTCAGACTCCGTCTCGGCGGCCCCCAGGTAAATTGTGTTTGAGACCCCTGGCCTAAAGTATCTATGCTTACAGATAGCAAATATCAACATTGATGATATGATTGTTGATTAGTTAGTTAACCATTACCTATTTTATTTGGAAATGACAAGTGAAATTTAGTTTCATATTGGTAGTGTTGGTTTTTTATTGTTTTTTTTATATCATCATGGTCAACAATTTGATCTTGAATTCTTAAAAATGTATCATTTTTCAATATTTATTCAATTTTGTGATGTCAGATTACAGGGGCTTACCCCATATTATTTTTTATGGTAGGTATCATATGGCTTGTAATCTTATCTTTCTCATTAACTCGCCCTAATTGCTTATGATGGGGTCTATCTGATTTTAGTTTCATAATATAATTCAAGTTTTTCAACTTTATGATTAAGTAGGGTTTATTTATATTAAACGCTCATTCCTTCGAAATCACTGTATTTTTTAATTATTATCATTTCACTGCTTTTGCTTTTTTGATATAACTAGTCAAAAGATATGCCTTTTTAAATGCGATAAAAATATTATTCATGCTTCAACTGATCAAAAATTTGTTTCTGTCCATACAATATCAAATTTTTGCAAATCTATTAATAGAAATAAAAGAAAATACGAAACTTTTAGGTTTAGGAGGAGTAGTGTTAATTCAAACATGGGTTAGTATTGACCTCACTGCTGATCACTGTTGTCCAATGCATTGTTAGTATTTTGTATCTTTTTGAGGCGAGGCTCATTTCATACCATCATCTGTATAACGTCATACCAGACTTATTGCGGCCTTCTAGGCTGAGAACAATTATTCAACTTCTGATATTTCTATTCTGAAAATGAGGATGATTTTGAGAAAGTTTCGTGAATTTCTTTGCAACTAATGAGCCGTGAAATATTATCATTATTTAATGATTTTAATCCCTGATTAACAGACAATAAGTTCTGTAATGAATAAAATATGATTTTATTGAATATTCTCTAAAATTTTATTACTGTAGTATATTCATATTGACTAATTACTGAACTTCATAAAATATACTGTGTTGGTGAAATTGTTATTGCGTTATGTATAAAAGGTACTGGAAGGAAATATAAATTTTCATTTTGATGCTCGTAGTTAATCTTCTGACAAATTCTTACTGGTATTATTTATGCAATTTTTCACAGCTGTAATTTGCAATATTGATATCATAATTAGATAATTAGAAAGAAATTAAATATTCTCTGATGATCACGAAGTTCCTATTGATATTGGCTAGAAACGACAATATTTCAAATGTCCTTAAGTTGGATTCAAAATAGATTAATGGCTTGAAGTTTTATAAAAAGTTTGTTACTCCTGAAGTATGCGCACTAAGATGTCGCATAACCTTAACCTGGTACACAACCTGAGTTCAGCATACTTCAGAAGGTCCAAAAGTTTTTCATACCTAGAACACCAGTAGATTCTGGAGTTGTGAGAAAGTTTAAAAAGGGGAGTAGTTTTTAATTTTGATGATGTCATCGCACACAAAAACTGAATCCTAAAAAGCCAACAGAAATTGTTGAAATATATGAAAGTAATATAGTCCGGCAGATAAGGGGACCTTTTTGGCCCAAGTTTGATTTCAGACATAAAGTTTTTTTTATTTGTGATTATTCATTTTGGGGTCATTGCCCATCATTTCTACATGGGTGTGGAGTTTGCAGCCTTAAGCAATTTTTTTTACGGCTCGATATTTGTATTAGTGTTTTTCGTCAAACCTGTGCATCATAATGACGCACAACCTGAATCATAACCTGTTGAAATACTATGTTCAGGTTGTGCGCAATCTTGGTGCACAAACTACGCAAGCACCAAATTTACTAGGAAATAAAATCAAAAACTTTTAGGTATTTGTTGAGCTCAGCTTTGAGTCGCGACCCATATACAGTATATGGAGATACTGTCGAAACATACGCGTAAAATAAAGAGTACTATTTCGAAATACCCGTTTTTGTTGCAATTAACAATACAAGCCTGCTAATGCAGTCGCCAGTGGTTCAAGTGGATATACACCCGGTGGAGAACAGTCAATTATTTGTTGGCGAGAATTGTTATGCAGCAGGATGATCACGACGACGCAATGAAAGATAATGATATCACGAGAACAAGAATGAGAAAATTGCTACATTTTATAGTACATCCCTGGGAAAGAAGTAAAGTGTTCATTCTTATGTTCGTTCCATGCCAATGCTTTTCAAACTACCAAAGACTCTCAACACTTTTGCTTCTTCTCTTCTATAAAAATACATTGTTATTATATATTCGCATTTCCACCTGTTTGTTCGTGCTCCCAGATAACCGATCAGCGGCCTCCAAGGAGGACTGGGTCCTCTTTTAAGAAACCCTGTCATAAACTAAAAGAGGCGACCGTGCTTCTCTTGCCTGTTGTCATGCTGTCGGAATTCAGCTACAACAAAAATTTCACGAAAACGGATGTTTAAATTTTATGATTTTATTAATATTCTCAACAATGAATGATATACGGCTGGTGAAAGTTATTCCAACAACATGATCATGTTTTGCAATTTACAACCAATATTTTGTATGTAACTTTGTTTGACAGAGCCCCAAGAGCTCTAACCTCAAATATCAAAAATGTAAGGCCAAAAAAGTCACACTACAACATTGTCAAATGTGCTGTATTTACGATATATAACAGGTTTACCAAAAAGAATTACATGGAAAATGGTGAAATAAAGATCAATTCAGCAATATCTACTTGGTGATATGCATCTGTTGATGATTTTATGTGTTTGTTTCGGAAGTTTAATAACAGAATTAATTGTGGTTGTTGGGGATGTTTTAAAAAAAGGTTGAATGGGAAAAAGTTTTCACAAAATGTCAAGGTTTGATAGTAGTAGAGAAGTAGAAAAAATACTCCCATGTTTTTTTTTTCATTTGATAACCACGCCACAGAACTTCCCCGATAAGTCTACGCAGCAATTGCGAGAGGCAGAAATGCCAAGATGGGATTTCATCGCATTGCAAACCAATATTAGCAATTCATATATATATTCGCGCATTCCCATCTGAACAGCGTGGAAAAGATTATACCCATCTACAAACTTTAAGAACTATGTCAGATGAGCGTCATATTATCGAATATCAGTAAAGGAATAGTGCAATGGGAAAAGACATAACTTTCAGTAGTATGCAATCAAATAATCTTATTGTAGAATATATATTAAAAAACATTTCGTCACGCCAACTGTAGTTCGAAACTTTTTGTCTCTGGCTGTTGGATGGATGTTGGAAATCAACACGCAATATTACAAAACTTAAGTATAAGTATAAGTTTATTTCGACTCCATAATCAGCATAACAATACATTTGACAGATAAAAACAAATAAATAAAAACTGATTATGAAATCAGGGGAGCAAACAAAACCTTAGATAAGGTTTATAACGTACAAAATATAAGATGGAAGGTTTTGCCAAGAGGAAGTGGTACGTGTTTACTCACCTAAAATTAAGTTATTTCACACACGCTCACATGCACCCACCAGCCACACACACACACACACAACCACTGAGAATTTATTTAAGTAAGAATAAGACGCGATAAATTTAGGGTATACTATACAGTAAACAAAAAAAATAAATAAATAAATACAAGAAAAGAAAAAAAAATTTTTCTGCCACACCATATTGATATTTTTGTAATGATTGCCATTGCCAAATTGATCGATCTTCTAATCGTTAATTAAGATATAAAAGGAAGATTCTATTGAAAACATATTGCCAAGCTGATTATAGTTGGAGTCAAATGCCAAGTTGCCCAACCAAAGTTGCCAGAATTGGGTGCATGAAGAGGTGGGCGAGACCATTTCATTTCCCAAATTAGAGCCTATTATTGCCAAATTATAGTCCAGATTGTAGTAAGTAATTAAAGTTACCGCTAACACTAAAATTACTATAATTAAGTAAAGTAGGATGTGGAAATAAATTGGTTACAAAGGGTGTAAGTGAGGTTTTTCATTCTTGGGTATTGATTTCAGACAAGGATATAGGAATAAGGTTGTTATTTCACAGGATATCGGAGTCTTTTTTTGATTTTTTCCTTATGTGTTTTACCTCATTTAATCACTTTGAAGTAACCTGAAAAACAAAAAATAAAACTGCGAGTAGATGTTTCAATGATTGGGTGAAGGGGATCGCTCTGAACTATTTATTACAGGCAAAAAATAATTGTTTAATTAAATGGGATGTATTGTCATTGTATAGCGATGGATAGATGATCTATGATGACATTCTGCTTGGGACAGAGAAAAATTTATCACACCATGCAAAAAACACACAAAATTTTACTATCTATACCTTGGCCAACAAGTCAACTCAAACACCATGCCCTAACATTAATTGCATGCATACATAAATGATATAAAAACCACATCCAATTACAATGACCCACAGCAAATTAAAATCTGAAGGGGAGAAACCAACATAGCTCTACTGCTCGCCTAGTTGCAATAATTAGTAACCTTGCAGGAACAATATTGTACTATCTACAACCCTTATACCACCACTCAATAAGACCAAGCGTGTATGATAAGGACATCACAGCTAGAAAAAGATAAAAACAACACGCGGTTTGAATGAATGAAAAAGCTGAAACTAGTATTCTTCAGAACAGCATACAAATTCTATGGAATGAAATCATACATAAAAGCTCGTCAAAAACCTATAGCTCAATAATCAAGTGGAATTTGAAGCATGTGTGCAAAAATGTGCGCGTTACTACGTACAACCGAAGCACGCAGGAAAATGTGTGTGATGTACTAGTATTCAAAACGTTTGACTCAACTATGTTGGCATAACAGGTGCACATCTCGGTTTTGCATACGCATACCTTCTATCTCCACAAGGATATATTAATTTTGCCAAAGTCAATGCAGCACTGAAAGGTTGCGGTTCTTACAAATAAAAACACGTTACACATCTTCAGATATCGGTGGATGGTTTTACATGGCCTTGTTCGAAGTGAAAGATGAGGTCAAATATTCCAATCCAATTCACCTAATAAAATATTTCCCAAGTCCCTAAGCTTAAACTAGGAAAACGAAATGCGCGCGGCAACGCAAATGTAGTTTGAAGAGCGCAATAGGAAGTGGCTAGATGCTGTCGATGGATCTTGGCTTGTATTAGTGAAATAAACTACCATTTATTCTACTAAAATTGAATTTCTGACATTGTAAGGAGTTTCAATGTTACTATGTATGCAAAACTAAACCATGTAGTTATGAAATAATTGTTTTACCAAATAGGCGCTCCTGAAGTATTCGTACCAAGATGGCGCACAACCTGAACATTGTATGTTTACCAGGTTAGGGTTCAGAATGTGCGTCATCTTGGACCGAATACTTTAAATCCACCTAAAAAAAATGGCTCAACAGTATATACTCCACACCCACCTGGGTATCATTATATATGTCATATACATTATATCTAAACAATAAAAAAAACGTTATGTCCCAAAACAATGTTAAGGCCCGATTCTGCCGGACTAATAGACTTTTAGCGAAAAATACAATCTTTAACCAGTGGAAATTTCAAAGCAATTACTCCAGTAGGTAATGAGGAAATATATTTTTTCACAGCGACAACAACATATTAACAAAACGATCAATATGTACACTTCATGTCCAATTAGAAGATCGGAGAATTATATTTTAATTATATTTTTAGTGGGGTGTCATTGTCGAGCAATCGTGATCACACTGGATGGTATCCAAGAGCCACTTAATCCAACACCAGATAGTTGGGGTATTCCCCGTTTCACGGACAGCAGGCAGGATAGTGTTGTGTTGTGGGAGATACAACACGGTGCGTTTTGTTTCGGCATAGACGGCTTAACAAAAGGATTTTACGCCAAATTTTGGAAGTCACTTAAACCAATTCTACTTATCCTGTACCAAAGCTTTCATGATATAGGCGAAATGTCACATGATTCAGCAATAGGTGTCATAACACTTTTTATATAAAAATTTAAAAAACTGGCGCCCAATATCCTTGTTGAATTTCGAATATAAACTTATAGCAAAATTATTGGCTAATAGATTAAGAAATGTATTACCAGAACTAGTTGGACAAGATCAAACTGGATTTATTTTTGGCAGAGTAATTCATGAAAATTTTAGGGATGACATCTTTTGGGCTAACCAACAAAACTTACCTCTTATTATATTTTCAATAGATCAGGAGAAAGCATATGACATGGTCGATCGAGAACTAGTATTACGCCTTTTACGAAAATTGGACTTTGGAGAATATTTTTTAAAATGGATTTGAACCCTGCACCGTAACATCCGTTCGAAAATTATTACGGGATTAAATATGATGGATATTAACACATAACACACAGATAAAATTCATTCAGTTGAAATGGATTATTAAACTACTTAGAGGTGAAGAGAAACCTTGGAGTAAACGTGCCAAATATTATATAAATATTGCCCTTTCGTTTCCAAAGGAAATTTGGAATTCTTACATTTAGATGTAAAAAACACAAACAATCTCATACCAAAATTTTATTTAAACTTAGTTAATACGTTTAAGGAACTCCATCTTCAACGGCGTCAACCCAATTCACAAGCAGAGGTTAAATTAGAAAGCTTTCTGTTGTTAGAAAACAAACTGCCAAATTTAGATTTCGAAACTAAATGGATTCAGGCCGAAGTTATATCTTTAGGACAAATTGTAGAAAATAATTCAGATGATCTTGTGATCATAATATATATGTTGCAAACAAGCTACATCTTATCCAACCTATCCCATGGAAAAAGATTTGGCAAATAAAAGTACCCAATAAGTATAAAGAACTAAGCTGGAAAATCATACATAATGGGCAGCCTACCTCAGATAAATTAAAATATTGGTTTAGGGAAGAATCGGGCCATATGCGATAATGTAGAGGAAACTTGATTTTCATCTCTTTTTCGATTCTGATTGGACCCAGAATTTTTGGGACTGGTGCAATATAGGACAATTTACTCCAGACCTAATCATAGCCAACAACATAGAAAACAAGTCTGTGTTATTGACTGTGATTTGTGGCAAATCAGCAATCTGGCAATACAGAAACTCTGTCAAATATGATGCTAAAATGCAGTGTAATTTAAGAGCAATTTTCAAATGTAAAATACTGGGATGTATGAGTTTGATGGACAGTGAATGCAGGAATAATATTATGCAATACCAACACAATGATGATGTATTGAATAAATCCATCATGTTATAATATCAATTCCAAACTAATTAAAAACCAATACTCTGCAATCATTAGCCATCTCACGACTCCGGATTGTGTACCATACTAATTTTGGGTATAATGTCTACTTTTTTATACAACGAAAAATAGGGTTACATAGACTAATGGCATGATAGGTGTTCTTCTGATTATTTGTCTAATTCTTAAAAATTTGTTTTTCATGTTAAATGCTAATAATGTATAAACTTAAAAAATATGTTGTAGGGTATAATGTTTTCAATGGTCACTGGATTACATGGATTGCCATTTGATGAATGCGGACACAATTTAAATTGGGTTTTTGGATCAATACGGGTAAATGTATCTGAATTGTTTAATATTTGACAATATTTATCTATGTATTGTATACTTATATGCTCTATAATATCACCTAAATTACCTGGAAAATTGGGATTCATGCAACTAAATTGAAATATTATATTTGGATAAACCAAAACTATCATTTTCATAAATCCGAATTGGCAATGGATTCAAATTTGGCAAAAAAAAAAGTAAGGCAGTGGTTAGCAACCAGGGTGCCGCGGCACATTAGTGTGCCTGCCGCAGAAAGATTTTTGTGTGCCGCGAAGAGATTTCATTTTTGAATTTATTTCAAGTGATTCCAATTGCCAATCACTTGAATTCCACAAGAATTATCCCATGGCTCTTGCTAACAAACAGAAACGAAACTAATAATAAAACCTTCATTAAATTTAGTAAATTGCACTATTTCACAAAAGGGTGACGATTGACGAATTGACGATTATTTCATATCTCGAACACAGAAACGGTTATTTTTCGGATAGTTTCTGCTGTCTGAAAAGTCATATAAGCGTTTCGGCATAGTAAATGCTACGATTTTTGTCATCAAATTATGCTCGTGCCTTGTACGAAATTCATAATGTGAAAAAATTCGTCCATCCGTGAAAATTATTTATAACAACTTTAAATCTATTCAGTGTTTTTAGCGATAATAATTATTTGTTATAATGAAATACGGTTTGTTTGCCTATTTTATTTCTTTTGCTAGTGCAGAGAATAACATCGTTAAATGATTTTGGCAATGGGAGAAACATATTAAATTGTAACAAAAATGAATTAGGTTAATTGTGCAAAAGGGAGAATACCTGTGATAATAATAATGCAGAACGTGGAACGGGCAGGGGCGAGAAAAGCCAAATCATATTAGCATCACGTATTACCTGTGCATCTTATACAATAATGTGAGGTGCTCCGAAAGTGGGTCTCGTGTACATTATTGTAGGAAAACAGTTATAATATCGGTAACTATTAACCATCCATTTTAAATACAGGGTATGTTGTATTAACAAGAATAGAATTTCCCTTATCTGATTTTCTATGTTTTTTTATCATTTTATAGCTAAATGGCTTCAAGAGTAGGAAATGTTCATGTTTTGTGATAGGTGTGCCGCGAATATTTAAAAAACTCAATAGTGTGCCGCGACATAAAAAAGGTTGGGAACCACTGCAGTAAGGTGTTGTGGGAGATATTTGAGAGATTTAATGGTGGCTTTAATTGGGAACAAATTTGGCAAAAGTCCGGTATCAAACAAATGTAAAGAATTCAATTGGAAGCTATTGCATAATGGGTTACCCACTGCTGATAAAATGAAATACTGGTTTGAGGATGAACCAGGGACATGTGTTTTATGTACCGGTACCTAATTACAGAATTATGGCATTAAAGAGACAAGATTTTGTTTATTTTTTACGCGTGAATAACCAGGGATTTTTGGGAATGGTGTGAGCTGGAATCATTTAATCCAGACCAAATAATAGCAAATGGTATCATCTGCCAGTCAAAATTGATAACTGCATTATGTGGTAAATCCGCCATTTGGACATTTAATATTTCTATGAAATATGACGAAATTGCTATATCCAAAAGGAGCATGAGAAAACTATTCAAGTGCAAATTGATTGGGACTTTGAACCAGATGACCAGTACCAGTACCAAAGGGAAAAATCGCTTCTCTTTGAACACATAGATGATCTGATTCATAAGTCTGTTATGCTGTAGAATTAGACAAATATAATAGTGCAAAACTCTTATTTCATAATTGTTAATGTTGAAAACTCTGATATGCGGGGAAATGTTCAGGTGTAAGTCATGCACTGTTATAGTGTCATTTGGGTGCATATATGAGTAGAGTAGTGTGTGTATTAGTTTTAAATTTTTTCGTTTACATGCCAATCCATAAACTAAAATAAATCTAATCTTTAAATGGTATTCTATAAATCACAACATGGAACATGATTCGGAATGAACAATTTAATATAATGGCATAATACAAAAAAAGAAATACAAAAAATAAAAAAACTTCCTCTTTGCGAAATTCCTATCACAGTTTTATTACACCTAGTGTCAGCTAATTTCCATTTATCAGAGAGAGAAGTACGGCCATACGATACCGGTTGATTATTTTTATGCAAATGTTCATTTTCTGAGAATGGGATCTAACCTAATTGAATTTGGATGAAAACTACCGGTAATCAAAATTTAATTTGATCAATTGGCTTAAAAAATAAAATATTATAAAGAAAATATGCCGGTATCATACATGGCTATCATGTTGGGTTTTCTGTCGCCAAATTTAGCATTTTTTTTTTTTGAAGCACGTTCAGATGTTTGGCATCTGGTTTTCTGTTTGATATTTTGAATTTTTTTTTTACTTTTTTTATTAGTTTCTGTTATTAAAATGGGCTACTATAGTGTGTAACAATGCCGAGGCGCAGTTCTTACCACTTCATGGCAGCTCCTGCCACGAACGAACCGCGGCAGCATTGCCATGGTTTTATAGCGCTATTCAGTAATCAGTATTAACGGTATATTCACAAATAAATGCACCCGATTTCAATTAATCATGCGGAATTATATCTACTTAAACCCTAACCCCAAATTCATCAAAACTGTATCCATAAGGAAAACGTCCCAACTTACCCAATATTTATCACCATAAGGGACAGCCCTATCAAAACTGTATCCATAAGGAAAACGTCCCAACTTACCCAATATTTATCACCATAAGGGACAGCCCTGTCTTTACGGCCCACCTGCAGTGGTTACGGCAGCAAAATGTTCTCGTCGTTGGTTTGTGGCAGCAAAAAAGTCAGTCGCCATAGGTTTGGCCATAGCGGCCATGGTATGGAAATACCGCCATGGTTTTGCGGCAGCTGCAGACACAACAGAATACTTAAAACTGCACTTGACAATGCCTATACCTAGATAGATATTCACGCAGGGTTGTAAACTTAGTTTTGCATGTTACAGTGTTATTTGTCAGTTTTTAGTTTATAAAAATATTTGAAAATTACTTAATCCAGTAATTGTGATTTTGCCATCCGGAAGTCCGAAGATCTTTAGTTCAAGCAGTCAATATTTGAGTTCATACTTTACATACAGACATACCTTCGGCGGCTTCGATATTGTGATGTGTACTCAGTTGATCAGGCATTGCAGCATTGCCTTTCGTTATTTGGGTATATTTTTATTTTATTGTAGTCATTGTTTTATGAAGCAAGCCAGCAAGGTTTGTTTGTGTTGAACTATAAACTATATAACTTTTTTTAATATAGTTTTTCTATTGTTTAAGGTACTTTGTCAATATTGGTAGGCTATAATCATATAACTGTATAAGCAGTTCTTTATAAAATCAAACAAAATCATGTCAGAAATGGAAGAAAAAATCAATACAGATTCTAAAGAACATGCTGTTGAAATTTTACAACAATTGAATGAATATCGTAAAACTGGACGTCATTGTGATTTCATGATCAAAGCTGGATCTGAGGAACTTCCTGTTCATAAGAATATTGTGTCGGCAAGTTCCGATTATTTTAAAGCAATGTTATCTCATGAAAATGTGGAAACAAAATCTGGTGTTGTTGAAATAAAGGAATTTGATGAAGTTTGTGTTAAAAAATGTGTTGATTTCATTTACACTGGGGATGCTTATGTTGCCAAAGAAAAACGTGAAACACTCATGGGTGTCGCTCACATGATGCAGCTGCAAAGACTTTGTGATAGTATCGCAATTTTTCTGGAAGATGATCTTGATCCTAGATCGTTTTTTCAAACTAAAAAAATTGCGAATAGGTACAACTGTAAACAACTTGAGGAAAAATGCAATCAATTTGCATTGCAACGTTTCATAGAAATCGCCCAGTCTGATGAGTTTATGGATCTTGATGAAAAATTTATTTCATCTCTGATGGAATCAAAGGAAACAAAAGCAAAGGAAGAAGTGAAATGTAGGATGTTGTTAGCATGGACCAACCATGATATTGATGAAAGAAAAGAATGCTTTCTTAGTTTGGTGATGAAATTTCAGTTGACAAAAATGACTTTATCATATAGAAGATTTCTTGTTGCAAATGAGCCACTGATATTTGAATCTGCAAAATCGCTTCAGTTATTGACTTTGTCAGTTTTTGACAGTACTGGAAATTTTAGCGTAAAAAATGTGGGATTAACAAACAATAAACGGCTTGTTGTTTTTGATCAAACTTCTCAAAGAATGCATTCACATGATGTTGATGATAAAACATGGACACCAATGCAAACCATAGATCAAGCAATTGTACAGAATACATTATATTCTGCTGTAGTGATGGAATCTTACATTTATGTGATTTGTAGAAATGGATCGTTTTATAGACTTGAATATGCTGAATCAAGTGCAAAGTGGAAACAAATGGCAAATACAAATCTTCAGAATGCATGTGCAGTTGTACTTGATGGTTTTGTGTATGGTATTGAGTATCAGAGTTACTCAAACATTATGGAAAGATATGATCCATCGAATAATGTATGGATCAGACTAACAAACAAATCATTGATTCTAGCTGTTGAATCTTTGGTGGCTGCTGATGGAAAGGTGTTTTGTATTGCAGGACAATTTAATCAGCAATATCGAGCAACAAACCAAGTTGAGATTTATGATCCTGTCACATCAACTTGGTCAATGGATAATAGATCATTGAATGAAGCAAGATATCATGCTTCGGCAACTGCTACAGAGGAAGGAATATATGTTATGGGAGGTTATGATAATAATAGAGGTTCAACTCTCACTACTGTTGAATTTCGTTCATCTGTAACTAAAACCTGGATGATGTTGAAACCAATGAAAACTGCAAGAGCACAGTTCAGTAGTTGTTTGATTGATGGGAAAGTTTATGTCATTGGTGGAAATGGAAATCCTGCAAATATAGAAGAATATGATCCTGAAACAAAAGAATGGAAAATCATTGAAACAATACCAGGAAAAAATATAACTCCAATGGCAACTGTTGCAATATCTATATAACATTGATAGCTATTATTCATTGCCTATAGGCAATTATGGCTCTTGTAGGGAACTTTATTGAATTTTTTCATACCTCGATCTAACTCAGGGTCCAAATCCAGGCCCGCGGGATCCGCCGCTTCTTTATATGTTGCCCTTGTCACATTTACAGGAGAGTAAACAAAAAATCGCATTTGTTTTTGTTTGGTCGTTAAAATAACCAGCAAAATCTTCTGATATATTGTTACATCATTCATGTCATTGATTTGACTAGTTTTATGGCTAGCTGAGGCAACTAGCGATGTGCTTGGCTAGCCCGAATTGTTAACTGGCTTTCTATCTTTTTTGTCTAGAATATATGCCAACAGAATAGACTTCATAAAGAACTTAAAATCGAATTAGGAATCTGTTAGCCTAGGTTGCCTATGCCTGATAACTAAATTTCGATGTAATATAATATAATTCCTGCTGTGTGTTTATTGCAACCAGCCTAAACAGTATTACAAAAAATGCTTCATATATGTCAGAAAATTTAGCTCTTACCCTACTGTTTCTCAAATACAATGCGTGCTTGATATGTCTGCAAGTTGTTTTTGTGGCAATTTAAAATGGCATTTTTCTTTTGGCACATCCTCTGTTATGAAGAGTTTGAAATCTTACACTGAATGTAGATATAGTAAGATTTTTGCACATTTTAGTGAGTTTTTTTGTGTTTTCGCATGTTTCAGCTTGATAAATGACAAATAATGATCAATGTGTTTTGACAACAAAATTGTTTGTTATATATTGCATTGTTTACCTATTCTTGGCACTATTGTGACCCGCAAAAATAAAAAAATAGTAGTATGGTCCCCGAGTCTGACAACCTTGAAACACCCTGATGTAACTAGTATCTGATTAATAATTCGACTACCTGTTCGCTTACATATTACCTAATGTTTTTAATTCTAATAGCGGTTTTTCATTTTCCTTTTGTTATTACATTATTGATTTGATAATGATCATGATTTTATTTTATTATTCCTCGACATTTTCCATTTTTTTTATTATTCCATTCAATTTTGTGACATGCCATAATGGTTGTGTTGACCTCGTTCAATTCCTATTTATGTTTTATGGTTTCACAATTTGAAATCCTTTCATTCAAAATACCTAAATTGTTTTTGATAAATTCTATTTGGTCTTAGTTTAACACAACAAATTTCAAATTTTCAGCTGTTGATCAGAAAGGGTTAACTCTTTGAACCCTGAAAGCCGCTAAACCGGCTTTCCCGAGAAAGTCTTCTGACGCTGAAAGCCGGTTTAGCGGCTTTCGCATCCCGTAAGAGGTATGCAACTTTGAAACCTCATATCTCGCGAACCATTTATTAAATTTAGACAAGTTTTACATCGTGTGAAAGATAATCTACAGGACTAAGTATAATTCTAAAATTGAGATAAAATATTGTGATCATCTTATGAAAATTGGCATAATTAAAAAGCATAAAAAACTTCTGAAAATTGCTCAAATCTAATTGACAAAACTTAAATTTGTTTTCGATTAAACCTAGTACATTATCGACAAAATTTGTAGAATTTGAAGATAGCTTTCCAGTGATACCATTAGATTGAACTTATGTTGCACCATTCAAACTTTAGAAGCATTTTTATTCGTGATTTTGTTTGTCGCAAGATCGAGGCGACGTCAAGGTGACGTAAATAACGACCTAACACATTTACGCCGTTACGCAGCGACGTTAAGCAATTACGTTGGCACGTAGCACGTTTACGTTTCATACGAGAAACACTTTTCCTCGCATGCTCGTAACGTCATTTACTTAAGTTCGTACTCGTGAAGCGACTTACGACTTGTAAACGATACACGGGGAAATTTACGCATTACATCGGTTCGACTAAAACACACAATACGCAGTGTTATTGCCGTTTTAATTGCATAAAGATATGAAAAATACGAATAGCCAAAATAAGGATTTTTAAAAACAGAATGATGGAACATATCGATGGATGCATTGTTCAGCGCCATTGCTGAGTTTTATTGTGCCATATTTTCTTCTTCCGGTAGATGAATACTATCCAATATTTCATCTGGACAAAGATTTCGTTTAAAATCCATTGTAAATATAGCGATATCAGGAATGTAGCGTATATGCAGTAATTTCGAAAATCTAATGAGGCTGCAAAATGTAAAACACTGATCAGGTGAGCTACTGGTGCCACCATGTCTTCCGTGTACCCGTTATCAGTTTTTTTTATTCAATCTTCATGATATCCAACGGTGAATAATTAGCCCCTGATGTTTCCGGCGGAACCTCATAAATTCATGAGGATCAAATATTTCGTTTTGGCCATTCATTTTCGTCCCATATCCAAATAGTAAACGTATATAAAATGGCCTTTATATTCTAGCAATTTTACTATGTTCGATCAAAATTCGTCTGAAAGGGTTTTATCTGCGACCGAGGATATGATACTAATGCAATGAAGCCACAATCTGCACTCAAGCTGTGAACGACCAGATGTGCAATTGCGCAATATACCTCACGCAAAGGGTTACGCACGATACGTCGCATGAACGTTATCACGACAATGTCGTCGTCGCCCTTACGCAAACTTGGCGTCAAATAGTTGATAAATTTTGTTCGCAAACCTTTTGAATCGATAGTAATAATTTGATAGTAAGTTATTTTGATTTAAAATTAGGGATATTACAATTTTTTAACGCGTCGAATCGATGCGACGCCGTGGGAGGTCAGGGTGAGAGAGTAGCATCGTTCTGGGGATTCAGAGTTCACAGAGTTAATATTAAATAATCATTTCCATCAGTGAAAATCACTGTATTTTTTCAAATTACTGATTTTGTAATGTGATAATTTTTTTCTATGCTTTTTATTCATGAAATAACTTTTAGCAGATAAACCATTATGAATTGTAATATTCAGGCTAGGCTTTTTATTACATTGCTCCTGTTGTACAAAATTGGTTTCTGTCCATTCAATTTTAAAATTTTGAAAAGGGAATATTTCAAGGATTAAAAAACTTTTCTAACCAGAATATTATTTATTCAACCTTGCCTTAGTAATAACATTACTGCTGATCACAGTTGACCAATTCATGTTTTCATTTTTAAGGATGAGTTCATTTCATATCATCATTTGTATAAAGAGATAAGAGATATGTTATGGTATTTTTCAAGTGATTTTCGGCGCAGCGGTGTGACTCAACGGGCTAAGCGTTAGTAATACGCTCGCCACCCCACCTCTAATTACTCTGCGTGGGTTTGCAGGTTCGAATCCCATGCAGGGATGGTTATGTGCGAGAGGATTGCTGGACTCCTCGCCGTCTTGGGTGGTTCACGTAACCGCTGGTCGGTCACGGCTTCCTCTTCCTCAACTGTCCTGCACACAGGTAAGCACCTTGCATCACATGAACCAACCTACATCAAGGAATCCAGCAGTCCTCTCGCACATAACTATCGCCACATGGTATCCAAACCTTGCAAACTAACGCAGGGTAATCAGAGTTGCAGTGGTGAGTCTATTCCTAACGCTCGTACCACTCCTATTCCTAACACCGCCGTTTTATTCTTATACTTTATGCACCTAAGAATAAGAAAAAGCAAAACTTGTTAAAATTTTTCTATTCCTATCATTTTATGGAAGACTATGGTAGTTAAAAAATAGTTCCTTAAAAGGTTTCCAAGAAATGCTAATATTGTTTAGAAGTTATTGCTATGTCAAAAAATTGTATGAGCCGTATTGGTATTTGCATCTGTTTGTCAACAAGTTTCGATTATATAACCATATAAGATAAGTATAAATCACTAGTTGTTAATTAGATCATCAGTAAACAATTATTTGCCCACAGTATAAAAGAAAGTGAATGATAAATAATGAATACTACCTAATTAATATACCGGTATGTAATGCACAATGCTATCGGTAAACCACAAGATGTTATTTATATTCTGTCCCTCATGCTGTTGTAATTAGGCTTCCCGCTGCTTGTCAGCAGGGAACCTATTGTATTCCTGTGTTTTATTATTATTATTTATTTATTATTATTATTATTATTATTTATTTTTAATATTTTTTTTTCAAATTGGTCCTACAAACTTGAAATTCACCTCAAATGTGCAGAAGTTCTCAGCTAGCAATAAAATGCAAATTTTATGCATGACTGACCACGCTTTCACGCTCCAGTGAGCAAAACGCGTTTTCAGTTTTTTTGCGATTCCTCAAAATTGATACATGCTATTGGGTTGAAATTCATAACAATGATTAATGGACATGTTCCGGATACGATATGTCAAGGATACGCATGAGTGACCTCGGCGATACGCTCCAGTGAGCAATATAGGATTTTACATTTTCATCTTCTTCTCGAGAACGACACTACTTAGAGACTTGAAATTTACATCACATGCAGATAATAAGTCCCCCATCATAAATTGCAAATTTTATGCATGACTGACTACGCTTTCACGCTCCAGTGAGCAAAACGCGTCTTCAGTTTTTTTGCGATTTCTCAAAATTGATACATGCTATTGGGTTGAAATTCATAAGAATGAATAATGGACATGTTCCGGAAACGATATGTCAAGGATACGCATGAGTGACCTCGGCGATACGCTCCAGTGAGCAATATAGGATTTTACATTTTCATCTTTTTCTCGAGAACGACACTACTTAGAGACTTGAAATTTAAATTTAAACATACATACATACATACAAATCACATGCAGATAATAAGTCCCCTATCATAAATTGCAAATTTTATGCATGACTGACCACGCTTTCACGCTCCAGTGAGCAAAACGCGTCTTCAGTTTTTTTGCGATTTCTCAAAATTGATACATGGTATTGGGTTGAAATTCATAACAATGATTAATGGACATGTTCCGGATACGATATGTCAAGGATATGCATGAGTGACCTCGGCGATACGCTCCAGTGAGCTATATAGGATTTTACATTTTCATCTTCTTCTCGAGAACGACACTACTTAGAGACTTGAAATTTACATCACATGCAGATAATAAGTCCCCCATCATAAATTGCGAATTTTATGCATGATTGACCATGTTTTCACGGTATAGGTACATAACGGTATACACGGGTGAGTGAACACGTATGTCCAGGATAGTTTTGGAAATTACCACATCGACCCGGAATTCAAAATTTGAATTTGAGCAGTCCCAGCACTAGCTGCCCAACTAACGATACATTATGATAGTTTACTTATTGTTAAATTTAATTAAAGTCGGTTTTATCAATTTTTATCACTTATATATGTATATATATGTTACGGTAATGTTTTTATTTAATTCATGTCTGGGGGTGTCACCGAAAAAAAACGTGATGGTTCACTTTGTCACCCGTGGGTCAGTGGTTCACCATCCCTGGTCTATGGTTTCATAATTTCTAATCCTACCTTTTTCATTAATTTACATTAATTGTTTATAGAAAGATGTACCTGATATTAGTTTAAGACAATGATTCATTACATTAAAGTTTTTCAGCTGTATGCTTCAGAGGTGTTAATATTAAATAGTCTTTTCTTGAAGATCGAAGATCACTGTACTTTTTGATTATTTATTTTGTTCCACTGCTTTCTTGTTATAATTAAATCTAATTGTGCATTTTTAAATGTGTTAAATCTGTGTGTTTTTTTGTCATGGAAAATCTGTTCAATAGATTTGACATTATCATTTGTCATATTCAGGCTTGTGGCTATAAAGCTTTTATTACATTGCCCCTGTTGCACATATTGCTTTCTGTTCATCCAATATCAAATTTTTGCAAAATAGAAATTGCCAAGATGAAAAATAAAAACTTCTAATCGAAATAGTATTTATTCAACCATGCCTTAGTAATAAATAACCTCACTGCTGATTGCTGTTGACCAATGCATTATTTGTATTTACGATTATCATTTATTATAATTGATATGGTTTGATAACATACTTGTTCAAGTTCAAGTTGTGCTATTTTTATTTTTGTGTTTTCAAAAAATAGTTAAAAATTAAATAACTCAATTGCCATTATGCCTTCCGAAGAGCTTTTGTTTAAGCAGTCAATATTTGACTTCATTCTTTACATAGCTCCGAGATTGTGATGTGTTGTTATTTGATCAGGCATTGCCTTCTGTTAAAGTTTAATTTTTTTATTGTAGTCATTGTTTTCAGAAGCAAGATTTATTTGTGATGAACCGTGAAGTCAAACTCTTTTAATTTAATTTCTCTATTGTTCAAGGTATTATAATTGGTAGGATAAGTACGGCCATACGATACCGGTTGGTTTTTCTATGCAAATGTCCACTTTCTGAGAATGAGATCTGATCTAATCAAAATTTAATTCGATCAGTTGGCATGAAAAAATAAAAACGAAAACATGACGGTATCACACAGGGTTGCCAATATTGGTTTTTTTATCCGCAAATTTAGCAATTTTGATTTTTTGAAGCACGTTCAGTGTCGAAATTCACGTTTGATGTCCTGGCATTTACTTGACTTGTTGATATATATTCTAGTTTCTACTATTAAAATGGTCCGCAATACGGTATATAGTGTGCAACAATAGCCTACTGCTTAGCTACCCCCAGGAATTGATTTTCTTGTTTATTACTTTAACCCCAACCAAACTTTTGCAGCTACTCAGATGGATATTCAAGCAGGGGTGTTGTGAATTTAGTTTTGCACGTTACATTGTTATTTGTCAGTTTTTAGTTATGTTTATGAAAATATTTGAAAATTAAATAATCAATTGTCATTAACCCTTCCATTATTCCGAGGAGCTTCAGTTTAATCAGTCAATATTCAACTTCATTTATTACATAGCTTCGAGATTGCGATGTGTACTTATTTAATCAGGCATTGCCTTTCGTTATGGTTAATTTTTTTATTGTAATCTTTGTTTTATGAAGCAAGGTTTATTTGTGATGAACTGTGAAGTCAAACTCTTTTCATTTAATTTCTCTATTGTTTAAGGTATTAATTAATAGTGGTATAATCTAAGCAGTACTTTATAAATCAAACAAAGTCATCTCAGAAATGGAAGAAAAAATCAATACAGATTCTAAAGAACATGCTGTTGAAATTTTACAACAATTAAATGAATATCGTAAAACTGGACGTCATTGTGATTTCATGATCAAAGCTGGATCTGAGGAACTTCCTGTTCATAAGAATATTGTGTCGGCAAGTTCAGATTATTTTAAAGCAATGTTATCTCATGAAAATGTTGAAACAAAATCTGGTGTCGTTGAAATAAAGGAATTTGATGAAGTTTGTGTTAAAAAATGTGTTGATTTCATTTACACTGGGGATGCTTATGTTGCCAAAGAAAAACGTGAAACACTCATGGGTGTCACTCACATGATGCAGCTGCAAAGACTTTGTGATAGTATCACAATTTTTCTGGAAGATGATCTTGATCCTAGATCGTTTTTTCAAACTAAAAAAATTGCGAATAGGTACAACTGTAAACAACTTGAGGAAAAATGCAATCAATTTGCATTGCAACGTTTTAAAGAAATTGCCCAGTCTGATGAGTTTATGAAACTTGATGAAAAATTTATTTCATTTCTGATGGAATCAAAGGAAACAAAAGCAAAGGAAGAAGTGAAATGTAGGATGTTGTTAGCATGGACCAAACATGATATTGATGAAAGAAAAGAATGTTTTCTTAGTTTGGTGATGAAATTTCAGTTGACAAAAATGACTTTGTCATATAGAAGATTTCTTGTTGAAAATGAAACATTACTATATAAATCATTTGAGGCACTCCGATTGCTAACCCTATCCATTCTTGACAGTCATGGGGATATCAGCTCAAAAGATGTCAATTTAACAGAGAAAAAACAGCTTGTTGTTTTTGACCCAACGTCTGAAAGAATGCATTCTCATGATGTTGATGATAAAACATGGACACCAATGCAAACCATAGATCAAGCAATTATACAGAATACATTATATTCTGCTGTAGTGATGGAATCTTACATTTATGTGATTTGTACAAATAAATCGTTTTATAGTCTTGAATATGCTGAATCAAATGCAAAGTGGGAACAAATGGCAAATGCAAATCTTCAGAATGCTTGTGCAGTTGCACTTGATGGTTTTGTTTATGGTATTGAGTATGAAAAATACTCAAACATTATGGAAAGATATGATTCATCAAATAATAGATGGACCAGACTAACAAACAAATCATTGGATATGGATCATGAATCTTTGGTGGCTGCTGATGGAAAGGTGTTTTGTATTGCAGGAAGTAATCAACTATATCGAGCAACAAACCAAGTTGAGATTTATGATCCTGTCACATCAACTTGGTCAATGGATGATAGATCATTGAATGAAGCAAGATATTCTGCTTCTGCAACAGCTACAGAGGAGGGGATATATGTCATGGGAGGTTATAATGTTGATGGAAGATCAACTCTCACTACTGTTGAATTTCGTTCATCTGTAACTAAAACTTGGATGATGTTGAAACCAATGAATAATGCTAGAGAAGAGTTTGGTAGTTGTGTGATTGATAAGAAAGTTTATGTCATTGGTGGAAATGGAATTCCTGCAAATATAGAGGAATATGATCCTGCAACAAAAGAATGGAAAATCATTGAAACAATACAAGGGAAAAATATAGTTCCAATGGCAACTGTTGCAATATCTATATAACATTGATAGCTATTATTCATTGCCTATATGCAATTATGGATCTTGTAGCGAACTTTATTGAATTTTTTCATACCTCGATCTAACTCAGGGTCCAAATTCAGGCCCACGGATCCGCCGCTTCATTATCTGTTGCCCTCGTTACATTTACGGGAGAGTAAACAAAAAATTGCATTTGTTTTTGTTTGGTCATAAAAATAACCAGAAAAATCTTCTGACATTTTGTTACATCATTTATGTCAATGATTTGACTAGTTTTATGGCTGGCTGAGGCAACTAGCGAACTTGAAAAAGTGTGCTTGGCTAGCCTGAATTGTTAACTGGCGCCAGGGTTGTCCAAAACGAATCGAATATTCGAAATTATTCGAATATCAAAGTATTCGAATACCTTTTCGGCTCAATTCCGAATAATTACAAATAGTAGTCACTTTTCGCCGTAAACACGGTGTTTCGTTTTACCAGAATCTTCAAACGACTTTTTACGCTTTCTCACGTATTGTAATGACGATGAAATAGAGTCGACATTTTGATTGTTTATATTCAGCGCGAATGTACGTCGCATAGTGTTGCGACACATTTGCACGTTTGCGTTGGTGGACATTGCCGACATTCGTCTTTTAATTCACAAAATCATTTCCATTAGTCGAATAATCGACAACCACGGTATTTCCCGGGTAATAAGTCGCTTTTCTAGACCCAATTTTGGCTTGATTTTTTGGGGGGAGGGGCGCCTTATTGAGAAAGCATGTTTATTTTATTTCTATGTGGCCTGCTTATTTTTCGCATTAGTCTTCTCAAGCATAATTTGTGTTAAACCTTATATTTGGTTCTTATGGGTTTGCATCAATCATGATATTTAATCGTAGGCCGGTTATCGTTACTTAAAAGAGAAAACACGGCCACCGCCACCGAGATAAAGTAAGTGATTTAGGACCCTTTGGTTTTGCCGATTCAGCAGAAAACGACAGGGACACGAAACACAGCTGTGAAATGACCCGTGGACGTACCGTGTGGTACTTATCACATTCCAAAATTATTTCAACATTCGGGTTGATAGGTTGTCCCAAATGATTGCCGCTTTATCATTTAAATTTACTGCTTCGTTGTTGAGAATAGTTAATTCCGTGAGTATGGTTCTACCAAACAAACATGATCTGGTTCTGTTCTGACCCTATAAAATTATAGATTGTTCAAAATGATTGTGATTTTTAACTTAAAATTACCGCTTTATTGTTAAAAATAGTTAATTCTGTGGGTATGATTCTACTAAACAAACGTGATCTGGTTCTAAACATTATTATTAGCGCATATTGGCATAACTGAACAACAGGGAACAATTTTTCTACCCGTCTTTTTGGAGGCCTATATGGAAAAACCCCTTTTTTTGAGTGTTAAAAATATACATCGTCCTATTTGCCATGTAGACTTATTAGCCGGGAAATACGGTATTTATAGCCGTAATTGTTACGATATCCAATAAATTGTCACAAGTTGGGAAACAAGTTGATTTATCAGAAAAATACTTTCACCCGCTTTCTGGCAAATAATTTTGATAATGATGGTCAAAAGTATCGATAATGAAAGTATTAATACCAAATACCACGGGTATTTGTGGGCATGAAATGTGTGGTAAACTGCCCAATTATAATTAATTTCGGATTCGTATTTACAAAATATTAAAACTATTTTAACTCAAAAATACAACGGCGATTTGTGGACTTGAATGTGTAATAAAGTATAAATTATTTTTCCGACTTGTGACGATTTTTTCGAGTACGAAAATAAGAATCAAAAATTAATTTTATTCGGGCACAATATCACGGCATTTTGTGGACATAAATTGTGAGGCAAACTCGCGATTGATATTAATCTTTGATTCCTATTTTGGTATTTACAAAATACAACGATGATCTGTGGACATTGAATGTGTGGTAAACTACCCGATTATAAATAGTTTTTGAACCCTATTTTCGTATTTATAAAATAATAAAAGTATTATTACACAAACATACAATGGCGATCTGCGGACTTAAAATGTGTGGTAAAGTTCCCGAATATATTTACTCTTTGATTCGTATTTTTGTACTCACGAAAAAATTGTCACAAGTCTGAAAAAGAACTCATACTTTATACCGCTTTTTGACAAATAATTTGGATAATGGTTGGTTTTTAAAAGTATAGGCGTTTTACTAGGATGATTTTGTGTTGCGCAAGCATTCAAATCCATCACCGATACCACTATTTAAAATGCCTTGTCGTATTATTTTAATTCTGTTAATTAACACAACTCATGTTATATAAAATATATATCGCAATAATCTGCAAACATGAAATGCCTGGTAATATAGCCAGGTTGTAGATAGAAGTTATTCCATTGTTTATTGTATGAAAATTCCTTCATACACTTAGATTCTATTACTGGATTTTATTTTCGAAGTATTCGAAATTTCATATTCGAAAATAATAATTTCGAATGTATTCGAAATAGTGAACTATTCGGTATTGGCCATCCCTGACTGGCGCTCTATCTTTTTCATCTGGAATATATGCTAACAGAAAAGACTTCATAGAAAACTTAAAATCGAATTAGGAATCTATTAGCCTAGGTTGCCTATGCCTGATAACTAAATTTCGATGTAATATAATTCCTGCTGTGTGTTTGTTGCAACCAGCCTAAACAATATTACAAAAAATGCTTCATATATGTCAGAAAATTTAGCATTTACCCTACTGTATCTCAAATACCACAATGCGTGCTTGATATGTCTGCAAGTTGTTTTGGTGGCAATTTAAAATGGAATTTTTCTTTTAGCACTTCCTCTGTTATGAAGAGTTTGAAATCTTGCACTGAATGTAGATATAGTAAGATTTTTGCACATTTTAGTGAGTTTTTTTGTGTTTTCGCATGTTTCAGCTTGATAAATGACAAATAATGATCAATGTGTTTTGACAACAAAATTGTTTGTTATATATTGCATTGTTTACCTATTCTTGGCACTATTGTGACCCGCAAAAAGAAAAAAAATAATAGTATGGTCCCAGAGGCCGACAATCTTGAAACACCCTGATGTAACTAGTATCTGATTAATAATTCGACCACCTGAACGCTTACATATTACCTAATGTTTTTAATTCTAATGACGGTTTTTCATTTTCCTTTTTTTATTACATTATTGAATTGATAATGATCACGATTTGATTTTATTATTCCTCGACATTTTCCATTTTTTTTATTATTCCATTCAATTTTGTGACATGCCATAATGGTGGTGTTGACCTCGTTCAATTCCTATTTATGTTTTATGGGTTCACAATTTGAAATCCTTTCATTCAAAATACCTAAATTGTTTTTGATAAATTCTATTTGATCTTAGTTTAACTCAACAAATTTCAAATTTTCAGCTGTTGATCAGAAAGGGTTAATATTAAATAATCATTTCCATCAGTGAAAATCACTGTATTTTTTCAAATTACTGATTTTGTAATGTGATAATTTTTTTCTATGCTTCTTATTCATGAAATAACTGTTGTAGATTAGCCATTATGAATTGTAATATTCAGGCTAGGCTTTTTATTACATTGCTCCTGTTGTACAAAATTGGTTTCTGTCCATTCAATATTAAAATTTTGAAAAGGTAAAATTTCAAGGATTAAAAAATTTTCTAGTCAGAATATTATTTATCCAACCTCGTCTTAGTAATAACATTACTACTGATCACAGCTAACCAATTCATTTTTTTCATTTTCAAGGATGGTTCATTTCATATCATCATTTGTATAACGAGATAAGAGATATGTTATGGTATTTTTCAAGTGCCGCCCAAGTGAAATACAATACTCAAGCATGTAACATGAATGAAATATACCAGTAACTGAAACGATACCACCTAGTAAGTTGGTGAATTAACAACTGTCCTGCACACAGTCTAGCACCTTGCATCACATGAACCAACCTATGGCATCAAGGAATCCAGCAGTCCTCTCGCACATAACTAACGCCATGTGGTATTGGAACCTTGCAAACCTACGCAGGGTAATCGGAGGTGCAGTGGTGACTGGTGAGTCTATTCCCAACGCTCCTACCACTCCTATTCCTAACACACCGCCGTTTTATTCTTATACTTTATGCACCTAAGAATAAGAAAAAGCAAAAGTTGTTAAAATTTTTTCTATTCCTATCATTTTATGGAAGACTATGGTAGTTAAAAAATAGTTCCTTAAAAGGTTTCCAAGAAATGCTAATATTGTTTAGAAGTTATTGCTGTGTCAAAAAATTGTATGAGCCGTATTGGTATTTGCATCTGTTTGTCAACAAGTTTGGATTATATAACCATATAAGATAAGTGTAAATCACTAGTTGTTAATTAGGTCATCAGTAAACAATTATTTGCCCACAGTATAAAAGAAGGTGAATGATAAATAACGAATACTACCTACCGTAATTAATATACCGGTATGTAATGCACAATGCTATTGATAAACCACAAGATGTTATTTACATTCTGTTCCTCCCGCTGTTGTACTTTGAGTTACTTTTATTTAACACTTTATTAGGTTTGTTGTTGTTAATCTATGAATATTTTGCTTGATAAAGAAATTTTATGCTTTATATCAGGGATGGCGAACCTTTTTCAATGAATGGGTCAAAAATCATAATTTTATCACGGAACAAAAGAGTGTGGGTCACAGATATTCAATCAATGTTTGTATCTATAGAAAACTTGCTGTTGCATCTGAACCTTTAATTCTTATGAGCTTCAGTTGGTGTTGTGTAGTTCTGAGCTTTATTTATGCATTTCTATCAGGGACTACTAGACTCTTTATGGCACTCAATTTTATGAAATTTGTGTACAAAAACATATATATGAATCATCAAAAATATTTTAGAAGATCACTGTACTTTTTGATTATTTATTTTGTTCCACTGCTTTCTTGGTATAATTAAATCTAATTATGCATTTTTTAAATGTGTTAAATCTGTGTGTTTTTTTGTCATGGAAAAACTGTTCAATAGATTTGACATTATCATTTGTAATATTCAGGCTTGTGGCTATAAAGCTTTTATTACATTGCCCCTGTTGCACATATTGCTTTCTGTCCATCCAATATCAAATTTTTGCAAAGTGGAAATTGCCAAGATGGAAAATAAAAACTTCTAATCGAAATAGTATTTATTCAACCATGCCTTAGTAATAAATAACCTCACTGCTGATTGCTGTTGACCAATGCGTTATTTGTATTTACGATCTCATTTTTTTATAATTGATATGGTTTGATAACATACTTGTTCAAGTTGTGCTATTTTTATTTTTGTGTTTTCAAAAAATAGTTAAAAATTAAATAACTCTATTGCCATTATGCCTTCCGAAGAGCTTTTGTTTAAGCAGTCAATATTTGACTTCATTCTTTACATAGCTCCGAGATTGTGATGTGTTGTTATTTGATCAGGCCTTGCCTTCTGTTAAAGTTGAATTTTTTTATTGTAGTCATTGTTTTATGAAGCAAGATTTATTTGTGATGAACTGTGAAGTCAAACTCTTTTAATTTAATTTCTTTATTGTTCAAGGTATTATAATTGGTAGGATAAGTATGGCCATACGATACCGGTTGGTTTTTCTATGCAAATGTCCACTTTCTGAGAATGGGATCTGATCTAATCAAAATTTAATTCGATCAATTGGCATGAAAAAATAAAAACAAAAACATGACGGTATCACACAGGGTTGCCAATATTGGTTTTTTTATGCGCAAATTTAGCAATTTTGATTTTTTGAAGCACGTTCAGTGTCGTTTTGGCATTTACTTGACTTGTTGATATATATTCTAGTTTCTACTATTACTATTCTATCTACTATTAAAATGGGCCGCAATACGGTATATAGTGTGCAACAATACCTACTGCTTAGCTACCCCCAGGAATTGTTTTTCTTGTTTATTATTTTAAAACCACAACCAAACTTTTGCAGCTACTCAGATAGATATTCAAGCAGGGGTGTTGTGAATTTAGTTTTTCACGTTACATTGTTATTTGTCAGTTTTTAGTTATGTTTATGAAAAAATTTGAAAATTAAATAATTAATTGTCATTAAGCCTTCCATTATTCCGAAGAGCTTCAGTTTAATCAGTCAATATTCAACTTCATTTATTACATAGCTTCGAGATTGCGATGTCTACTTATTTAATCAGGCATTGCATTTCGTTATGGTTTCATTTTTTTATTGTAATCTTTGTTTTATGAAGCAAGTTTTATTTGTGATGAACTGTGAAGTCAAACTCTTTTCATTTAATTTCTTTATTGTTTAAGGTATTAATTAATAGTGGTATAATCTAAGCAGTACTTTATAAATCAAACAAAGTCATCTCAGAAATGGAAGAAAAAATCAAGACAGATTCTAAAGAACATGCTGTTGAAATTTTACAACAATTAAATGAATATCGTAAAACTGGACGTCATTGTGATTTCATGATCAAAGCTGGATCTGAGGAACTTCCTGTTCATAAGAATATTGTGTCGGCAAGTTCAGATTATTTTAAAGCAATGTTATCTCATGAAAATGTTGAAACAAAATCTGGTGTCGTTGAAATAAAGGGATTTGATGAAGTTTGTGTTAAAAAATGTGTTGATTTCATTTACACTGGGGATGCTTATGTTGCCAAAGAAAAACGTGAAACACTCATGGGTGTCGCTCACATGATGCAGCTGCAAAGACTTTGTGATGGTATCGCAATTTTTCTGGAAGATGATCTTGATCCTAGATCGTTTTTTCAAACTAAAAAAATTGCGAATGGGTACAACTGTGAACAACTTGAGGAACAATGCAATCAATTTGCATTGCAACGTTTCAAAGAAATTGCTCAGTCTGATGAGTTTATGGATCTCGATGAAAAATTTATTTCATTCCTGATCGAATCAAAGGAAACAAAAGCACAGGAAGAAGGGAAATGTAAGATGTTGTTAGCATGGACCAAACATGATATTGATGAAAGAAAAGAATGTTTTCTTAGTTTGGTGATGAAATTTCAGTTGACGAAAATGACTTTGTCATATAGAAGATTTCTCGTTGAAAATGAACCATTGATATTTGAATCTATGCAGTCTCTTCGTTCACTGACTTTATCAATACTGGACAGCCATCCTGTGAATATCAGTTCAAAAGATTTCGATTTAACAGAGAATAAACAACTTGTCGTTTTTGACCAAAATTCTCAAGGAATGCATTCACATGATGTTGGTGATAAAACATGGACGCCAATGCAAACTATAGATCAAGCAATTATACAGAATTTATATTCTGCTGTAGTGATGGAATCTTACATTTATGTGATTTGTAGAAATGAATCGTTTTATAGACTTGAATATGCTGAATCAAATGCAAAGTGGGAACAAATGGCAAATATAAATCTTCAGTATGCATGTGCAGTTGCACTTGATGGTTTTGTTTATGGTATTGAGTATGAAAATGCTTCAAACATTATGGAAAGATACGATCCATCAAATAATAGTTGGACCAGACTAACAAACAAATCATTGATTCTAGCATATGAATCTTTGGTGGCTGCTGATGGAAAGATGCTTTGTATTGCAGGATATTCTATTCAGCAATATCCAAATAAAGCAACAAACCAAGTTGAGATTTATGATCCTGTCACATCAACTTGGTCAATGGATAATAACTCATTAAATGAAGCAAGATATCAAGCTTCTGCAACTGCTACAGAGAAAGGAATATATGTTATGGGAGGTTGTAATTTTTATGGAACATCAACTTTCATTACTGCTGAATTTCGTTCATCTGTAACTAAAACCTGGATGATATTGAAATTAATGAAATGTGCAAGACAAAACTTCAGTAGTTGTGTGATTGGTGACAAAGTTTATGTCATTGGTGGAAATGGAAATCCTGCAAATATAGAGGAATATGACCCAGAAACAAAAGAATGGAAAATCATTGAAACAATACAAGGAAAAAATATTTTTTCAAGATCGACTGTTGCAATATCTGTATAAGGTTGATGTTAATTACTATTATTTCTGGTCAAGTATTGCTCTTATATGCTTATTGAAAATCGCTGTCAACATTTCTAATTTTTCTCAAAATAATTTATATCATAAGATGATAATCTAATTTTTTGTGTTTCATAATACTCGACCAAATAATTTCAATTTATCAAATATTTTGTAATTTTTTTTGTGTTCTTGTGTTGTATTATAGTTAGCTTAAGAATGATCCAATAGAATAAAGTTAGGATTTACTTATTTACCCATGGGTCAGGAAAGTCGATAAGACAGCTTTATGATGAATGTATGTTTTAATGTGGAGCTTATTAATCTTTTTCATATATACATCCAACTAGTATCTGATTGAAAATTTGATCGCCTAACCACCTTAATATTATCTAATTTTATTTAGAAATAGTTATTCAAATCCTATTGAGGGTTTTTCATTCTACTTATTTTATTATATTAGTGCATTAATAATGATCAAGATTTTAATTTATTCGGTATTTTATTCAATTTTGTGACATGCCATAATTTTGAGACCCCTGGCCTAAATTGTTTTTGATTTGAGTGGAACACAACAATTCAATTTTTTCATTGCATAAAATTTCAAGTTTTTCGACTATTGATCAGAAAGGGTTAATATTAAATAATCATTTCCTTTAGTAAAAATCACCGTATTTTTCTGAATGATTGATTTTGTTTCCACCGCTTTCTTGATATAATCAATTCCCTAATATGTAAGTTTCGGAATTGGTTAATTGTTGTCTATGCTTTTTATTCATGAAATAACTGTTCAATAGATTTGTCATTACGCATTGTAATATTCAGGATAGTGGCTATAAAGCCTTTTATTACATTGCTCCTGTTTTATTAAATTGGTTTCTGTCCATCCAATGTCCAATTTTGCGAAGTGAAAATTTCAAAGATGAAAAAACTTCTTAACAGATTATTATTTATTCAATCTTGTCTTTGTAATAACATTACTGCTGATCACTGGTGACAATTCATTTTTTGGGATGGGCTTATTTCATATCATCATTTATATAACGAGATAAGATATATGTTAAGTTGACAAACAATAATTTAACTCCTGATAATTATATTTTTGAAATATTTAAATGGTGTTTTTGGGTTCATATGGATTTTGAACTTGAATAGGTATAGTTTTGTACTTAATATAGAGTGTTTAAAATATGACTGTAGAATTTGTTCCAGTCTATAACATTTGTTTGCTTCATACCAATTTTGAAATATAATATTTGAAAAACTTTTGTTCAAACTCACATTAGCCCTATAACAAGTACCGTATAATATGTTATAAGAGATGTCCAAGGGCGTTTTTCATGTAATTTTGAGACATTTTTATAAATTTTTCTGCAACTGACAAATCTTGAATATTTGTTGACCGTTTTGATTTTTCATTAAAAAAATTTTTTTAATTTGGTAATTGAAAATAAGTTCCCTATTATAAAGGGAATAGGATTTTGATAAATATTTTCATTGTCGTAATATATTTATTTTGAATATTTCTTTAAACTCAATAAAATATATTAGCCCAATTGTTGTTGTTATTATGTTAAATATAAAAGATATTTGTAGGAAAATAGTTTTCACTTTTTTGCTTGCAGCTAATTTTTTGAAGTATTGTTATTTTTACAGTAATATTGATATCATAATCAGATCAGCTGAGAAAGAAATTAAATAGTCTCTGATTATTGCAGAGTTACAATTTGTCATTGCAACATGCTTGGTTCCCTACTTGACGATTTCCCAAAAGTTTGTTGAAGATGATTTGATGCGTATTTCTGATGAAGCTGTACATGGACAAAACATGCCATTGTTTGGCAAAACGTGAACTTTATATCAGGCTTTGAAGTTGGGTGTTTAAACTTAATTTGGTATCGGCCAGAATCATCTGTATTTCTTAAATTTCATTGAGTCAGACTCAAAATTGTTTTGTGACTCATAGTTGGGTGAAAGTTTTTAGGCCCCAGAACACCAGTAGATTCTGGAATCAAACTGTAAGAATATTCAAAAACGAGTAGTTTCTGCTCCTGTTAAAAAAGATAGATATCATCGAGCAACATGAAAATGTGATCTTGCTTGAATGCTTATATTTTGGCTTGCATCAAACAGTAATTAAATTTATACATAATGCAGCAATAGTGCAAAAAGTCTGCAATTCTGCTGTTTACAATCCCTTTATGCTGTGTCTGTGATAACTAAATTGCTTGCGTTGATAAAATTTAAATTGAAAGCTAGTCTTTTTCCAGGTGTGACTTTGCTTCACCTCCACAATATCGCCATCAGCACCTCCATTTTCTTGGAGTTCACTTCAAAAGCGTTTAATCGACCACAACTTAACGACAAAGTTCCCAAGAAACTTCTGTTGAATGCTTTTTACCAAGACCTGCGCCAACCAATCTCTACTTCCCAAAAAATAGGTACCGTACCTACTACCTACTAGAGATGCATTGGTTATATCGGCCCCTTTTGCAGTATCGATTAAATGATCTATATTTAATTTATTTCCGATATATTTAGCTTTATAATCTAATCCAGAATGGTTTAAAAATTAAGTAAGAATAATGATGTTGAAATTATTTCTTGCGCGGAGAGATCATGTTTGCGGTAATTGCCTCCTTAACTCTGAGTCATGCCCACCCCCCCACCCCACCCCATCCCCCACTTTTGTGAGTAGAAATGGGAACAGGTTTTTGACCTTCTTTTAATTAACTATTTATCAGCCAACCTGGCTAAACTAATTTGGCTATTTTCGCTGCTAAATTTTATAATATTATTAGGTATGTATTATACTGAAATAATGTGCACTATGAATAATTCTATCAGCCGCTTGTTTTAACCAGTCTACCCCGCACACCTAAAATAATAATTACATAGTATCTGTACTTGCATTATTCGTGGGTATTGGTATTGTTTACAAAATTGGTATCGGAACATTTCTAGTACTCACTAGCTTCATTTAATCAATTGTTTAGGTTTTGTTGAGCTCATTTCATTCAGGCATCCCTTCTTGTTAGTTAGAGTGTTATTTTTTTATTGTGATCTTTGTTTTTTGAAGCAGTTAACTTAGTGGGTTCTTCATTGTCTCTCCTGAGGTTTATTTGTGATGGACTGTTTAATTATATTTCTCTATTGTTTCAGGTATTATTATTAATAGTGGACAGTGCTTTATAAAAACAAACAAAGTCATCTCAGAAATGGAAGAAAAATCAATACAGATTCTAAAGAACATGCTGTTGAAATTTTACAACAATTAAACGAATATCGTAAAACTGGACGTCATTGTGATTTCCTGATCAAAGCTGGATCTGAGGAACTTCCTGTTCATAAGAATATTGTGTCGGCAAGTTCCGATTATTTTAAAGCAATGTTATCTCATGAAAATGTTGAAACAAAATCTGGTGTCGTTGAAATAAAGGAATTTGATGAAGTTTGTGTTAAAAAATGTGTTGATTTCATTTACACTGGGGATGCTTATGTTGCCAAAGAAAAACGTGAAACACTCATGGGTGTCGCTCACATGATGCAGCTGCAAAGACTTTGTGATAGTATCGCAATTTTTCTGGAAGATGATCTTGAGCCTAGATCTTTTTTCAAACTAAAAAAATTGCAAATAGGCTCAACTGTAAACAACTTGAGGAAAAATGCAAGCAATTTGCATTGCAACATTTTAAAGAAATTGCCCAGTCTGATGAGTTTATGGATCTAGATGAAAAATTTATTTCATTTCTGATGGAATCAAAGGAAACAAAAGCAAAGGAAGAAGGAAAATGTAAGATGTTGTTAGCATGGACCAAACATGATATTGATGAAAGAAAAGAAGGTTTTCTTAGTTTGGTGATGAAATTTCAGTTGACAAAAATGACTTTGTCATATAGAAGATTTCTTGTTCAAAATGAACCACTGATATTTCAATCTGCGGAATCTCTTCAGTCAGTGACATTGTCAATTTTGGATAGCCATCACGAGGATATCAGTCCAAAAGATTATAATTTGAAAGATATCTATTTTACAGAAAATAGACAACTTGTTGTTTTTGATCAAACTTCTCAAAGAATGCATTCTTGTGATGTTGATGATAAAACATGGACACCAATGCAAACCATAGATCAAGCAATTATACAGAATACATTATATTCTGCTGTAGTGATGAAATCTTACACTTATGTGATTTGTATGAATGGATCGTTTTATAGACTTGAATATGCTAAATCAAATGCAGAATGGGAACAAATGACAAATACAAATCTTCAGTATGCTTGTGCAGTTGCACTTGATGGTTTTGTTTATGGTATTGAGTATGAAAATGCTTCAAACATTATGGAAAGATATGATCCATCAAATGATAGATGGACCAGACTAACAAACAAATCATTGATTCTAGCTTGTGAATCTTTGGTGGCTGCTGATGGAAAGGTGTTTTGTATTGCAGGATATTCTAATCAGCAATGTCGAGCAACAAACCAAGTTGAGATTTATGATCCTGTCACATCAACTTGGTCAATGGATAATAGATCATTAAGTGAAGCAAGATATGCTGCTTCTGCAACTGCTGCAGAGGAAGGAATATATGTTATTGGAGGTTATAATGTTAATGAGAGTACAGTCCTGAATACTGTTGAATTTTGTTCATCTGTTTCGAAAATTTGGATGATGTTGAAACCAATGAAAGCTTCAAGGCACTGGTTTGGTAGTTTTGTGATTGATGAGAAAATTTATGTTATTGGTGGTAATGGAAATCCTTCAAATATAGAGGAATATGATCCTGAAACTAAAGAATGGAGAATTATTGAAACAATGCAAGGAAAAAATATAACTCCATTGGCAACTGTTGCAATAAATATATAGAATCATTTACTCTTATACTTGGACAAATATGGCTCTGATAATCTAATTGAATATACCTATCAATTTTTCTGATTCACTTGGAAATTTAAATTTGTTTGCAGAATTATGGAAACCAGTAAATTAATCATTTACGTGATAATATTTAGAATAAATAATTCGTTTGACAAAAAGTTTTATTTGTTTATTTTTCTTCAATACATTTAGCTTAAGAACGAATTTACAAAATGTTTGAAGATATAGCTTGAGTAATTTCTCTTTAAAGATAATCAATATCAAAATTGATAATTTGATTGCTTGGTTAATCATTACCCATTTTATTTGAAAGTGACAAATGAAAATTACTTTTCATATTTGTAATGTTGATTTTTTATTTATTTATTTTATATCTCTAATTCTTGAGAATGTATCATTTTTCAATATTTTATTCAATTTTGAGATATATCAGATTACAGGGGCTTACCCCATATTATTTTTTATGGTTGGTATGGGTTGTAATCATATTTTTCTCGTTAACTCACATGAATTGTTTATGATGGGGTCTTTCTGATTTTATACATACACTGTATTTTTTAAATATTACAATTTCACTGCTTTTTTGATATAACCAGTTTGAAGATATGCCTTTTAAATGTGTTAAATATTTTTCATGCTTTTTATTTTTAAAATAACTGATCAGAAAATGGTGATTTTGTAAATGAAATATTTAGGTTTATGGCCCTATTGCACAAATTGGTTTCTGTCCATACAATATCAAATTTTTGCAAATCTATTATTACAAATAAAAGAAAATACAAAACTTTTAGGTTAAGGAGAAGTAGTGTTTATTCAAACATGACTTAGTAATGACCTTACTGCTGATCACTATTGTCCAATGCAATATTGTAATTTTGTATCTTTTTGAGGTGAGGCTCATTTCATACCATTATCTGTGCAACGTCATAACGGACTTGTTTTGGCCATCTAGGCTGAGAACAATTATTCAACTTCTGATATTTCTATTCTGAACATGATGATGATTTTGAGGAATTTTCGTTAATTTCTTTGCAACTAATGAGCCATGAAATATCATTATTCATTGATTTTAATTCCTGATCAACAAACAATAAGTTCTTGTAATGAATAAAATATGATTTTATTGAATATTCTCAAAAATTTTATTATTGTAGTATATTCATATTGACTAATTTACTGAACTTGATAAAATATACTGTGTTAGTGAAATTGTCATTGCGTTATGTATAAAAGGTACTAGAAGGAAATATAAATTTTCATTTTGATGCTTGTAGTTAATATTCTGACAAATTCTTACTGGTTTTATTTATGCAATTTTTCACAGTTGTAATTTGCAATATTGATATCATAATTAGATCAGCTGAGAAAGAAATTAAATATTCTATGATAGTCGTAAAGTTACTGCCAGCCTTAAAACAGCGTTTCCCAACCTTTTTTGGTCGCGGACTATTTTCTCACCGGCGAAACCCTTGCGGACTCAACGTGCGTTTATTGCAAATGTACTCTGCGTGAAGGAGTAATAAAACCAAACAGAACAGAATTTTAACGAATTTCAAAATCGGAAATTCGCCGCAATTGCGCGTTTGTTGATAGAGCCAACTTTTTTATGTATGAATGGCCTTTTCTGTCGCATAATATTCAATCCATGACAACAACGAGAATATAAAATGTGTTTCTATTTTAATTTAGTTGTGTTCATGGTCACTCGAGGTTGCGTCGACTTATGACAAGATGAAAGCACTACTTCTCTAATGCCACGGCAATCTGCGAACATGATAATGTGAGAATATATTGCCCGATCATATTTAGTTTTGATACATATTATTTGCGATCTTGCAAATTTGTTATCGCTATTAGAAAAATCCTATCTGCTATAAATTTCCAGAAAGTACAACTTGATTAAAGTATTTATTAAAAATATATTTAAAGTATTATAGTAAATAAAAAATATTAATTTAATTGTGATAATTTTAATCTGCGGTTGTGTTGACGAAATAGAAGCAATACTACTCAGAAAATATCATGACAATCCGTGGACACATAAATGCGTGGTAAAGTGCCCGATTATATGTTGTTTTGATTCGTATTTTTGGGAATTCGACAAATCTGAGCTGTTTGTATAACACTCACGGCGCTCCAGTACTGTGCGTACCAATTTGAAGGCAGTAAAGCAAAGAATTCCAAGGGAAAATGCCCTGATACGGATACTACAGTACAGTGATTTCCCTACACCCCCCTATAGGGGGTGAACACCCTCCCTAAAATTTCAAACACCCCCCCTAATTTTGAGGTGCGATTCCACACTGAGGGGTTCTAAACCGCAGTCTGCGGGCCAATTACGGCCCGCGTGACGATTTAAAATGGCCCGCCGAACTTGAGTGAAATAGTTTAACCCTTCATGTGGTACCTTTTGAGTTTTAGATATAGTCTATTGTTACATCATTATCACAGTTTAAGCACGTTTATTTCGTAACAATTGAATTATTCCGGTATCTTATGTATACGTATGGGTATTAGGATTACACACTGCAGTATTTTAGATATCAGCCGTATATTAAGAAAGCTTAAAGATGTCACAAAACGAAAACTAGGCACTGAAAACAGATTTTTTTTTAGATGAATGACAGCGTTGTTTATTTCTTTATTGAAAAGAATCAAACTTCAGCGATTTGTCTTCTTACCAACAAAATATTTCAGTTCTGAAGGAATACAACATTATGCGACATTATGATCAGTTGACGAGCTTATTCCAAAATTTAATTCATACAAAAGTCAAACAAACATGTTCAAAAAAATTAGAAATGTGTAACAAAACAAGCCATAAGTAGCCATTCATACAATGCCAGATGAGCAAGTAACTTCATTAATCACTATCAGTTGCAACTTGCAAATTACTTGTTGAAACGTAGTAGTATATATTTACGGTTGCAAGCCGTGCTTGTTATCTATTCCCCGGGAATTCTATCAGCTAAATATTATAATTATTGATTTCATTACATAACAAACTGCGATGTTAGGTGTATCTAAAATCAAGCTTAGAGCCTATTTCTCAAAATTTTCTCAGGGCGCTTGAGCGCGCCCTGAACCCCAGCCGTGTCGTCCCGCACTTTTCCTCGCTCCCCTTTTCTGGCCATACAATTACATTCTGCTGTGGATTTTGGCTCGAGTCAATCAACTTGGGGGGCCCCCATGTAGCCTACATCGTTTCTTAAATACATACCATTTTTTTAAGAATACAAATAGCCTAGTTTTATATCTAACAGCAAATTATTTACCACCCCCTAAATTTTGAAACACCCCCCCTAAAAAGAAAAGCTGGGGAACATACTGCTACAGTAGCACCCGAAATTTTGAGATTTGCAATGTCTAAAAAAGCGTTTTTAATCGGTCGAGAACCATCATAGAACTTAACTTATGGTGTTTTCCGTTTTATTTTTAGTATTGTGTATTGCCGCTTTTCAATTTAAAAAAATTAGGGTTGCCACCATTGACACCTACCAGAAAAAAAAATTCTTCAATCGTTTGATTAAGCGACGCGCAAGTGGCCTGTCGCGTCACCTGTTACCAAATTTTCGAATAGTAAATTGCTTTCTAATAGTTGAATATTCGAATATATGCCCAGCCCTACTTAGTACCCAGTAATTATTGACTCGATAAATGGTACAGTATATGAATAAATTTGCTCCTCATATTTTATGTAAATTGTAACCTAAATCGTAACTTTGCTAATGGTCAAGTTTCGCAAAAAACGTTTGCGGCCCGCAGTGAATTTCTGGCTCGTTGCGGACTCATTCCGACGTTCCGCGGACTCGTTTGAGAAGGGGTTGGGAAACACTGCTTTAAAACATGCTTGATTCGGCACTCGACAATTGATATCAGGCTGTGGAGTTGGCAGTTTAGTAAACTCATTTTGATATTGGCTAGAAAGAACTATTTCGAATGTCCTTGAGTTGGATTCAAAATAGATTAATGGCTTAAAGTTTTATAGAAAGTTTTTTTTATACCTAGAACACCAGTAGATTCTGGAATTGTGAGAAGTTTAAAAAGTGGAGTAGTTTTTAATATTGATGATGTCATCGCACACAAAAACTAAATACTAAAAAGCTAACAGAAATATTTGAAATAAATGAAAGTGATAAACTTTTAGCGAAAAATACAATCTTCAACCACTGGAAATTTCAAAGCAATTACTCATTAGGTAATGAGGAAAGGTATTATTTCACAACAACAACAATATAATAACAAAACGATCCATATGTACACTTCATATCCAATTAGAATCTAGAAGATCGGGAAATTATTTTTAAAAAATAATAATTTTTTTTTTTTTTTTTTAGTTTTTTTTTTTTTTATTAATAAAAACATCACTTTTTATCCACACGATATAACACATAAACACAATTGCACTTTAAAAAAATGAGTTCATGATAACTTTCCACTTCTTAATGTGGTTCAACAGTTTACATTTTCTAGTTGCAATAATTTTTTCACAGTTAAATATTCTTTTTATCATATATAAAAATTGATCAAATTGAGGCCTTTCATTACGTAGTTTACATTTATAGATATAATATCTTGCACTCAATAAAACACAGTTTATACCTTGGTTTTGCTCTACCCCCATTAAAATTTCTCTATATGTCAGATTAAGATTTAAACCATATTCAACAGTTAGCCATGCATTAACTATTTCCCAAAATTGTTGCACAAATTCACAGAAATAAAATAAACGTAACACGGTTTCAACATTCTTTCACAAAATGTACATTTCGGACTTGATGTCTTATTTATCCTAAATAATAGGTCATTTGTAGGTACTGCTCGCAAAGCAAATTTAACATGGAAAGATCGAAGTCTCGATTCAATAGTGCAATAAAAAACTTTTTCATACTGCGTCAACCAATTATCCAAGTTCTTGCACAGTTCATTTGACCATTTTTCTATTTTCTCCTTAGGCATCAAGATTTTTACATTACGAAGCTTATCATATATGTATCTGGAAGTTTTATCGTTGCTTCTAATATCTTCCAATAGACTAAGATGTGGATTGGCTTGAGGGGTTTTTACTAAATTGTTTTTCCATGCTTGGGGTATACATGATAAAACTTTTAAATATGATTGCATGTCAGTATAAAAATCAGAAAAGCAATAATGATGAAAAATGATTGGAAACATTGCAATTTGGTGTTCTGAATCACAGATATCTTCAATAAAACAAATACTTTTTCTATTCCAATCTTCAATATATAACATTTTCCCTTTACTTGATATCTTTTTATTGAACCACAGTGATTCATGCAAGTGACTTACATCAGTAACAACTTTAGATTTAAAAATATGCCAATAGTATAGAGTATCTCTTAAACATCTCGACTTAATGTTTTTAATAAATATTCCAAATGGATATACATTTCCATAGAACAAATTCATTCCTCCATATAAATTTAGGAAAAAAATTTCTATAGATTTCCACGAAGCATCAAATTCATCATTTACTAAAAATTTAACCCATCTTAATTTGAGACCAATGAAAAATGATTCAATATCTATTATATTAACCCCCCCTTCCCCTATAGGTGCAATTAACGTATTACGTTTTATTCTCTCCCATTTTGAACCCCACAAGAATTCATAGCATATTTGATCAGCTTCCTTTATAAAACTATTGGGAAGTCTCATTGGTAAGGTGGATAATACATATACTAGTGTACTCAACATAAGGGATTTGATTATCGTAACTTTTTCCAAGGAAATCAAGATTTCTTTTTAACCATAATTGTGCAATCATTTTCATTTTCTGGAGTTTTGGCAAAATATTCACAGTATAAAGGTCAGCATCATTTTCATATATAAAAATACCCAACAATTTAAAATCTTTTGGGTTCCACTCAAGTCCTCGATCTTTCATAGGACAATTTTGGCAATGATTGTTTCCCCCCAGGTACAAAGCTTGGCATTTGCTCATGTTAATTTTGCATCCAGACATGGAATAGAAAATATCGGTTTCATAAAATATTGTTTTGATGCTTTTTTCTGAGCCATCAGAATACACTGTTGCATCATCTGCAAGCAAGGAAATTTTAATTTCTGTGTTTCCAAGACAAATTCCTTTAATGTCATGGTTTTGTCGAATTTTACATGCTAATATCTCTATTATTAATAAAAAAATATATGGTGAGAGACTACAACCTTGCCTCAAACCTTTTTTAACTTGAAACATATTTGACAAATAGTTCATATTGATAACCGTACTTTGACTTTGGTAATACAATGTTTTGACCCACTTAATAAACATATGATCAAAATTAAAAAATTTCAACACTTCAAAAAGATAATCCCATGAAACAGATTCATAAGCTTTTTCTATATATAAGTTTAGTGCAGTTCCAGAGAGACCTTTATATTTCACTACATCTCTGATATTAAAAAATAGTCTCACATTTTCACCAATATACCTTCCTTTGATAAAACCTTTTTGATCATGGTGAATCAATTTTTGTATTACATTTTTCAGTCTATTAGCTATGCTTTTGGATGCAATTTTATAGTCCACATTCAATAATGTAATAGGTCTGTAGTTTTCAATGTATTTCAGATTTTTTCCTTGTTTCGGAAGAAGCTTTATAACTCCTCTCGATTGTGATTTGCTCATTTTCCCGGTTTCTACAGAATAATTGTATGAATCGAGTAGCACTTCTTTAAGATGCTCCCAGAATTCTTTGTAAAATTCCATCTTCCCCCGGGCTGGTATTTGTTCCCATTTCTTTCAGTGCATTTTCGCATTCCCTCAAAGTTAATAGGCCTTCACTTTGTTGTTTTTCTTCCTCTGTAAGTTTTGTTGTCTGCACAGTACTTAAGTATGCTCTTATATCTTCTGTTTTTGAAATAGTTTTTGGAGTTAATAAATCTTTATATTACTCAGAGGCTATATTTGCTATCTTTTGTGGATCTTTGATTTGCTCTCCATTGTAATGTAATAAATTGATACCATTTTTGTTCACATTGTACTTTTCTTTTTCAAAAAATATGCATTACATTTGCCTCCATATTCGGCTTGCTTGATTCTGCTTCGAATCATAGCGGCCTGGTCATCTTGGGCAATAAGGCTTTCAAATTTCACTTTATTTATGTTCAATCTGCCTATTTCTTCACTAGTTTTTGTTGGCATAT
The DNA here is from genome assembly GCF_964204865.1 of Styela clava. NCBI lineage: Eukaryota > Metazoa > Chordata > Ascidiacea > Stolidobranchia > Styelidae > Styela > Styela clava. The sequence goes on from NC_135250.1 coordinate 23,169,251, forward strand.
CCTCCCGCTTTTTAATGTCGATTTCAAGATTTTCTCGCTTTTCATGGTTTTCTCTTTTCTTTCTTGAAACATATTGAATCGTGTACCCTCTGATAATACATTTCATTGTATCCCACATTGTTGTTGGTTCAACATATGTATGAGCGTGATCTTTTATAGTTTGTTCTATTATCTGGTGTATCAACTCTTTATAATTTTCATCCATTAATAAACAGTTGTTAAATTTCCAGTATCCTGGACCACGATTGTCTTTTTTCCAATCTATTGAAAAACTAGCCATCCGATGATCCGATTGAATACTTGCTCCATGCCTACTATCTATTGTATATGTAAGGAGTGAAGCAGATATAAGGAAAAAATCTAATCTGGAAGCAACTATTGGATTATATTGTTCTCTGGTATTTCAATCCAGGGTTCAGTTCTCTAAATATATCAATTAATCCAATTTCTTTAGCAATACAGTTAATCAGGTTTTGAACATTTTTGTTTTTATGTACTGCTTGTCCACCTCTTTTATCTAGTTTATTATTCATCACTGTGTTAAAATCTCCCCCAAGTATTAATTCAGAAATATCTCTCTCTTCTATTTTTTGCAATAATTCGAGAAAAAACTCTGTATCATCTTTGCTTGGACCATATAAGTTAACAAGCATTATGTTTTTTTCTTCAATTTCCATTTGAAGAATTATATACCGGCCTTTTGGATCACAGTATAGATACATTTTCTTGTATGATAGTCTTGTTGATATTAATATTGCAACCCCCGCACTTTGTGATGTATGATTAGCTGCAATTATTTCATACCCTTTGAATGTGTTTATTTCTCTCTTCATATCATTTGTCCAGTGTGTTTCTTGCAGAAAAATGATTCCAAGCTTTCGCAAATTGAATAATCGAGATGCGTTTCTTCTTTTCATACTATCTCGTAAACCCCTACAGTTGAATGTGGTAATTTTCAATGCCATTTAGTTTATTTATTTTTTGTTACTTCAGTACATCTGTATATTGTAGCACAATTTGTGCATACATGATTTTCCACATCTAAGATATTTTGCTTGAATCCGCACATACATTGCAGGTTAAAATACTCACAATTCACATTTCAGCATTTAGATATTTGGAGATCTGTCCTATGCCTGGTGAGTCATTTAGCATTTGGCATGCACATATCGAGTGACCTTTTTCACATCTGCCGCATTCAATATATTCTTCTACCAACTTCATACTTTCCAAGTACGGTAATTGCAACAGGACAGATGGACTATTCTCTGTTCACAATCACCACATACCATGTTGTTTCCATTTTCTATGATTAGTTTTTTCTTATAAGTGACGTATTTATTGCTGCAGCACTTTTTCGTTACAAAATATTCTGTGTTACAGTTGGGACAGGAGAATTCTTTTCTATTCTTGGGTATTTTATTAACAAATTTACAATCTCCACATTCTTCTGAAAAACTTGAGTTCTTTGATACTTTGATTGTTGATTCTATTTTATCTGAATATTCCTCATCCCGATTTCTTTTACTTGAAAGAATGTCTATTTGCATATCGCTTGAATCTTCTATATTATTTTTTTCTTTGAATGCAACATCTTCCCATCTGAACAAATTTTCTGTATCCATGTATCCTTCACAAAGTTCCCTAAATTCCTTTGCTTCGTTTTCTGTTTGTATTTCTACTTGTATATTTTCTTTTGGTGTTGGTGTTTGTATGTTCTCAGTTCGGTACCGGTATTGCTTTTTGTGTGTTCTGTTACTTCAATGTTTTGTAACTGAACATTCCTTTCGTGTGTATGCATTTCCTCAGCAACTGCTGTTTGTGGTAAGCTCTTTCTTTTTGGACAATTTGTAACAAAGTGTTCGGTGCTATCACATGCACGGCAAGTTTGCTTTTGTCCATCATATTTGACAAAAATTTGCCTGCCATCGATTTCTACATAACTTGGTAGATCAAACATATTCATATACTTGGTTTCTACCATAATATTCCAGTTCCCTGTACGAAGAGAAGGAGTTTCCTGATCTTTTACCTCCCAGATTTTCAGAATACCCTCTGGATTGATGTTGGTACCGGTAAGTGCTATAATAATATTTTTTATATCAGGTTCTCTGTATATGCCGGGTACCCCACGTAGAATAACTTTTGAAGAATTTGACAAAAGAAGTCTTCCTTGAACGTTTTTCATTCCTCCTGACATAATATACGACTCTAATTTCAAAATATCTCCTCTACGTTTTGCAGTTACGGTACTTCAAATACATTCGACCTTCTTTCCACAAGTGCCTCCAATTCTTCCAATTTCAGGCATTGTAAAATTGCATGCTTCACTACTTTTCGATTATCAATATCATATGGTTTACCAAATCCCGCAACTTACTTTATTTCCATGCAACATGGTCTTTCTTTTTTTATTTAATGTTGTTGAGAATATTCTCTTTCTTGATTTCGCAAAATTCAATCCTATAGACGTTACTGCAGCGTAATTCCCAGTCGGGAACTTGTTCGCACCTCCGCTCGCCATCGCCGTCGTATAAAGTTCAAAAAAAAAAAAAAAATAAAGTTCAAAAATAATATTTTTGGTGATCTGACATTGTCGAGCAATCGTAATCACACTGGACGGTATCCAAGAGTCACTCAATCCAACACCAGATAGTTAGGGTATTCCCCGTTTCACGGACAACAGGCAGGAAGGTGTTGTGTTGTGGGAAATACGACACGGTGCATTTTGTTTCAGCATTCTGGATATACCGGTGTAAGTTTATTTTTATTCATCAATGAACTAGGTATATGTGTGAATGCAATATTGAAGAGACTTTATGTCATTTATTTTTGGGGTCTTACTACTTACTGAATACAGCGCAAAACAGAGGAAACAGCGCATAACAGGAGACGCAGTTATTGCCACGGCATGACTGCTCCTGCCACGGCATGACTGCTCCTGCCACGAAAGAACCACCACTGCGCCTCTCGCCACGGTTTTATGGCTGGTATATTTACAAAGTTATGTGCCGGTTTCTAGATCATCATGCGAAATTTTATCTACTTTTTTTTCCATCTAACCCTAAAGTCGGAGGTGTGGCACATCGTGCTAAGCGTTAGGGATACGCTCGCCACCGCATCTCTGATTACCCTTCGTGGGATCGCAGGTTCGAATCCCATGCAGGGATGATCATGTGCGAAAGGATTGCTGGACTCCTCGCCGCCATACAGGGTGGTTCACGTAACTGCTGGTCGGTTACGGCTTCCTCTACCATCAAGTCCATGCTTCCGAAAACAAATAACCGGCTAACTAATCCCATACCCGACCTGGACTGGTAACCGGACGAGAGGCTGTGGTTTGCCATATGATTAAGCCGTCTTATCGGCTTTCCTCTCCCCCGGGATAATTATGTAAATCCTATCCTAAATCAATTAAAACTATTCATATGGAAAATGTTCTAAATTGCATTACGGTACCCAAAATGTGTCACTAGCAGGGGCAGACCTGCCATTACAATCTACATGCCTTGGTTTGTGTTTTTAATTTGCTGCCGTGGTACCCCAACTAAAAAAAAAATAAAATATGTGCCCCAACTCATTGCAAATTTTTTTCTGTTTCGCGCTGTTTCCCCCTGTTTTGTGTGCTGTTTTCCTCTGTTTCGCGCTGTATTCAGTAAGAAGTAAGACCGTTTATTTTTGGAATGTCAAGGGTCAATGGGCTGTTGATTTCTGGCAATGATGTTGCATAGAAAAAATAATCAAAATACTATTTTAATAAATGAAAAAAAAAACTTCAGTAGTTGGATCTGAGAAAAAACTATAAATGTTTTACTATGCATACTTTATTTACCGGTAAGTGTTGAGTATGCTAACATGATTTCTGATTTCCTGGGCGAAGTTTCGACTTTGATTATCTGTTTTAAAAGTCTGAAATTTTGACTCCGGGGAATTTGAAGTGAACACCTTGAATCCATTATTAATAGACACATAGCAAACTCAGACAACACACCCCTAGTTTTGAGTTCAATTTTTTTAAGTTTTTTTGATTGTGGGAATAGTAAGAGTTTGATCAACCACACTTTTGTGTCATCTTGCTACCCAAAATACATCTCTTACGACAATAAGCTACTCCTGTTTGACAATAAACAGTCACATAAATATGTTGTGAGATTGTGACTGGATTTCTAAACAATGTTGAGTTTTCAGTATAGTTTGCTGACCTTTCATCGAAATCATTTTCTGTTGGTAAATACATGATTTTCTGCCTAATACTGCCAAGATTTTGTGCAGATGTAAAATTGCAGAAATGATTTTCTAAAGTCATAAATCAGTCATATCTTCTTTTATATTGTTTGTATTTCCATGATCAATATTGTTGGTTTATAATGTTTTTATATAAATTTTGTATTTCGCTAAAGACTGATAATCAATAGTGTTTAGCAGTAATTGAGAGAATCAAAAGTGAAATACCCCTGCCTTTCGTCATATAAGTAGCACAGCACATGTAAACAATACAAGGTTAAAGCAGATTTAATAATTATTCAACATAACCCTGTGTCAAAATGGCATACCTATACAACTTCAACCACACTGCAAGTTGTTCCCCCTTGTTAATAGTAGAGGATATGGTATTGTGGTTTGATTAGACTCCATTGGATCACATGTATTTATTATATCAAGACAGAACATTACTCTTCTCTTATAATGGCAAAATAAAAATTGTTCCAAATCTAACCCATTTTCTATATTACATGACCACCACCAGTGGTTTTTGTTGATTATAATTATACATTTAGATACATAATATTTTCTTAAACAATATTTTTAGGTGCAAATTCATATGTTAATAATTACAAAACATGTAAACTCGTCCAAGTTTTCTATAATTTCTGTAAAACGTCAAATTGCTAATAAATGGCATGTCATATTGGGTACCGGTATATGTGTTCTTTCCAAGTGGCAATATATCACATGTTATGTTTTGTATATAAGTTACCTAAGTGATTTTTTTGTGCAATGTCATCTGGTTGTTCTGTTGTTTTTATTGTACCAGCTCATTGCACTATTTTATATCGTTTGAATTTTTTGTTGGATCTTAAACTTAAACTAAAACAACATCAAAATTCTTTGGAACGAAAATAATATTATTTCCAGGTATCTCTCTATATGTATAGGCAGATATGTGTGAACCTATTGATATTATTTGTACGGTACCTTTTATGTGTTCTGCTGACAATTCTGCAATAGGTTGAACAAAGAATAAGTTTCTGGTAAGTTCAAGCAAGTCTGGTATATTTGTGATGGCCTGGAATATGCAGTCATACTTGGTGATTTTACGATACAAACTTCTGATGGCGAAATGTGGTTTTAATATATTTTATTTTGGATATTGATACATTAACATGTTCAATAAGGCAGTTACTGGAATTTTGAAAACATTCACAGTAGCAAATTATGGTGGTAAAACATAGAAATACCGGTATATTAAAATTAGTAAATGTTCATTTTTGTTCAGCGATTTCTTGACCGAAGAAATATGCATGGCCTATCTTTCAAACTGTTATTTTATCTACAAACTCCATAACTGAGAGTTTTAAGGTTATGTACTGTCACATCTTGACATTGACATTTATGTGACACAAATTAAGTAGTCAAAAGCTTCGCCATTGTGGTTGTGTACTTATTGCATTTCTTCTCGTTAAAGTTTAATTTTTTTGTTGTAATCATTGTTTTATGAAGCAATTAACCTAAATGAGTCCTTCCTTTTTCTTTCCAGAGGTTTATATGTGATGGACCGTAAAGTCTTCAGTTTAATTATTGTTTCTCTTTTCAAGGTATTATTATTATTAGTGGTATAATCATAAGCAGTACTTTAAATTATCGGACAAAGTCTCAGAAATGGAAGAAAAAATCAATACAGATTCCAAAGAACATGCTGTTGAAATTTTACAACAGTTAAATGAATATCGTAAAACTGGACGTCATTGTGATTTCATGATCAAAGCTGGATCTGAGGAACTTCCTGTTCATAAGAATATTGTGTCGGCAAGTTCCGATTATTTTAAAGCAATGCTATCTCATGAAAATGTTGAAACAAAATCTGGTGTCGTTGAAATAAAGGAATTTGATGAAGTTTGTGTTAAAAAATGTGTTGATTTCATTTACACTGGGGATGCTTATGTTGCCAAAGAAAAACGTGAAACGCTCATGGGTGTCGCTCACATGATGCAGCTGCAAAGACTTTGTGATAGTATCGCAATTTTTCTGGAAGATGATCTTGCTCCTAGATCGTTTTTTCAAACTAAAAAAATTGCGAACAGGTACAACTGTAAACAACTTGAGGGAAAATGCAATCAATTTGCATTGCAACGTTTTATAGAAATTGCCCAGTCTGATGAGTTTATGGATCTTGATGAAAAATTTATTTCATTTCTGATGGAATCAAAGGAAACAAAAGCAAAGGAAGAAGTGAAATGTAAGATGCTGTTAGCATGGACCAAGCATGATATAGATGAAAGAAAAGAATGCTTTCTTAGTTTGGTGATGAAATTTCAGTTGACAAAAATGTCTTTGTCATATAGACGATTTCTTGTTGCAAATGAGCCACTGATACTTGAATCTGCAAAATCTCTTCAGTCATTGACTTTGTCGGTTTTTGATAGTCATGGGGATGTCAGTGAAAAAGATGTCAATTTGACAGAGAATAAACAGCTTATTGTTTTTGACAAAACTTCTCAAAGAATGCATTCTCATGATGTTGATGATAAAACATGGACACCAATGCAAACCATAGATCAAGCAATTATACAGAATTTATATTCTGCTGTAGTGATGGAATCTTACATTTATGTAATTTGTACAAATAGCTCATTTTATAGACTTGAATATGCTGAATCAAATTCAAAGTGGGAACAAATGACAAATCCAAATCTTCAGAATGCACGTGCAGTTGCACTTGATGATTTTGTTTATGGTATTGAATATGGAAATTACTCAAGCATTATGGAAAAATATGATCCATCAAATAATAGTTGGACCAGACTAACAAACAAATCATTGATCCTAGCTTGTGAATCTTTGGTGGCTGCTGATGGAAAGGTGTTTTGTATTGCAGGACGATCTAAGCAGCAAGGTCGAGCAACAAACCAAGTTGAGATTTATGATCCTGTCACATCAACTTGGTCAATGGATAATAGATCATTGAATGAAGCAAGACGTCAAGCTTCGGCAACTGCAACAGGGGAAGGAATATATGTTATGGGAGGTTATGATAATAATATTGGTTCAACTCTCATTACTGTTGAATTTCGTTCATCTGTAACTAAAACCTGGATGATATTGAAACCAATGAAAACTGCAAGAGCACAGTTCAGTAGTTGTTTGATTGATGGGAAAGTTTATGTCATTGGTGGAAATGGAAATCCTGCAAATATAGAGGAATATGATCCTGAAACAAAAGAATGGAAAATCATTGAAACGATACAAGGAAAAAATATAATTCCATTGGTAACTGTTGCAATATCTATCTAACATCAATTACTCTCATACTTGGACAAATATAGTTCTCATATTTGTAATAAAATTAATTATCAGTCTTTTTATTTATCTCTCAAATTAAATCTTTTCGCAGAATAATGAAACTATTAAATTATTCATTAGTGTGTGGTAATATATAGAATGAATAATTCCTTTGACAAAAACTTTTATTTGATTATTTTTCTTCAATACATTTAGTCTAATAAGAACGAATTTACAGAATGTTTCAAGATATAGCTTAAATATTTTCTCTTTACAGATAGCCTATATCAATATTGATAATTCGATTGCTTGGTTAAGTGACAAGTGAAAATTGATTTCACATTGGTACTGTTGATTTATTGTTATTTTTTTATATCATTGCATTTATTGTGATAACAATTTAATCTTTAATTCATGAAAATGTATCATTTTTCAATATTCCATTCAATTTTGTAATATGTCAGATTACAGGGGCTTACCCCATATTATTTTTTGTGGTTGGTATGGTATGGGTTGTAATCATATCTTTCTCGTTAACTCACATGAAGTGTTTATGATGGGGCCTTTCTGATTTTATACATACACTGTATTTTTTAAATATTATAATTTCACTGATTTTTTGATATAACTGGTTCGAAGATATGCCTTTTTAAATTTGTTAAATATTATTCATGCTTTTTATTTTTAAAATAACTGATCAAAAAATGGTGATTTCGAAAACGAAATATTTAGGTTTATGGCCCTATTGCAGAAATTGGTTTCTGTCCATACAATATCAAATTTTTGCAAATCTATTATTACAAATGAAAGAAAATACAAAACTTTTAGGTTCAGGAGAAGTAGTGTTTTTTCAAACATGACTTAGTAATGACCATACTGCTTGCCGATCACTGTTTTCCAATGCATTATTATAATTTTGTATCTTTTTGAGGTGAGGCTCATTTCATACCATCATCTGTATAACGTCAAAACGGACTTGTTGTGGCCCTCTAGGTTGAGAACAATTATTCAACTTCTGATAATTCTATTCTGAAAATGATGATAATTTTGAGAAAATTTTATTTTCGTGAATTTCTTTGCATCTAGTGAGCCATGAAATATAATCATTAATTATTGATTTCAATTCCTGATTAACAGACAATAAGTTCTGTAATAAAGGAAATATGATTTTATTGAATATTCTTTGAGATTTTATTATTGTAGTATATTAATATTGACTACAGTAATTCACTGAACTTGATAAAATATACTGTGTTAGTGAAATTGTCATTGTTATTGCTTTATGTATATAAGGTACTCGAAGGAAATATAAATTTTCATTTTGATGCTTGTGGTCAATCTTCTGATAAATTCTTACTGGCATTATTTATGCAATTTTTCACAGCTGTAATTTGCAATATTGGTATCATAATTAGATCAGCTGAGAAAGAAATTAAATATTCTCTGATAGTCGCAAAGTTACTACCAGCCTTTATAACATGCTTGATTCGTCACTGAACAATTTCCCAAAAGATTGTTGAAGATGATTTGATGCATATTTTTGATAAAAATTTAGGCAGACAACACATGTCTTTATTGTTTGGCATTAAGTGGAATTTATATCAGGATGTGGAGTTGGCAGTTTAATGAACTCATTTTGATATTGGCTAGAAATGGCAGTAATTTTGAATGTCCTTGAGTTGGATTCAAAATAGATTAATGGCTTGGAGATTTATAAAAAAATTCTTTCATACCTAGAACACCAGTAGATTCTGGAATTGTAAGAAAGTTTAAAAAGTGGGGTAGTTTTTGATGATGTCATTGCACACAAAAACTGAGTCCTAAAGAGCCAGCAGAAATTTTTGAAATAAATGAAAGTGATAGACTTTTAGCGAAAAATACAATCTTTAACCACTGCAAATTTTGAAGCAATTCCTTCAGTAGGTAATAAGGAAAGATATTTTTTCACAACAACAACATAATAACAAAACGATCCAAATGTACACTTCATGTCCAATTAAGATCTAGATTCTAGAAGATCGGGAAATTATATTTTAATTAATATTTTTGGTGAATTTTATTGGCAAGGAATCGGTATCACACTAGGTTGTATCCAAGAGCCACGCAATCCACCACCAGATTGTTGGGTATTCCCCGTTTCACGGACTGCAGGCAGTAAGGCAGTGATTCCCAACCAGGCAGGGTGCCGCGGCACACAAGAGATTTCATTTTTGAATTTATTTCAAGTGATTCCAATTTCCAATCACTTGAATTCCACAAGAATTATCCCATGGCTCTTGCTAACAAACAGAAACGAAAAATTTGAGGAGTCGTATTTCAGGTATTTGGGTCTTGTTTTATTAATTCTAAGTTTTGCATAATGCGCGCCAACACCGTTTCGTAAAATTGAAAATGTCAAACAAGGTAACAAATTACTGTGCGAAATTTTTTTCCAAATTTGACCAAGAAATTGTTTGACTATTATTTAAACTCAAAATAATATTCAGGATTCGCGCAATGACTTTGCAGGATTTTTATTCACTATTTAATACGAAAATACAACAGACACAATAGGAAAGTAAAATCATAAGAAGGTCAACTATCGTCTTTATAAATATCCGCATTCCTGCGTCAGAAATCATAATATTGTTAGCTTAAAAGAGAGTTAATTTACAATCGGTGGGGAGGAAGATCAAACCCGGCGTAAAAAAAAAAATCAGAATATAGTTTAATTCAAATGTTCATTTTCTGGGAATGGGATCTAATCGAATTTATATGGGAACTACCGGTAATCAAAATTTAATTTGATCAATTGGCTTAAAAAATAAATTATTATAAAAAAAACATGCCGGTATGGGCGGTATCACACATGTTGGGTTTTCTATCGCCAAATTTAGCAAATTTTTTTTTTTAAAGCTCGTTCAGATGTTTGGCATCTGGATTTCTGTTTGATATTTTGGCATTTTTTATTAGTTTCTGTTATTAAAAAATCAAATAAAAATATTTGAAAATTACTTAATCCAGTAATTGTGATTATGCCATCCGGTAGTCCGAAGAGCTTTAGTTCAAGCAGTCAATATTTGGCTGACGGACAACTCGACTACACGACCAACTCACCAGAGACAACTCGACTACCTGGAGGCCTGGTGAGTTGTCCGTCTTTTGGCATTTTCTACGGTGGTGTTTTAGGTCTATAGAAATGCGTTTTTGATATTTTTAGTGCTCATATGTGGAGAAAAATACATAAATATGATCTAGAAAGCATTTTTATTTGTATATGTGGCTTATTTTGATCATGTTGTATGAATACAAATACAGTCTACAGACGAAATTGGAGTAACGTTAGCGAGGTTAGACTGTTGACTTATAGGACTGTGTTCGTTTAATTTTTTGAACTTTATTGGTATTAAATGTTTTGAATGAGCACTTTTAAATATATTAAAACCTTTATACTTCACAGTAACACTTAAATATTTATGAATGTGAGCTCAGTAGTCTATGGTTTCAGTAGTTTGAACTCGCCTACGGCAGTCGCCCGACAGGCCGTCAACTCACCAGTCGAGCAAACGCTCTGCGACGTGACGTCATCGATGCTCGAAGTGAAGACAACTCGACTACCGAGCAACGAGAGGCAAACAAGCAACCGCTCTGCGATATCGATGCTCGAGGAGACGACATTGCTTTGCAAAACGCGGACTCAAGAATTGCATAGCATTTACTTAGTGCCGACTGATATTAGTTGTAAGCCAACTCACCAATAAATTCACTCACCAATCAATTTTATTTCGGTCGCTCTGGTATAAAACAAAACAACAACAAACGAACAAACACAAAAGTGACAAAACGCAGAGGACTTGGAGGACGGACATAACTTAAAGACAAAGTTAAAAACGTGAAAATACGTGCCCGTCTTCCAAAAACAGTTGAATAACACAATAAAAATACACGATACAGAATCGATCAGAAGTATAAAGGTTTAAATATATTTAAAGTAGGAATGTTACAAAACGCGCTTTTTCGCGTCAAAAAATATACGCACCGTGTCTGCTAAGTACCGTAACGCCGTGTCAGAATACCGCTCATAAAAACGACTACCGACTGCCTGCTGTTGTTTGGAATTCCATGAAATTTTGACATAACTTAGATAAAATGCGCAACTATGATTCGGTATTTGAATTTTTTCATTAGCGCATAAATTTCCCAACATTCGGGGCTTTTAAAAATTACGCTAAAGTTATACGTACTGCAAATTAATGATATTGTCTATGGACACCAATAAAATATATATGGACGCATGTATGTCATTCCTAACTTGATACTTACCAATTTTTATGAAGTTTGTTCAATCAGAACATCGTTAATTATTACCCGCAACGAGGCACTGTCAAACTAATATGCTCAACTCCAGGGTTGATTTGAGACGATCTTCCGACGGCCTCAATGATCGTTGCCAAAATAAAATCCTAAAGTAATCTGAATTTTCTTAGATGTGACGCACATCAAAAAATTAAAGATTGATATGTGTGTTTTTATCATATTTATTAAAGTTCTTATTGAAAAAAGTCTATTCGCATACGTTTACGAAACGGTACAAATTAATTCAAGGCACGAGAAGTATGATCTTAGCACGCGTCTGTCAACGCGCATCAGTTATCGACTGAATGCCGACATTTTTCCTCGCAGCGATTTCTCTCGTTTAGCGTTTCACTAAGCGCGGTAAATCTCCTACGAGTTAAGGAATATTAAATGATAATTAATCGTTCATTAAGGTCGGATATGAAAAACGCTAAATCAGTTAATTGCCGCGTATGCGGGGACTTGCGTATTGGGAAAGTCGTTGCCGACCAGAGGTTATGTAAAGTTCAGAAACTTTCTCGTACATAATTAATTGAAAAGCAGCTAATATCGTTAAAAAGAATTTGTAAACTTTTTTGCATTAGGTTCTTCTATTCACAATAACTTTTCTTTTAAAATTTTTTTCGATTACCTCCAAAAATAGCCGAGATACATTCTGCTGTTTATCGGTCTGACATTCTCGCGGTCACAGTTTTTGAGTCGGCGCAATACAATCCTTATGGAAAAAATTGGCCTATCGGGCGGTACTTAAATGCAGATATCTCCGTTAATTCTTGACCATTTTTCGCAAACTTGGTGTTGTTTTCTTATTTTCACTTAGATCTATCCACTGGTGCAGTTTTTATTCAAATCGGATGAATTTTAATTTTTTTGTAACATACCTATTTAAAGGTGCTCATTCAAATCATTTAATACCAATAAAGTTCAAAAAATTAAACGAACACAGTCCTATAAGTCAACAGTCTAACTTCTCTAACGTTACTCCAATGTCGTCTGTAGACTGTATTTGTATTCATAAAACATGATCAAAATAAGCCACTTATACAAATAAAAATGCTTTCTAGAGCATATTTATGTATTTTTCTCCACATATGAGCACTAAAAATATCAAAAACGCATTTCTATAGACCTAAAACACCACCGTAGAAAATGACAAAAGACGGACAACTCACCAGGCCTCTAGGTAGTCGAGTTGTCACTGGTGAGTTGTCCGTGTAGTCGAGTTGTCCGCCTCCCCAATATTTGACTTCATACAGACATACCTTCGGCGGCTTCGATATTGTGATGTGTACTTATTTGATCCGGCATTGCAGCATTGCCTTTCGTTATCTGGGTATAGTTTTATTTTTATTTTATTGTAGTCATTGTTTTATGAAGCAAAGCAGCAAGGTTTGTTTGGGATGAACTATAAACTATATAACTTTTTTAAATATAGTTTTTCTATTGTTCAAGCCTAAGGTAATACTTTATCAATATTGGTAGGCTATAATCATATAACTGTATAAGCAGTTCTCTATAAAATCAAACAAAATCATCTCAGAAATGGAAGAAAAAATCAATACAGATTCTAAAGAACATGCTTTTGAAATTTTACAACAATTGAATGAATATCGTAAAACTGGACGTCATTGAGATTTCAGTTCCGATTATTTTAAAGCAATGTTACGGTATCTCATGAAAATGCGGAAACAAAATCTGGTGTCGTTGAAATAAAGGAATCCAACACCAGATATCTAGGGTATTCCCCATTTCACGGACAACAGGCAGGAAGGTGTTGTGTTGTGGGAAATACAACATGGTGCATTTTGTTTCGGCATTTTGGATATACCGGTACCGGTATGAGTATTTTTTTTATTCATCAATGAACCAGGTATATGTGTGAATGCAATATTGAAAAGACTTTATGTCATTTATTTTTGGGATCTTACTGAATAGGCTTACCATATTTCAGGGGCCCAGTGATAGTTTAAACGTTTCCCATATCATTGTGGGTAGATTATGGGCATCAAAATTAACTGTAAATCCTCTATTGGTCTTTGATTCAAATAACGGAATCGTTTAACTTATAAGAAAACTCTCACTTTGTTTCCAGCATTTTGATGATCCAACCACAGTACAGTTGGGTGTTAAATTAACACATGGTTCATACTTCATATCACAGCTATGGCATAACAATTTTCCCTCTATCTGAACTAGTGACGTGAAACGCAAATCGATGGTAAATCGGCTGCCTACGTTATGAAAAAATTGTAATAGTATTAAATAGAAAATTTATTTATGACTATCATTCCGCAAAAACGGGACATTCAAGTCTTTTGCCGGGACGGCGGAAAAACATGCTAAAACCGGGACTGTCCCGGCTAAACCGGGACGTATGGTAAGCCTATTACTGAATACCGTACAGCGCGAAACACCGCAAAGAACGCAAAACAGAGGGAAACAGCGCATGACAAAAGAAAATAGCGAGAAAGAGAAGGAAACCAGCGCAAAACAGGAGTCGCAGTTATTACCACCTCATGACGGCTCCTGCCACGAAAGAACAACAGCGCCTCTCGCCATGGTTTTATGGCACTATTTCCGGTATATTTACAAGGTTATGTAGCGGATTCTTGGTCGCCATGCGAAATTTTATCTACTTTTTTTTTTTATCTTACCCTAACCCTAAAGCCAAATCAATTAAAACTGTATCCATATGGAAAATGTTCTAAATTGTGTTACCCAAAATGTGTCACCAGCAGGGGCAGACCTGCCATTACAGCCTACATGCCTTGATTTGTGTTTTTAATTTGCTGCCGTGGTACCCCAACTCAAGAAAAAATAAATATGTGCCCCAACTCATTGCAAATTTTTTTTCTGCTTTGCGCTGTTTCCCTCTGTTTTGCGCTGTATTCAGTAAGTAGTAAGGCCGTTTATTTTGGGAATGTCAATGGGCTGTTGATTTCCGGTAATGGTGTTGCAATTACCCATTTGGGAAATTCAGTAAAATATGATGAAATAGTTGAAAGTAGAATTAATATGTGTTCAATTTTCAAATGTTAACTGATAGAAATTTTGAATTTATTGAAAACAAGTGAAAGAAAGTATTTATTATTGTATGAACACATGGATGATCTTATACATAGATCAATCATGATGTGACATTTTTTTATGCAACACCAGCTTTGATGAATATATGGGAGGATTCAAATGTCCAAATTTATGCATCATTTTGATTTAATTCATAGATAAATAGTGAATAGGAAAATCCCAAAACACCCACTTTGTTGTCTGATTTTCTATCTAAATTAACTAAAGTTATCAAATATTGGTAAATATATATAAACTGTGTGCAAAAATTGGATGACAACTGTATGATAATATGGATTAACTTATTCTCAATTGACATATATTGTATTATATATGATACAAAACTCCGGTGATGGTATGGTTTTATATTTTAATTGTTACATATATTGTTTGAACTTGTGGGGAATGTTAACTTGTGCTATCGATTGGGTTTCTACAAGACCAACTACTTTTCCGTTTTCTATGCTTTTGCGCGGGTGGATCTGTATGCATATAATGCAAGGATGCTGTAGGGAGAGTGAAGATAACTATCCTGAGTAATTCAATAAATAGTCTTGCTGCACACTAATGTGTTGTTTGAAATTATGAAAGTGTTCCGTTTGGCATTGGAATTTATTTGGTGAGAAAAAAAAAGTCATAGTCAAGTTGATTGTTTCCAACTGGTAATATATTCAACAGATACAAATGCAAAAAACATGCGAAAGAGTAAAGAATATAATTTTACTGGCAGATTGGGAAGAGAAGTCGCGGGGAGATTTGAGGGTGGGCCTGTTATCCAACTAAACCTAATTGAACTTATGATCATCTGTAGTGGGCTGAACATTGGAAGACTGGAGAAAAAAGATGATAGAGAACAGGTTTAGACAGGCTAATGAGTAATGACTGGATGAATTCCATTAAACATTATTAGTTGTTTAACATGCCCATATAGAATATGATACCAGTACTCAAATATGAAATAACAGAATTAGAATGAAACATATACTATCATAAGCTAGCATTTGGATAGGCGCATTATACTGCAATATATATGAATAAATTGATAATAAAACTATGTTGGAGTGTCAGTTCAGGTTTTTAGGCTTCGAAACATCTCGAGAACAAACCAAATTGAACTATTATTATTACATGATACCGGTACTCACATTGTACATTCCACAAGAGAATTGTATTTTCAGACATATAGACTGGATAGGTGTATTTGATGTTCTTGGTACAGCAACGTTTATCTGTTCTGTTGCCAATTCAACAGTTGGTTGAACAATTCTAAGTTTTTCTGTTTTGCTCAGTTCGAGCAATTCTGGTATATTTAAGATGGTCTGGATCATGCAGTTGTACTTGGTGATAAAAAATTTTTTTTTGCAATATTGAGGTTCATTTTTGATTGACTGTAATGTCTAATTAATTACCGTATCTTTGAATTAATTATTTTTTTCCATTGTTTAAGTCCTTTTCAATAAATTAGTAGTATCATAAAATTCTTTATAAAATCAAACCAAGGCATCTCAAAAATGGAAGAAAAAATCAACACAGATTCTAAAGAACATGCTGTTGAAATTTTACAACAATTAAATGAATATCGTAAAACTGGTCGTCATTGTGATTTCATGATCAAAGCTGGATCTGAGGAACTTCCTGTTCATAAGAATATTGTGTCCGCAAGTTCCGATTATTTTAAAGCAATGTTATCTCATGAGAATGTTGAAACAAAATCTGGTGTCGTTGAAATAAAGGAATTTGATGGAGTTTGTGTTAAAAAATGCGTTGATTTCATTTACACTGGGGATGCTTACGTTGCCAAAGAAAAACGTGAAACACTTATGGGTGTCGCTCACATGATGCAGCTGCAGAGACTTTGTGATAGTATCGCAATTTTTCTGGAAGATGATCTTGATCCTAGATCGTTTTTTCAAACTAAAAATATTGCGAATAGGTACAACTGTAAACAACTTGAGGAAAAATGCAATCAGTTTGGATTGCAACGTTTTAAAGAAATTGTCCAGTCTGATGAGTTTATGGAACTTGATGAAAAATTTATTTCATTTCTGATGGAATCAAAGGAAACAAAAGCAAAGGAAGAAGTGAAATGTAAGATGTTGTTAGCATGGACCAAACATGATATTGATGAAAGAAAAGAATGTTTTCTTAGTTTGTTAATGAAATTTCAGTTGACAAAAATGACTTTGTCATATAGAAGATTTCTCGTTGAAAATGAACCTTTACTATATAGGTCATTTGAGTCACTCCGATTGCTAACCATATCCATCCTAGACAGTACTGGGAATTCCAGTTCGAAAGACATAAATTGGGGAGAGAATAAACAGCTTGTTGTTTTTGACAAAACTTCTCAAAGAATGCATTCTCATGATGTTGATGATAAAACATGGACACCAATGCAAACCATAGATCAAGCAATTATACAGAATACATTATATTCTGCTGTAGTGATGGAAACTTATATTTATGTCATTTGTATGAATGGATCGTTTTATAGACTTGAATATGCTGAATCAAATGCAAAGTGGGAACAAATGACAAATACTGAGCTTCAGTATGCACGTGCAGTTGCACTTGATGGTTTTGTTTATGGTATTGAATATCAGAATTACTCAAACATTATGGAAAGATATGATCCATCAAATAACAAATGGTCCAGACTTACGAACAAATCATTGATTCTGGCTTGGGAAGCTTTGGTGGCTGCTGATGGAAAGGTGTTTTGTATTGCAGGAAGAAATCAAGGTCAACAAGGTCAACCAACTAACAAAGTTGAGATTTATGATCCTGTCACATCAACTTGGTCAATGGATAATAAATCATTGAATGAAGCAAGAGATTGTGCTTTTGCAACTTCAACAGAGGAAGGAATATATGTTATGGGAGGTTATGATCTTAATCAAAGATCAACTCTCATTAATGTTGAATTTCGTTCATCTGTAACTAAAACCTGGATGATGTTGAAACCAATGAAAAATGCAAGAGCAGGGGCATTCAGTAGTTGTGTGATTGATGAGAAAGTTTATGTCATTGGTGGAAATGGAAATCCTGCAAATATAGAGGCATATGATCCCGAAACAAAAGAATGGAAAATCATTGAAACAATACCAGGAAAAAATATTTTTCCAAGAGCAACAGTTGCAATATCAATATAACATTGAAAGCTTATATTCCTGGACATACATGGCTCTCATATGCTTATTGAAAATCCCTGTCAACATTTCTAATTTTTTCCCAAATTTTTATCATAAAATGATGAGGGCTGGAAACCTAATTTTTGTGCATCATAATACTCAACTAAATAATTTAAATTTATCAAATATTCATTTATTTCATTATCTCATGTTCTAGTATTATGTTATACCGGTAGTTAGGTTAGGAATGAATGTATGATTTAATATTAAGTTCATTGAATTTTTTCATTTTTTCATCTATCTTATTGATAATTTGACAGCCTGATGCTAAACATTACCTGATTTTATTAAGAAGTTGTTATTCAAATCTTGTTAATGGTTTCTAATTTTCCCTCATTTATTATATTATTGAATTGTTAATGATCAAGATTTTACTTTAGTATTCTTCGACATTTTCTATTTTTTCATTCAATTTTGTGACATGCCACAATGGGGCTTTGACCAATTTCAATTTTTATTTATGAATCATGGTTTAATAACTTGAAATTCTTTTATTCACAATGCCTAAATTGTTTTGAAAAATTTCATTTGATCTTAGTTTAACACAACAATTCAAGTTTTTCAATTGTTGCTCAGAATGAGTTAATATTAAATAATCATTTGCTTTAGTGATAATCACTGTATTTTTTTGAAATATTAATTTTGTTTCCACTGCTTTTCTGATATAATCAATTACGGTACCTAATATGCTCTTTTTTAAAATAGGTTTATTAATATCTATGCTTTTTATTCATGAGATAACTGTTCTATAGATTCGACATTATGAATTGTCATATTCAGGCTAGTTGCGATAAATCTATTATTACATGGTCCCCATTGTACAAATAAAAGAAAATACAAAACATTTGGGTTTAGGAGGAGTAGTGTTTTTTCAAACATGCCTTAGCCATGACCTTCTGCTGATCACTGTTGTCCAATGCATTATTGGTATTTTGTATCTTTTTGAGGTGAGGCTCATTTCATACCATCATCTGTATAACGTCATAACAAACTTGTTGTGGCCTTCTAGGCTGAGAACAATCATTCAACTTCTGATATTTCTATTCTGAAAATGATGATGATTTTGAGAAATTTTTATTTTCAAGAATTTCGTGGCAACTAATGAGCCATGAAATATCATTATTATTTATTGATTTCAATTCCTGATTAACAGACAAGTTCTGTAATAAAAGAATGGTTGAATATGGTTTTATTGAATATCCTTGAAAATTTTATTATTGTAGTATATTCATATTGACTAATTCGCTGAACTTGATAAAATATCTGTGTCAGTGAAATTGTCATTGTTATTGCTTTATGTAATATATAAGATACTAGAAGGAAATATAAATTTTCATTTTGATGCTCGTAGTTAATCTTCTGACAAATTCTTACTGGTATTATTTATGCAATTTTTCACAGCTGTAATTTGCAATATTGATATCATAATTAGATCAGCTGAGAAAGAAATTAAATATTCTCTGATGGTCACGAAGTTCCTACCAGTCTTTATAACATGCTTGTGTCTTCACTCGACAATTTCCCACAAGATTGTTGAAGATGATTTGATGCATATTTTTGATAAAGATCTACACAGACAACACATGTCATTATTGTTTGGCTAAAAGTGGAATTGATATCAGGCTGTGGAGTTGGCAGTTTAGTAAACTCATTTTGATATTGGCTAAAAACCACTATTTTAAATGTCCTCGAGTTGGATTCAAAATAGATCAATGGCTTAAAGTTTTATAAAAAGTTTTTCATACCTAGAACACCAGTAGATTCTGGAATTGTGGGACAGTTTAAGAAGTGGAGTAGTTTTTTCTTTTGATGTCGTCGCACACAAAAACTGAATACTTAAAAGCCAACAGAATTTTTTAAAATATGTGAAAGTCATAGACTTTTAGCAAAAAATACAATCTTAACCCAATGGAAATTTTAAAACAATTCCTCCAGTAGGTAATGAGGAAAGATATTTTTTCACAACAACAACAACATAATAACAAAACGATCCATATGTACACTTCATATCCAATTGGAATCTAGAAGATCGGGAAATCATATTTTAATTAATATTTTTGGTGATCTGTTATTGTCGAGCAATCGTGATCACACTGGATGGTATCCAAGAGTCATCCAATCCAACACCAAATAGTTAGGGTATTTCCCGTTTCACGGACAACAGGCAGGAAGGTGTTGTGTTGTGGGAAATACAACACCGTGCATTTTGTTTCGGCATTCTGGATATACCGGTATAAGTTTATTTTTATTCATCAATGAACTAGGTATATGTGTGAATGCAATATTGAAGAGACTTTATGTCATTAATTTTTGGGTTCTTACTACTTACTGAATACCGTACAGCGCAAAACAGAGGGAAACAGCTCATAACAGAGGAAAATAGCGCAAAACAGAAGGAAACCAGCGCAAAACAGGAGACGCAGTTATTACCACCTCATGACGGCTCCTGTCACGAAAGAACAACGGTGCCTCTCGCCATGGTTTTATGGTGCTATTACCGGTATTTTTACAAGGTTATGTAGCATTGTTCGGATCTGGTATAGTTTAGTACCACATGCACTTCTAGTTGGCCTGGCTCAACAATTTTTGCATATGTTAATCCTAATCCCCACCTGACTACGTCATCAGAAAATTACATCATTTGGACGTCACAGTGGCGTAATAAGACCCACCAAAGTATGAGGATGGTCGTCCAAATCGCGCAGACGATCACCCGAAATCGAGCAAGCTAGTTCTCTCGTTTTTTCGTCACAACGATCACCATAGGAGAGGGATCGTCGGCGTTAGCGAGTTCGTTATCGCAGCAGATGGCGCAGATGCCATTTCGGGCGATTGTAAATATACTTTGGCAAGCCATATTACGTGACGGTGACGTCCTAGTGACGTTATTTTTGGATGGCATAGTCAGGTGGGGATTAGGAATAATATATGCAAAATTCGTTATGCTACACCCACTGGAAGTACTTGTGGTACTAAACTATACTAGACCCGCGGATTCTAGGTCATCATGCGAAATTTTATCTACTTTTTTATTATCTAACCCTAAAGCTAAATCAATTAAAACTGTATCCATATGGAAAATGTTCTAAATTGCATTACCCAAAATGTGTCACTAGCAGGGGCAGACCTGCCATTGCAACCTACATGCCTTGGTTTGTGTTTTTAATTTGCTGTCGTAGTAACCAACTAAAAAAATGAATAAATATGTGCCCCAATTCATTGCAAATTTTTTTTCTGTTTTGCGCTGTTTCCCCCTGTGTTCTCCTCTGTTTCGCGCTGTATTCAGTAAGTAGGAAGACCGTTTATTTTTGGAATGTCAATGGGCTGTTGCATAGAAAATAATAAAAATACTATTTTAGCAAATGAATCACAAAAGTACGCGAAAAATCAACAATTCGGGAATATCGAAATGATGAAATAGTTAAAAGTAGGAGTACTATGCGTTCAATTTTCAAATGTTAACTGATAGAAATTTTAAATTTATTGAAAACAAGTGAAAGAAAGGATTTATTATTGTATGAACACATGGATGATCTCATACATAGATCAATCATGATGTGACATTGTTTTATGCAACACCAGCTTTGATGAATATATGGGAAGATTCAAATGTCCAAATTTATGCATCATTTTGATTTAATTCATAGATAGATAGTGAATAGAAAAATCCCAAAACACCTACTTTGTTGTCTGATTTTCTATCTAAATTAACCAAATTGATCAATTAGTGCTAAATATATATAAAATGTGTGCACGAATTGGATGACAACTGCATGATAATATGGATTAACTTATTTTCAATTGACATATATTGTATTAAATATGATACAAAACTCCGGTGATGGTATGGTTTTATATTTTAATTGTTACATATATTATTTGAACTTGTGGGGAATGTTAACTTGTGCTATCGATTGGGTTTCTACAAGATCACCTACTTTTCCGTTTTCTATGCTTTTGCGTCGGTGGATCCGTATGCATATAATGCGAGGATGCTGTAGCGAGAGTGAAGATAACTATCCTGAGTA
Source organism: Styela clava (assembly GCF_964204865.1). NCBI lineage: Eukaryota > Metazoa > Chordata > Ascidiacea > Stolidobranchia > Styelidae > Styela > Styela clava. Next base: position 23,191,371 of record NC_135250.1, read on the forward strand.
ATTCAATAAATGGTCTTGCTGCACACTAATGTGTTTGAGATTATGAAAGTGTTCCGTTTGGCATTGGAATTTATTTGGTAAGAAAAATAAAAGAAGGTGTTGTGTTTGTGGGAAATATTTGAGATATTGAGAATATTGAGTCAAGTGATAGATAGTGAATAGAAAATGCTAAAACACCCACTTTGGATGTTTTCTGTCTAATTTCTATGCAAAAATTAATTAGGGGTAATATATATAAAATGTGTGCACAAATCAGATGACATCTCCATGATAATATGGATTAACTCATTTGTTACATATATTGTTTGAAATGATAAAACTGTTTAATTTGGGGCAACTTATACTAATTGGACACTAAGATCTCTATACGAAATAGAGGTAAGATTGGGCCAAAAATTCTGGCCCGGCCCAAGCCCGACTAATTAACTGGATTTGCAAACCCGAAAGTAACTATTTTATTCAGTTCATCGAATTGTCATTGCAAGAGTTGATGAGGCAACTTCTGTTTTTTTGCAAACCACGGTCTCTCGTGGCCAAAACACGGCCGAAACGCCTCATTTAAAAAGAGTCATCGATAGAGAAGCCCGACCCCAACGTGAGGATTGACATTTCAGGCCTGATCAGGCTGGAATTTTGGGTTGACTCAGGCTTCAGATCTTAGCTTCAATATGAAAATTCAGTTTGGCATTGGAATTTATTTAGCAAGAAAAAAAAAGTCATAGTCAAGTTGATTTTTTCCAACCAGTAATATATTCAACAGATACAAATGCGAAAAACATGCGAAAGAGTAAAGAATATAATTTTACTGGGAACTGAAATGACTGGGAAATGAAGTCGCGAGAGATTTGATGGTGGGCCTGTTATCCAACTAAACCTAATTGAAATTAGGTATGATCATCTGTAGTGGGCTCGACATTGGAAGACTGGAGAAAAAAGATGATAGAGAACAGGTTTAGACAGGCTAATGAGTAATGACGGGATGAATTCCATTAAACATTAGTTGTTTAACATGCCCATACAGAATATGATACCAGTACTCAAATATGAAACATATACTGTCATAAGCTAGCATTTGGATAGGCGCATTATACTGCAATATATATGAATAAATAGATGTTGGAGTGTCAGTTCAGGTTTATAGGCTTCGAAACATCTCGAGAACAAACCAAATTGAACTATTATTATTACATGATACCGGTACTTGCATTGTACATTCCACAAGAGAATTGTTTTTTCAGACATATAGACTTGATAGGTGTATTTGATGTTCTTGGTACAGCAACGTTTATCTGTCCTGTTGCCAATTTAACAGTTGGTTGAACAAATTTTAAGTTTTTCTGTTTTGCTCAGTTCAAGCAATTCTGGTATATTTAAGATGGTCTGGATCATGCAGTTGTACTTTGTGATGAAAACTTTTTTTTGTAAAATTGAGGTTTACTTTTCATTGACTGTAATGTCTAATTAATTACCGTATCTTTGAATTAATTATTTTTTTCTATTGTTTAAGGTCTTTTCAATAATATTAGTAGTATCATAAAATTCTATATAAAATCAAACCAAGGCATCTCAAAAATGGAAGAAAAAATCAATACAGATTCTAAAGAACATGCTTTTGAAATTTTACAACAATTAAATGAATATCGTAAAACTCGACGTCATTGTGATTTCATGATCAAAGCTGGATCTGAGGAACTTCCTGTTCATAGGAATATTGTGTCGGCAAGTTCCGATTATTTTAAAGCAATGTTATCTCATGAAAATGTTGAAACAAAATCTGGTGTCGTTGTAATAAAGGAATTTGATGAAGTTTGTGTTAAAAAATGTGTTGATTTCATTTACACTGGGGATGCTTATGTTGCCAAAGAAAAACGTGAAACACTCATGGGTGTCGCTCACATGATGCAGCTGCAAAGACTTTGTGATAGTATCGCAATTTTTCTGGAAGATGATCTTGATCCTAGATCGTTTTTTCAAACTAAAAAAATTGCGAATAGATACAACTGTGAACAACTTGAGGAAAAATGCAATCAATTCGCATTGCAGCGTTTTATAGAAATTGCCCAGTCAGATGAGTTTATGGATCTTGATGAAAAATTTATTTCATTTCTGATGGAATCAAATGAAACAAAAGCAAAGGAAGAAGGGAAATGTAAGATGTTGTTAGCATGGACCAAACATGATATTGATGAAAGAAAGGAATGTTTTCTTAGTTTGGTGATGAAATTTCAGTTGACAAAAATGACTTTGTCATATAGAAGATTTCTTGTTGAAAATGAACCATTGTTATTTGAATCTATGCAGTCTATCCAGTCACTGACTTTGTCAATATTAGACAGTCATGGGGATATCAGCTCAAAAGATTTTAATTTAACAAAGAATAAACAGCTTGTTGTTTTTGATCAAACTTCTCAAAGAATGCATTCTATTGATGTTATTGATAAAACATGGACTCCAATGCAAACCATAGATCAAGCAATTATAAAGAATTTATATTCTGCTGTAATGATGGAACCTTACATTTATGTGATTTGTACAAATAAATTATTTTATAGACTTGAATATGCTGAATCAAATGCAAAGTGGGAACAAATGGCAAATACAAATCTTCAGTATGCTTGTGTAGTTGCACTTGATGGTTTTGTTTATGGTATTGAGTATGGAGGGCGCCCAAACATTATGGAAAGATATGATCCATCAAATAATAGATGGACCAGACTAACAAACAAATCATTGATTCTATATGGAGAATCTTTGGTGGCTGCTGATGGAAAGGTGTTTTGTATTGCAGGACATTCTGATCAACAACATCGAGCAACAAACCAAGTTGAGATTTATGATCCTGTCACATCAACTTGGTCAATGGATAATAGATCATTGAATGAAGCAAGATATCGTGCTTCTGCAACTGTCACAGAGGAAGGAATATATGTTATGGGAGGTTGTAATGTTAATGGAACATCAACTCTCACTACTGTTGAATTTCGTTCATCTGTAACTAAAACCTGGATGATGTTGAAACCAATGAAAAATGCAAGATTTAACTTCAGTAGTTGTGTGATTGATGGGAAAGTTTATGTCATTGGTGGAAATGGAAATTCTGCAAATATAGAGGAATATGATCCCGAAATAAAAGAATGGAAAATCATTGAAACAATACAAGGAAAAAATATTTTTCCAAGAGCAACAGTTGCAATATCTATATAACATTGAAAGCTCATATTCCTGGACATACATGGCTCTCATATGCTTATTAAAAAATTCCTGTCAACATTTCTAATTTTTTTCTAAATTTTTATCATAAAATGATGAGGGCTAGAAACCTAATTTTCGTGCATCATAATACTCAGCTAAATAATTTAAATTTATCAAACATTTATTTATTTATCTATCTTATGTTCTAGTATTAAGTTATAGTTAGCTTAAGAATGAATGTATGATTTAATATCAAGTTTATTGAATTTTTTCATACATTTATCTAACACTATTGATAATTTGACAGCCTGATGCTAAACATTACTTGATTTTATTAAGAAGTTGTTATTCGAATCTTATTAACGGTTTCTTATTTTCCCTAATTTATTATATTATTGAACTGTTAATGATCAAGATTTTAATTTGGTATTCTTCGACATTTTCTATTTTTTCATTATTTCATTCAATTTTGTGACATGCCACAATGGGACGTTGACCAATTTCAATTTTTATTTATGAATCATGGTTTAATAATTTGAAATTCTTTTATTCACAATGCCTAAATTGTTTTGAAAAATTTCATTTGATCTTAGTTTAACACAACAATTCAAGTTTTTCAATTGTTGCTGAGAATGGGTTAATATTAAATAATCATTTGCTTTAGTGATAATCACTGTATTTTTTTGAAATATTAATTTTGTTTCCACTGCTTTTCTGATATAATCAATTACGGTACCTAATATGCTCTTTTTTAAAATAGGTTTATTAATATCTATGCTTTTTATTCATGAGATAACTGTTCTATAGATTCGACATTATGAATCGTCATATTCAGGCTAGTTGCGATAAATCTATTATGACATGGCCCCCGTTGTACAAATAAAAGAAAATACAAAACTTTTGGGTTTAGGAGGAGTAGTGTTTATTCAAACATGCCTTAGCCATGACCTTCTGCTGCTCACTGTTGTCCAATGCATTATTGGTATTTTGTATCTTTTTGAGATGAGGCTCATTTCATACCATCATCTGTATAACGTCATAACAAACTTGTTGTGGCCTTCTAGGCTGAGAACAATTATTCAACTTCTGATATTTCTATTCTGAAAATGATGATGATTTTGAGAAATTTTCATTTTCAAGAATTTCTTGGCAACTAATGAGCCATGAAATATTATTAATATTTATTGATTTCAATTTCTGATTAACAGACAATAAGTTCTGTAATAAAAGAATGGTTGAATATGGTTTTATTGAATATTCTTGAAAATTTTATTATTGTAGTATATTCATATTGACTAATTCACTGAACTTGATAAAATATACTGTATCAGTGAAATTGTCATTGTTATTGCTTTATGTACCTATATATAAGGTACTCGAAGGAAATATAAATTTTCATTTTGATGCTCGTAGTTAATATTCTGACAAATTCTTACTGGTATTATTTATGCAATTTTTCACAGCTGTAATTTGCAATATTAATATCATAATTAGATCAGCTGAAAAAGAAATTAAATATTTTCTGATGGTCGCGAAGTTCCTGCTTGTCTTCATAACATGCTTGATTTATCACTCGGCAATTTCCCAAAAGATTGTTGAAGATGATTTGATGCCTACTTTTGATAAAGATCTACACAGACAACACATGTCATTATTGTTTGGCAAAAAGTGGAATTGATATCAGGCTGTGAAGTTGGCAGTTTAATAAACTCATTTTGATATTGGCTAAAAACCACTATTTTAAATGTCCTCGAGTTGGATTCAAAATATATTTTTAGTTTAAAGTTTTATAAAAAGTTTTTCATACCTAGAACACCAGTAGATTCTGGAATTGTGAGAAAGTTTAAAAAGTGGAGTAGTTTTTTATCTTGATGTCGTCGCACACAAAAACTGAATACCAAAAAGCCAACAGAATTTTTAAAATAAGTGAAAGTCATAGACTTTTAGCAAAAAATACAATCTTTACCCAATGGAAATTTTAAAACAATTCCTCCAGTAGGTAATGAGGAAAGATATTTTTTCACAACAACAACAACATAATAACAAAACGATCCATATGTACACTTCATATCCAATTAGAATCTAGAAGATCGGAAAATTATATTTTAATTAATATTTTTGATGATCTGTCATTGTCGAGCAATCGTGATCACATTGGATGGTATCCAAGAGTCACTCAATCCAACTCCAGATAGTTAGGTTATTCCCCGTTTCACGGACAACAGGCAGGAAGGTGTGTTGTGGGAAATACAACACGGTGCATTTTGTTTCGACATTCTGGACATACCGGTATAAGTTTATTTTTATTCACCAATGAACCAGGTATATGTGTGAATGCAATATTGAAGAGACTTCATGATGTCATTAATTTTTGGGGTCAGCGCGAAACACCGCAAAACAGAGGGAAACAGCGCATAACAGAGGAAAATAGTAGAAGTATAAGTTTATTTCGACTCCATAATCAGCAATAGACGATAAAAAAATAGATAAAAGTAAAAGTAACTGATTATAGAATCTGGGAAGCGAACAAAACCTAGAGTAAGGTTTGAAACGTACAGATTTTAGATGGAAAGGTATTGATAAAAGAAGTAGTACGAGTTCGCTCACCCAAAAAATAGCGCAAAACAGAAGGAAACCAGCGCAAAACAGGAGACGCAGTTATTACCACCTCGTGACGGCTCCTGCCACGAAAGAACAACGGTGCCTCTCGTCATGGTTTTATGGTGCTATTTCCGGTATTTTTACAAGGTTATGTAGCGGATTCGGGTCTGGTATAGTTTAGTACCACATGCACTTCTAAATGGCCTGGCTCAACAATTTTTGCATATGTTAATCCTAACCCCCACCTGACTTCGTCACCGGAAAATTACGTCATTTGGACGTCACAGTGGCGTAATAAGACCCACCAAAGTATGAGGATGGTCGTCCAAATCGCGCAGACAATCACCCAAAATCGAGCAAGTTAGTTCTCTCGTTTTTTCGTCACAACGATCACCATAGGAGAGAGATCGTCGGCGTTACCGAGTTCGTTATCGGCGGCGCAGATGCCATTTCGGGCGATTGTAATTATACTTTGGCAAGCCATATCACGTGACGGTGACGTCCTAGTGACGTAATTTTTGGATGGCATAGTCAGGTGGGGATTAGGAATAACATATGCAAAATTCGTTATGCTACACCCACTGGAAGTACTTGTGGTACTAAACTATACTAGACCCGCGGATTCTAGGTCATCATGCGAAATTTTATCTAACCCTAAAGCTAAATCAATTAAAACTGTATCCATATGGAAAATGTTCTAAATTGCATTACCCAAAATGTGTCACTAGCAGGGGCAGACCTGCCATTACAACCAACATGCCTTGGTTTGGGTTTTTAATTTGCTGCCGTGGTACCCCAACTAAAAAAATAAATAAATATGTGCCCCAACTTATTGCAAATTTTATTTCTGTTTTGCGCTGTTTCCCCCTGTTTTGTGTGCTGTTCTCCTCTGTTTCGTGCTGTATTCAGTAAGTAGTAAGACCGTTTAATTTTGGAATACAATGGGCTGTTGCATAGAAAATAATCAAAATACTATTTTAGCAAATGAATCACAAAAGTATGCGAAAAATCAACAATTTGGGAATATCGAAATTCAGTTAAAAATGATGAAATAGTTAAAAGTAGAAGTACTATGCGTTCAATTTTTAAATGTTAACTGATAGAAATTTAAATTTATTGAAAACAGGTGAAAGAAATGATTTATTATTGTATGAACACATGGATGATCTCATACATAGATCAATCATGATGTGACATTTTTTTCAAGCAAAAATAAACTAAATCTATCAATTATTGGTAAATATAATATAAAATGTGTGCACAAATTGGATGACAACTGTATGATAATATGGATTAACTTATTTCCAATTGACATATATTGTATTATATATGATACAAAACTTCGGTGATGGTATGGTTTTATATTTTAATTGTTACATATATTATTAGAACTTGTTGGGAATGTTAACTTGTGCTATCGATTAGGTTTCTACAAGATCAACTACTTTTCCGTTTTCTATGCTTTTGCGTTGGTGGATCCGTATGCATATAATGCAAGGATGCTGTAGCGAGAGTGATGATAACTATTCTGAGTAATTCAATGAATGGTCTTGCTGCACACTAATGTGTTTGAAATTATGAAAGTGTTCCGTTTGGCATTGGAATTTATTTGGTGGGAAAAATAAAAGAAGGTGTTGTGTTTATGGGAAATATTTGAGATATTGAGCCAAGTGGTAGATAGTGAATAGAAAATGCCAAAACACCCACTTTGGATGTTTTCTGTCTAATTTTCTAATTCTATGCATAAATTAACTATTTCGATTAATTTATATATATATAAAATGTGTGCACGAATTGGATGACGTCTCTATAATAATATGGATTAACTCATTTGTTACATATATTATTTGAACATGTTGCCAATTCAATTGAAATTATAAAACTGTTTAATTTGGGGCAACTTATACTAATTCGACACTAAAATGTCTATATAAAAAAAAGGTAAGATTGGGCCAAAAATTCCGGCCCGACCCAGGCCCGAGGGAATTAAACCCGACCCAAGCCCGACTAATTAACTGGATTTGCAGGCCCGAAGCAAACCCGAAAGTTCCTATTGTATTTAGTTCATCGAATTGTCATTGCAAGAGTTAATGAGGCAACTTCTGTTTTTTTGCAAACCACATTCTCTCGTGGCCGAAACGCCTCATTTAAAAAGAGTCAGCGATAAAGAAGCCCAACCCAAACTTAAGGATTGATATTTCAGGCCTGACCAGTCCCGAATTTTGGGTTGGCTCAGGCTTCAGATCTTAGCTTCAATATGAAAATTCTCTTTGGCATTGGATTTTATTTGGCGAGAAAAAAAAAGTCATAGTCAAGTTGATTGTTTCCAACCGGTATTAAATTCAACAGATACAAATGCAAAAAACATGCGAAAGAGTGAAGAATAGAGAGTTGATTGTTTCCAACCGGTAATATATTCAACAGATACAAATGCAAAAAACATGCGAAAGAGTAAAGAATATAATTTTACTGGCAGATTGGGAAGAGAAGTCGCGGGGAGATTTGATGGTGGGCCTGTTATCCAACTAAACCTAATTGAAATTATGATCATCTGTAGTGGGCTGGACATTGGGAGACTGGAGAAAAAAGAGGATAAAGATCAGGTTCAGACAGGCTAATGACGGAATGAATTCCATTAAACATTAGTTGTTTAACATGCCCATATGGAGTATGATATCAGTACTCAAATATGAAATAACAGAATCAGAATGAAACATATACTATCATGAGCTAGCATTTGGATAGGCGCATTATACTGCAATATGTATGAATAAATAGATAATAAAACTATGTTGGAGTGTCAGTTCAGGTTTTTAGGCTTCGAAACATCTCGAGAACAAACCAAATTAAACTATTATTATTACATGATACCGGTACTTGCATTGTACGTTCCACAAGAGAATTATATTTTCAGACATATGGACTTGATAGGCGTATTTGATGTTCTTGGTACAGCAACGTTTATCTGTTCTGTTGTCAATTCAACAGTTGGATGAACAATTTTTAAGTTTTTCTGTTTTGCTCAGTTCAAGCAATTCTGGTATATTTAAGTTGTACTTGGTGATGTAAACTTTTTTTTTTTAATATAAAGATTTATTTTTGATTGACTGTAATGTCTAATTAATTATCGTATTTTTAAATTAATTATTTTTTTCTATTGTTTAAGGTCTTTTCAATAATAGTAGTAGTATCATAAAATTATTTATAAAATCAAACCAAGTCATCTCAAAAATGGAAGAAAAAATCAATACAGATTCTAAAGAACATGCTGTTGAAATTTTACAACAATTAAATGAATATCGTAAAACTGGTCGTCATTGTGATTTCATGATCAAAGCTGGATCTGAGGAACTTCCTGTTCATAAGAATATTGTGTCGGCAAGTTCCGATTATTTTAAAGCAATGTTATCTCATGAAAATGTTGAAACAAAATCTGGTGTCGTTGAAATAAAGGAAATTGATGAAGTTTGTGTTAAAAAATGTGTTGATTTCATTTACACTGGGGATGCTTATGTTGCCAAAGAAAAACGTGAAACACTCATGGGTGTCGCTCACATGATGCAGCTGCAAAGACTTTGTGATAGTATCGCAATTTTTCTGGAAGATGATCTTGATCCTAGATCGTTTTTTCAAACTAAAAATATTGCGAATAGGTACAACTGTAAACAACTTGAGGAAAAATGCAATCAATTTGCATTGCAACGTTTCGAAGAAATTGCCGAGTCTGATGAGTTTATGGATCTTGATGAAAAATTTATTTCATTTCTGATGGAATCAAAGGAAACAAAAGCAAAGATAGAAGTGAAATGTAAGATGTTGTTGGCATGGACCAAGCATGATATTGATGAAAGAAAAGAATGTTTTCTTGGTTTGGTGATGAAATTTCAGTTGATAAAAATGAGTTTGTCATATAGAAAATTTCTTGTTGAAAATGAACCACTGATATTTGAATCTGCAAAATCTCTTCAGTTATTGACTTTGTCAGTTTTTAACAGTCATCATGGATATATCAGTTCAAAAGATGTCAATTTAACAGAGAATAAACAGCTTGTTGTTTTTGACAAAACTTCCCAAAGAATGCATTCTCATGATGTTGATGATAAAACATGGACACCAATGCAAACCATAGATCAAGCAATTATACAGAATAATTTATATTCTGCTGTAGTGATGGAATCTTACATTTCTGTAATTTGTGAAAATGGATTGTTTTATAGACTTGAATATGCTGAATCAAATGCAAAGTGGGAACAAATGACAAATACTAATCTGAAGTGTGCATATGCAGTTGCACTTGATGGTTTTGTTTATGGTATTGAGCATCAGAATTACTCAAACATGGAAAGATACGATCCATCAAATAATAGTTGGACCAGACTAACAAACAAATCATTGATTCTAGCATATGAATCTTTGGTGGCTGCTGATGGAAAGGTGTTTTGTATTGCTGGATTGAATCGACAAGGTCGAGCAACAAACCAAGTTGAGATTTATGATCCTGTCACATCAACTTGGTCAATGGATAGTAGATCATTGAATGCAGCAAGATATTCTGCTTCTGCAACTGCTACAGAGGAAGTAATATATATTATGAGAGGTTATGATGATGGAAATACAATTTTCAATACTGTTGAATTTCGTTCATCTGTAACTAAAACCTGGATGATGTTGAAACCAATGAAAACTGCAAGAGAAGAGTTCAGTAGTTGTGTGATTGATGAGAAAGTTTATGTCATAGGTGGAAATCAAAATTCTGCAAATATAGAAGAATATGATCCTGAAACAAAAGAATGGAAAATTATTGAAACCATTCAAGGAAAAAATGTAACTCCACTGGCTACTGTTGCATTATTTATGTAACATTGACTGTTCTTATCAGTTGTTATACCTTTGTGGCATCATTTATTCCTATTATTCATCAACTAAAATTGAGTAGTAGTAAAAATAAACCTCTGTTGTTGATTTGATCATGAAAGTGAATGAATAACCAAATTTCTATTTCAGCTGCATTTCACCAGTTATCGAGCATAACCATGGCCAAGAAATTTGACTTCGAAGAGTTGATTTAAATTCATTATGCTTAAAGTGGTATCTATCTAATTTTCCATTGAATTTTTTTTACCGAATAGTTCACTATTTCGAATACAATCAAAATTATTATTTTCGAATATGAAATTTCGAATACATGCAAAAATAAATTTAAGTGAAAAATCATATTTTAGGGCATCAAGGAATCTGCATACAATAAACAATGGAATAACTGTTATATACAACCTGTCTATTTACCAGACATTTTATGTCCACCGATTGCCTGATATTTTTGAGTAGTATTGCTTTTCATATTTCAGTAGGGCGAAAATACGAATCAAAAATTAATAATAATCGGGCAGTTTACTACACATTTTATGTCCGCAGATTGCCACTGTTTTTTAAAGTATAGTAATTCCTTCTGTTTTCCCGTAAGTACGAAACTTCAAATCAAAAATTAATTATAATCGGGCAGTTTTCCACACATTTTATGTCCGCAGACTGCCCCGTATTTTACAATAGTAATGCTTTTATTTTTTCGCAAGTAGGAAAATGAGAATCAAAGATTAGGTATAATCGGGCAGTTCAACACACATTTTATGTCCCCAGATTGCCGTGATATTTTAATATACAATAGCAATGCTTTTATTTTTTCGTAAGTCGACGCAACCACGGTTTATGTTAAACAGAATTAAATTAATACGGCAAAGCCTTGTAATTGCTGGTATCTAAATATTTTGCTCAACAGAAAATCATCCTAGTAAAAAAGTGATACTTTTAACTATCTTTATCAAAATCGGTTGTCAAAAAGTGGATAAAAAGTATAAACTCTATTTCCTAATAACTCCTAATGACTAATTTATTGGGTATTGTACCAATTGTGGCTTTGAATAATTTCAAATTTTCGACGTGAAGGAAATAACTGTATAAACTAGAATATCGGTTAGAAACCTAAGACTTATCGATCGAAGGTTAGGGGATCCCCCAAAACAGTGGTCTTACTCCATAGTGACACTGTGTGTCCCATCACTAATTAATTAATAACTCGTTAATTATAAGACATAATCCATCCAAAATCAATAGGCTTCTGATCCTAGATATGATGAATGCACATGCAAAATTTGGAGCAGATTCAACCTTTGTTTACGTGAGATATCGCGTGCATCTAACACACATAGATACACACAAACAGACATGCAAATACCTATCAACATACTTACCGATCTTAAGATCGATAGCAACAGTATGAAGCGCACACTCACACAGAAGATCACCAACAAATTAAGTGCCGATCCTACTTCATCGTGATTACTATACGTTTCAAAGCGTGGAAAATCATTTCAAGATTTCACTTAGAAGCGAAACACCTCGCTAACGGCGAAAAGTGGCTACTATTCGGAATTATTAGAAAATCAGCCAAAAAGGTATTCGAATACTTTGATATTCGAATGTTTTCGAATATTCAATTCATTTTGGACAACCCTGTCCTATTTCATTTCTACATAGCATTTATTTTAACTGTCATTATTTGATTCTTGGTGTTCATGGTGTGTTATCTAGAGTTATGATCGTAATTTTTTATTTTGAACCTATCAGATTATTTCTTTACTCAATTCTGAAATTTTGTGCCACAGATAGTGAGGTTTGTGTCAGCAGCGGTAACTCCCACTTTATTTTATTGCTTATGTGCATTAGCTTTTGATAAAGTCTTCTTTAGGTGATTATGAATATCTAAGAATAAAATAGGTAAAATAAAGTAGGCAATAATTGCAACCTGTTTTTATTATGTGTTTTTGATAACTGTAACTGTTCAATTTGTAATTTTTTTTATTTCTACTGCTTATGATAAAGATACATCAGTTTAAAATATCCAACATATATATATATTCTTGTTATGTCTGCTAAGATTAATAAATTTAAAAGCACAAGGTGTTAAAAATTGTTGAAGTTTGGTTGCTAAAATGTTTAGAATAAACAAGAATTACAATTTTTCATTTTACTCGAATTTAATCTGTGTTATATAAGTTTGCCTTCTGATTTTGAAGTATTTTACCTTACAACTCCCTATAATATTATCAATTTAATTTTTTTCTCACAGATAACAAATGGTATATTTTTGATAACATAGTTATTATCATCATGAGATGAGCTGAAAATGAAATCAACAATTCCTTACAAATGGCTTCATCGAATTTTGATATTCAAGAAACTTTTAAAACTTTAACTCAAGATATTGAAACAAAACCTGTGGTGTTAATTCACTCGGAAATATTTTTCAAAAAAAGATATTTTTATCAACAAAACACGATGAGACGATTCCTGTGACTGGATGAAGCAATGTTCCAACTTATAAATAGAATACAAATACATGGAGTGCAAGTTGAAGGACCAGATATGGTGGCTCTTGGAGATTTTCACTCAGATCTCATGTATTATCCTCAAAGATTAACCACAGAACCACATTCTGTGTTGTAAGCAACGATTCTGGTTCTATTGGACCGGACAAGAAGAAGGATAATCAAAATCTGAATTATGCCTTGAAGACGTTCTGTGATATTTTTGAGTTACCATTACCCAAACTTGATATCGTTTCAAAAAAATCACCTGGACATGGCAGTGATATAGCAGATTATGAATTAGATGAAAATGGAAAAATTAGTTTGTCACCAAGTGGCCGTTTTCAGCTTCAAAACAAATTGAAAAAACTCCCAATTTTGCCAAATGGAGATGCTTATCTTCGTCCTATTTGTAGTTTTGAAAATGCTTTTTCGGTTCGTTTCTTACACAAACTTTCATCAAAATTCAATGGCAAATACCAACATAAAATTGGTGAATTATGCAAAAAAAATGATATCTTGGGAAAAGTCTGTAGAATATTATTTGTACAACCGACGAATTCCCTGCACTGAAACATGGTTTTCATCCTAAGCCTCATCTATCTTTGAGGTTCATTGCTCATTACAGAAATATATTCTACATTTTCATGTTATATGCTCTGTAGTTATTTTTTAGGTTCAATTTTGTATATGCATGTATTTACATTGTTTTTCTACTTGTCATCATAATATTCTTCAGAGCTTTGTTCAGTAAAGATTGATATTTTCCCTTTGATATGCATTTCCCTCCCTCCAGGTTCAATAGTTGACAAAATATATAAGACCGTTGCATTTGCTGAATCTTTTAATTTGCATATAAGAATAATAGGATGGGATTTACATACTTATCCCGGGGGAGAGGAAAGCCGATAAGACGGCTTATCCATATGGCGAACCACGGCCTCTCGTCTGGTTACCATTCCAAGTCGGGTATGGAATTAGTTATACTGTATTATTTATTTTCGGAAGCATGGACTTGGTGGTGGAGGAAGCCGTAACCGACCAGCGGTTACATGAACCACCCAACGACGGCGAGGAGTCCAGCAATCCTCTCGCACATAACCCTCCCTGCATGGGATTCGAACCTGCGAACCCACGCAGAGTAATTAGAGGTGCGGTGGCGAGCGTATTCCTAACGCTTAGTCCGTTGAGCCACACCGCCGCGCCATAATAATCAACTAAAGCTGTGGTGTGGAGTCTGGAAATTTTACACATTTCTTCAAACTCTTTAATGAATTAAGAAAAAACTATAAATGTTTTAATATGCATACTTTATTTACCGGTAAGTGTTGAGTATGCTAACATGATTTCTGGTTTCCTGGGAAAGTTCCGACCTTGATTATCTGTTTTGAAAGTCTGAAATTTTGACTCCGAGGAATTTGAAGTGAACACCTTGAATCCATTATTAATAGACACATAGCAAACTCAGACAACACACCCCTAGTTTTGAGTTCAGTTTTTTTGATTGTGGGAATAGTAAGAGTTTGATCAACCACGTTTCTGTGTCATCTTGCTACCCATAATACATCTCTTAGGACAATAAGCTACTCCTGTTTGACAATGAACAGTTTAGTCACATAAATATGTTGTGAGCTTGTGAATGGATTTCTAAACAATTTATGTTGAGTTATCAGTATAGTTTGCTGACCTTTCATCGAAATCATTTTCTGTTGGTAAATACATGATTACTGCCTCATACTGCCAAGATTTTGTGCAGATTTAACATTCTAGAAATGATTTTCTAAAGTCATAGATCAGTCATATCTTCTTTTATATTGTTTGTATTTTCATGATCAATATTGTTGGTTTATAATGTTTTTATATAAATTTTGTGTTTAGATAAAGACTGATAATCAATGGTGTTTAGCAGTTATTGAGAGAATCACAAGTGAAATACCCCTGCCTTTCGCCATATAGGTAGCACAGCACATGTAAACAATACAAGGTTGAAGCAGATTTAATAATTTAATAATTATTCAACATAACCCTGTGTCAAAATGCCATATCTATACAACTTCAACCACACTGCAAGTTGTTCCCCCTTGTTGTTAATAGTAGAGGATATGGTATTGTGGTTTGATTAGACAGTTTGCTTTGTTTGTGTCAGCATTTCCATTGGATCACATGTATTTATTATATCAAGACAGAACATTACTTATCTCTTCTAATGGCAAAATAAAAATTGTTCCAAATCTAACCATTTTCTATATTACATGACCACCACCAATGGTTTTTGTTGATTATAATTATACATTTAGATACATAATATTTTCTTAAACCAAATTTTTTTAGGTGCAAATTCATATGTTAATAATTACAAAACATGTAAACTCCTCCAAGTTTTCTAAAATTTCTGTAAAACGTCAAATTGCTAATAAATGGCATGTCATATCGGGTACCGGCATATGTGTTCTTTGCAAGTGGCAATATATCACATGTTATGTTTTGTATATAAGTTACCTAAGTAATTTTTTTTGCAATGTCATCTGGTTGTTCTGTAAGCTGTATTTTTATTGTACAAGCTCATTGCACTATTTTATATCGTTTGAATTTTTTGTTGGATCTTTGCGATTTTCAAATTGCACTGAAACAACATCAAAATTCTTTGGAACGAAAAAAATAATATTTTCGGGTATCTCTCTATATGTATAGGCAGAACCTATTGATATTATTTATACGGTACCTTTTATCTGTTCTGCTGACAATTCTGCAATAGGTTAAACAAAGAATAAGTTTCTGGTAAGTCTGGTATATTTCTGATGGCCTGGATCATACAGCCATACTTGGTGATTTTACGATACAAACTTCTGATAGCGAAATGTGGTTCATTATATTTTAGTTTGGATATTGATACATTAACATGTTCAATAAGGCAGTTAACAGTAACTGGAATTTTGAAAACATTCACAGTAGCACAGTAGCAGTATGGTGGTAAAACATAGAAATACCGGTATATTAAAATTAGTAAATGTTCATTTTTGTTCAGTGATTTCTTGACCGAAGAAATATGCATGGCCTATCTTTCATACTGATATTTTATCTACAAACTCCATAACTGAGAGTTGTAAGGTTATGTACTGTCACATCTTGACATTTATGTGACACAAATTAAGCAGTCAAAAGCTTCGCCATAGTGGTTGTGTACTTATTGCATTTCTTCTCGTTAGAGTTTAATTTTTTTGTTGTAATCATTGTTTTATGAAGCAATTAACCTAAATGAGTCCTTCCTTTTTCTTCCCAGAGGTTTATATGTGATGGACCGTAAAGTCTTTAGTTTAATTATTGTTTCTCTTTTTAAGGTATTATTATTATTAGTGGTATAATCATAAGCAGTGCTTTAAATTATCAGACGAAGTCTCAGAAATGGAAGAAAAAATCAATACAGATTCTAAAGAACATGCTGTTGAAATTTTACAACAATTAAATGAATATCGTAAAACTGGACGTCATTGTGATTTCATGATCAAAGCTGGATCTGAGGAACTTCCTGTTCATAAGAATATTGTGTCTGCAAGTTCCGATTATTTTAAAGCAATGTTATCTCATGAAAATGTGGAAACAAATTCTGGTGTCGTTGAAATAAAGGAATTTGATGAAGTTTGTGTTAAAAAATGTGTTGATTTCATTTACACTGGGGATGCTTATGTTGCCGAAGAAAAACGTGAAACACTCATGGGTGTCGCTCACATGATGCAGCTGCAAAGACTTTGTGATAGTATCGCAATTTTTCTGGAAGATGATCTTGATCCTAGATCGTTTTTTCAAACTAAAAAAATTGCAAATAGGTACAACTGTAAACAACTTGAGGAAAAATGCAATCAATTTGCATTGAAACGTTTTAAAGAAATTGCCCAGTCTGATGAGTTTATGGATCTTGATGAAAAATTTATTTCATTTCTGATGGAATCAAAGGAAACAAAAGCAAAGGAAGAAGGGAAATGTAAGATGTTGTTGGCATGGACCAAACATGATATTGATGTGAGAAAAGAATGTTTTCTTGGTTTGGTGATGAAATTTCAGTTGATAAAAATGACTTTGTCATATAGGAGATTCCTTGTTGAAAATGAACCATTGATAATTGGATCTGGAAAATATTTACAGTCATTGACTTTATCAATTTTAGACAGTACTGGGAATGTCAGTTCGAAAGATTTTAATTTCACAGAGAATAAACAGCTTGTTGTTTTTGATCAAACTTCTCGAAGAATACATTCTCATGATGTTGATGATAAAACATGGACACCAATGCAAACCATAGATCAAGTAATCATACAGAATACAGTATGTTCTGCTGTAGTGATGGAATCTTACATTTATGTGATTTGTAAAAATGGACCGTTTTATAGACTTGAATATGCTGAATCAAATGCAAAGTGGGAACAAATGACAAATACAAATCTTTATGGTACATGTGCAGTTGCACTTGATGGTTTCGTTTATGGTATTGAGTATCATAAATACTCGAACATTATGGAAAGATATGATCCATCAAATAATATATGGACCAGACTAACAAACAAATCATTGATTCTAGCTTGGGAATCTTTGGTGGCTGCTGATGGAAAGGTGTTTTGTATCACAGGAACGAATCAACAAGATCGAGTAACAAACCAAATTGAGATTTTTGATCCTGTCACATCAACTTGGTCAATGGATAATAGATCATTGAATGAAGCAAGATATCAAGCTTCTGCAACTGCTACAGAGGAAGGAATATATGTTATGGGAGGTAAAAATGTTGATGGAAAATCTCTCACTACTGTTGAATTTCGTTCATCTGTAACTAAAACCTGGATGATGTTGAAACCAATGAAAAATGCAAGACAATATTTCAGTAGTTGTGTGATTGATGAAAAAGTTTATGTCATTGGGGGAAATGGAAATCCTGCAAATATAGAGGAATATGATCCAGAAACAAAAGAATGGAAAATCACTGAAACAATACAAGGAAAAAATATTTTTCCATTGGCAAGTTTTGCAATAAATATATAACATCAATTACTATTTTATTCGTACAAATATGGCTCTCATAATCTTATTGAATATACCTATCAATTTTCCTGATTTAATTTGTTTGCAGAATTATGGAAACTTGTCATTTGTCAATCATTTGTGTGTTGATATTTAGATTGAATAATGTGTTTGACAAAAAGTTTTATTTGATAATTTTTCTTCTATACATTTAGCTCAAGAATGAATTTACAGAATGTTTGAAGATATAGCTGAATAATTTCTCTTTACAGATAGCCAATATCAATATTGATAATTCATACCTATTTTATTTGGAAGTGACAAGTGAAAACTTATTTCATATTAGTAGTGTTGATTTTGTATATATTTTTTTTTCTATCATTCCATTTAATATGGTCAACAATTTAATCTCTAATTCCTGAAAATGTATCATTTTTCAATATTTTATTCAATTTTGTGTTATGTCAGATTACAGGAGCTTTCCCCGTAATAATTTTTTATGGGTTGTTATTAGGGCCCGACCGATACTGCCTTTTCAAAACCGATACCGATAGTTTTCTAAAACTTGGCCGATAAACCGATACCGATGTTACCACACAAAAAAAGATGACTACAAGTAACAAGCAACACTCTGATAATTCTGTGTTTTCCTTATTTGTCATAGTAATAGACATATAATACAAAGTATTGCCAGCATAGGATTCCATTGAAAGCAGGTATTGCCATCATAAGGATCTCCCAGCATGTGTTCAGCTTCAAGTTACCTGTAACATGTTCCTATGATTACTGACTCAACAGCTTCAAATCTATTCTATTTATAGAACTAGCATTTTAAGCCGAAACTAAATTGCTTTTTTCCCTTGTGTACTCTCTCAAAAACGCCATTATCGATAATAACATTCCAGTTATGGCCATACATGAAATGTATAATTACACGCCACCGGGCATTAGGAGAGACACCTTTTAAACAAGGGATAAAACTGCTTGCCCGATGTAATTTTGACACTTTTGCAGTCACGTGATTGGCCGGTAACTATCGGTAAAATAAGCCGATACCGATAGTTCGAAATTTATGAAAAACAAGGCCGAAATATCGGTCGGGCCCTAATTGTTATCATATCTCTCTCATTAACTCACATTAATTATTTATGATGGATCCTATCTGATTTTAGTTTCATACAATAATTCAAGTTTTTGATCTTAATGATCAGGTGGGGGTTATTTATATTAAATGCTCAATCGTTTGAAATCACTGTATTTTTTAATTATCATCATTTCACTGCTTATCGATATAACTAGTTCAAAGATATGTTAAATATTATTCATCCCTTTTCTTCTAAACCACATACTTTTGATTCATATTGAACTAGAAGTTCAGGACGAGAGCCGTTAAAAGGGAAAATGACTCTTTCATGTTGTCTTTGAAAGTCCTGACCGAGCAATAAATCACAACAAAGACCTCGAAATTCTTTAAGAGGCACTTTGGTATATGAACGAGTACCAATTATCATATCAGTTAAACAGGATCCAATAGTCGTTCCTTGCAGATGCTGGACAGCCATCACTACATTTTCCCGTGAAGGCAAAATTTTCAAACGTAGCATTCTCGCAGTCTTTTCGTTTATAAAAGAGAGAGAGCTTCCGGTATCTATCAACGCAGTTGTATTGCGACCAGCTATGACAACTGGAAGTGTTGCCGGCAGTAAACACCGTGGTGCTGATTGCACATCGTGGACTGATGGATTTACTGACGCCGTTATAGATGAAGAGTCTTCAGATTTATTCATCTTTGATCGGCAAACTTTGGCAAAGTGGCCTTTTTTATCGCATTTGTAGCAATTGGCATTGCGTGCGGGACAATTTTGACGATTGTGGTAATTATATCCACCGAATATACATTTTCGCCCTGTTATACGGCCAGTTACTATACCTTCATTGTCGAAAGAGGTTTCGGAAGTGGCCAATGCCGAAGGTTGCAATTCGTCGATTCGAGATGCTTCATATGCTGACGAATTACGTTGCGCCAGATAAGTGATGAAGCTTGTGAAAACGCTAATTCAAGAGTCAAGTCCTTGTTTTCCAAAAGACGTTGTCGGATGTTATTTGACAAAATACCATTGATAAAAGAATCACGTATAAGTTCGTCGCGGTACTGCGCGGCAGAAACATCTTTAAAATTACAATCTTTACTTAGATTACGCAGAGTTTGTAAAAATTCGTCGATGGATTGACCAGTTTGTTGCTTTGCCGTAACTAGCAGATGTCGTGCAAATATTTCATTCGGCGTCTTGACATATAAGTTATGTAGCACTTCCATAGCTTTACTATAAGCGTCCACATCTTCAATATATTCATAAACATTGTGAGATACTGAGTTGATTAGCCTCTTGAGTTTATTCACAGACTGGCCCTCTTGTACACTCATCTCTAATTCTTCAATGTAGTTCTCAAATGTTTTTCGCCAGTGCTTCCATTCCTTTGCCGCGCTTGGAGAATTCAGATTTAGGTCAAGTCTCACTGGTTTCATCGATGCATCCATATTTAAGATTTTAGTTTCTTAAATTGTTATGACAGTTTATTTATTATAACCAAAATTATGGCTTTAAGAAACTAAAAACGCATCTTAACCTAAACACAAGAACATGCAACATAATTACATTGAGTCACTAAGAATAGCCAAACTTAATCGGACTACCGTCTAATACTCGTAACGGCACGTAACTAATGCAGTAAGGCAAATGCAGTCCGTTGTCGCTTGACGATAATCAGTGATCACAACACAAAGAACGATAATGTAATAATGACGGAATATAAACAAAGTGTAGCACACTGCAACAGGAATAACTGAACTTAATCTCATAACAAAAAGAAAGAACAAAACATTTAGGTTTAGGAGGAGTAGTGTTAATTCACCCATGCCTTAGTAATGACCTCACTGCTGATCACCGTTGTCCAATGCATTATCAGTATTATTTAGGTGAGGCTCATTTCATACCATCATCTTTGTAACGTCATAACAGACTTATTGCGGCCTTCTAGGCTGAGAACAATTATTCAACTTCTGATATTTCTATACTGAAAATGAAGATGATTTTGAGAAATCTTTGTGAATTTCTTAATGAGCCATGAAATATTATCACTATTTATTGATTTCAATTCCTGTTAACAGACAATAAGTTCTGTAATTAAGGAAATATAATTTTATTGAATATTCTCAAAAATATTATTATTGTAGTTGTTCATATTGACTAATTCACTGAACTTGATAACATATACTGTGTTAGTGAAATTGTCATTGTTATTGCTTTATGTATATAAGGTACTCGAAGGAATTATAAATTTTCATTTTGATGCTCGTAGTTAATCTTCTGATAAATTTTTACTGGCATTATTTGTGCAATTTTTTACAGCTGTAATTTGCAATATTGATATCATGATTAGATCAGCTGAGAAAGAAATTAAGTATTATCTGATGGTCACAAAGTTCCAACCAGTCTTTATAACATGCTTGTGTCGTCACTCGACAATTTCTCAAAAGATTGTTGAAGATGATTCGATGCTTATTTTTGATAAAGATTTACACAGACAACACATGTCATTATTGTTTGGCAAAAAGTGGAAAGGCTGTGGAGTTGGCAGTTTAATAAACTAATTTTAATATTGGCTAGAAACGACAATATTTCAAATGTCCTTAAGTTGTTTCAAAATAGATTAATGGCTTGAAGTTTTATAAAAAGTTTGTTACTCCTGAAGTATGCGCACTAAGATGTCGCATAACTTTAACCTGGTACACAACCTGAGTTCAGCATACTTCAGGAGGTCCAAAAGTTTTCCATACCTAGAACACCAGTAGATATTGGAGTTGTGAGAAAGTTTAAAAAGGGGAGTGGTTTTTAATTTTGATGATGTCATCGCACACAAAAACTGAATCCTAAAGAGCCAACAGAATTTTTTGAAATAAATGAAAGTGATAGACTTTTAGTGAAAAATACAATCTTTAACCACTGGAAATTTCAAAGCAATTCCTCTAGTAGGTAATGAGGAGAGATATTTTTTCACAACAACAACATAATAACAAAACGCTCTCAACCTTTCATGCGGCTCTTGTTAATGCTTCAAAAAGTAATTACTTTCAAAGAAAATTTTTCATTGGAAACTAATCATTGACTTGAAATTAAAATGTGTTGTATTAAAAGTCTATTATTTAGTCGAATGAATTCCCCCTTGTTTATTAGCGTAGCGTTAACTAATCTACAAGATACAATAGGGACGCAACAGTAAGCGTTTTCGCGGCCACTCGTACACTTTTCACTTGGAAAGATTTTGGTCGTGCCCCCCCCCCGTTTGAAATTTGTTTTTTTTATCATTGTTCTACGTTCAAACAACGTCGTTCCACGGTCATATCAATGTGGTGAAAATTACTTTTTTCCAGTGCTTTATCACCTCGACGTAATTCAACACCGCCCGACTTCAATCATACCTTTTTGCTGTTAGTTACGTATTAATCGCTATCCCCGCGTATATGTTTGTATTCAAAAATGAGATAGTTACCTCAAAAAAGTAGAAATCCCGCGCTGTCGATGCGAATTGAAAGCGACAATAGCATAATGCTATCTCTCTCTCTCTCTTGTGACGAATACTCTCGTGCTTCATCATCTTGACGCAATGTGACGCCGCCCGTCTTCATGTTATAATATTGCATCTTTTTGAGGTGAGGCTCATTTCATACCATCATCTGTATAACGTCATAACAAACTTGCTGTGGCCTTCTAGGCTGAGAACAATTATTAAACTTCTGATATTTCTATTCTGAAAATGATGATGATTTTGAGAAATTTTTATTTTAAAGAATTTCTTGGCAACTAATGAGCCATGAAATATCATTATTATTCATTGATTTCAATTCCTGATTAACAGACAATAAGTTCTGTAATAAAAGAATGGTTGAATATGGTTTTATTGAATATCCTTGAAAATTTTATTATTGTAGTATATTCATATTGACTAATTCACTGAACTTGATAAAATATCTGTGTCAGTGAAATTGTCATTGTTATTGCTTTATGTAATATATAAGGTACTCGAAGGAAATATAAATTTTCATTTTGATGCTCGTAGTTACTCTTCTGACAAATTCTCACTGGTATTATTTATGCAATTTTTCACAGCTGTAATTTGCAATATTAATATCATAATTAGATCAGCTGAAAAAGAAGTGATGGTCGCGAAGTTCCTGCTTGTCTTCATAACATGCTTGATTTATCACTCGGTAATTTCCCAAAAGATTGTTGAGGATGATTTGATGCATATTTTTGATAAAGATCTACACA
Source organism: Styela clava (assembly GCF_964204865.1). NCBI lineage: Eukaryota > Metazoa > Chordata > Ascidiacea > Stolidobranchia > Styelidae > Styela > Styela clava. Next base: position 23,214,868 of record NC_135250.1, read on the forward strand.
GACAACACATGTCATTATTGTTTGGCAAAAAGTGGAATTGATATCAGGCTGTGGAGTTGGCAGTTTAGTAAACTCATTTTGAAATTTGGCTGGAAACCACTATTTTAAATGTCCTCGAGTTGGATTCAAAATAGATCAATGGCTTAAAGTTTTATAAAAAGTTTTTCATACCTAGAACACCAGTAGATTCTGGAATCATGAGAAAGTTTAAAAAGTGGAGTAGTTTTTTATTTTGATGTCGTCGCACACAAAAACTGAATACTAAAAAGCCAACAGAATTTTTTAAAATAAATGAAAGTCACAGACTTTTAGCAAAAAATACAATCTTAACCCAATGGAAATTTTAAAACAATTCCTCCAGTAGGTAATGAGGAAAGATATTTTTTCACAACAACAACAACATAATAACAAAACGATCCATATGTACACTTCATATCCAATTAGAATCTAGAAGATCGGGAAATCATATTTTAATTAATATTTTTGGTGATCTATTATTGTCGAGCAATCGTGATCACACTGGATGGTATCCAAGAGTCACACAATCCAACACCAGATAGTTAGGGTATTCCCCGTTTCACGGACAACAGGCAGGAAGGTGTTGTGTTGTGGGAAATACAACACGGTGCATTTTGTTTCGGCATTCTGGACATACCGGTATAAGTTTATTTTTATTCATCAATGAACTAGGTATATGTGTGAATGCAATATTGAAGAGACTTTATGTCATAAATTTTTGGGGTCTTACTACTTATTGACTACCGTACAGCGCGAAACACCGCAAAACAGAGGGAAACAGCGCATAACAGAGAAAATAGCGCAAAACAGAAGGAAACCAGCGCAAAACAGGAGACGCAGTTATTACCACCTCATGACGGCTCCTGCCACGAAAGAACAACGGTGCCTCTCGCCATGGTTTTATGGTGCTATTTCCGGTATTTTTACAAGGTTATGTAGCGGATTTGGGTCTGGTATAGTTTAGTACCACATGCACTTCTAGTTGGCCTGGCTCAACAATTTTTGCATATTTTAATCCTAACCCCCACCTGACTACATCACCGGAAAATTACGTCATTTGAACGTCACAGTGGCGTAATAAGACCCACAAAGTATGAGGATGGTCGTCAAAATCGCGCAGACGATCACCCGAAATCGAGCAAGCTAGTTCTCTCGTTTTTTCGTCACAACGATCACCATAGAAGAGGGATCGTCGGCGTTAGCGAGTTCGTTATCGGCGGCGCAGATGCCATTTCGGGCGATCGTAATTATACTTTGGCAAGCCATATCACGTGACGGTGACGTCCTAGTGACGTAGTTTTTGGATGGCATAGTCAGGTGGGGATTAGGTATAACATATGCAAAATTCGTTATGCTGCACCCACTGGAAGTACTTGTGGTACTAAACTATACTAGACCCGCGGATTCTAGGTCATCATGCGAAATTTTATCTACTTTTCTATTATCTAACCCTAAAGCTAAATCAATTAAAACTGTATCCATATGGAAAATGTTCTAAATTGCATTGCCCAAAATGTGTCACCAGCAGGGGAAGACCTGCCATTACAGCCTACATGCCTTGGTTTGTGTTTTTAATTTGCTGCCGTGGTACCCCAACTAAAAAAATAAATAAATATGTGCCCCAACTTATTGCAAATTTTTTTTCTGTTTTGCGCTGTTTCCCCCTGTTTTGTGTGCTGTTCTCCTCTGCTTCTCGCTGTATTCAGTAAGTAGTAAGACCGTTTATTTTTGGAATGTCAATGGGCTGTTGCATAGAAAATAATCAAAATACTATTTTAGCATATGAATCGCAAAAGTATGCGAAAAATCAACAATTTGGGAATATCGAAATTCAGTAAAAAAGGATGAAATAGTTAAAAGTAGAAGTACTATGCGTTCAATTTTCAAATGTTAACTGATAGAAATTTTAAATATATTGAAAACAAGTGAAAGAAATGATTTATTATTGTATGAACACTTGGATGATCTCATACATAGATCAATCATGATGTGACATTTTTTATGCAACACCAGCTTTGATGAATATATGGGAAGATTCAAATGTCCAAATTTATGCATCATTTTGATTTAATTCATAGATAGATAGTGGATAGAAAAGTGCCAAAACACCACTTTGTTGTCTGATTTTCTATCTAAATTAACTACCGCAAATCGATCAATTATTGGTAAACATATATAAAATGTGGGCACAACTTGGATGACAATTGTATGATAATATGGATTAACTTATTTTCAATTGACATATATTGTATTATATATGATACAAAACTCTGGTGATGGTATGGTTTTATATTTTAATTGTTACTTATATTATTTGAACATGTGGGAAATGTGTTTGAAATTATAAAACTGTTTAATTTGGGGCAACTTATACTAATTCGACACTAAAATCTCTATACGAAATAAAGGTAAGATTGGGCCACAAATTCCGGCCCGACTCAGGCCCGTGGGTATTAAACCCGACCCAAGCCCGACTAATTAACTGGATTTGCAGGCCCGAAGCAAACCCGAAAGTTCCTATTTTATTTAGTTCATCGAATTGTCATTGCAAGAGTTGATGAGGCGACTTCTGCAAACCACAGGCTGTTGGGAAGTCTGATGAGCAGATTCTTTACAGATTACCAACTTGAGTGTCTTTGTATAAATCCAATGTTTGTGAATGAAGCATAACACATTTAACCTAATGTAAGTCTAACTGTTAACAAAGATCTTAATACAACCAAATACTCCAATCAGTTAAATAGAAAATAACACAAACATGTATGATACAGGTAGAGAGAAATGGCATAGGAACAGGATGGCAGAAATGGCATATCCCAATATCTCCCCTTCGTAAAGGAAAAAGATATTTGTTTTTCAAAATATCACAAAATGACAAAGTGAATAAATAACGAAATAGCAACAGGTAAAGAAACATTTGAACAGCAATAAACAAAGAAATAAAAATTGTTCAGTATTCATTATCAAATGTCTTATTTCATCACATAGAACAGTCAGTATAGTCATGTTCATTCAGACAGCCCTGGCTTGTTGTAAGGCTGTAGGCGTCTCAATGCCAGAGGTAATCTTGGTGGGTGCGTGGCTGGACGAGAAATAGCTGAGGGATTAGTTTGGTTTGACAAAGGGCGAAACGGTGGGGGCCCCGAATTTGGAGGGTGGTTAGCTCTGGAGATATGGCTAGAATGTGGCAGGTTGGGTGATATGGGAATTGTAGCTTGGGGTTCGAACAAAATAGGCTTTAGGAATTTCCGGTTTCGTGTGACTGTTCTCCCAGATCCATCCATTCTAATCAAGTATTTACGGTGTTTGAAGCATTTCACAACTTTTCCTGACCTGTCCCATCTTTTGTTGATGGGATTTTGGATTGAAACGTTTGTTCCTTCTTCTAAAAATGGTAGGTCGTGTGCATGTTTGTTGTATTCAGTTTGTAGGTCAATATATTCCTGAGAAAGAGTTTTTTCTCTAGCTTTGGCTGCTTGTGTCCACAGTGGATTGAGCCGTAGGTTTGATGGGTGAATAGGTAAGAAGTCCCTCAGATGCCGAGAAAACAAAAGTTGTGCTGGACTGAGTCCAATATCACGGAGAGGGGTGTTTCGATATTGAAGAAGTGCTTTGCCGAATGAACGACTTTTTGGGGAACCGTCTGGCAGTAAATTGTCCCGGATGAGTCGTTTGGCTGTTTTTACGGCAAGTTCAGCTCGCCCATTTGATTGTGGATAGTGTGCTGACGAGATTCGACCTTTCACACCCCAAATTTCCAGAAATTTCTTGAATTCCTCTGAAGCAAACTGAGGGCCACCATCAGTACCGTACTGAGTTCTTCAGCACAGCCAAAGCGCGTGAAAAGTTGTTCGAAAACAGGAATGATGTGGTTTGTGGAAGGTGATCGGTGAAAGTGGGCAATTTCAATCCATCCACTGAATCTGTCTGTGATTGCTAAGTAATCGTTACCATTTAGATAAAATAGGTCAGCACAGATTTGTTGAAAAGGCCATTGGGGTGGAGGTGTTGGTATGATAGTTTCTTGAACTTGAGATGGTGCAATATAGGAGCAAGTGGAGCAAGAAGATTTGAAGTTGAGAATGCATTTGTTCATTCCCGGCCAGTACACACAATCTTTTGCCCTAGCGACCATATTTGTGCAGCCCTGGTGGGCACTGTGTAGTGTATGGAGCACAGATGATCTGAGCTGTCGAGGGATAACGAATCTTTTGTTATCTAAAACAATGATCTTGTTGTCGAAACAAGATAGTCTGTTACGTAGTTCCCAATAGGAGCGAACCTCCGGTGAAGTGGCACTTCTTGTGGGAGGGAATCCAGAAGAAATGGTTTCATGTAACAGCTTATGTGATTTGTCAGCTTGACAAGCGTTTTGAAGCCTATCGATAGTTATTGCCCGATCCGTAAGAGGTCCATTCTCGTTTTCAATGTAACAATTTAAGGCTTGTATTGTCTCGTGCATGAGAGACCAAGTGGTGTCGTCCTCTAGTTCAGCAGCAAAGAGGTCTTCATCAGTTGGATTAGAGGCAGAAAGTACTGGATTCCTTGAAAGCGCATCTGGCCCTCTGTGCCATTTTCCACAACAGTGGTGTATGGAGAAATCGTATTGAGAAACTTTTGATCTGAATCTCAGCACGCGTGGGTTGCTGATGTCAGATAGTTGTCGGTTGCTGAACAATGGGATGAGGGGTTTGTGATCGGTTACTACAATGAGATCTTTACAGCCGAGGATGAAAGACTTGGCATGGTCTAAGCTCCAAGCAACCGCAAGCGCTTCGCCTTCGATGGGTGCATAGTTTCTTTCAGCTTGTGAAGTGTGCCGAGAGCCGGCGTATACGAGATGCCAACCATCGGGGCAACAATTTGGGGCTTCATTTGTACCGCAGGTACAATATTTCTGTAGAAGTAGATAGCCAATGCCGTCCTTGCTCCAGTCGCATTGAATCAAAGATGGTCGATGAAGGTCAAATGATTTGATCCCTTCTTCACATAGGGTGATAAGTTTCGCTTTCGATTTCTCAAATATAGATTGAAGAGTGTCGTCCCATATGAATTTGGATCCCTTTTTTAATGGGAGCATAATGGGGGAGATGGCGTAAGCCCATGATATTTGATTTACCAAGCCGTGCCAACTTCGAGCGTCGTGAATGTTTGTCGGAGGTGGAAAGTTTTTGATGGAGTCAAGAAGCGCTGGGGCAGGTGCAATCCCAGCAGGGGTTATTTTAAGGCCAGCAAATATGATGGTATCCTGACAGAATTTGAATTTATCAGGGTTGAATACTATCCCCTTTTGAACGCTCAGTGTGAGAAAATCCCAAACTTGATAGAAGGATGATTGAATGTCACTCTCATATAGGCATAGGTCATCCACTACATGCTGTACTTTTTCAATGTTTGACTCTTCTAGAATGAGATCGAGGTTGCGATTGAAAATATCTCCTGCAGATTTAAAACCTTGAATAAGGCGTGTGTTCATAAATCTTCCCCATGGTGTGATGAACGTTGTCAGTGGTTGACTTTCCTCATCTAGTGGGACGCTATGATAGCCATCAGTGATGTCCAAAATAGACTTTTTCGTGTTAGGAGGAATTTTGCAGGCAGCTTTGAATGGAGATGGATTATAGTGAGCTTCTCGTATGCACTGGGCGTTCAATTTCTGTAAATCAATAGTTCGCCGGATAGATCCATTTTTCTTCAAGAGTGTGACCATGGGTGAACACCATGGTGTGATCATGCCTGGAGGTACGGGCTTTACTATGCCCTTTTCGACATCGTCCAGTAGTTTTTGCTTTGCTGGTTTCTCCATATGTATGGGTATTGGAATCGGTGTGTGGCGTGCATATGGGATAGCCTTCGGTTTGAGGTAGATGTGTGCAGGTGGTCCCTGCATTGTGGGGAATGGTGGAGATCGGTCAAAGGCGGAAGCCTTGAAACTATCCAGAATGTACTGTTTCAGTCTAGTTATGTTGTCCTCAGTTGGAGGAAAAGGAATAGACATAGGTCTGGTCGGTAGTGATTGAACCCGTTGATTTGTGATTGAGGGTTTTGTGGGAGACCTTGTGCTCGTAAGAGAGTTTATTGAGCTGGCATGAGGTGATGGCAGTGGAAAACTCTTCGGTAGGATGTCCAATGCTATACATGCATCTTTGCTTAAATATAGATGGCGTAGCTTTATCCCAGGTTCAGTAAAGTATAGTTGTTGTTTTGTTTGTTTACCATATCCAATAATATTTATGTTTACGTTGGCATAGCAGTAAGCTTTGATAGTACTACCTCCTACAATGCGAATGCTTTTGTTACATTTTTGTAGAACTCTCTTCGATATGTGCAAATATGAAATATATGGATGTTCAGCGACACATATTGATGCTCCACTGTCCGGTAGTGCTGTCACAGGTTTGGAGCAGATGCTGTTTGCTGTAGACGAAGTATGAGAGATCTGAATTTTGATTTCAGCTAATGAGGAGTGTGGATCTCCAACGTTATAAAGTGAAATTACGCTCAGATTGGCTTTTTCATCCACAGAATCTGAGTCTGACTGGGACTCGGATGATGTCATGGACTGTGCCTGTATTGCATTGCTTTTTGCGGAGAAGCATACTTTCTTGTAATGATTATCTTTTCGACAGTGAGAACAAGTTTTTCCCCATGCTGGGCATCGATTCTTCCTGTCCATTTCTGTGGATCCATGATTAAGACTGCCACATCCCCTACATGCAATGCGTCCTGAAGATGACTTCTTGCTAGGGCTTCTCTTTTGACGTTGTCTTTGTGTGGCGAAGTGTGATACAGAATATGATTGTGTGTGGCAGTGTATCGTTTCTTGATTTCGAATAGCCGATTCGTAAGCGGTGGCATACTTAACAACTTCTTCTAAGGTAATAAGGGCCTTTTTGTCTGCGCATTTGGACAGTATGTCAGCCTGAAGGGTTGTGTTGCAAATGCCCTTGATGAGCTGATCCCGAACGTGCCAGTCGGTTTGATCAAACTTGCATGCTTCGCTTGGGCATATGTATTCGCAGTCGTGTGCCACAGAAAGCAGTCTGGCTACAAACTGTGTGACTGTTTCCCCAGTATGTTGCTGCATGTCCATGAATTTTGTTCTGTGCGTAAGAGGATTTAATTCTAGTGTGACAATGTTCCTGATTTTAGATAGGAATTCCTTTTCGGTTAAGTCTCTGAACTCTGAACATGTGTTGTTGATGATTTTTTGAACTGCCTGATCACATGCAGAGTAAAGTAAATCATTGGCATGAACACTTGCATGTGGTTGAAGGTTCTTGAATGTTGTCCACACGGATAAAGCAGTGCGAAAATCAGAACTAGACATTCTAGTTGAGAATTCAGGTAACTTTACGGGCAGATTTAGTTTGGTGGGCTGAGAAGAGTTGGATATGTTTTGCTGAGAATGATTCAATATTTTAATTTGATGTGCTAAGATTGTTATACCCAAATCACTTTTAAGAGTATTTTTGTCCAGCTGTGGTAATTCAGTCTCAGTGAGCTCATTAGCATGAAATGTATTTCCATATTCATCGGATCTCTCATCGGGGATGCCGAGAGATTTGAAAAAAGTACTCCAGCTGGTAGCATCTGTTAGTCGCAGCGCCATGTTGGGAAGTCTGATGAGCAGATTCTTTACAGATTACCAACTTGAGTGTCTTTGTATAAATCCAATGTTTGTGAATGAAGCATAACACATTTAACCTAATGTAAGTCTAACTGTTAACAAAGATCTTAATACAACCAAATACTCCAATCAGTTAAATAGAAAATAACACAAACATGTATGATACAGGTAGAGAGAAATGGCATAGAAACAGGATGGCAGAAATGGCATATCCCAATACAGGCTCTCTCGCGGCCGAAACGCCTCATTTAAAAAGAGTCACCGATAGAGAAGCCCGACCCAAACGGATCTTTAGATCTTAGCTTTATTATGAAAATTCAGTTTAACATTTGAATTTATTTGGCGAGAAAAAAAAAAGTCATAGTCAAGTTGATTTTTTCCAACCAGTAATATATTCAACAGATACAAATGAAAAAACCATGCGAAAGAGTAAAGAATATAATTTTACTGGCAGACTGGGAAATGAAGTCGCGGGGATATTTGATGGTGGGCCTGTTATCCAACTGAACCTAATTGAAATTATGATCATCTATCATCTGTAGTGGGCTGAAGATTGGAACACTGTAGAAAAAAGATGATAAAGAACAGGTTCATTTAATGAATTCCTTTAAACATTAGTTGTTTAACATGCCAATATGGAGTATGATATCGGTACTCAAATATGAAATACCAGAATTAGAATAAAACATATATTATCATAAGCTAGCATTTGGATAGGCGCATTGTACTGCAATATATATGAATAAATAGATAATAAAACTATGTTGGAGTGTCAGTTCAGGTTTATAGGCTTCGAAACATCTCGAGAACAAACCAAATTAAACTACCGGTATTATTATTACATGATACCGGTACTTGCATTGTACATTCTACAAGAGAATTGTATTTTCCGACATATAGACTTGATAGGTGTATTTGATGTTCATGGTACAGCAACGCTTATCTGTTCTGTTGCCAATTCAACAGTTGGTTGAAAAAATTTTAAGTTTTTCTGTTTTGATCAGTTCAAGCAATTCTGGTATATTTAAGATGGTCTGGATCATGCAGTTGTACTTGGTGATAAAAACTTTTTTTTGTAAAATTGAGGTTTACTTTTCATTGACTGTAATGTCTAATTAATTACCGTATCTTTGAATTAATCATTTTTTTCTATTGTTTCAGGTCTTTTCAATAATAGTAGTAGTAGCATAAAATTCTTTATAAAATCAAACCAAAGCATCTCAAAAATGGAAGAAAAAATCAATACAGATTCTAAAGAACATGCTGTTGAAATTTTACAACAATTAAATGAATATCAGAAAACTGGACATCATTGTGATTTCATGATCAAAGCTGGATCTGAGGAACTTCCTGTTCATAAGAATATTGTGTCGGCAAGTTCCGATTATTTTAAAGCAATGTTATCTCATGAAAATGTGGAAACAAAATCTGGTGTCGTTGAAATAAAGGAATTTGATGAAGTTTGTGTTAAAAAATGTGTTGATTTCATTTACACTGGGGATGCTTATGTTGCCAAAGAAAAACGTGAAACACTCATGGGTGTCGCTCACATGATGCAGCTGCAAAGACTTTGTGATAGTATCGCAATTTTTCTGGAAGATGATCTTGATCCTAGATTGTTTTTTGAAACTAAAAAAATTGCGAATAGGTACAACTGTAAACAACTTGAGGAAAAATGCAATCAATTTGCATTGCAACGTTTTAAAGAAATTGCTCAGTCTGATGAGTTTATGGATCTTGATGAAAAATTTATTTCATTTCTGATGGAATCAAAGGAAACAAAAGCAAAGGAAGAAGTGAAATGTAAGATGTTGTTAGCATGGACCAAACATGATATTGAGGAAAGAAAAGAATGTTTTCTTGGTTTGGTGATGAAATTTCAATTGACAAAAATGCCTTTGTCATATAGAAGATTTCTTGTTGAGAATGAACCACTGTTATTTGAATCTATGCAGTCTATTCGTTCCCTTACTTTATCAATCCTTGACAGCAATGGGAATGCCAGTTCAAAAGATGTCAAGTTGACAGAGAATAAACAGCTTGTTTTTTGTGATCAAATTTCTCAAAGAATGCATTCCTATGCTGTTGATGATAAAACATGGACACCAATGCAAACCATAGATCAAGCAATTATACAGAATACATTATATTCTGCTGTAGTGATGGAATCTTACATTTATGTGATTTGTACAAATGGATCGTTTTATAGACTTGAATATGCTGAATCAAATGCAAAGTGGGAACAAATGACAAATACTAAGCTTCAGTATGCTTGTGCAGTTGCACTAGATGGTTTTGTTTATGGTATTGAATATCAGAATTACGCAAACATTATGGAAAGATACGATCCATCAAATAATAGTTGGACCAGACTAACAAACAAATCATTGATTCTAACTTGTGAATCTTTGGTGGCTGCTGATGGAAAGGTGTTTTGTATTGCTGGATTTAATCGACAAGGTCGAGCAACAAACCAAGTTGAGATTTATGATCCTGTCACATCAACTTGGTCAATGGATAATAGATCATTGAATGAAGCAAGATATTCTGCTTCTGCAACTGCTACAGAGGAAGTAATATATATTATGGGAGGTTATGATGATGGAGATACAATTTTCAATACTGTTGAATTTCGTTCATCTGTAACTAAAACCTGGATGATCTTGAAACCAATGAAAAATGCTAGAGAAGAGTTTGGTAGTTGTGTGATTGATGAGAAAGTTTATGTCATTGGTGGAAATGGAAATCCTGCAAATATAGAGGAATATGATCCTGAAACAAAAGAATGGAAAATTATTGAAACCATTCAAGGAAAAAATGTAACTCCACTGGCTACTGTTGCATTATTTATGTAACATTGACTGTTCTCATCAGTTGTTATACCTTTGTGGCATCATTTATTCCTATTAGTCATCAACTAAAATTGAGTAGTAGTAAAAATAAACCTCTGTTGTTGATTTGATCATGAAAGTGGATGAATAACCAAATTTTTATTTCAGCTGCATTTCACCAGTTATCGAGCATAACCATGGCCAAGAAATTGGACTTCGAAGAGTTGATTTAAATTCATTATGCTTAAAGTGGTATCTATCTAATTTTCCATTGAATTTTTTTTACCGAATAGTTCACTATTTCGAATACAATCAAAATTATTATTTTCGAATATGAAATTTCGAATACATGCAAAAATAAATTTAAGTGAAAAATCATATTTTAGGGCATCAAGGAATCTGCATACAATAAACAATGGAATAACTGTTATATACAACCTGTCTATTTACCAGACATTTTATGTCCACCGATTGCCTGATATTTTCGAGTAGTATTGCTTTTCATATTTCAGTAGGTACGAAAATACGAATCAAAAATTGATAATAATCGGGCAGTTTACTACACATTTTATGTCCGCAGATTGCCACTGTTTTTTTAGAGTATAGTAATTCCTTCTGTTTTCCAGTAAGTACGAAACTTCGAATCAAAAATTAATTATAATCGGGCAGTTTTCCACACATTTTATGACCGCAGACTGTCCGTATTTTACAATAGTAATGCTTTTATTTTTTCGCAAGTAGGAAAATGAGAATCAAAGATTAGGTATAATCGGGCAGTTCACCACACATTTTATGTCTCCAGATTGCCGTGATATTTTAATATACGATAGCAATGCTTTTATTTTTTCGTAAGTCAACGCAACCACGGTTTATGTTAAACAGAATTAAATTAATACGGCAAGGCCTTTTAATTGCTGGTATCTAAATATTTTGCGCAACAGAAAATCATCCTAGTAAAAAAGATGATACTTTTAACTATCATTATCAAAATCGGTTCCAAAAAACTCTATTTCCTAATAACTCCTAATGACTAATTTATCGGGTATTGTAACAATTGTGGCTTTGAATAATTTTAAATTTTCGACGTGAAGGTAATACATGTATAAATTAGCGGCAATGCCAATCGTGCAACAGTATGAGGCACACGCTCGCACAGAAGATCACAAACAAATAAAGTGCCGGTCCTACTTCATCGTGATTACAATACGATTTCACTTAGAAGCGAAACGTGGCTACTATTCAGAATTATTGGAAAATCAGCCAAAAAGGTATTCGAATACTTTGATATTTGAATGTTTTCGAATATTCGATTCATTTTGGATAACCCTGTCTACATTTTCGATTTTTTACTGTCTTCAATTTCATTTCTACATAGCATTTATTTTATCTGTCATTATTTGATTCATAGTGTTTTAAATCATTGTGTTATCTAGCGTTATGATGATCGTAATTTTTTATGTTGAACCTATCAAATTATTTCTTTACTCAATTCTGAAATTTTGTGTCACAGATAGTAAGGTTTGTGTCAGCAGCGGTAACTCCCACTTTATTTTATTTTATTGCTTATGTGCATTAACTTTTGATAAAGTCTTCTTTAGGTGATTATGAATATCTAAGAATAAAATAGGTAAAATAAAGTAGGCAATAATTGCAACCTGTTTTTATTATGTGTTTTTGATAACTGTAACTGTCCAATTTGTAATTTTCTTTATATCTACTGCTTATGATAAAGATACATCAGTTTAAAATATCCAATATATATATATATTCTTGTTATGTCTGCTAAGATTAATAAATTTAAAAGCACAATGTGTTGAAAATTGTTTGAAGTTTGGTTGCTAAAATGTTTAGAATAAACAAGAATTACAATTTTTCATTTTACTTAATTGTGTAAAATTTAATCTGTGTTATATAAGTTTGATTTCTGATTTTGAAGTATTTTACCTTACATCTAAACTCCCTATACTATTATTAATTTAATTTTTTTCTCACAGATAACAAATGGTACATTTTTGATAACATAGTTATTATCATCATGAGATCAGCTGGAAATGAAATCAACGATTCCTTACAAATGGCTTCATAGAATTTTGATATTCGAGAAACTTGTAAAAGTTTAACTCAAGTCATTGAAACCTGTGGTGTTAATTCACTTGGAAATATTTTTCAAAAAAAGATATCTTTATCAACAAAACATATAAATAGTGTGTGGTGAGAAGCGGAGTTTCTATGGCAGACTTTGGTATTGTGAGACGATTCCTGTGACTGGATGGAGCAATGTTCCAACTTATAAATAGAATACAAATACATGGAGTGCAAGTTAAAGGACCCTATATGGTGGCTATTGGAGATTTTCACTCAAATCTCATGTATTAATCTCAAAGATTAACCACAGAACCACATTCTGTGTTAAAAACAACGATTCTGGTTCTATTGGACCGGACAAGAAAAAGATTGAGCAAAATCTGAATTATGCCTTGAAAACTTTTTGGTATATTTTTGAGTTACCATTACCCAAACTTGATATCAATTCAAGAAGATCACCTGGACATGGCAGTGATATAGCAGATTAGGAATTAGATGAATATGGAAAAATGAGTTTGTCACCAACTGGCCGTTTTCAGCTTCAAAACAAATTGAAAAAATTCCCTATTTTGCCAAATGTATTTGCTGATCTTCGTCCTATTTGTAGTTTTGAAAATGCTTTTTTGGTTCGTTTCTTACACAAACTTTCATCAAAATTCAATGGCAAATACCAACATGAAATTGGAAAATTATGCAAGAAAAATGATATCTTGGGAAAAATCTGTGGAATATTATTTGAACAACCTGACGAATTCCCTGCACTGAAACATGGTTTTCATCCTAAGCCTCATTTATCTTTGAGGTTCATGGCTCATTACAGAAATATATTCTACATTTTCATGTTATATGCTCTGTCGTTATTTTTCAAGTTCAGTTTTGTATATGCGTTGATTTACATTGTTTTTCTACTTGTCATCATAATATTCTTCAGAGCTTTGTTCAGTGAAGATTGATATTTTTCCTTTGATATGCATTTCCCTCCCTCCAGGTTCAATAGTTGACAAAATATATAAGACCGTTGCATTTGCTGAATCTTTTAATTTGCATATAAGAATAATCAACTAAAGCTGTGGTGTGGAGTCTGGAAAAATTTACACCTTTCTTCAAACTCTTTAATTAATTAAGAAAAAACTATAAATTTTTTACTATGCATACTTTATTTACCGGTAAGTGTTGAGTATGCTAACATGATTTCTGATTTCCTGGGCAAAGTTCCGACTTTGATTATTCGTTTTAAAAGTCTGAAATTTTGACTCCGGGGAATTTGAAGTGAACACCTTGAATCCATTATTAATAGACACATAGCAAACTCGGACAACACACCCCTAGTTTTGAGTTCAATTTTTTAAGTTTTTTTGATTGTGGAAATAGTAAGAGTTTGATCAACCACGCTTTTGTGTCATCTTGCTACCCAAAATACATCTCCTACGACAATAAGTTACTCCTGTTTGACAATAAACAATCACATAAATATGTTGTGAGCTTGTGAATGGATTTCTAAACAATTTATGTTGAGCTTTCAGTATAGTTTGCTGACCTTTCATCGAAATCATTTTCTGTTGGTAAATACATGATTTTCTGCCTAATACTGCCAAGATTTTGTGCAGATGTAAAATTGCAGAAATGATTTTCTAAAGTCATAGATCAGTCATATCTTCTTTTATATTGTTTGTATTTTCATGATCAATATTGTTGGTTTATAATGTTTTTATATAAATTTTGTATTTTGCTAAAGACTGATAATCAATAGTGTTTAGCAGTAATTGAGAGAATCACAAGTGAAATACCCCTGCCTTTCGCCATATAGGTAGCACAGCACATGTAAACAATACAAGGTTAAAGCAGATTTAATAATTATTCAACATAACCCTGTGTCAAAATGCCATACCTATACAACTTCAACCATACTGCAAGTTGTTCCCCCTTGTTAATAGTAGAGGATATGGTATTGTGGTTTGATTAGACAGTTTGCTTTGTACGTGTTAGCATTTCCATTGGATCACATGTATTTATTATATCAAGACATAACATTACTTATCTTTTATAATGGCAAAATAAAAATTGTTCCAAATCTAACCATTTGCTATATTACATGACCACCACCAGTGGTTTTTGTTGATTATAATTATACAGTTAGATACATATTATTTTCTTAAACCACATATTTTTCAGGTGCAAATTCATATGTTAATAATTACAAAACATGTAAACTCCTCCAAGTTTCCTAAAATTTCTGTAAAACGTCAAATTGCTAGTAAATGGCATGTCATATTGGGTGTGCATATTTTGGTATTCTCAACTTACCTGTTTACTGGCAACAGTAATTTGTCTGCCGAGTCATACTCGACTTGCTTTTATCTGAGTCATGTTTTGTTAGTGCTTTATCATTTCATTGTGAACTGCTTTAAGGTGCTGCTAACGTTTAAGTTAATTAAAGCCTAGTATTTGTGGATGGATTTGTTTGTGAAGTAATAAACAGAACTTAGGTTACCACATTGGGTTACACATTTTTTGTGCAATGTCATCTGGTTGTTCTGAAAGCTGTATTTTTATTGTACAAGCTCATTGCACTATTTTATATCGTTTGAATTTTTTGTTGGATCTTTGCGAATTTCAAATTGCACTGAAACAACATCAAAATTCTTTGGAACGAAAAAAATAATATTTTCGGGTATCTCTCTATATGTATAGGCAGAACCTATTGATATTATTTATACGGTACCTTTTATCTGTTCTGCTGACAATTCTGCAATAGGTTAAACAAAGAATAAGTTTCTGGTAAGTCTGGTATATTTCTGATGGCCTGGATCATACAGCCATACTTGGTGATTTTACGATACAAACTTCTGATAGCGAAATGTGGTTCATTATATTTCAGTTTGGATATCGATACATTAACATGTTCAATAAGGCAGTTAACAGTAACTGGAATTTTGAAAACATTCACAGTAGCACAGTAGCAGTATGGTGGTAAAACATAGAAATACCGGTATATTAAAATTAGTAAATGTTCATTTTTGTTCAGTGATTTCTTGACCGAAGAAATATGCATGGCCTATCTTTCATACTGATATTTTATCTACAAACTCCATAACTGAGAGTTGTAAGGTTATGTACTGTCACATCTTGACATTTATGTGACACAAATTAAGCAGTCAAAAGCTTCGCCATAGTGGTTGTGTACTTATTGATTGCATTTCTTCTCGTTAGAGTTTAATTTTTTTGTTGTAATCATTGTTTTATGAAGCAATTAACCTAAATGAGTCCTTCCTTTTTCTTCCCAGAGGTTTATATGTGATGGACCGTAAAGTCTTTAGTTTAATTATTGTTTCTCTTTTTAAGGTATTATTATTATTAGTGGTATAATCATAAGCAGTGCTTTAAATTATCAGACAAAGTCTCAGAAATGGAAGAAAAAATCAATACAGATTCTAAAGAACATGCTGTTGAAATTTTACAACAATTAAATGAATATCGTAAAACTGGACGTCATTGTGATTTCATGATCAAAGCTGGATCTGAGGAATTTCCTGTTCATAAGAATATTGTGTCTGCAAGTTCCGATTATTTTAAAGCAATGTTATCTCATGAAAATGTGGAAACAAATTCTGGTGTCGTTGAAATAAAGGAATTTGATGAAGTTTGTGTTAAAAAATGTGTTGATTTCATTTACACTGGGGATGCTTATGTTGCCGAAGAAAAACGTGAAACACTCATGGGTGTCGCTCACATGATGCAGCTGCAAAGACTTTGTGATAGTATCGCAATTTTTCTGGAAGATGATCTTGATCCTAGATCGTTTTTTCAAACTAAAAAAATTGCAAATAGGTACAACTGTAAACAACTTGAGGAAAAATGCAATCAATTTGCATTGAAACGTTTTAAAGAAATTGCCCAGTCTGATGAGTTTATGGATCTTGATGAAAAATTTATTTCATTTCTGATGGAATCAAAGGAAACAAAAGCAAAGGAAGAAGGGAAATGTAAGATGTTGTTGGCATGGACCAAACATGATATTGATGTGAGAAAAGAATGTTTTCTTGGTTTGGTGATGAAATTTCAGTTGATAAAAATGACTTTGTCATATAGGAGATTCCTTGTTGAAAATGAACCATTGATAATTGGATCTGGAAAATATTTACAGTCATTGACTTTATCAATTTTAGACAGTACTGGGAATGTCAGTTCGAAAGATTTCAATTTCACAGAGAATAAACAGCTTGTTGTTTTTGATCAAACTTCTCGAAGAATACATTCTCATGATGTTGATGATAAAACATGGACACCAATGCAAACCATAGATCAAGTAATCATACAGAATACAGTATGTTCTGCTGTAGTGATGGAATCTTACATTTATGTGATTTGTAAAAATGGACCGTTTTATAGACTTGAATATGCTGAATCAAATGCAAAGTGGGAACAAATGACAAATACAAATCTTTATGGTACATGTGCAGTTGCACTTGATGGTTTCGTTTATGGTATTGAGTATCATAAATACTCGAACATTATGGAAAGATATGGACCAGACTAACAAACAAATCATTGATTCTAGCTTGGGAATCTTTGGTGGCTGCTGATGGAAAGGTGTTTTGTATCACAGGAACGAATCAACAAGATCGAGTAACAAACCAAATTGAGATTTATGATCCTGTCACATCAACTTGGTCAATGGATAATAGATCATTGAATGAAGCAAGATATCAAGCTTCTGCAACTGCTACAGAGGAAGGAATATATGTTATGGGAGGTTATGATAATAATAGAGGTTCAACTCTCACTACTGTTGAATTTCGTTCATCTGTAACTAAAACCTGGATGTTGTTGAAACCAATGAAAAATGCAAGATATAAGTTCAATAGTTGTGTGATTGGTGACAAGGTTTATGTCATTGGTGGAAATCGAGATCCTGCAAATATAGAGGAATATGATCCGGAAACAAAAGAATGGAAAATTATTGAAACAATACAAGGAAAAAATATAATTTCATTGGCAACTGTTGCAATATCTATATAACATTAATTACTCTTATACTTCACAAATATAGTTCTCATATTCTTCATGAAAAAAATACTTATCAGTCTTTCTACTGTACTCTCAAATTAATTTTTTTCATAATGATGAAACTTGTAAATTAATCATTTGTGTGGTAATATTTAGATTGAATAAATTATTTAACCAAAAGGATTATTCGATTATTGCTTGATTAAGAACCAATCTACAGAATGTTTAAAGATATAGCTTGAATAAATTCTCTTTACAGATAGCCAATATCAATATTGATAATTCAATTATTTGGTTAGGTAATCATTACCTATTTCATTTGGAAGTGACAAGTGAAAATTATTTTCATATTGGTAGTGATGATTTTTTTTTTTATATCATTTCATTTATCATGGTCAACAATTTAATCTCTAATTCTTGAAAATGTTTCATTCTTCAATATTTTATTCAATTTTGTGATGTCAGATTACAGGAGCTTACCCCATATTTTTTTTTATATACTCGATATGGTATGGGTTGTTATCATATCTCCCTCATTAACTCGCATTAATTGTTTATGATGTGGCCTATCTGATTTTAGTTTCATAATATAATTCAAGTTTTTCGTCTTTATGCTCCATCTTTATGGGGGTAATTTATATTAAATGCTCATTTCTTTGAAATCACTGTATTTTTTAATTATTATCATTTCACTGCTTTTTTGATATAACTAGGTCAAAGATATGCATTTTTTAAATGTGTTTATTATTTATGCTTTTTATTCTTGAAGTGACTCATCAAAAAAATTGTGTTTTTGTAAATGAAATATTTAGGTTAGTGGCAATAAAGCTTTTATTACATGCCCCTGTTGCACAAATTGGGTTCTGTCCATCCAATATCAAATTTTTGCAAATCTATTATTACAAATAAAAGAAAATACAAAACTTTTAGGTTTAGGAGTAGTGTTCATTCAACCATGCCTTAGTAATGACCTCACTGCTGTCCAATGCATTATCAGTATTCTGTTATTTTGAGGTGAGGCTCATTTCATACCATCATCTGTATAACGTCATAACAGACTTGTTGTGGCCTTCTAGGCTAAGAACAATTATTCAACTTACGGTATAATATTCCTATTCTGAAAATGATGAGGAATTTTCGTGAATATCTTTGCAACCAATGAGGCATGAAATATTTTCATTTTTTATTGATTTCAATTCCTGATTAACAGACAATGAGTTCTGTAATTAAGGAAATATGATTTTATTGAATATTCTCAAAAATTTTATTATTATTGTAGTATGTATATTCATATTGACTAATTCAATGAACTTGATAAAATATACTGTGTTAGTGAAATTGTCATTGTTATTGCGTTATGTATAAAAGGGGCATCAGGGGCAATTCGCAATATTGATATCATAATTAGACCAGCTGAGAAAGAAATTAAATACTCTCTGATGGTAGCGAAGTTCCTGCCAGTCTTTATAACATGCTTGATTCGTTACTCGGCAATTTAAGGGGCCGGCAACCTTCGGCCCGCGGGACGATTCCGGCCCACGACGCTTCACAGAATAATAGTACGAGAAATTATTGTGAGACACGTCTAGACTTAATTATATAATGATTTAACAACTATAAAATATGCAATTACTCGTTTGATGAGCCTATGATTTAAATATAGTTAGACAAATGGCAACAAAACGCAGGAAAGTTGATGCTAAATGCAAAGGGTTCAATGGCGCCGAAAATAATCGAATGTAATATTTTGAGATGCAATGCGATGAGGAAATAAATCTATATTCTTGTCGAGGATTCCATTATCTTTGAACCCGCGTACATTTGAACCCGTACATCTGAACCCGTAATTTGAACCCAGAACAATTGCACCTGTATACTATTGCACCTATGGACATTTGCACCTACGGACATTTGAACCCATACATTTCCACCCATGGATTTTAGCACCCGCATATAGATTGAACCTGCGGACATTTGAACCCGTGTACGTTTGCACCCGCGTACATTTGAACCCATGTACATTTGCACCCGCGGACATTTGAACCCATGTACGTTTGCACCCGCGTACATTTGAACCCATGTACATGGGCTACACAGGCTAAAATCCATGGGTGGAAATGTATGGGTTCAAATGTCCGTAGGTGCAAATGTCCATTGGTGCAATAGTATACAGGTGTAATTGTCCTGGGTTCAAAATACGGGTTCAGATGTACGGGTTCAAATGTACGTAGGTTCAAATGTGCTGTCACCTATTCGAGAGATGTATCACTGCTTGATTTTTACTCTACAAGAAGTATCATCTGTTCATTTTTCAACTTTCTAAATATATGTATTTTTGAGACACGCTGAGTGTGTGTGTGTGCGATGCGCAAGTTTTCACGCTAGTTGAGTCATGGCGAAGGATACACACCGCTAGATCGTATCTCGTGACTAATCTAAGCATTGTCCATATCCCTCTTGTAACTTTGACGTCGTCGCGATGCGCAAGTTTCCTTCGAGAAATTTTCCACGCTATTGAGTCAGAGCGAAGGATACACGCCCGAGATCGTATCTCGTTACTTATAATTACTCTTCAAGCAATGGACCTTTCCCCGACCTTTGACCTTTATTGTTTTGATTTTGGTCGCTCAGACAAATATTGCAAATATTCAGGCTTGTGTAGGGCGATAGAGTGGTCGTTTTATAGGCCTTCGAATGGCATTTCACTGGTGATGGCGGTATTTTCGTGCTTCTAACGTTACAACATATTGTCAAGTGATCTATTATTAACGTTATTCCGTCTTCACATTGCCGTTAACGTACTTAACTTAGTTGATAGTTAACTTAGTTACCTGGTGGCAATCATGCACTATTCAGTACCTAACTTAGTTCTAAAAGCTTATTTACCATACAAAAATGAAATTACTCAAGAGATGACTTTTCTATGACTTGGTTCTCCAAGAACTTTTCTTTCGCCCAGCAGGAGAAGGATACAATACTTTTCATTGAAAGGTAATATTTAAACTTACCGTTATCATATCCTATAGTTCATAGACTGATAGATAGCGTCCAAGTTAGGGCTGAATTGGTGGGTTTAGTATAGAAACAAATTGAATGCAGGGGATTGAGGGAAAGTTTAAAGTCTTTTAAATACATTCTTGGAAACATTGCACAAACTACAGAAATCTGTATTTTGAACAGGTGAATATTTTTTCCAGATACATTCATGATGGTTCAGTCGTCAATTTCAAAGCCAAGTGCTACAGATAAGTTCAGGAGTCTCTGCCAGTCTGCCACCACATCATCTTCAAATAGGGGTGTCGCCGAATAGTCACCAAGTCTCTGATGCAATTTGTACATTCTAGGCACGGTGAGGCCACTTAAGTTTATGTCGTATCATAGAAACACAGATTTATTAGCTCAGTAAGATGGGTGCAAATATACTATTGAAAGATTAGATTCAACAGGTTTATTGAAGTATTATGATCGATTACATACCACATAAAATTACAAGACCAATAATGTTATAGTGAATAACATGGTTTAAATGAACTAACCAAGACTATCCAACATATTAAATTAAGGGGAATAAAAGATTTTCCGCTGAGCCAAGCATGTACAAGCCTTCCCCAGAATTGGTAACAACCTATATGGAGGGAACAAAATAGATCCAACAGTTTTGTCGTCTGTAGTTGGTGCTAATCCCACGAAGTTAGATCGAGCCAGAGTTCCAATCATGCCGGTTAAACCAAAAACAGTCGGGTATCTGATAGGTTTTACAATATAGTTTATTCATTCAGTGTAGAAATAGAATATAACAGATTATAAAAAATATATGATGAAGGAACAAGCAAGTAAATCCAAGAAAATTACTACAAAAAATTATACAGTTTTGCAGATATTGTGCCGTATAGGATAAAAATACACACCAGATATATGCTTTTGGGCATAACAAACAAAAACCACGAAAGCAATGGAGCGTCTGAGTTATTTTATTAAAGCTGCCTGGTTTCATCTCCTGATAATATGGAAGAATTGCTCTCACTGGGCACTACCTCATTGTTATATAGTCAGATGGGCAAACACCCACCACTTGGTTCGGTTCTAAAATTATCAGGTGATTATGAACAATTTGTGATTTATATGACAGTAATAAATGCAAAACAACCTAACAAAATAAGGATATTCATCACACACCACAGTTACTACCAAGTGCAGGGCCAACTTCTGGTATCTGGAGCAGCTTGGTGTGGCTTTGCAGTTGCAGTTTCGATTCTGAATCTTGTTAATTCTTTCGTGACCTTTTATTATTATTATTTCTTTTTCTGGTAGGTAGTCGCGTACTTTTTGAAATCTATTTTAAGTTATGCTCGACTTCCACTTTTCTCTGCATTTTGTTTGTATGTTGACTTTTTGTGTTGTTTTATGCCAGAGAACCAAAATAAAATGATGATGATGCTTGCTTACATTTTTCTGCTGTCTGACAAAGCGCTGTCTTTTTCATCAGCGGCACTTGAGGTAGTTTCAAGTAAAGTCTGGGGGCAGATCTGGTTGGATCCCTGACAATCCTTTCTCACTTTCGTCAGATTCGCATGTCTTTGTATCAAATGAAGTATCTGGTGACAGATCCTGTTAAATTATGATCCAAAGTTAAATTATGGTATAAGTAATCATTACCTTACAATTTGATGATGCTTCTCTGTTGGGCGACAAGAATCTGATATAGGGTCAGGGTATTCATCAGTTGGTCCATCGCCTCCATGAAAATGCATGATGGAACGCATTGCTTGTATGAAAATTTATTTCATATAAGAATTAACATATTGAATATATCATAGGTATCGAAAACAATATTTATGTTGGCCTACCTTAGTATACACGAAGGTATTTCTGGTGATTTTTCCTAGATTGAATATACTGTGAGGCCTGTTGCATTCCTTTATCCATCTCATTGCTTTTTGGCAGTCAATATGTGGCTTTGGAAAAGGCACAAATCTTACCGTACTTCATTTGAACGGCAGTGGTACCGTACAGGTTTTCAGACCGGCAAATACCATATGCGCAGCGTTTACACATAGCTAGTCTAACAAAATAATTCACTAGTAGATTCTGTTTAATAAAAATGCAACATCGTATCAAAGACAAATTCTCCCGTACTGACATACGGTAGGCTACCGATACCCTGGATTGCATAAGCATGACTGTCTACTATTTTTTGGTTCGAAATAGCAGTTGCGACCTGTACAGTACCGTACCTGTAAGGTGCCTGCAACGGGTACAACCTTTTAGTATAGATATATAGATTTCGTGAACGTGATTTGCAACAAGTAACATACAGTATTACCGCTTTCTAATTCTCGCAGCCTTGTGAAGAAAACAAAAAGCGAAAGAAAGCACAAAGATCTGCCTAAACCGCAAGCAACCTGTGCGGAACGCGCCCAAAGTTGTCTGAGCGACTTTTCAGCGGGGAATGTTTGTTTACATCTGCTCGCTTGTGATTGGTTGAAAATACGGATGTTTTGATGTCGGGGAAAGGTCCATGTCCATGTCCCTCTATTAGGTTCGGGGTTGCAGAATTCCGCACCAAAATATCGCTAGGCTGTGTTTGAATACACACGGTGTCGCTATGAAGTAAGAGCGGGTGAATCGAAACCGAAGTTTCTGTTAGGATAGGATAGGATTTACATATTTATCCCGGGGGAGATGAAAGCCGATAAGACGGCTTATCCATATGGCGAACCACGGCCTCTCGTCCGGTTACCATTTCAAGTCGGGTATGGGTTTAGTTTTACTGCATTGTTTGTTTTCGGAAGCATGGACTTGGTGGTGGAGGAAGCCGTAACCGACCAGCGGTTACGTGAACCACCCAACGACGGCGAGGAGTCCAGCAATCCTCTCGCACATAACCATCCCTGCATGGGATTCGAACCTGCGAACCCACGCAGAGTAGTTAGAGGTGCGGTGGCGAGCGTATTCCTAACGCTTAGCCCGTTGGGCCACACCGCCGCGCCTAATGTTTTGGGGGATCCCCTGACTTTCGATCGATAAGTCTTCGGTCTCCGATCGATATTCTCGTTTTGATATTAGCTAGAAACGACTATTTCAAATGTCCTTGAGTTGGATTCAAAATAGATGAATGGCTTAAATTTTTATTAAAAGTTTTTTATATCTAGAACACCAGCAGATTCTGGAATTGTGAGAAAGTTTAAAAAGTGGAGTAGTTTTTAATTTTGATTTTGTCATCGCACACAAAAACTAAATACTAAAGAGCCAGCAAAAATATTTGAAATAAATGAAAGTAATAGACTTTAAGCGAAAAATACAATCTTTAACCACTGGAAATTTCAAAGCAATTCCTCCAGTAGGTAATACGGAAAGATATTTTTTCACAACGACAACAACATAATAAAAAAAACGATTCATATGTACACTTCGTGTCCAATTAGAATCTAGAAGATCAGGAAATTATATTTTAATTAATATTTCTGGTGAAGTGTCATTGGCGAGCAATCGGGATCACACATGGGATCACAGCCATGAGCCACCACCAGATGGTTAGGGTATTCCCCGTTCCACGGATAACAGGCAGGAAGGTGTTGTGTTGTGGGAAATACAACACGGTGCATTTTGTTGCGGCATTCTGGACATACCGGTATAAGTTTATTTTTATTCATCAATGAACTAGGTATATGTGTGAATGCAATATTGAAGAGACTTTATGTCATTTATTTTTGGGGTCTTACTACTTACTGAATACAGCGCGAAAGAGCGCAAAACAGAGGGAAACAGCGCATAACAGGAGACGCAGTTAATACCACCTCATGACGGCTCCTGCCACGAAAGAACCACGGAGCCTCTCGCCATGGTTTTATGGCGCTATTTCCGGTATATTTACAAAAATATGTGCCGGATTCTAGATCATCATGCAAAATTTTATTTACTTTTTTTTTTATCACCCTAAAGTCGGCGGTGTGGCGCCATATGATTGAGCCGTCTTATCGGTTTTCCTCTCCCCCGGGATAAATATGTAAATCCTATCCTAAATTGCATTACCCAAAATGTGTCACTAGAAGGGGCAGCCCTGCCATTACAACCTACATGCCTTGGTTTGTGTTTTTAATTTGCTGCCGTGGTACCCCATCTCAAGAAAGAAAAAAAAATATGTGCCCCAACTCATTGAAAATTTTTTTCTGCTTTGCGCTGTTTCCCTCTGTTTTGCGGCTGTTTTCCTCTGTTCGCGCTATTTCCCGATGTTTCGCGCTGTATGTTAACGGAATGTTAACTTGTGCTATCGATTGGGTTTCTACAAGATCAACTACTTTTCCGTTTTCTATGCTTTTGCGTCGGTGGATCCGTATGCATATAATGCGAGGATGCTGTAGCGAGAGTGATGATAACTATCCTGAGTAATTCAAAAAATAGTCTTGTTGCACACTAATGTGTTGTTTGAAATTATGAAAGTGTTCCGTTTGGCATTGGAATTTATTTGGTGTGAAAAATAAAAGAAGGTGTTGTGTTTGTGGGAAATATTTGAGAATATTGAGTCAAGTGATATATAGTGAATAAAAAATGCCAAAACACCCACTTTGGATGTTTTCTGTCTAATTTTCTAATTTCTATGCAAAAAATTAACTAATTCGATTAATTAGGGGTAAATATCTATAAAATGTGTGCACGAATTCGATGATGTCTCTATGATAATATGGATTGACTCATTTGTCACATATAATATTTGAACATGTGGGAAATGTGTTTGAAATTATAAAACTGTTTAATTTGGGGCAACTTATACTAATTTGACACTAAAATCTCTATACGAATTAGAGGTAAAATTGGGCCAAAAATTCCGACCCGACCCAGGCCCGTGGGTATTAAACCCGTCCCAAGCACGACTAATTAACTGGATTTGCAGGCCCAAAGCAAACTCGAAAGTTTCTATTTTATTTAGTTCATCGAATTGTCATTGCAAGAGTTGATGAGGCAACTTCTGTTTTTTTGCAAACCACGATCTCTCATGGCCAAAAAAAACACGGCCGAAACGCCTCATCAACAGTTGGTTGAACAAATTTCAAGTTTTTCTGTTTTGCTCAGTACATGCAATTCTGGTATATTTAAGATGATCTGGATCATGCAGTTGTACTTGGTGATGAAAACTTTTTTTTGTAATATTGAGGTTTAGTTTTGATTGACTTTAATGTCTAATTAATTACTGTATCTTTAAATTAATTATTTTTTTCTATTGTTTCAGGTCTTTTCAATTATAGTAGTAGTATCATAAAATCCTTTATAAAATCAAACCAAAGCATCTCAAAAATGGAAGAAAAAATCAATACAGATTCTAAAGAACATGCTGTTGAAATTTTACAACAATTAAATGAATATCGTAAAACTGGGCGTCATTGTGATTTCATGATCAAAGCTGGATCTGAGGAACTTCCTGTTCATAAGAATATTGTGTCAAAGCAATGTTATCTCATGAAAATGTGGAAACAAAATCTGGTGTCGTTGAAATAAAGGAATTTGAAGTTGAAGTTTGTGTTAAAAAATGTGTTGATTTCATTTACACTGGGGATGCTTATGTTGCCAAAGAAAAACGTGAAACACTCATGGGTGTCGCTCACATGATGCAGCTGCAAAGACTTTGTGATAGTATCGCAATTTTTCTGGAAGATGATCTCGATCCTAGATCGTTTTTTCAAACTAAAAAAATTGCGAATAGGTACAACTGTAAACAACTTGAGGAAAAATGCAATCAATTTGCATTGCAACGTTTCAAAGAAATTGCCCAGTCTGATGAGTTTATGGATCTTGATGAAAAATTTATTTCATTCCTGATCGAATCAAAGAAAACAAAAGCAAAGGAAGGAGGGAAATGTAAGATGTTGTTAGCATGGACCAAACATGATATTGATGAAAGAAAAGAATGTTTTCTTAGTTTGGTGATGAAATTTCAGTTGACGAAAATGACTCTGTCATATAGAAGATTTCTCGTTGAAAATGAACCATTGATATTTGAATCTATGCAGTCTCTTCGTTCACTGACTTTATCAATACTGGACAGCCATCCTGAGAATATCAGTTCAAAAGATTTCGATTTAACAGAGAATGAACAGCTTGTTGTTTTTGATCAAACTTCTCAAAGAATGCATTGTCATGATATTGATGCTAAAACATGGACACCAATGCAAACCATAGATCAAGCAATTATACAGAATACATTACATTCTGCTGTAGTGATTGAATCTTACATTTATGTGATTTGTAGAAATGGATCGTTTTATAGACTTGAATATGCTGAATCAAATGCAAAGTGGGAACAAATGACAAATACAAATCTTCAGTGGGCATGCGTAGTTGCACTTGATGGTTTTGTTCATGGTATTGAATATCAGAATTACTCAAATGTTTTGGAAAGATATGATCCATCAAATAATAGATGGACCAGACTAACAAACAAATCATTGATTCTAGCTTTTGAATCTTTGGTGGCTGCTGATGGAAAGGTGTTTTGTATTGCAGGATATTCTAATCAGATAGGTCGAGCAACAAACCAAGTTGAGATTTATGATCCTGTCACATCAACTTGGTCAATGGATAATGGATCATTGAATGAAGCAAGATATCAAGCTTCTGCAACTGCTACAGAGGAAGGAATATATGTTGTGGGAGGTTATGATAATAATAGAGGTTCAACTCTCACTACTGTTGAATTTCGTTCATCTGTAACTAATACCTGGATGATGTTGAAACCAATGAAAAATGCAAGACAATTTTTCAGTAGTTGTGTGATTGATAAGAAGGTTTATGTCATTGGTGGAAATGGAAATCCTGCAAATATAGAGGAATATGATCCTGAAACAGAAGAATGGAGAATCATTGAAACAATACAAGGAAAAGATAATTTTCCACGAGCAACTGTTGCACTATCTATATAACATTGATTGCTCTTATACTTGAACAAATATGGTTCTCATATTCTTGATGAAAATACTTATCATTCTTTCTAATTTGATCTCAAATTAATTTCCTCTGCAGAATGATGTACCGGTAAATTATTGAATTAGTTATCTGTGTGTGGTAATATATCGAATGAATAATTTCTTTGACAACATTGAATATTGTTTTTCAATCCATTTATCTTAAGAACGAATGTACAGTATGTTTAAAGATACAGCTTCAATAATTTGTTTTTCATAATATAGCCAATATCAATACTGATAATTTGATTGCTCGGTTAGTTAATCATTACCTATTTTACTTGGAAGTGATAGTGAAAATTTCTTTCATATTGTTGGTGTTGATTTTTTATTGTTTTTTTGTTTGTTTTATCATTGCATTTATCATGTTCAACAATTTAATCTCTAATTCTTGAAAATTTATCATTTTTCAATATTTTATTCAATTTTGTGGTATATCAGATTACAGGGGATTACCCCATATTATTTTTTATGGTTGGTATGGTATGGGTTGTTATCATATCTCTCTCATTACCTTGCATTGACTGTTTATGATGTGACCTATCTGATTTTAGTTCTATACATGAATTCAAGTTTTTCATCTTTATGATCCAGCGGAGGTTATTTATATTAAAAGCTCATTCCTTCGAGATCACTGTATTTTTCAATTATTATCATTCCACTGCTTTTTTGATATAAAAGTTCGAAGATATGCATGCGTTAATTATTATTCATGCTTTTTATTCTTTGAGTAACTGACCAAAAAAATTGTGTTTTTGTAAATGAAATATTTAGGTTAGTGGCATACCATCATCTGTATAACGTCATAACAGACTTGGTGTGGCCTTCTAGGTTGAGAACAATTATTCAACTTCTGATACTTCTATTCTGAAAATGATGATAATTTTGAGAAAATTTCATTTCCGTGAATTTCTTTGCATCTAGTGAGCTATGAAATATAATCATTAATTATTGATTTCAATTACTGATTATCAGACAATAAGTTCTGTAATAAAGGAAATATGATTTTATTGAATATCCTCAAAAATTTGTTATTGTAGTATATTAATATTGACTAATTCACTGAACTTGATAAAATATACTGTGATAGTGAAATTGTTATTACGTTATGTATAAAAGGTAATAGGAGGAAATATAAATTTTCATCTTGATGCTTTCAGTTAATATTCTGACAAATTCCTACTGGCATTATTCATGTAATTTTTCAGGGTTGTAATTTGCAATATTGATATCATAATTAGATCAGCTGGGAAAGAAATTAAATATTATCTCATGGTCGCGGAGTTCCTGCTTGTCTTCATAACATGCTTGATTCGTCACTCAACAATTTTCCAAAAGATTGTTGAAGATGATTTGATGCATATTTTTGATAAAGTTTTACGCAGACAACACATGTCATTATTGTTTAGCATAAAGTGGAATTGATATCAGGCTGTGAAGTTGGCGGTTTAATAAACTCATTTTGATATTTGCTTAAAACAGCTGTATTTCAAATGTCCTCGAGTTGGATTCAAAATAGATTAATGGCTTGAACTTAAATTTTTTCATATCTAGAACAACAGTAGATAATCGAATTGTGAGAAAGTTTAAAAAGTGGAGTAGTTTTTAATTTTGATGGTGTCATCGCACACAAAAACTAAATACTAAAAAGCCAGCAGAAATATTTGAAATAAATGAAAGTGATAGACTTTTAGCGAAAAATACAATCGTTAAAAAATCGTTCAGAGTGGAGAGCGATAGCTTATTGCCCTTAACCTACGTTCGCTATTAATTTCAATGACCAGACCGTTTTATCTTTTCCTCTTTATTATGTACATTATATAGATGTAATAGTTTGTTTGTATTCCTCATAAGACTCTATCAATTTTTCGTAAGTGTCTCCTAAATTGCATTTGCTGTAAATATTTTCGATTTACTGTTTGCCTTATATTGCTTTTAGTTGCATATTCCGCCAAACTTGCCCTTCCTATATTTTTCTGTGCTTTTATCTTGCTTTTCTCGCGTTTTTATTAGTTGTTGGTAATTATTCCGTGAAAGTTACATTTTCTGTTTTACTGTGCCATAATCGCATACATTTCGAATGTCGCTGTAATTGTATCAGTTGTGACTTATTCCTAGGATTTATTCATTTTATCCCTCATTTAATTATGTTTATTCTAACCTGTAGCGCTGTAGGTGTCGCTGCTTGAAGACCTTCTCAGGTCCCTCGCGACTCCGGTCACGCAAAAACATGATTAGTACTGTAATTTATTCATTGTGTCACTTTATGTTTGAACGTGTTTTTTTGTGATGACAAAATAAACGATTGATTGATTGATTAACCACTGGAAATTTCAAAGCAATTCCTCCAGTAGGTAATGAGGAAAGATATTTTCTCACAACAACATATTAACAAAACGATTCATATGTACACTTCATGACCAATTGGAATCTAGAAGATCGGGATATTATATTTTAATTAATATTTTTGGTGATCTGTCATTGTCGAGCAATCGTGATCACACTAGATGGTATCCAAGAGTTACTCAATCCCGCTCAATCCAACACCAGATAGTTAGGGTATTCCCCGTTTCAGGAAGGTGCTGTGTTGTGGGATATACAACACCGTGCATTTTGTTTCGGCATTCTGGATATACCGGTATAAGTTTATTTTCATTCATCAATGAACTAGGTATATATATTCAATATAGGTCAACAACTAAGTGTTCACTATAATTTACCTGTAAATAATAGTGTATATCATTTTATTCAACCTAATAAGCATTATAAATGTATTCTAGAGTTCATAAGAGTGCATAATATCACTATAAATGATGTTAGGCTGGGGCATCATAGAACTTTATATGATAAAATTGTTGATACATTGAAATGTGAAAGAATTGTATTTCTAAACAATGGGGATATTCGAACAGCATGTTTGAATATTCATAATAAAATTCTAGCTAATCATGTAAAAACTTTTAACTACAAATTATTGTGGAATATTTTACCGCTTAAAACAATGTCAAGAATTAGATATATTGCTGGGGATGACCTATGTGTATTTTGTGACAAAGAAGCTGAATTTATAACACTTTATTCTGGAATTGCTCATTTGTGAAACAATTGTATGATTATGTTTTTTCTATTATCATGAAAATAACTAACAGTGGCAACTTAATAAATTATGAAACATGTATATTATTAGATTTAAGACAATAATTATGTACATTTGACCAATATAGAAAAAAATGCTATTATTTTATTGATATGTACTGCAAGATATAAAATTTGGTTGCAAAGAAATGCAGTGATTTTTGAAAATGTAATGCCAAGAGTGAATAATGTAGTCAATACTATAAGAAATTCAATAAGGTGTAGGAGGAATATAGAACGACTGAGAAATTTACCTAATTATTGTGAAGAACTTGATTTATTATGCAAATATATATAAATATGACTAGAAGTGTTTATCGTAATGAAGTGGAACTAATTCTTAAAATTTTATTTTTCATGCATTAATTAAAATAATGGTAAATGACATCATGGAACATATAATAGATGATAACAACAAATGGGAGTTACAACGGATATGCTACAATACGGATACAAATGATCAATATTTATTATGGAATTTATACTGTCTCATCTGTATGTAATGATTTATATTATTATTTTATCTATAAAAGAAAAAAAAAAAAAAATGAACTAGGTATATGTGTGAATGCGATATTGAAGAGACTTTATGTCATTAATTTTTGGGGTCTTACTACTAACTTAATACCGTACAACGCGAAACACCGCAAAGAGCGCAAAACAGAGGGAAACAGCGCATAACAGAGGAAAATAGCGTGAAACAGAAGGAAACCAGCGCCAGTCAGGAGACCCAGTTATAACCGCCTCATGACGGCTCCTGCCACAAAAGAACAACGGCACCTCTCGTCATGGTTTTATGGCGCTATTTCCGGTATTTTTACGAGGTTATGTAGCGGATTCTAGGTCATCGTGCGAAATTTAATGTACTTTTTTTTTTTATCTAACTCTAACCCTAAAGCTAAATCAATTAAAACTGTATCCATATGAAAAATGTTCAAAATTGCGTTACTCAAAATGTGTCACGAGCAGGAGCAGACCTGTCATTACAGCCTACATGCCTCGGTTTGTATTTTTAATTTGCTGCCGTGTTACCCCAACTCAAAAAAAAATAAAAAATATGTGCCCCAACTCATTGCAAATTTTTTATCCTGCTTTGCGCTGTTTTCCTCTGTTGCGCGATGTGTTCAATAAGTAGTAGGGATGGGACGAGTTCGGCATTACAGAGATTTGACGAATCCGAGTAATAGGTCAAGGACTCGAATCTGCCGAGTCCTTGATGTCAATGGAAAAGCAGAAAAACGTGTTTCTGACCATGCTACAGCATCGTGCGCTCACAAACATACGTCGTAGCTCATATTTTTTGCCTAATGGTTCCGCAGATAGCTGTTGAATCATTTTGAATATATATTTTTCTTTTTTTTGGCGGCCATAATACAATCATAAACGTGGGTCAATGTGCGCCTTGGCTGTGAACTGGATTTCCAGCCCACATTGCGTCAATTCTGGGCGGCTATTCAGAAATTCTTACATGTCAATATGAAAAATAAAAAGCTTTCGACTACAATGCTTTCCCATAATTCCAGATATTTCTAGCCGTAAATTTACTATGTCATGTGCGCATATGGTAGAGAAATGCCACTAGTCGTCAATACAATATGGTACATCTGCTTGCAATTTAGTAGTTCATGTAAACGTTCTAAAACTCTACATGCTTTTCGTTGCTTTTTTGGCGAAAGGATTGCACGCAATAAACTTGATTTTAAAGAGGTATTGATGAGATTCCACATTGGGTTGATCCAGAGCATGTTTCATATTTACGCGAATCAAAAAACCCAAAAATATTGCAATAACACATAATTTATTGTGTATCACATGTATACCAAAAAGGATAGATAGTTTGGAGGCGACTGGCGCAACATCATTGTTATGAGCGATCAATAGTTTTTAACTTGCGTTATATTATCTGGATATCTGTCGTCGTTTTATTAGGAGTGTCCATAATGCACACGAAGGATATTGTTACAGATCTAACATTGAATTTTAACTAGTTAAGGTATGTAGTGGGATTTATAGAGGCAAAAGTACAAACATATGCGTAAATTAGTAAAAACAGAATTGATTATCGACAAAAAATGCCTGGATTCGACTCGAATCCGAGTCCGGATCCGAATCCCGGCCTATCTCCAGTAAGTAGTAAGACCGTTCATTTTTGGAATGTCAATGGGCTGTTGATTGGCAATGGTGTTGCATAGAATATAATCAAAATACTATTTCAGCAAATGAATCACAATAGTATGCGAAAAATCAAAAATTTGGGAATATCGAAATTCAGTAAAATATGATGAAATAGTTAAAAGTAGAAGTACTATGCATTCAATTTTCAAATGTTAACTGATAGAAATTTTAAATTTATGGAAAACAAGTGAAAGAAATGATTTAATTAAACTGTTTAATTTGGGGCAACTTATACTAAATCGACAGTAAAATCTTTATACGAATTAGAGGTAGGATTGGGCCGAAAATTCCGGCCCGACCCAGGCCCGTGGGTATTAAACCCGACCCAAGCCCGACTAATTAACTGGATTTGCAGGCCCGAAGCAAACCCGAACGTTCCCATTTTATTCAGTTCATCGAATTGTCATTGCAAGAGTTGATGAAGCAACTTCTGTTTTTTTGCAAACCACGGTCTTTCGTGGCCAAAACACGGTCGAAATGCGTCATTTAAAAAGAGTCACCGATAGAGAAGCCTGACCCAAACGTAAAGATTGACATTTCAGGCTTGACCAGCCCCGAATTACGGGTTGACTCAGGCTTCAGATCTTAGCTTTAATATGAAAATTCAGTTTGGCATTGGAATTTATTTGGCGAGAAAAAAAAAAGTCATAGTCAAGTTGATTTTTTCCAACCTGTAATAAATTCAACAGATATAAATGCGAAAGAGTAAAAAATATAATTTTACTGGCAGACTGGGAAGTGAAGTCGCGGGGAGATTTGTTGGTGGGCCTGTTATCCAACTAAACCTAATTGAAATTATGATAATCTGTAGTGGGCTGGACATTGGAAGACTGGAGAAAAATGATAATAGAGAACAGGTTTAGACAGGATAATGATGAAATGAATTCCATTAAACATTAGTTGTTTAACATGCCAATATGGAGTATGATACCGGTACTCAAATATGAAATAACAGAATTAGAATGAAACATATACTATCATAAGCTAGCATTTGGATAGGCGCATTATACTGCAATATATATGAATAATTAGATAATAAAACTATGTTGGAGTATCAGTTCAGGTTTTTAGGCTTCGAAACATCTCGAGAACAAACCAAATTAAACTAATATTATTACATGATACCGGTACTTGCATTTTACACTCCACAAGAGATTTGTATTTTCAGACATTTGGACCTGATAGGTGTATTTGATGTTCGTGGTACAGCAACGTTTATCTGTTATGTCGCCAATTCAACAGTTGGTTAAACAAATGTTAAGTTTTTCTGTTTTGCTCAGTTGAAGCAATTCTGGTATATTTAAGATGGTCTGGATCATGCAGTTGTGCTTGGTGATGAAACATTTTTTTTTGAATATTGAGGTTTATTTTTGATTGACTGTTATGTCTAATTACGGTAATTACCGTATCTTTAAATTATTTATTTTTTTCTATTGTTTAAGGTCTTTTCAATAATAGTAGTAGTATCATAAAATTCTTTATAAAATCAAACCAAGTCATCTCAAAAATGGAAGAAAAAATCAATACAGATTCTAAAGAACATGCTGTTGAAATTTTACAACAATTAAATGAATATCGTAAAACTGGACGTCATTGTGATTTCATGATCAAAGCTGGATCTGAGGAACTTCCTGTTCATAAGAATATTGTGTCGGCAAGTTCCGATTATTTTAAAGCAATGTTATCTCATGAAAATGTTGAAACAAAATCTGGTGTCGTTGAAATAAAGGAATTTGATGAAGTTTGTGTTAAAAAATGTGTTGATTTCATTTACACTGGAAGTGCTTATGTTGCCAAAGAAAAACGTGAAACACTCATGGGTGTTGCTCACATGATGCAGCTGCAAAGACTTTGTGATAGTATCGCAATATTTCTGGAAGATGATCTTGATCCTAGATCGTTTTTTCAAACTAAAAATATTGCGAATAGGTACAACTGTAAACAACTTGAGGAAAAATGCAATCAGTTTGCATTGCAACGTTTTGAAGAAATTGCCCAGTCTGATGAGTTTATGGATCTTGATGAAAAATTTATTTCATTTTTGATGGAATCGAAGGAAACAAAAGCAAGGGAAGAAGGGAAATGTAAGATTTGTTAGCATGGACCAAACATGATATTGATGAAAGAAAGGAATGTTTTCTTAGTTTGGTGATGAAATTCCAGTTGACAAAAATGACTTTGTCATATAGAAGATTTCTTGTTGAAAATGAGCCACTGTTATATGAATCTATGCAGTCAATTCGTTCAATGACTTTATCAATCTTGGACAGCAATGGGAATGCCGGTTCAAAAGATTTCAATTTAATTCAGAATCAACAGCTGGTTGTTTTTGATCAGACTTCCAAAAGAATGCATTGTCATGATGTTGATGATAAAACATGGACACCAATGCAAACCATAGATCAAGCAATTATACAGAATACATTATATTCTGCTGTAGTGATGGAATCTTACATTTCTGTAATTTGTGAAAATGGATTGTTTTATAGACTTGAATATGCTGAATCAAATGCAAAGTGGGAACAAATGACAAATCCAAATCTTCAGTATGCATGTGTAGTTGCACTAAATGGTTTTGTTTATGGTATTGAGTATCAGATTTACTCAAACATTATGGAAAGATATGATCCATCAAATAATAGATGGACCAGACTAACGAACAAATCATTGATTCTGGTCCATGAATCTTTGGTATCTGCAGATGAAAAGGTGTTTTGTATTGCAGGATATTCTAATCAGCAATGTCGAGCAACAAACCAAGTTGAGATTTATGATTCTGTCACATCAACTTGGTCAATGGATAATAGATCATTGAATGAAGTAAGATATACTGCTTCTGCAACTGCTACAGATGAAGGAATATATGTTATGGGAGGTTATAATGTTAATGGGAGTACAGTTCTGAATACTGCTGAATTTCGTTCATCTGTAACTAAAACCTGGACGATGTTGAAACCAATGAAAAATGCAAGGCAATGGTGCAGTAGTTGTGTGATTGATGTCAAAGTTTATGTCATTGGTGGAAATGGAAATCCTGCAAATATAGAGGAATATGATCCAGAAACAAAAGAATGGAAAATCATTGAAACAATGCAAGGAAAAAATATAATTCCATTGGCAACTATTGCAATATCTATCTAACATCGATTACTCTCATACTTGGACATATATAGTTCTCATATTCTTAATGAAATTAATTATCAGTCTTTTTAATTATCGCTCAAATTGAATATCCTTGTCTTTTTGCAGAATAATGAAACTATTAAATTATTCATTAGTGTGTGGTAATATATAGAATGAATAATTCCTTTGACAAAAAGTTTTGTTTGATTATTTTTCTTCTATATATTTAGCTTAATAAGAACGAATTTACAGAATGTTTTAAGATATAGCTTAAATATTTTCTCTTTACAGATAGCCATTATCAATATTGATAATTCGATTGCTTGGTTAAGTGACAAGTGAAAATTAATTTCACATTGGTACTGTTGATTTATCATTATTTTTTTTATATCATTGCATTTATTATGATCAACAATTTATTCTCTAATTCATGAAAATGTATCATTTTCCAATATTTCATTCATTTTTGAGATATGTCAGATTACAGGCGCTTACCCCATATTATTTTTTATGGTTGGTATGGTATGGGTTGTAATCATATCTTTCTCGTTAACTCACATGAATTGTTTATGATGGGGCCTTTCTGATTTTATACATACACTGTATTTTTTAAATATTATAATTTCAATGCTTTTTTGATATAACTAGTTTGAAGATATGCCTTTTAAATGTGTTAAATATTATTCATGCTTTTTATTTTTTAAGTACGGTAACTGATCAAAAAATGGTGATTTTGTAAATGAAATATTTAAGTTTATGCCCCTGTTGCACAAATTGGTTTCTGTCCATCCAATATCAAATTTTTGCAAATCTATTATTACAAATAAAAGAAAATACAAAACTTTTGGGTTTAGGAAGAGTAGTGTTAATTCAACCATGCCTTAGTAATGACCTCACTGCTGATCACTGTTGTCCAATGCATTATTAGTATTTTGTATCTTTTTGAGGTGAGGCTCATTTCATACCATCATCTGTATAACGTCATAACAGACTTGTTGTGGCTTTCTAGGTTGAGAACAATTATTCAACTTCTGATATTTCTATTCTGAAAATGATGATAATTTTGAGAAAATTTTATTTTCGTGAATTTCTTTGCATCTAGTGAGCCATGAAATATAATCATTGATTATTGATTTCAATTCCTGATTAACAGACAATAAGTTCTGTAATAAAGGAAATATGATTTTATTGAATATTCTTCGAGATTTTATTATTGTAGTATATTAATATTGACTAATTCACTGAACTTGATAAAATATACTGTGTTAGTGAAATTGTTATTGCTTTATGTATATAAGGTACTAGAAGGAAATATAAATTTTCATTTTGATGCTTGTGGTCAATCTTCTGATAAATTCTTACTGGCATTATTTATGTAATTTTTCACAGCTGTAATTTGCAATATTGATATCACAATTAGATCAGCTGAGAAAGAAATTAAGTATTCTCTGATGGTCACGAAGTTCCTACCAGTCTTTATAACATTGCACACAAAAACTAAATACTAAAGAGCCAGCAGAAATTTTTGAAATAAATGAAAGTGATAGCCTTCTAGCGAAAAGTACAATCTTTAACCACTGGAAATATCAAAGCAATTTCTTCAGTAGGTAATAAGGAAAGATATTTTTTCACAACGACAACAAAATAATAACAAAACGATCCATATGTACACTTCATGTCCAATTAGAATCTAGAAGATCGGGAACTTATATTTTAATTAATTAATATTTTTGGTGATCTGTCATTTTCGAACTATAGAGGGTTAACATCCTCTGTGGTCGAACAATCGGGATCACAGCCATGAGCCACCACCAGATGGTTAGGGTATTCCCCGTTTCACGGACAACAGGCAGGAAGGTGTTGTGTTGTGGGAAATACAACAGGGTGCATTTTGTTTCGGCATTCTGGACATACCGTATAAGTTCATTTTTATTCATCAATGAACCAGGTATATGTGTGAATGCAATATTGAAGAGACTTTATGTCATTAATTTTTGGGGTCTTACTACTTACTGAATACCGTACAACGCGAAACACCGTTAAGAGCGCATAACTGAGGAAAATAGCGAGAAGCAGAAGGAAACCAGCGCAAAACAGGAGACGTACCGTAGTTATTTCCACCTCATGATGGCTCCTGCCACGAAAGAACAACGGCGCCTCTCGCCATGGTTTCATGGCGCTATTTCCGGTATTTTTTCAAGGTTATGTAGCGGATTCTAGGTCATCATGCGAAATTTTATTTACTTTTTTTTTTTATCTAACCCTAACCCCAAAGCTAAATCAATTAAAACTGTATATATATGGAAAATGTTCTAAATTGCATTACCCAAAATGTGTCACTAGCAGGGGCAGCCCTGCCATTACAACCTACATGCCTTGGTTTGTGTTTTCAATTTGCTGCTGTGGTAACCCAACTCAAAAAAATATGTGCCCCAACTCATTGCAAATTTATTTTCTGTTTTGCGCGCTGTTTTCCTCTGTTGCGCGATGTATTCAATAAGTAGTAGGGATGGGACGAGTCCGGCATTACATAGATTCGACGAAACCGAGGAATAGGTCAAGGACTCGAATCGAATCTGCCGAATCCGTGATGTCATAATGGAAAAGCAGAAAAACGTGTTTCTGACCATGCTACAGCATCGTGCGCTCACAAACTTACGTCGTAGCTCATATTTTTTGCCTAATGGTTCCGCAGATAGCTGTTGAATCATTTTAAATATATATTTTTTCTCTTTTTTGGCAGCCATAATACAAACGTAAATGTGGGTCAATGTGCGCCTTGGCTGTGAACTGGATTTCCAGCCCACCACCTCGCGTCAATTCTGGGCGGCTATTCAGAAATTTTTACATGATGTCAATATGAAAAAAAAAAAGCTTTCGACTACAATGCTTTCCCATAATTCCAGATATTTCTAGCTGTAAATTTACTATGTCATGTGCGCATATGGTAGAGAAATGCCACTAGTCGTCAATACAATATGGTACATCTGCTTGCAATTTAGTACTTCAAGTAAACGTTCTAAAACTCTCCATGCTTTTCGTTGCTTTTTTAGCGAAAGGATTGCACGCAATAAACTTAATTTAAAAGAGGTATTGATGAGATTCCACATTGGGTTGATCCAGAGCATGTTTCATATTTACGTGAATCAAAAACCCAAAAATATTGCAATAACACATATTTTATTGTGTACCACATGTATACCAAAAAGAATAGAAAGTTTGAAGGCGAATGGCGCAACATCTTTGTCATAAGCGATCAATAGTTTTTAACTTGCGTTATATTATCTGGATATCTGTCGTCGTTTTATTAGGAGTGTTTATAATGCACACGAGGGATATTGTTACAGATCTAACCTTGAATTTTAACTAGTTAAGTTATGTAGTGGGATTTATAGAGGCAAAAGTACAAACATAGGCGTAAATTAGTAAAAACAGAATTGATTATGGACTTGGTAAAAATGACGTGGACTCGAAACCGAATCAGAGTCCAAAAAATGCCTGGATTCGACTCGAATCCGAGTCCGAATCCCGGCCTATCCCTAGTAAGTAGTAAGACCGTTCATTTTTGGAATGTCAATGGGCTGTTGATTTCTGGTAATGGTGTTGCATAGAAAATAATCAAAATACTATTTTAGCAAATGAATTGCCAATCACAATAGTATGCGAAAAATCAACAATTTGTGAATATCGAAATTTAGTAAAATATGGATATAATAGTTAAAAGTAGAAGTACTATGCGTTTAATTTTCAAATGTTAACTGATAGAAATTTAAATTTATTGAAAACAAGTGAAAGAAATGATTTATTATTGTATGAACACATGGATGATCTCATACATAGATCAATCATGATGTGACATTTTTTATGCAACACCAGCT
This sequence comes from Styela clava, assembly GCF_964204865.1. Taxonomy (NCBI): domain Eukaryota; kingdom Metazoa; phylum Chordata; class Ascidiacea; order Stolidobranchia; family Styelidae; genus Styela; species Styela clava. Next base: position 23,254,706 of record NC_135250.1, read on the forward strand.
TTGATGAATATATGGGAGGATTCAAATGTCCAAATTTATGCATCATTTTGATTTAATTCATAGATAGATAGTGAATAGAAAAGTGCCAAAACACCACTTCGTTGTCTGATTTTCTATCTAAATTAACTACCGTAAATCGATCAATTATTGGTAAACATATATAAAATGTGTGCACGAATTGGATGACAACTGTATGATAATATGGATTAACTTATTTTCAATTGACATATATTATATTATATATGATACAAAACTCCGGTGATGGTATGGTTTTATATTTTAATTGTTACATATAATATTTGAACTTGTGGGGAATGTGTTTGAAATTATAAAACTGTTTAATTTGGGGCAACTTATACTTATTCGACACTAAAATCTCTATACGAAATAGAGGTAAGATTGGGCCAAAAATTTCGGCCCGACCCAAGCCCGACTAATTAACTGGATTTGCAGGCCTGAAGCAAACCGAAAGTTCCTATTTTATTTAGGAGTTAATCGAATTGTCGTTGCAAGAGTTCATGAGGCAACTTCTGTTTTTTTGCAAACATTGGTCTCTCATGGCCAAAACAGGGCCGAAATGCCTCATTAAAAAAAGTCAGTGATAGAGAAGCCCGACCCAAACGTAAGGATTGATATTTCAGGCCTGACCAGTCCCGAATTTCGGGTTGGCTTAGGCTTCAGATCTTAGCTTTAATATGAAAATTCAGTTTGGCGTTGGAATTTTTGGCGAGAAAAAAAATGTCATAGTCAAGTTGATTTTTTACAACCGGTAATATATTCAACAGACACAAATGCAAAAAACATGCGAAAGAGTAAAGAATATTATTCTACTGGCAGACTGGGAAGTGAAGTCGCGGGGAGATTTGATGGTGGGCCTGTTATCCAACTAAACCTAATTGAAATTATGATCATCTGTAGTGGGCTGGACATTGGAAGACTGGAGAAAAAAGATGATAAAGATCAGGTTTAGACAGGCTAACGACGGAATGAATTCCATTAAACATTCGTTGTTTAACATGCCCATATAGAGTATGATACCAGTACTCATATATGAAATAACAGAATTAGAATGAAACATATACTATCATAAGCTAGCATTTGGATAGGCGCATTATACTGCAATATATATGAATAAATAGAAAATAAAACTATGTTGGAGTGTCAGTTCAGGTTTTTAGGCTTCGAAACATCTCGAGAACAAACCAAATTAAACTATTATTATTACATGATACCGGTACTTGCATTTTACACTCCACAAGAGAATTGTATTTTCAGACATATGGACTTGATAGGTGTATTTGATGTTCTTGGTACAGCAACGTTTATCTGTTATGTTGCCAATTCAACAGTTGGTTGAACAAATTTTAAGTTTTTCTGTTTTGCTCAGTTCGAGCAATTCTGGTATATTTAGGATGGTCTAGATCAGGGGTGGGCAAATTACGGCCCGCGGGCCGGAACCGGCCCACCTGTGCCCGCTGAAATTATGACCATAGTTTTTAGGAATATAAATATTCGTTGAAAATATCGATGATATAAATTGAAACTGATCGTCGGCTAAAGTAAATATCGTATTTCATCTCGTATTATAAGCACCTGAATATGATGTGCAAAAATCATCCATCTGAATCATTTGAGTCATTGAAAAAACTTAAGCTCCTGATATATCAGCATTTGGGCAAATTTTTTTGTGCGTTTGTGAACGCCCCAACATATGTTCTTTCCTTTTGTCTAATCTAGTACAACGATTCTCAAAGTAGGGGCAAAAGAGAATAAAAACGGAGCGACAGGGGGCAATTGCGCATTCTCGGTGAGTGAAATTAATTTAAAAACACCGATTGTTTTCCTGACGTGGGTATTTAAGCCGAGAGCATCGAAATTATGTCGGTTAACTAAGTTATCTTGAAATTTTCAATCGGAAACTATTGCTTAGTCCAGCGGTTCCAAAACATTTTGTTTGTGCGGCGCCAGTTTACTGCATTAGAGTTATAAAGCTTTTACTTTATCGTATTAAATTGTACTGAGACTTTGGGATTTTGCAAACGGTGATATCCTAAAATTATCTTAAACTAAAATTCAGATTGTAGTATTTCAGAATAGTGAAATTTCCATTTATTGTAACTAGGCGCAACGGCGATTCACGTTGAAAATAATTGAATTAATATCGCGAGACAATTTTAATGCTCTTATCGGCCATGAACTGTTTATTTTACGCAACAGAAAATCATCGTCGGTGACAAAGTCGGCAATTATAATGAATGTCGTAAGCGCGACGACTCGTTTCCCCTGTGAATGTACTGAAAATATAGTAACCGCAATCTGACATTTTTGACGAAGTATAATTGTTGATTCTTTCATTTCTAACATCATATTTGATGGTAATAATGATGATGATTTTAGATTGTACCTGACTAAAATTCCTCCATCTCATTAATATTTCTTAATTGATTCGCAATAAATTTGTTTGTAACTTGATGTTTTGTTGTAGTTTTTGGGGGCGATGATGACGTTAAAAGTACAGTATGGGGCAAAAAAAGTTCGAGAACCACTGTCCAGTACATGATTTACAGTACTTGAATTATTCTGTCTGTACTCATGACATTTTCCATGTTCTTTCAACGCTAATATTTCAATGTTATTTACTATATCCCCTGCTGCAAATACCTGATGCTTTACATCACTTAAACTCGATTAGTGAAACGGACATTTTCCATGTTCTTTCAACGCTAATATTTCAATGTTATTTACTATATCCCCTGCTGCAAATACCTGATGCTTTACATCACTTAAACTCGATTAGTGAAACGGAAAGGCGATTGACTAATGACTGATAGACTTGCGAGTTGCGAATTTGCAAATAAACCGTTTTTAATCATATTGAGTTTTGATCATCCGGCCCAGTAATCCAGTCTATTATCCGCATCCGGCCCCCTCAGAAAAGTAATTGCCCACCCCTGGTCTAGATCATGCAGTTGTACTTGGTGATGGAAACTTTTTTTTGTAATTACTTTGACTGTAATGTCTCATTAATTTACTGTATCTTTAAATTAATTATTTTTTCCCATTGTTTAAGGTCTTTTTAATACTAGTAGTAGTATCGTAAAATTCTTTATAAAATCAAACCAAGTCATCTCAGAAATGGAAGAAAAAATCAATACAGATTCTAAAGAACATGCTGTTGAAATTTTACAACAATTAAATGAATATCGTAAAACTGGATGTCATTGTGATTTCATGATCAAAGCTGGATCTGAGGAACTGCCTGTTCATAAGAATATTGTGTCGGCAAGTTCCAATTATTTTAAAGCAATGTTATCTCATGAAAATGTTGAAACAAAATCTGGTGTTGTTGAAATAAAGGAATTTGATGGAGTTTGTGTTAAAAAATGTGTTGATTTCATTTACACTGGGGATGCTTATGTTGCCAAAGAAAAACGTGAAACACTCATGGATGTCGCTCACATGATGCAGCTGCAAAGACTTTGTGATAGTATTGCAATTTTGCTGGAAGATGATCTTGATCCTAAATCGTTTTTTCAAACTAAAAAAATTGCGAATAGGTACAACTGTAAACAACTTGAGGAAAAATGCAATCAATTTGCATTGCAACGTTTTAGGGAAATTGCCAAGTCTGATGAGTTTATGGATCTTGATAAAAAATTTATTTCATTTCTGATGGAATCAAAGGAAACAAAAGCAAAGGAAGAAGTGAAATGTAAGATGTTGTTAGCATGGACCAAACACGACATCGGAGAAAGAAAAGAATGTTTTCTTAGTTTGGTGATGAAATTTCAGTTGACAAAAATGACTTTGTCATATAGAAAATTTCTTGTGGAAAATGAACCACTGTTATTTGAATCTGCAAAATGTCTTCGATTATTGACTTTGTCAGTTTTTGACAGTCATGGAGATATCAGTTCAAAAGATGTCAATTTGACAGAGAATAAACAGCTTGTTGTTTTTGATCAAACTTCTCAAAGAATGCATTCTCATGATATTGATGATAAAACATGGAAACCAATGCAAACCATAGATCAAGCAATTATACAGAATACATTATATTCTGCTGTAGTGATGGAATCTTACATTTATGTGATTTGTGAAAATGGATCGTTTTATAGACTTGAATATGCTGAATCAAATGCAAAGTGGGAACAAATGACAAATGTAAGTCTTCAGTATGCATGTGTTGTTGCACTTGCTGGTTTTGTTTATGGTATGGAGTATCAGAGTTACTCAAACAATATGGAAAGATATGATCCATCAAATAATAGATGGACCAGACTAACAAACAAATCATTGATTCTATATGGAGAATCTTTGGTGGCTGCTGATGGAAAGGTGTTTTGTATTGCAGGATATTCTAATCAGCAATGTCGAGCAACAAACCAAGTTGAGATTTATGATCCTGTCACATCAACTTGGTCAATGGATAATAGATCATTGAATGAAGTAAGATATTGTGCTACTGCAACAGCAACAGAGGAAGGAATATATGTTATGGGAGGTTATAATATTAATAGTAATACTACTAATAGTGTTGAATTTCGTTCATCTGCAACTAAAACCTGGATGATATTAGAACCAATGAGAATTGCCAGATATAACTTCGGTAGTTGTGTGATTGATGACATGGTTTATTCCATTGGTGGAAATGGAAATCCTGCAAATATAGAGGAATATGATCCTGAAACAAAAGAATGGAAAATTATTGAAACCATTCAAGGAAAAAATGTAACTCCACTGGCTACCGTTGCATTTTTTATGTAAAATTGACTGTTCTTATCAGTTGTTATACCTTTGTGGCATCATTTATTCCTATTATTCATCAACTAAAATTGAGTAGTAGTAAAAATAAACCTCTGTTGTTGATTTGATCATGAAATTTCTATTTCAGCGCATTTCACTATTTATCGAGCATAACCATGGCCAAGAAATTTGACTTCGAAGAGTTGATTTAAATTCATTATGCTTGAAGTAGTATCTATCTAATTTTCTATTGAATTTTTTTTACCGAATAGTTCACTATTTCGAATACATTCGAAATTATTATTTTCGAATATGAAATTTCGAATACATGCAAAAATGAATTTAAGTAAAAAAGCATATTTTAGGGCAGGAAGGAATCTGCATACAATAAACAATGGAATAACTGTTATCTACAACCTGTCTATTTACCAGACATTTCATGTCCACCGATTGCCTGATATTTTACGAAAATACGAATCAAAAATTGATAATAATCGGGCAGTTTACTACACATTTTATGTCCGCAGATTGCCACGTTTTTTTTAGAGTATAGTAATTCCTTCTGTTTTCCAGTAAGTACGAAACTTCGAATCAAAAATTAATTATAATCGGGCAGTTTTACACACATTTTAAGTCCGCAGACTGTCCGTATTTTACAATAGTAATGCTTTTATTTTTTCGCAAGTAGGAAAATGAGAATCAAAGATTAGGTATAATTGGGCAGTTCACCACACATTTTATGTCTCCAGATTGCCGTGATATTTTAATATACGATAGCAATGCTTTTATTTTTTCGTAAGTCAACGCAACCACGGTTTATGTTGAACAGAATTAAATTAATACGGCAAGGCCTTTTAATTGCTGGTATCTAAATATTTTGCGCAACAGAAAATCATCCTAGTAAAAAAGATGATACTTTTAACTATCATTATCAAAATCGGTTCCAAAAAACTATATTTTCTAATAACTCCAAATGACTAATTTATCGGGTATTGTAACAATTGTGGCTTTGAATAATTTTAAATTTTCGACGTGAAGGTAATAAATGTATAAATTAGCGGCAATGCCAATCGTGCAACAGTATGAGGCACACGCTCGCACAGAAGATCACAATCAAATAAAGTGCCGGTCCTACTTCATCGTGATTACAATACGATTTCACTTAGAAGCGAAACACCTCGCTAATGGCGAAACGTGGCTACTATTCAGAATTATTGGAAAATCAGCCAAAAAGGTATTCGAATACTTTGATATTCGAATGTTTTCGAATATTCAATTCATTTTGGACAACCCTGTCCTACATCTTCGATTTCATTTCTACATAGCATTTATTTTAACTGTCATTATTTGATTCATGGTGTTTAAATCATTGTGTTATCTAGATTCTAGAGTCATGATCGTAATTTTTTATGTTGAACCTATCAGATTATTTCTTCACTCAATTCTGAAATTTTGTGTCACAGATAGTAAGGTTTGTGTCAGCAGCGGTAACTCCCACTTTATTTTATTGCTTATGTGCATTAGCTTTTGATAAAGTCTTCTTAAGGTGATTATGAATATCTAAGATTAAAATAGGTAAAATAAAGAAGGCAATAATTGCAACCTGTTTTTATTATGTGTTTTTGATAACTGTAACTGTTCAATTTGTAATTTTTTTTATATCTACTGCTTATGATAAAGATACATCAGTTTAAAATATCCAACATATATATATATTCTTGTTATGTCTGCTAAGATTAATAAATTTAAAAGCACAAGGTGTTAAAAATTGTTGAAGTTTGGTTGCTAAAATGTTTAGAATAAACAAGAATTACAATTTTTCATTTTACTCGAATTTAATCTGTGTTATATAAGTTTGCCTTCTGATTTTAAAGTATTTTACCTTACAACTCCCTATAATATTATCAATTTAATTTTTTTCTCACAGATAACAAATGGTATATTTTTGATAACATAGTTATTATCATCATGAGATGAGCTGAAAATGAAATCAACAATTCCTTACAAATGGCTTCATCGAATTTTGATATTCAAGGAACTTGTAAAAGTTTAACTCAAGTCATTGAAACCTGTGGTGTTAATTCACTCGGAAATATTTTTCAAAAAAAGATATTTTTATCAACAAAACACGATGAGACGATTCCTGTGACTGGATGGAGCAATGTTCCAACTTATAAATAGAATACAAATACATGGAGTGCAAGTTGAAGGACCAGATATGGTGGCTCTTGGAGATTTTCACTCAGATCTCATGTATTATCCTCAAAGATTAACCACAGAACCACATTCTGTGTTGTAAGCAACGATTCTGGTTCTATTGGACCGGACAAGAAGAAGGATAAGCAAAATCTGAATTATGCCTTGAAGAAGTTCTGTGATATTTTTGAGTTACCATTACCCAAACTTGATATCGTTTCAAGAAAATCACCTGGACATGGCAGTGATATAGCAGATTATGAATTAGATGAAAATGGAAAAATGAGTTTGTCACCAAGTGGTCGTTTTCAGCTTCAAAACAAATTGAAAAAATTCCCAATTTTGCCAAATGGAGATGCTTATCTTCTTCCTATTTGTAGTTTTGAAAATGCTTTTTCGGTTCGTTTCTTACACAAACTTTCATCAAAATTCAATGGCAAATACCAACATAAAATTGGAGAATTATGCAAGAAGAATGATATCTTGGGAAAAGTCTGTAGAATATTATTTGTACAACCGACGAATTCCCTGCACTGAAACATGGTTTTCATCCTAAGCCTCATCTATCTTTGAGGTTCATTGCTCATTACAGAAATATATTCTACATTTTCATGTTATATGCTCTGTCGTTATTTTTTAGGTTCAATTTTGTATATGCATTGATTTACATTGTTTTTCTACTTGTCATCATAATATTCTTCAGAGCTTTGTTCAGTGAAGATTGATATTTTCCCTTTGATATGCATTTCCCTCCCTCCAGGTTCAATAGTTGACAAAATATATAAGACCGTTGCATTTGCTGAATCTTTTAATTTGCATATAAGAATAATAGGATAGGATTTACATACTTATCCCGGGGGAGAGGAAAGCCGATAAGACGGCTTATCCATATGGCGAACCACGGCCTTTGTCTGGTTACCATTCCAAGTCGGGTATGGAATTAGTTATACTGTATTATTTATTTTCGGAAGCATGGACTTGGTGGTGGAGGAAGCCGTAACCGACCAGCGGTTACATGAACCACCCAACGACGGCGAGGAGTCCAGCAATCCTCTCGCACATAACCATCCCTGCATGGGATTCGAACCTGGGAACCCACGCAGAGTAATTAGAGGTGCGGTGGCGAGCGTATTCCTAACGCTTAGTCCGTTGAGCCACACCGCCGCGCCATAAAAATCAACTAAAGCTGTGGTGTGGAGTCTGGAAATTTTACACATTTCTTCAAACTCTTTAATTAATTAAGAAAAAACTATAAATGTTTTAATATGCATACTTTATTTACCGGTAAGTGTTGAGTATGCTAACATGATTTCTAGTTTCCTGGGCAAAGTTCCGACCTTGATTATCTGTTTTGAAAGTCTGAAATTTTGACTCCGAGGAATTTGAAGTGAACACCTTGAATCCATTATTAATAGACACATAGCAAACTCAGACAACACACCCCTAGTTTTGAGTTCAATTTTTTAGGTTTTTTTGATTGTGGGAATAGTAAGAGTTTGATCAACCACGCTTTTGTATCATCTTGCTACCCAAAATACATCTCTTACAACAATAAGCTACTCCTGTTTGACAAAAAACAGTTTAGTCACATGAATATGTTGTGAGCTTGTGAATGGATTTCTAAACAATTTATGTTGAGTTTTCAGTATAGTTTGCTGACCTTTCATCGAAATCATTTTCTGTTGGTAAATACATGATTTTCTGCCTAATACTGCCAAGATTTTCTGCAGATGTATAATTGCAGAAATGATTTTCTAAAGTCATAGATCAGTCATATCTTCTTTTATATTGTTTGTATTTCCATGATCAATATTGTTGGTTTATAATGTTTTTATATAAATTTTGTATTTCGCTAAAGACTGATAATCAATAGTGTTTAGCAGTAATTGAGAGAATCACAAGTGAAATACCCCTGCCTTTCGCCATATAGGTAGCACAGCACATGTAAACAATACAAGGTTAAAGCAGATTTAATAATTATTCAACATAACCCTGTGTCAAAATGCCATACCTATACAACTTCAACCACACTGCAAGTTGTTCCCCCTTGTTAATAGTAGAGGATATGGTATTGTGGTTTGATTAGACTCCATTGGATCACATGTATTTATTATATCAAGACAGATCATTACTCTTCTCTTATAATGGCAAAATAAAAATTGTTCCAAATCTAACCCATTTTCTATATTACATGACCACCACCAGTGGTTTTTGTTGATTATAATTATACATTTAGATACATAATATTTTCATAAACAATTTTTTTAGGTGCAAATTCATATTTTAATATTACAAAACATTTAAACTCCTCCAAGTTTTCTAAAATTTCTGTAAAACGTCAAATTGCTAATAAATGTCATGTCATATTGGGTACCGGTATATGTGTTCTTTCCAAGTGGCAATATATCACATGTTATGTTTTGTATATAAGTTACCTAAGTGATTTTTTTGTGCAATGTCATCTGGTTGTTCTGTAAGCTGTATTTTTACTGTACCGGCTCATTGCACTGCTCATTGCATTGTAAAAGTTCATTTTTGTTCAGCGATTTCTTGACCGAAGAAATATACATGGCCTATCTTTCAAACTGACATTTTATCTACAAACTCCATAACTGAGAGTTGTAAGGTTATGTACTGTCACATCTTGACATTGACCTTTGTGACACAAATTAAGCAGTCAATAGCTTCGCCATTGTGGTTGTGTACTTATTGCATTTCTTCTCGTTAGAGTTTAATTTTTTTGTTGTAATCATTGTTTTATGAAGCAATTAACCTAAATGAGTCCTTCCTTTTTCTCTCCAGAGGTTTATATGTGATGGACCGTAAAGTCTTTAGTTTAATTATTGTTTCTCTTTTTAAGGTATTATTATTATTAGTGGTATAATCATAAGCAGTACTTTAAATTATCGGACAAAGTCTCAGAAATGGAAGAAAAAATCAATACAGATTCTAAAGAACATGCTGTTGAAATTTTACAACAATTAAATGAATATCGTAAAACTGGACGACATTGTGATTTCATGATCAAAGCTGGATCTGAGGAACTTCCCGTTCATAAGAATATTGTGTCGGCAAGTTCCGATTATTTTAAAGCAATGTTATCTCATGAAAATGTTGAAACAAAATCTGATGTCGTTGAAATAAAGGAATTTGATGAAGTTTGTGTTAAAAAATGTGTTGATTTCATTTACACTGGGGATGCTTATGTTGCCAAAGAAAAACGTGAAACACTCATGGGTGTTGCTCACATGATGCAACTGCAAAGACTTTGTGATAGTATTGCAATTTTTCTGGAAGATGATCTTGATCCTAGATCGTTTTTTCAAACTAAAAAAATTGCGAATAGGTACAACTGTAAACAACTTGAGGAAAAATGCAATCAATTTGCATTGAAACGTTTTAAAGAAATTGCCCAGTCTGCTGAGTTTATGGATCTTGATGAAAAATTTATTTCATTTTTGATGGAATCAAATGAAACAAAAGCAAAGGAAGAAGGGAAATGTAAGATGTTGTTAGCATGGACCAAACATGATATTGATGAAAGAAAGGAATGTTTTCTTAGTTTGGTGATGAAATTTCAGTTGACAAAAATGACTTTGTCATATAGAAGATTTCTTGTTGAAAATGAACCATTGTTATTTGAATCTATGCAGTCTATCCAGTCACTGACTTTGTCAATATTAGACAGTCATGGGGATATCAGCTCAAAAGATTTTAATTTTAATTTAACAAAGAATAAACAGCTTGTTGTTTTTGATCAAACTTCTCAAAGAATGCATTCACATGATGTTGATGATGAAACATGGACACCAATGCAAACCATAGATCAAGCAATTATACAGAATACATTACATTCTGCTGTAGTGATTGAATCTTACATTTATGTGATTTGTGGAAATGGATCGTTTTATAGACTTGAATATGCTGAATCAAATGCAAAGTGGGAACAAATAACAAATACAAATCTTCAGTATGCTTGTGTAGTTGCACTCGATGGTTTTGTTTATGGTATTGAGTATCAGAGGCACTCAAACATTATGGAAAGATATGATCCATCAAATAATAGATGGACCAGACTAACAAACAAATCATTGATTCTAGCTTGGGAATCTTTGGTGGCTGCTGATGGAAAGGTGTTTTGTATTGCAGGACAATCTAATCAGCAATATCAAGCTACAAACCAAGTTGAGATTTATGATCCTGTCACATCAACTTGGTCAATGGATAATAGATCATTGAATGAAGCAAGATTTAAAGCTTCTGCAACTGCTTCAGAGGAAGGAATATATATTATTGGAGGTTTTAATGTTGGAACTCTCACTACTGCTGAATTTCGTTCATCTGTAACTAAAACCTGGATGATGTTGAAACCAATGAAAAATGCAAGACAATATTTCAGTAGTTGTGTGATTGATGGGAAAGTTTATGTCATTGGTGGAAATGGAAATTCTGCTAATATAGAAGAATATGATCCCGGAACAAAAGAATGGAAAATCATCGAAACTATACAAGGAAAATATATTTTTTCGAGATTAACTGTTGCAATATCTATATAACATTGATATCTATTATTCCTCAACAAATATGGCTCTCATATGCTTACTGAAAATCCCTGCCGTAAATTGATAACCTGATTTTGTGTGTTATAATACTATTACTCAACCACATAATTTCAATTTATGAAATATTTTTTTCATTGTGTATTCTTGTTTTTTATTATAGTTGGCTTTGGAATAAATTTATGTTTCAATATGAATCTAACTAGTTTTTGATTAATAATTTGATTGCCTTACTGCTTAAATATTACTTAATGTTAGTAGGAACTTGTTATTCAGAAAGTGTTAATGGTTTTCCATTCTCCCTATTTTATTATATTATTGAATTAATAATGATCAAGAGTTTAATTATGATTTTTTGACATTTTTTAATATTTCATTCAATTTTGTGACATGCCATAATGGTGGTGTTGACCTCGTTCAATTTTTATTTATGTTCTACGGTTTCATAATTTGAAATTCTTTCATTCACAATACCTAAATTGTTTTTGAAAAATTCTATTTGATCCAAGTTTAACACAACAATTCAAGTTTTTCAATTGTTGATCAGGAAGGGTTAATAATAAATAATCTTTTCCTTTAGTGAAAATCACCGTATTTTTTAAATTACGGTATTGCTTTTGTTTCACTGCGTTCTTGATATAATTAGTTCCAAAAATATGCATTTTTTATATGTGCTAATTAATTTTGATGCTTTTTTTAAGAAATACGGTAACTGTTCAATAGATTCGTCATTATGAATTATATTATTCATGCCAGTGGCTATGAAGCTTTTTATTACATGGCCCTGTTGCACAAATCGGTTTCTGTCCATCCAATATCAAATTTTTGCAAAGTTGAAATTGCATACAGATTAATATTTATTCAACCTTGCCTTAGTAATAACCTTACGGTTGATCAATTCATTAATTTTAGTATTATTAAAGAAGGGTTCATTTCATATCATCATATGTATAAAGAGATAAGAGATATGTTATGGTATTTTTCAAACAAAGATTTATCTTCTGATAATTATATTATGGAAATATTCTAATGGTATTTCTGGTTTTTAATGGATTTTCATGGACAATGGACATGTTTAAAACTAACTTGGATGTACGTATTTTTGTAGTTATTAGAGGAATGTTTAAAATTTGACTGTAGAATTTGTTCCAGTCTATAACATACCAATTTGTAATATAATATTCAAAAAACTATTTGTTCAGACTCACATTAGCCCTAGAATAAATCAAATATGGTTTAAAATATGTTCAAGTTTATTCAATGTAATTTTGAGACATTTTTTTAAATTTTCCTGCGACTGACTTGCCTTGGAATATTCATCGACGGTTGTGATTATTCATTGATGTAAATTTGTAATTAACAGAAACTAAGTTCTGTAATAAAGGAAATATGATCTGGATGAATATACATGTTGAACAATTGAATAAACTTGATGAAATGCATTAGCGAAATTTGTCATTGATATAAAAATTTTTAAATGCCTGCAGTTGATCTTTTGACGAAATCTTACTGGCATTATTTATGTAATTTTGCACTGGAGTAATTTATAATGTTGATATCATTGGATTAGCTGAGAAATAAATGAAATTGTTTAACAGCTTACAGTTGGGTGGAAGTTTTTTAAAACCCCAGTGAGAAAATTTCAGAAGCGGAGTAGTTTCAGCTTGTGATAAAAAAAACAGATATCATCCTGTAACGTAAAAATGTGAATCATGCTTCAATATTTTTATTCAGGCGTTCACCAAACAGTAATTAAAATAAAAGCCAATACCTACAACACTCACCGTATTTATATTAAATGCTCATTCCTTCGAAATCAATGTATTTTTTAATTATTATCATTTCACTGCTTTTTTGATATAACTAATTCAAAAATATGCCCTTTTATTAAATACGTTAATTATTATTCATGCTTTTTATTCTTTAAGTAACTGACCAAAAAATTGTGTTTTTGTAAATGAATATTTATGTTAGTGACAATAAAATTTTATTACGTGTTCCCTATTGCAAAAATTGGCTTCTGTCCATCCAATATCAAATTTTTGCATGTATCTATGATTACAAACAAAAGTAAATACAAAACTTTTAGGTTTAGGAAGAGTAGTGTTATTTCAAACATGTCTCAATAATGACTGCTTAACGCTGTTGTCCAATGCATTATTAGTATTTTGTATTTTTGAGGTAAGGCTCATTTCATACCATCATCTGTATAATGTCATATTAGACTTGTTGTGGCCTTCTAGGCTGAAAACAATTATTCAACTTATAATATTTCTATCCTGAAAATGATCATGAGTATGAGAAATTTCCAGTTCATGAATTTCTTTGCAACCAATGAGGCCTGAAATATTATCATTTTTTATTGATTCCAATTCTTGATTAACAGACAATAAGTTCTGTAATAAAGGAAATATGATTTTATTGAATATTCTCGAAAATTTTATTATTGTAGTATATTCATATTGACTAGTTCACTGAACTTGATAAAATATACTGTGTTAGTGAAATTGTTATTGCGTTATGTATAAGAGGTACTATAAGGAAATATAAATTTTCATTTTGATGCTTGTAGTTAATATTCTCAAAAATTCTCACTGGTATTATTTATGCAATTTTTCACAGCTGTAATTTGCAATATTGATATCATAATTAGATCAGCTGAGAAAGAAATTAAATATTCTCTGATAGTCGTAAAGTTACTGTCAGCCTTAAAACAGCGTTTTCCAACCTTTTTTGGTCGCGGACTATTTTCTCACCGGCGAAAGCCTTTGCGGGCTCAACGTGGGTTTATTGCAAATGTACTCTGCGTGAAGGAGTAATAAAACCAAACAGAACAGAATTTTAACGAATTTCAAAATCGGAAATTCGCGCAATTGCGCGTTTGTTGATAGAGCCAACTTTTTCATTGTATGAATGGCCTTTTCTGTCGCATAATATTCAATCCATGACAACGACAAGAATATAAAATGTCTTTCTATTTTAATTTAGTTGTGTTAAGGTCACTCGCGGTTGCGTCGACTTATGACAAGATGAAAGCGCTACTTCTCTAATGCCACGGCAATCTGCGAACATAATAATGTGAGAATATATTGCCTGATCATATTTAGTTTTGATACATATTATTTGCGATCTTGCAAATTTGTTATCCCTATTAGAAAAATCCTACTATCTGCTATAAATTTCCAGAAAGTACAAATTGATTTAGTATTTATTAAAAATATAATTAAAAGTATTTTAGTAAATAAAAAATCGCCTTTCTTTAATATTAATTTAATTGTGATAATTTTAATCTGCGGTTGTTGTGTTGACGAAATGGAAGCAATACTACTCAGAAAATATCATGACAATCCGTGGACACAAAAATGCGTGGTAAAGTGCCCGATTATATGTTGTTTTGATTCGTATTTTTGTGAATTTGACAAATCTGAGCTGTTTGTATAACACTTACAGCGCTCCAGTACTGTGCGTACCAATGTGAAGGCAGTAAAGCAAAGAATTCCAAGTGAAAATGCCCTGATTCGGATACTACAGTAGCACCCGAAATTTTGCGATTTGCAATGTCTAAAAAAGCGTTTTTAATCGGTCGAGGACCATCATATAACTTAACCTATGGTGTTTTCCGTTTTATTTTTAGTACTGTGTATTGCCGCTTTTCAATTTAGAAAATTTAGGTTGCTACCATTGACACCTACCAGAAAAAAAAAATTCTTCAATCGTTTGATTAAGCGACGCGCAAGTGGCCTGTCGCGTCACCTGTTACCAAATTTTCGAATAGTAAATTGCTTTCTAATAGTTGAATATTCGAATATATGCCCAGCCCTACTCAGTACCCAGAATTATTGACTCGATTAATGGTACAGTATAACTGTATATGAATAAATTTTCTCCTCATATTTTATGTAAATTGTAACCTAAATCGTAACCTTGCTAATGGTCAAGTTTCGCAGAAACGTTTGCGGCCCGCATTGAATTTCTGGCTCGTTGCTGACTCATTCCAACGCTCCGCGGACTCGGGTTGGGAAACACTGCTTTAAAACAGGGGTGTGCAAAGTGCAAATTGTGCGACCCGCGGAGAAGTGCTAATTTTGAATAGTGCCAGCGGAATGAGTTTTTAATTTTTTAAAATTCGGTTCCCTTTGTGTGGCAAAGCTCATATCCGAGTCCAATTTATTATCTATGCATAAGGCGTTACAATTTCGGCTCAACATATTTTTTCAAAGTGGGCCTTTTAAAACAGCTTGAAAGAAAACGACTTGGAAATGGATATCAAATGCCTAGCACTTACATTAAAGCAAATTTGGATAAAGGTAGTCGGAAAAATAATCCAGCAGCAAATTTCTCACTCAATTTGTTTGAATTGAATAAAAGTTTTCAAACATTTTTGCGTTTCAACTTATCATTTTCTGCAAGGACCTCCAATAATGCCATGAGATCAATAACAAAACGACACTGTTCTGTGTCTGCAACTAATAGAGAGCCTATGTTAAATGAAGGTGCGGCCCGCGGTTTTGGCCCGCCTACGTTGCACACCCCTGCTTTAAAACATGCTTGAATCGGCACTCGACAATTTCCCAAAAGATTGTTGAAGATGATTTGATGCATATTTTTGATAAAGATCTACACAGACAACACATGTCATTATTGTTTGGCAAAAAGTGGAATTGATATCAGACTGTGGAGTTGGCAGTTTAGTAAACTCATTTTGATATTGGCTAGAAACGACTATTTCAAATGTCTTTGAGTTGGATTCAAAATAGATTAATGGCCTAAAGTTTTATAGAAAGTTTTTTTTATACCTAGAACACCAGTAGATTCTGGAATTGTGAGAAAGTTTTAAAAAGTGGAGTAGTTTTTAATTTTGATGTTGTCATCGCACACAAATACTAAAAAGCCAACAGAATTTTTTGAAATCAATGAAAGAAATAGACTTTTAGCGAAAAATACAATCTTTAACCACTGGAAATTTCAAAGCGATTCCTCCAATAGGTAATGAGGAAAGATATTTTTTCACAAGAACATAATAACAAAACAATCCATATGTACACTTCATGTCCAATTAGAATCTAGAAGATCGGGGAATTATATTTTTGGTGATCTGACATTGTCGAGCAATCGTGATCACACTGGATGGTATCCAAGAGTCACTCAATCCAACACCAGATAGTTGGGGTATTCCCCGTTTCACGGACAACAGGCAGGAAGCTGTTCAACAGGGGTGATAACTTTTTTGTGGCTTTGGAGCCAGGCCACACAAAAGGGGCCAGGCCACGGAGAAAATGGGGCCAGGCCACAGAGAAAATGGGGCCAGGCCACGGACAAATTGGGGCCAGGCCACGGAGAAAATGGGGCCAGGCCTCAGAATATTTGGGGCCAGGCCAGCGCAATGGTAATGTTAAGACATCCGTATTTGTTTAGTTATATTTTTGTTTATAAGTAATGTGGAAACTGGTAATGTTAAGACATGTACGGTACTTGTACAATTGAACCGTATCGTATGTTACAACCAGGGAAAATGCTGTATTCGAACATTTACTCATTACAAATGTAGAAGTATAAGTTTATTTCGACTCCATAATCAGCAATAGACGATAAAATAATAGATAAAAACAAATGATAAAGTAACTGATTATAGAATCGGGAAAGCAAACAAAACCTCAAGTAAAGTTTGAAGCCTACATATTTCAGATGGAAAGGTATTGATAAAAGAAGTAGTACGTGTTCGCTCACCCAATGTATTACTTATGTGAGGGGGTATATTGCGAGCGATACATTATTGTAGTGTTTCTACTGGTCACCGTATCTATACATTTATATTCCTCACCGCATTCATTGTCTTTTTACTGTAGCCTATATGTTAAAAAAAACTCAGTGAAATAAGTTATATTTATTGCTTGTTGCATACCTTTTTGTGATTGTTAATTTTTTTTAGCGAATATGTGTTGTTATTTAATTATTTTCATACAATACATGGGTAATAGATCAGTGAATAATTCCACCAGTGACTCAAATGCTATTATTAAATGAAGTCCGTACTGATAAATTGTGTAGTTCTACCTGTATTGCATAGGCAATTGACAGGGGTTTACACGCTAAGATGTTTTAGATTTGTAATACAAATTGCAGGCACAACATATCGGTAGCTGGTATACGCTATCACAACCACTAGTATCCCAATACTCAACATGCAAAAAAGACTACTCTTCTCCGTTATACATTATCCCTAACAGAAAAGATCCATGCATACCAGTTGATTAACTGTTTCATTTATTGAAAAATATGCAAAAAAAAATTGCAAACACCAGATTGGCAGGATTCCAACATACTCTTTTTTTAATTCCCCAAAAAGTGAAACAAATCTTATGGTACTATTGTTGTAAAGTAACTTAACCATCATTACAAACCTGTTATATGAAATAAAAACTATGACTATTCCACTTCCGACAACATTCAGACATTGTGTCCCCGAATCACCTCGCTGTATGAATCCACTTTTTAAACTGCACTTCCCGGCAACAAATTTCAAAGTATTTACTTTTCAGACAGTCAAACATGATTTCATACTATTATGGTTACCTGTAACTTGAAGATCTTTACTAACCTGTTGAAAACCATGAGAAAAAAAAAATACAAAATCATCTCCATAACAGAAATCAAGTATGGCTCCATATACAGATATACCATGTTTCCCCAAAAATAAGACTGGGTCTCATTTCAATTTTCTTCCGAAAAATAACACTAGGGCTTATTTTCGGGGGATATCTTATATTTTTATTTATTAAAAAAACAAACTTAAAAAGTAGAGAATTACGAGATTTTCAAATATACAAACTATGAACCTATATATATTATAACCTATATATGAACCTCGGTTAAATGTGTAAGACTAATCCACACCTCATAACAGAATTTGAGTGTGGCTCCATATTTCTGAACTGCTCAAGTCTGTGGCTCCATTTTCTATCCTGTATTTCCAGGCAATAAATTCTCGGTTAAATGTGATTCAAGCGTATTCTTTTCACTAATAAGGTTTGCCTGTACCTTCAAGATCATTACTAACCTGTTAAACACACATAAAATAAGACTAATCCACTTCTCAAAACGAATTTGAGTGTGGCTCTATATTACTGAACTGCTCTAGTCTGTGGCTCCATTTTCTATCCTGTATTTCCAGGCAATAAATTCTCGGTAAAATGCGATTCAAGCATATTCTTTTCACTAATAAGGTTTGTCTGTACCTTCAAGATCATCACTAACCTGTTAAACACACAAAAAATAAGACTAATCCACTTCTCAAAACGAATTTGAGTGTGGCTCCATATTACTGAACTGCTCTAGTCTGTGGCTCCATTTTCTATCCTGTATTTCCAGGCAATAAATTCTCGGTTAAATGTGATTCAAGCGTATTCTTTTCACTAATTAGGTTTGCCTGTACCTTCAAGATCATCACTAACCTGTTAAACACACAAATAATAAGACTAATCCACATCTCAAAACGAATTTGAGTGTGGCTCTATATTACTGAACTGCTCTAGTCTGTGGCCCCATTTTCTATCCTGTATTTCCAGGCAGTAAATTCTCGGTTAAATGTGATTCAAGCGTAATCTTTTCACTAATTAGGTTTGCCTGTACCTTCAAGATCATCACTAACCTGTTAAACACACAAAGAATAAGACTAATCCACTTCTTAAAACGAATTTGAGTGTGGCTCTATATTACTGAACTGCTCTAGTCTGTGGCTCCATTTTCTATCCAGTATTTCCAGGCAATAAATTCTCGGTTAAATGTGATTCAAGCGTATTATTTTCACTAATAAGGTTTGTCTGTACTTTCAAGATCATTACTAACCCGTTGAACACACAAAAAATAGGACTAATCCACTTTTCATACCAGAATTTGAGTGTGGCTCCGTATTACTGCATAGCACCATGGCCTGGCCTGGCCCCGATTTCTCCGTGGCCCGGCCTCAATTTCTCCGTGGCCTGGCCCGAATTTCTCCGTGGCCTGGCCCCATTTCAGTGGCCTGGCCCCAAAGCCACAAAAAAGTGATCACTCCCTCTCAAGCTGTTGTGTTGTGGGAAATACAACACGGTGCATTTTGTTTCGGCATTCTGGACATACCGGTATAAGTTCATTTTTATTCATCAATGAACTAGGTATATGTGTGAATGCAATATTGAAGAGACTTTATGTCATTAATTTTTGGTATCTTACTACTTACTGAATACTGTACAGCGCGAAACACCGCAAAACAGAGGGAAACTGCGCATAACAGAGGAAAATAGCGCAAAACAGAAGGAAACCAGCGCAAAACAGGAGAAGCAGTTATTACCATATGACGACTCCTGCCACGAAAGAACAACGGTGCTTCTCGCCATGGTTTTATGGTGCTATTTCGGATATTTTTACAAGGTTATGTAGCGGATTCGGGTCTGGTATAGTTTAGTACCACATGCACTTCTAGTTGGCCTGGCTCAACAATTTTTGCATATGTTAATCCTAACCCCAACCTGACTACGTCACCCTAAAATTACGTCATTTGGACGTCACAGCGGCGTAATAAGACCCACCAAAGTATGAGGATGGTCGTCCAAAACGCGCAGACGATCACCCGAAATCGAGCAAGCTAGTTCTCTAGTTTTTTCGTCACAAAGATCACCATAGGAGAGTGATCGTCGGCGTTAACGAGTTCGTTATCGTTGGCGCAGATGCCATTTTGGGCGATTGTAATTATACTTTGGCAAGCCATATCACGTGACGGTGACGTCCTAGTGACGTAATTTTTGGATGGCATAGTCAGGTGGGGATTAGGTATAACATATGCAAAATTCGTTATGCTACACCCACTGGAAGTACTTGTGGTACTATACTAGACCCGCGGATTCTAGGTCATCATGCGAAATTTTATCTACTTTTTTGTTATCTAACCCTAAAGCTAAATCAATTAAAACTGTATCCATATGGAAAATGTTCTAAATTGTGTTACCCAAAATGTGTCACCAGCAGGGGAAGACCTGCCATTACAGCCTACATGCCTTGGTTTGTGTTTTTAATTTGCTGCCGTGGTACCCCAACTAAAAAAATAAATAAATATGTGCCCCAACTTATTGCAAATTTTTTTTCTGTTTTGCGCTGTTTCCCCCTGTTTTGTGTGCTGTTCTCCTCTGCTTCGCGCTGTATTCAGTAAGTAGTAAGACCGTTTATTTTTGGAATGTCAATGGGCTGTTGCATAGAAAATAATCAAAATACTATTTTAGCATATTATGAATCGCAAAAGTATGCGAAAAATCAACAATTTGGGAATATCGAAATTCAGTAAAAAAGGATGAAATAGTTAAAAGTAGAAGTACTATGCGTTCAATTTTTAAATGTTAACTGATAGAAATTTAAATTTATTGAAAACAAGTGAAAGAAATGATTTATTATTGTATGAACACATGGATGATCTCATACATAGATCAATCATGATATGACATTTTTTATGCAACACCAGCTTTGATGAATATATGGGAGGATTCAAATGTCCAAATTTATGCATCATTTTGATTTAATTCATAGATAGATAGTGAATAGAAAAAAATGCCTAAACACCCACTTTGTGAGGCGCAGTTCTTACCACTTCATGGCAGCTCCTGCCACGAACGTACCACGCCGTCTCTTGCCATGGTTATTAGCAAACCGTGGCAAGTGTGTATATACCGCGGCGATGGCAAAAAGTACTGCCGTTACCGCGGCAGCTTTGCCATGGTTTCAGGGCAGCTTCGGAAAATATTTACCGGTATGCCTTATTACCATGTATGTTGCAGTATCTGGGGTTTTTGTACTATGGATAATGGCAGGTGAGTATGGTATCAATGTGCCTCATTAGTGCGTTGCGACTTTGGTAATTTCAGTTACAGAGTCGTAAGATTTGTGAGCTGTTATCCATGCAAGCCTCTGTCTTTTAACAATCACTCTGACTTTTTGATAGCTAGATAGTCTGCCAGTACAGCAGTAGGGTAATGCCAGAATGCGGTACCGGTAATCTAGGTACCTTACTGCCCTATTTCTGTATCTCCAAATTTCTAGTATTCACGAGGTACCGTACCGTAGCCTACGATAAGTTGAATTATATTTTAATTTGGCTGTGTAGACTATGTGTACTGAAGTATCTACCAGTATCTTCATATATGTTTAGATCTTGAAACACCTTATTAAGTAATAAATGGCAGATACTTATTTTAAGACAAAATCAAAAAATTTTGATGATTTGTGCATAAAAGTGAATGATTTTTACCAATGCATACTATGTATCGGAGTATCATTTACAACACCAGGTGGATTTCAACACCACCTGAAAACTCAACATATCGAATATGCTGTTCATATCATCAATGGGGATGAAAGAGGTATGTATACAGTATTACTGGTACAGCCTATAATTACTGAATATTTTCGTTGTGATGACTGGTCATTTTATAAGTCGGTATATCTTCAAATATTTTAGCTTTCATTATGCCTTGTAGAAGAGATTGTATGAAGCGAGGAACAAGTGCTTTGACCAGGAGTCACTATCATTGTCCCTCCTGTGAAAAAATATTTGGACGGAGAAATTCTATGATTGACCACAGGAGGCTTACTAAGAGTAAGGGTTAAAACTATTTTGTGGCTTATTTCTTGCAAATAGAGTACCTAGCTATAACACAGTAACTTTGGAATTTCAATGTTTTGTGTAGATTGTTTGGGTGCGATTGAAAGTGAAGAAGTCAGGGATATGGACATAGATTCTAAAAACAAAAGTTCAGAAAGTCTATGTGAAGGTAAGCTAATGATTGAAAAGATGTTCTAATGGATATTTAGCAAGTATTAGGTATTGAGTTGGTGTCCGCTTATAGATATGAGAGCATAAATAATTGTTTATTGTATGTCAAGAAAACTCGTGCATTGAAATTTTGTGATTTGTATCTATTTCTTTACCACTTTTACATGATTCATTTTCATTCGATATTTTTTTCACATTTTTAGACCTTGTTCGTTTACATACTTTTACTTTACAGGTACTTTCAACTTTCAATGCATACCTTGTGACAAGCGCTTTAGGCATCAGTCGTCATTGAGGCGACATGCTCAACTTAAACACAATGCAACTCAGCTTTTACCGAGCGTATGTGTTGACACATTCAATGGAATCTATATGGTTGCTCAAAGTGGTTCTGGCCCACTTGCTCCAATTCATGTTCAAAAGCACACATTGAAACAAAAAATTATGTGCACTGATGACGACTGTATTTCAATTATCAAAGCCATTTCAACAGTCAATCCAGGAATCCAATGTCGACATTTGGACTCTATCTCTGAATCTTCAATTTTAACGACAAACAAACTGCAACTGTCATCGCTAAACCGACTAAGGGAATTTAATATATTGAATGATTCGTCGGTTCAATGGTGCAAAAATATGAAGGAAATCAGTGAAAAGGATTGCTGCACTCTTGTAGCCCTTGTTGATTTTTCAACAATGGGTTTCGAAACAAGAACAATCTATTTTTCCGTTTACACTGAAAAAATTCAATATTTTGCACCATTGAAGAGGGTAAGAGTTTCTTTCAATAAAGATAATGGGGAATTTTCGTGCCTTTGTCCAACCTCGGGCATGAGTTCGACATGTTACCATGAGGCTGTAGCGAAGTGGTGTTTATTGGAGCAACAACCTGAATGGATCAAGCGCCCTTCCAGGTTTATTTAAAGCATTTTTATACATAATAGGTGTATTTTCTTTTATAATGAATTATATTCTGCAGTAGTATTAGTTATATAATCCAAAATATTCACCTCATCTTTCCTTTCTACCAGCAATCTTACTTAGTAGCATGTGTGCTTCCTTGTTTTATTGGACAGATTGGTTAAATGCCTAATTTTTTATTTCATTTTTATGTTGTAGCCCAGGGGTGGCCAACACGTTGATCGACCGGTTGATCGCCACGTTCTGAGTGGTCGATCTCGTCTGATGTTTAGAAAATTCGGTAACATATCTTGAAAAATTGCGTTTAACCAGTTTCATGCAGCGCATGTTGTGTGTTTTATAATAGAAATAATGCAGTACTGCGCACACGCTAAATACGATATACACATATAGTCCTTGAACCCAAGCGAGGCCGACTGAACAAATTATTATGCGATATGCAACGAAAGAAAGTTTTGCCACTGCCAAAAGTAAGAAAATGAGCGTTCCGAATGTCGTGTCGCCTGAATCGAGTATTGAATATTGCCTGAACTAACGTAGGATCGTACGATAACTCTTGCGCTCTGTGGAAAGTAGTTGTCTCACTCCGGGAGTAGTGTGATAAATTTTATTCTCAACTGTAGCAGTCGCATCAGAATGCCAATTTTTCCTAATTCTAGGCGAGCTAAGAGGATATCAGGAAGTTTCAACAATCATGTAACTGTTATGGTTTGCGAATATTTATTTATTTTTTGCTATTTAGATAATACATGGATACTAAGCAAGTTTTTTTTGAGAAATTCAACACTTACGACTGAAAACTAGATTTTAGTCGATCGCGGTCGCAAGTAGGTTGGCCACCTCTGTTGTAGCCTATTCAATATTTTTTTATAAATATTTGGATTAGGTATTTTTTAACATAGTAGAACTTGCTTTGGCAAGATGCATTTTCTGATATTTCTCATTTACAATGCTTCACATCTTTTACAGTATTTGTCATACACTGACTGATAATATGGACTATATGATGAAGTATTTTTTAACAAAAAAAAGAATTCCAGCTGAAATACCTCAGCGTCTTTTGCGTGACATTTCTCCTCCGCTTTTGCTGACTCCCTCTGAACAAAAATGTCTTAAGTGCAACGAGGATTTATGCATCAAGAATAAAAAACGAACAGTAGCATATGGAATGGGCCACATTTGGAAAAGTATGAATGCTTGTCATTGTATGGTTTAAACTTCTTATTGGTATAAAATACGAATTTTGTATTTCGACCAAATAACTTTGCCTAAGTCGAAACGTTAGATAATAGCCTGTGATATTATACCCAGATATTTAAATCATGCTTCTATGTTTTATTCCTTAACAACTATTTTTACGAGTTATTATAAATGTTTGCACAGCAACTGAATTATTCATCAAGGAATGTGCTGAATGTGGAATGGAAGTTAGATATCAAGAATATGAAGAAGGTTTTCATAATTTTGACAATAGTGTTTTATTGAGTCTCAAGTTGTGTTGTTATTTACTGCGTGGACTGAAAGTGAGTTATTGATTATTGCCGTTTACTGGTCTATTATGGACAAAGCAGCTCAAAGGCGTGTGCTAAATTCACATAAATATTTGTTGTATTGCATTATTTGTTCTGGTCAAATATGGTTTGCAAGGTTATACTATAAAATACAATTTTAATTTCACTGTTTAGAATCATATCTCAATCGAGAGCAATCTAAAAATGTTGTTCATCGAAACTATTCCTTATAATAAGATCAGGAATGCGTTCTTGCATTTTTTGGCTCTCCAAGACTATCAATACGACTTTTGTTGCTTGAAATGTGGAATATATCCAACAGTGCTGATATGTGATGGTAATTGGAAAAACACGTGCAGAAGACCAGGTAACATTAGCAACATTATTTGGCTGCGCATTTAAAACATAGCTGATGAAATATCACAAGCTGTAAATTTGGTATTTCGTTTACATACAGTTGAAGCCGTTGACAAAACCCAAAATACTTGTGACCTCATTGATGTAGACGCAACTTGGGAAAAATATCAGATGGAAATTATAGGAAGAGGATTTTATGGTCAGGAATACATTTACTTACTTGAATTATGCGTACAGATCTATCTCGTGGACAATCCGACAGTATCAATACCACGTTGTTTTGTTTAAAAACATTCAAGTGGCCTAGTTTATCATAATTATGGAAATTTGACACTAAAATTATTGATTAACTTTATTTGGTTTTTACCTAGCTTTTATTTTAAATTTTTCTTTGCTTTTGTTCACGTTTCACATGTTATTTGATAGTTTCTGTATTAGTTTATGTATCCAGTTCACTGATCTCAACCCTATGAATAACCAGGCTGTAAGGAGAATCCATGGAAAGTGGAAATAATGTACAACACAGTTGCACCTTGGATATCTCCAGAATGCCGATTTTCAAGTGAAGTCCCAAATACAGAGCATAGGAAAGGATTTATTCTTACCAAGCCAGTTGTTGAAAAGCCTCTAGCCTACTCCAAAGTCTCTCATGAAGATATTCTTCAAGCTATAAACTCTCCTCTTGTAGGCATACTTTTTTCTACCTTTTTGTCTCACAAATAGTCAAAAATGACCAAATGCCTCGATTTAAAAACAAAAATTTGACACTGCAATAATTACAATAGTTTTTGTTTTAATTTTGGTGTTTATACTGTACAGATATATATATTTTAAAACTATAGCTATATATTTAAAAACTATTATTTGAGGCAATTGCTCTTATTTTGCAGACATCTGATTCTCGTTTGATAGACTTGTGTGAAGTCTTGGGTATAAGTAGCAAAGGGAGTTCAGAAGACCTTGTTAATACTTTGAATGAGCTGGTTCTGTTTAAGGATGTATGCCCTAAGATGTACAAAAGCATAAAACATTGCGGTGGTTGGTATTATTGTTTTATTAAAGAAATGTTTATCTTTCTTAGGTCTAATGTCAATGGTTGCATTTTTGCTGTATTTATCTTTTCTACATTATCGCTATGATTTATTACAATGTAATACTAAAGAGGAATGAATAACTTGCTCTTATTTATATCTTGTGCAGCTGACAATGTTTTGGGATTTTGCTGCATGATCAAATGGCTTGAAAGAGATTTTCATCATTATTTTTTAGGAGGGATTGTACATTTTCGTTGCCCACATGGGATATGCTATTATATGAAATATCTTCTAAGACAGGAAAGTGCTAGAGATTATATTGACGGAATATTGTCCCTGAAGAGACAACCTCATGCTATAATATCTGACATTGCTTCCCAAGTGAGTTCTTTTTGGTTTAAGTCACTGTGGATATACATATTTTTAAATATTCTATATTTGATATACAAAAGTATTCACAAATAATGTGTAATTTATATAAATATTAAGGGAACTTTGATACTGTGTATTGAACTGCAGGTCCTTTCTCCTTGTTTACTTTCTACTTCGGATCCGTATGTGGTACTCCGAATATGCGCTATTCGATTAAGTTATCTCTTGTATTGTTTGAAGAAGTTAGACCATGATCTAACGAAAGCTCACAAATATACTTACTGTTTCGTTGAAAGAGATCATTTCACTTATATTAATATGTTTTGTTCATTCCTCCAACTTTGGTCAGAATACTCTTCAAACACTATTATCTGTTTTCAGGTAGCCCATCATGGCGAGGCTAGAAAAAGGGGTATTTTTGGGCCTGATAAAGGAATGCTGTTTGCATATACTGACAAAAATCTTGAATTGGAAAAACATGGCTCTCTACCACAGGTTAAACTGGATGCTCATAAAAAATACAGCCTCTGTGATAGGTTCCATACAAGATCGAAGAAAAAGACCGCAGAAAATTCTTTTCGCAACTTGAAGTACTGCTCTGATTTGAACATAAATACCAGTGTGGCAGAGCAGGAAAATGCTCACATGGCAAAAGATAGGCAAGCTTCCATCTTATTCAACCACCCCTCTTTTTTTTAATATATTTATATTGTGAAGTGAACCAGGGTATGGTGGCCTCGAAATGACAGTACAAGAGCTTCCGAAACACTGTTGTATATGTGACCTAAATCAATGCACAATATTTAGAAAACTGATGACTGAGGTTTTCGAGGAATATCTTTCAACAAACCAATTTTTTGTCCAGAGGGTTTGTTTGTTTGCTAGATGGGAAATTTCTCCAGTTCAGATACCAATTGTGGCATGTCGTATTTGACATTTTTCATACTATTCAGTGATTGGCCATTATTACACAAATGCTTCAATCGAGGATGTATTGATAGTTTGCTTATTGAAAAGATATTGTTAATGGTAGATGGATCATATTACTATTTAACTCATGTTGTGATGTACATTGTCGATTATTTTGAGGCAATAAAGCATGACCATTTAATGTTAATAGGCAGAAAATTAATTTGATGCTATGACACGTATAAAAAAACTCAAGATAGTTGGAAATTGATATTTTACTGAGATGAATCGCTTGAATATTGACATGTTTTAAGAGTTCATGCTGTGCGAATATGTTCGGTAAAATGCTTTACAACCTTACTTGTAGATCTTCAGTTTGCTCTATGGACACTACCAATTTCCTTTGGCTTTCGCGAGTTAGCATTAACCTGCGTAATAAAGACATAAACTCAAGATATGAAAAAAAAATGAAGACTCAATTTGGAAATAAAATTCGGAGGAATCATGAAGGAATTGCTATACCAGATGTTAAAGGTACATGATTTTCATGTTATTGAGTAATGTGGATATATTTTCTCACTACACACCTCATTTTAGGTAACGTTTTGGATGGAACCAGTGGATCGGTCACAGAGGTATGCATGTATTATTAAATTTGTTTTCATGTGAATGCATAGTATTGTAAAATAAAAGTAGAATAAGACATTTACGATTTATAAAGGTCTGCTTTTGCGGTTTCCGACAATATCATTAATCAAGTATAAAAGATATCTTTAAAATGTTAATGGCTTTATGTTATCCCATTCTTTCGAGTTATCGTAAATGTACAAACCTGTAAATGAATTGTAGCAATTTCTTAGTTATACTATGGAATGCTTTTTTCTAATATAAGATTTAGGAAGGAATTAAACAGAATTCTATTATATGTGTCTTATAATTCATGCTACTACCTACCTACATCGATTATATTTCCTGTGGTTTGAAAATTTAGGAAGAATTACTCATCGACGAAGATGATGAAGCTATGAATGAGGTAGTTGCCAACCCTGAAGACAATGTGTACTCTGAAAATATAGTGAGATAATTTTTTTCTTGCTCTTACCGCTTTTGTATTATAATGCATTGTATCGAGTTTGATATGTGGAGTTATGAATTTTTTGCATGATGGTATTGATCAAATTATCTATGCCAAGAGTCTCCAAAACGCTGCCCATGAGGCAATTTTTCGGCCTGCGTCACGGTTGAGATTTTTCCACAAAACTGAAATAGTACGATGTTCACTATGGGTGAGTTTTATCATGTTATTTGACATCAGGAGTCTGGCCTGACAAACTATAATAGGTGAAACAAACATTCCACCCTATTCCACTTTATTGCGCTCATATTTCATTGTATTGTTTTAATTAACTTGTAAATTCAAGAATTTCATTCTGCATTATTTATTATAACGAAATAAACGAGTTTCGGTCAGATAATTGTGTTCGAAGAAAGCTTCGCAAAGTTAATTTATTGTGTCATATTTTTTTCAAATTCCTACTTCCTATTAAAGCAGAGTGGAATGACTACTGGAACAGTGTCACAATATCAAGAAGATCAGACATTTTGGTAAGTATTTGCACTTGGAGGATGAGTATTCCATGTGTTTCAACGATGTAATGATTAAAATGAATATTTAACGATGCTTTATATGGTACATTCTTCAATCTCATAATATGCTGAAGCCTTCAAAGAAGTTCATATTTCTATTAAAATGTCATCCACAATTTTCAGTCTTTCTTACTTTATCTTCATACTTATGGGTCAAACTTTTCATTGCAGTTCAGCAAAAATGAAATCAACTTCATGCAGTGATGGTGATGGTAATATTTATGACTCCGAGAATAAAGGTGGGAGTTACTTTGTTTATCGTTAAGATGTCTTGGTATGATACTTATCTCTAATTATTCATTTACATTTTTCAGATAGTTATGAATCAAGAAAATGTCTTTTTCTGCCTGCCAAATTTAATGGTAAATTTTATAATATTCATTGTATTAAATTTTTCTTTAAAATTTGATATATTTTGGTAATTGTCTGAATGATAGTTTTTTGAGCAATAGCTGATCTCCTTCTATATGACAATACTTTGATTTTATGAGGTTATTATGAGGCGTTATTATTCAATGAATGATTCAGTTTTGTTATCAGTCATAGCGTTGCAATTACGTGTTACTGATAATGCTATGCATAATATTATCTTCAGACATACAGAAATTATGGAAGTCAACTCATAGGAATAGGATTGAGTGTGTAGTTGGAGATACAAAGAAAGGGCTAGACAAGGAGTGTATGTGCCTTCTTGAGGGTGACAGCTATCTTGATGATAAAGTGAGAAAATAGAACGTGAAAATTCCTTTAAAAGTGTTCCACCCATTGTAGAGTTATGTGTGTTTAACCGTCATTGAGGCCTAGTGAGAGAAACAATCTATACATTCGCGATAAATAAAGAATTCAAATTTCATGGGGATTAGCCATAGATTAGGTTAACCATTGAACAGAAATTAATCTTTGTCTTGCAAGGAAATTCAGCAGCAGCGCTAACCCTGCCAATAGAAGTAATATACCGAGGAACATTTTGAACGAATATTTATATAAAATGATTTTTAGCTGTTAAGAACTCAGTGTGTACATAACAAAGGAACTGTACAGCCATGTTCATAGTTTGGAAATCACTCAGATGTTATGCATGTACACAAGTACTAATTTATACAGGAGTATTACCATCAGAATGTAACCATCATTTCTAGTTTGTGTAAGATTGTTTATAAAATTGAACTTATAGTTTTTCAATAATTATTTTTATTTCAAATGCTACCAACTTTGCTGAAGATAATAGATGGAATAATTGCAGCTCTTTGTCATAAGGTATGTCTTTTAGTATTGTTCATCTCTGTATTCCATGTGGAACTGTGACATCTCCATAAATTATATTTCAGTCCGAAATTTCTTATCAGTGACTCAGTTTATTATTATGTTAATCTTTCTAAATCAACTTGTTTTTAGTGGACCAGTCATACTCAATATAGCGCTCTGTCTGCATTATATTCCACAATGTGGTTTTGGGAGGGGATTTATCGTCGAAAGTACAAAAGTTTGGTAAAATAACATGTTTATTATTTTTGATCATCGTTTATTCGCTTTCGTTACCATCCTATTTTACATCCAGGCCAAGTTGACTATTGAAAAACCAACTATGAGTGCTGTGAACCATGGCAATCACTGGACTCTAATGGTAGGTAAATTGCTAGATCTTTGTTAATTTAAATGAAATTCTTTTGGAAAATTTTCTTCTCAAATGCAATTACAAAATGTTTCAATATATCACGTCAAAACAAATATGGCATATTCTGTATTGCTCTTCAAACCAGAAATTCTTCTACTCTTGTGAACAAAGTTTCATGTTTTCAGATTACAGATCCATCTCAAGGGAGTGTCACTATTTATGACCCTGTTGGCCATGAAGAGAGTTATGCTGAAACGCTGATGGAGAATTGGAGGTTTGTGGTTTTCTGCTTGACTAAATGATTATTGGCTTGTAAACACTCACAGATTCATTTTAAATTATCATGCCCTTATTGAGTTCAACGATAGAACATCAATGTTTTAGTCATGCATTCAAATCTCTACTAGTGTTATCTGAATTTTAAAACATCAAAAACAGATTACCGAAACTGTATGGATCGTACGAGTTTTTTGCACTGAGATTGCAAGCTAGGTATGAAAGCTCATATTAGCAAGAATATGCAGTTCTTAGAACACTTCAAAAAAAAAGTTAAGGATCTGAAATTGTTCCTATGTGTTGTGGGACTAATCAGGGCTGTTCTTTTTTTTTACGTTTTCTCCCAGGAAATTTTGGAAATACCATGGAGGTGACAAAAGAGATTGGAGACTGTTAACAAACAAGCATAGTGAACAAGAAGATGGGTTTAATTGTGGAATTTTGGTTGTGAAGGTACATCGGGTCCAATTTGTTTTTATAGTGGTATTATTAAACTGATAAGGATGCACACAGGCTCATTACGGTAGATCTTTAAATTTTCATTTATATTTGTGAGTAAACATTTACTACTAGTAGTACTTTATATTGATACCACCACCATTCAACTGGAACCTTATTTTTAAATCATCTAATTGGTGCAAATCTATAGAAATATGAGTTGTTTTATTTTTTTACATTCTAGGCTGCCGAAGCAATCTTAACAGGTTGTACAACGGATTTCAATCATTCGACAGGCATCTGTAAAGTCTACAGAATCCATTTTGGAGACCTTCTGTTGGAAGCCACAGGTGCATTATAATTTTATTAACTAGGTCTAAGCATAAGTCATTTTTATTCAAGTGTGGAGAGCAGTGCTGGAAGTCGAGTAACAACTAGCACCATAACATCTATGCGGTCACGGATATGTTGGTAGCACACAGCTATATTTTGATGATATTTAGAACTTTCTTTTGAACATGGCTAAGTGGGTTATAAAACTCAGAGCCCAGAGCTTTAATTTGATGATATTGAAAAATGGAATGGAAAAGGAAGTTAATTAAGTATCGGATTGAGGTCAATATTGATCGTGTATGCAAAGAAATTTTACTCATTTTTGCGGTTGGTTAGAATCTGAGGAGGAATATACATGACTATATTAGTTAGATATTTGCAATCCTACATTTGTTTTCCTTCATCTTTTAGATGTTGATGAGCTGGCACACTTTTGTGTGGGCTGTAATGGCAGGACTGCCCCTGATGGTGGCACACTTTGGGTAAGGTCAAACATTTCCTTATGGATGCAGTTTTGATGGATAAAGTAAAGTAATAATTTTGTTGTAGGTCGAATGTGATGGATGCGAAAGGTGGTGCCACCAATATTGCGCAGATTTTGCGGGTAACGAAGAGTTTTTCTGTGAACACTGCACATAAAACTTAAGTTTTTGTGTAATTTTCTTTAATAAAATTTAATAACATGCACAATGTCATACTTCTTTTTTGGAATTTGAAGTTCGCTAGTTGAGGTTCCTCATCTGCCTGTAAATATTATAGAAATATTCGAGAATTGTCTTAACAAATAGTTGACATATCTAAGTGGCTTTGTCATAAAAGGATTCCAGTGTCAACAATGGAGATAGTGAGTGTGCAAGAAGCTGTAGGGGCCAACTGTAGAGCTGTGGTACGCAATCAGCTTTAAATTATTGCAACAACAAACCCTTATGTTGGGTAATTTATGAGAGCAATACCCTCTCTCTTTTTTATCGCATGCAATCCATTTCTTGTTTTCACGGATTGCCCTCACCCGCCACTACACCCCTAAAACGAGAGAGACTGGCATGTTTTCATTTTAAGTTAAAAGTTATCTGTCTGTATTGGGAAATCAGAAACGAAGAGAAAATAATATATAATTAATGCAACTGGTTATAATTTGTCCCTGAAAAAATGGATGTAGTGCCACATTATAAAATACTTCCATTCCCGTTTTCTTACAAAGAGTGGCTTTTTCGGGGTAAAGGAAAAATTCAAGTGGTACCGGTTCGCAGAAAGTAGAAGGTTGAGAACCCCTACTGTAGATGAATCGCCTAGCAGAGTAAATGCAATTTTAATCAAACCCAACCGACACAATTTTACTCTGGTAGTACTGCGATCTAATTTGAATCAATATGACTAAAAAAGACACAGCGCAAATGATATACAACATTATTTATTGCCAGAGGAAGTAATGGCACCTTACTTCCAACCAGCCATTACTTCCTAACCAGAGTTGGATCAATTACACTAATTCAGTTCAAATACAACTACTCCTGTACTCCCTTAAATGTTTCAATTACATTACAATTACTCCGTGCAAAAAATATCAAACTGCATTTACAATTATAACATTTTGGTTCGTATTTACATTTTCCCCTGCTCAAGAACTGTTGGATTGCACTTGATGAAGATTAGGCTGCGAAAAGTTTCTGAACCCAATAAATTTCTTCATGCTGTATAAAAGTTATCCGCAATTGAAAAAACTCTTTCTGACAGGGCTGTGATGAAGCCTTTTTTGAAGTTGTTACAGCCTGCCTCAGTGCTGCTCAATGATTTAAAAAACTCTGACAATGGTGCAAGAAGTGGTTCAACACATGTTTCGGAAGAGTTTGTTTGATGTTCATCCATTTTCAAAATACTAAGATTTAGTCTAATTGAAAGTGTAATTGAGCCAGAATTTTAGCAAATTACAGTTACGATTACACAGAATGAAAATGCCTCCATTCAGTCATTACATTACAATTACATAAAAAACTGTAAAAATGATCCAACTCTGCTTTCAACTGCACCCTACCGGTACCTACTTCAAAGCAATATACACCCAAGGCTGACTTCATTTGTAACGCCAAATCATTTCCTTATTACTCTTGAATGCAAACAACACTGAATGCTAATCTCGCTTCTTCAGTTGATGGCAGCAACCAACTTGTCGCCGCGCTCCCCGTTATCCCGCCGTGGTAATGCGCAATTAACCACAAGGTTCCCCACTATCTTCCACTGTTCATGGCGAGAAATCTTTCGCTACCACAGGTTATTCCTACCTGCCGTAACCGCGGCAGCTCCTGCCGTGGTTACGGCAGCTCTTGCCGTGGTTACGGCAGCGTAACTACGGTTCATGGAAGTATAATTTCACCTGCCGTGGTTTTCAATTTGCTGCCGTGGTACCCCGCCTCACGCCATTGTTTGTGGCAGCTTGAAAGTTAGCCGCCGTGGTTTGGTCATTGTGGCCATGGTTTGGAGATTCCGCCATGGTTTTGCGGCAGCTTCAGATGCCGCGAAATACTTAAAACTGCACTTGCACTTTGTTGTCTGATTTTCTATCTAAATTAACTAAATCGATCAATTATTGGTAAATATATATAAAATGTGTGCACGAATTCGATGACAACTGTATGATAATATAGATTAACTTCTTTTCAATTGACATATATTTTATTATATATGATACAAAACTTCAGTGATGGTATGGTTTTATATTTTAATTGTTACATATATTGTTTGAACTTGTGGGGAATGATAACTTGTGCTATCGATTGGGTTTCTACAAGATCAACTACTTTTCCGTTTTCTATGGTTTTGCGTCGGTGGATCCGTATGCATATAATGCAAGGATGCTGTAGCGAGAGTGAAGATAACTATCCTGAGTAATTCAAAAAATAGTCTTGCTGCACACTAATGAGTTGTTTGAAATTATGAAAGTGTTCCGCTTGGCATTGGAATTTATTTGGCGAGAAAAAAAATGTCATAGTCAAGTTGATTGTTTCCAACCGGTAATATATTCAACAGATATAAATGCAAAAAACATGCGAAAGAGTAAAGAATATAATTTAAGACAGGCTAATGACGGAATGAATTTCATTAAACATTAGTTGTTTAACATGCCCAATTTGCCCATATAGAGTATGATACCAGTACTCAAATATGAAATGAAACATATACTATCATAAGCTAGCATTTGGATAGGCGCATTATACTGCAATATATATGAATAAATAGATAGGATTTACATATTTATAATAATTATTTATTTATAATAAAACTATGTTTAAGTTTCAGTTCAGGTTTTTAGGCTTTGATACATCTCGAGAACAAACCAATTTAAACTATTATTATTACATGATACCGGTACTTGCATTGTACATTCCACAAGAGAATTGTATTTTCAGACATATAGACTTAATAGGTGTTTTTGATGTTCTTGGTACAGCAACGTTTATCTGTTCTGTTGCCAATTCAACAGTTGGTTGAACAAATTTTAAGTTTTTCTGTTTTGCTCAGTTCAAGCAATTCTGGTATATTTAAGATGATCTGGATCATGCAGTTGTACTTTTTTTTTGTAATATTGAGGTTTATTTTTGATTGACTTTAATGTCTAATTAATTACCCTATCTTTAAATTAAATATCTTTTTCTATTGTTTCAGGTCTTTTCAATAATAGTAGTAGTATCATAAAATTCTTTAAAAAATCAAACCAAACCATCTCAAAAATGGAAGAAAAAATCAATACAGATTCTAAAGAACATGCTGTTGAAATTTTACAACAATTAAATGAATATCGTAAAACTGGACGTCATTGTGATTTCATGATCAAAGCTGGATCTGAGGAACTTCCTGTTCATAAGAATATTGTGTCGGCAAGTTCAGATTATTTTAAAGCGATGTTATCTCATGAAAATGTTGAAACAAAATCTGGTGTTGTTGAAATAAAGGAATTTGATGAAGTTTGTGTTAAAAAATGTGTTGATTTCATCTACACTGGGGATGCTTATGTTGCCAAAGAAAAACGTGAAACACTCATGGGTGTCGCTCACATGATGCAACTGCAAAGACTTTGTGATAGTATCACAATTTTTCTGGAAGATGATCTTGATCCTAGATCGTTTTTTCAAACTAAAAAAATTGCAAATAGGTACAACTGTAAACAACTTGAGGAAAAATGCAATCAATTTGCATTGCAGCGTTTTATAGAAATTGCCCAGTCTGATGAGTTTATGGATCTTGATGAAAAATTTATTTCATTTCTGATGGAATCAAAGGAAACAAAAGCAAAGGAAGAAGGGAAATGTAAGATGTTGTTAGCATGGACCAAGCATGATATTGATGAAAGAAAGGAATGTTTTCTTAGTTTGGTGATGAAATTTCAGTTGACAAAAATGACTTTGTCATATAGAAGATTTCTTGTTGAAAATGAACCATTGATATTTGAATCTATGCAGTCTATCCAGTCGCTGACTTTGTCAATATTAGACAGCCATCATGGGGATATCAGCTCAAAAGATTTTAATTTACCAAAGAATAAACAGCTTGTTGTTTTTGATCAAACTTCTCAAAGAATGCATTCCTATGCTGTTGATGATAAAACATGGACACCAATGCAAACCATAGATCAAGCAATTATGCAGAATTCAATATATTCTGCTGTAGTGATGGAATCTTACATTTATGTGATTTGTACAAATGGATCGTTTTATAGACTTGAATATGCTGAATCAAATGCAAAGTGGGAACAAATGGCAAATCCAAATCTTCAGAATGCATGTGCAGTTGCACTAGATGGTTTTGTTTATGGTATTGAATATGGAAATTACTCAAACATTATGGAAAGATATGATCCATCAAATAATAGATGGACCAGACTAACAAACAAATCATTGATTCTATGTGGAGAATCTTTGTTGGCTGCTGATGGAAAGGTGTTTTGTATTGCAGGATATTCTAAGCAGCAATATCGAGCAACAAACCAAGTTGAAATTTATGATCCCGTCACATCAACTTGGTCAATGGATAATAGATCATTGAATGAAGCAAGATATTATGCTTCTGCAACTGCTACAGAGGAAGGAATATATGTTATGGGAGGTTGTTATAATAATAGTGGTTCAACTCTCATTACTGTTGAATTTCGTTCATCTGTAACTAAAACCTGGATAATATTGAAACCAATGAAAAATGCAAGAACACAGTTCAGTAGTTGTGTGATTGATGAGAAAGTTTATGTCATTGGTGGGAATGGAAATCCTGCAAATATAGAGGAATATGATCCTGGAACAAAAAAATGGAAAATAATTGAAACATTACAAGAAAAAAATTTTTTTCCAAGAGCAACTGTCGCAATTTCTATATAACATTGATTGCTTACTGAAAATCCCTGTTTTTCTAATTTTTTTCAAAATTAATTTTTATCGTAAGATGATAGCCTAATTTTTGTGGGCCATAATACTCAACCAAATAATTTGAATTTGTCGGATATTTTTTCATTCATCTTGTGTTCTAGTAATGTATTAAGATTGAATATATGTTTTGATATCAAGTTTACTTTTTCATACATACATCCAACTAGTATCTGATTGATAATTTGATTGCCTGACCGCTTACATATTATCTAATGTTATTAAGAAATAGTTTTTCATTTTACTTATTTTATTATATTATTAAATTGATAATGATCACATTTTGAATGTATTGAAACATTTTTTTTTTCATTATTTCATTCAATTTTGTGACATTTCATAAAGTTGGTGATGACCACGTTCAATTTTAATTTATGTTCCATGCTTTCATAATTTAAAATTCTTTTATTCACACCGACTAAATTGTTGATCAAAAGGGGTTAATATTAAATAATTCTTTCCTGTAGTGAAAATCACTGTATTGTTTCAAATTATTGATTTTGTTTCCACTGCTTTCTTGATATACCGTAATTAATTTCAAAAATATGCATTTTTTAAATGTTTTGATTAATATCTCTGTTTTTCATTCATGAAATAACTGTTTAATAGATTTGTCATTGTAATATTCAGGCTAGTGGCTATGAAGTTTTTTATTACATTGCTCTTGTCGTACAAAATTGGTTTCTGTCCATTCATTATCTATTTTTTGCAAAGGTAAAATTTCGAAGATGAAAAACTTTTTCTTATCAGATTAATATTTATTCAACCTTGTCTTAGTAATAACATTACTGGTGTTCACTGTTGATCAATTCATATTTAAAGAAGGGCTTATTTCATATCACCATTTGTATAACGAGATGAGAGATATGTTATGGTATTTTTCAAGTTGACCAACAATAATTTAACTACTGATATTTATATTTCGACAATATTTTAATGGTCTTTCTGGGTTTATATGGATTTTCATGGACAATTGAATTTCAATGACTGTATTTAATTAGTTATAAGATGTGTGTTTAAAATATGACTGTAGAATTTGTTCCAGTCTATAACACTTGTATGCTCCATACCAATTTTGAAATATATTGTATTGAAATATAATATATTGAATAACTCGATTGTCATTATGACTTCCGAAGAGCTTTAGTTTAAGCAGTCAGTATTCGACTTCATTCACTTATTTGATCAGACATTGCCTTTCGTTATAGTTTCATTTTTTTTATTGTAAGCATTGTTTTATGAAGCAAGGTTTATTTTTGATGAACTGTAAATTTTTAATTTAATTATAATTTCTCTATTGTTTAAGATATAAAATAATAGTGGTATAATCATAAGCAGTACTTTATAAAATCAATCCAAGGCATCTCAGAAATGGAAGAAAAAATCAATACAGTAACTAAAGAACATGCTGTTGAAATTTTACAACAATTAAATGAATATCGTAAAACTGGACGTCATTGTGATTTCATGATCAAAGCTGGATCTGAGGAAATTCCTGTTCATAAGAATATTGTGTCGGCAAGTTCCGATTATTTTAAAGCAATGTTATCTCATGAAAATGTTGGAACAAAATCTGGTGTTGTTGAAATAAAGGAATTCGATGGAGTTTGTGTTAAAAAATGTGTTGATTTTATTTACACTGGGGATGCTTATGTTGCCAAAGAAAAACGTGAAACACTCATGGATGTCGCTCACATGATGCAACTGCAAAGAATTTGTGATAGTATCGCAATTTTTCTGGAAGATGATCTTGATCCTAGATCGTTTTTTTCAAACTAAAAAAATTGCAAATAGGTACAACTGTAAACAACTTGAGGAAAAATGCAATCAATTTGCATTGCAACATTTTAAAGAAATTGCCCAGTCTGATGAGTTTATGGATCTAGATGAAAAATTTATTTCATTTCTGATGGAATCAAAGGAAACAAAAGCAAAGGAAGAAGTGAAATGTAAGGTGTTGTTAGCATGGACCAGAAATGAAATTGATGAAAGAAAAGAATGTTTTCTCAGTTTGGTGATAAAATTTCAGTTGACAAAAATGACTTTGTCATATAGAAGATTTCTCGTTGAAAATGAACCATTGATACTTGAATCTGGAAAATCTCTTCAGTCATTAACTTTGTCAATTTTAGACAGTACTGGGAATTTCAGTTCAAAAGATGTCAATTTAACAGAGAATAAACAGCTTGTTGTTTTCGATCAAACTTCTAGAAGAATGCATTCTCATGATGTTGATGATAAAACATGGACACCAATGCAAACCATAGATCAAGCAATTATACAGAATACATTATATTCTGCTGTAGTGATGGAATCTTACATTTATGTGATTTGTAAAAATGGATCGTTTTATAGACTTGAATATGCTGAATCAAATGCAAAGTGGGAACAAATGACAAATACAAATCTTCAGTGTGCATGTGCAGTTGCACTTGATGGTTTTGTTTATGGTATTGAGTATGGAAATTAGTCAAACATTATGGAAAGATATGACCCATCAAATGATAGATGGACCAGACTAACAAACAAATCATTGATCCTAGCTCTTGAATCTTTGGTGGCTGCTGATGGAAAGGTGTTTTGTATTGCAGGATATTCTAAGCAGCAATATCGAGCAACAAACCAAGTTGAAATTTATGATCCTGTCACATCAACTTGGTCAATGGATAATAGATCATTGAATGAAGCAAGACGTCAAGCTTCGGCAACTGCAACAGGGGAAGGAATATATGTCATGGGAGGTAAAAATGTTGATGGAAAATCTCTCACTACTGTTGAATTTCGTTCATCTGTAACTAAAACCTGGATGATGTTGAAACCAATGAAAAATGCAAGACAATATTTCAGTAGTTGTGTGATTGATGAAAAAGTTTATGTCATTGGGGGAAATGGAAATCCTGCAAATATAGAGGAATATGATCCAGAAACAAAAGAATGGAAAATCACTGAAACAATACAAGGAAAAAATATTTTTCTAATGGCAAGTTTTGCAATAAATATATAACATCAATTACTATTTTATTCGTACAAATATGGCTCTCATAATCTTATTGAATATACCTATCAATTTTCCTGATTTAATTTGTTTGCAGAATTATGGAAACTTGTCATTTGTCAATCATTTGTGTGTTGATATTTAGATTGAATAATGTGTTTGACAAAAAGTTTTATTTGATGATTTTTCTTCTATACATTTAGCTCAAGAATGAATTTACAGAATGTTTGAAGATATAGCTTGAATAATTTCTCTTTACAGATAGTCAATATCAATATTGATAATTCATACCTATTTTATTTGGAAGTGACAAGTGAAAATTAATTTCATATTAGTAGTGTTGATTTTGTATTGATTTTTTATATCATTCCATTTAATATGGTCAACAATTTAATCTCTAATTCCTGAAAATGTATCATTTTTCAATATTTTATTCAATTTTGTGTTATGTCAGATTACAGGAGCTTTCCCTGTAATAATTTTTTATGGGTTGTTATTAGGGCCCGACCGATACTGCCTTTTCAAAACCGATACCGATAGTTTTCTAAAACTTGGCCGATAAACCGATACCGATGTTACCACACAAAAAAAGATGACTACAAGTAACAAGCAACACTCTGATAATTCTGTGTTAACTCCTGCAATGATGACAAAAAATTGCATAAAAAAATTTAGAGGTCCTTAAAATTGGGGTTTCGAAAACTGTCGCGTTGACTCTGTTGAGTGTTGACAGTTGAAATTGCACATACTCTCAATACTTTATTTACTCAATTCCTGTGAATTCAGTTTTAATAAGGCATGCAAAGCCTGTAGGTGCTATTTTAATCCCATTATCATTAGTCTCAACTCTGGAGTTTTTTTGTGTAATTTTCAGTAAAATGATTAACAACCATTAATAAGATAAAATTGTTGCCCAAGAAATTTTAAATTGAATTTAGGAAGGTCTCGAATTCGGAGCTAGGGATGACATTATTTTATGATGATCATATTGTTACTGTACAACAGCCATCAAAATGCAAGAGTACAATTATTTGTCATAGTAATAGACATATAATACGAAGTATTGCCAGCATAGGATTCCATTGAAAGCAGGTATTGCCATCGTAAGGATCTCCCAGCATGTGTTTCAGCTTCAAGTTACCTGTAACATGTTCCTATGATTACTGACTCAACAGCTTCAAATCAATTCTATTTATAGAACTAGCATTTTAAGCCGAAACTAAATTGCTTTTTTTCCCTTGTGTACTCTCTCAAAAACGTCATTATCGATAATAACATTCCAGTTATGGCCATACATGAAATGTATAATTACACGCCACCGGGCATTAGGAGAGACACCTTTTAACAAGGGATAAAACTGCTTGCCCGATGTAATTTTGACACTTTTGCAGTCACATGATTGGCCGGTAACTATCGGTAAAATAAGCCGATACCGATAGTTCGAAATTTATGAAAAACAAGGCCGAAATATCGGTCGGGCCCTAATTGTTATCATATCTCTCTCATTAACTCACATTAATTATTTATGATGGATCCTATCTGATTTTAGTTTCATACAATAATTCAAGTTTTTGATCTTAATGATCAGGTGGGGGTTATTTATATTAAATGCTCAATCGTTTGAAATCACTGTATTTTTTAATTATTATCAATATCATTGCTTTTTGATATAACTAGTTTGAAGATATGCATTTTTAAATACGTTAAATATTATTCAGGCATTTTATTCTTGAAGTAACTGATCAAAATTTTGTTGTTGTTGTTGTAAATGAAATATTTAGGTTAGTGGTAATAAAGCTTTTATTACATGACCCCTATTGCACGAATTGGTTTCTGTCCAACCAATATCAAATTTTTGCAAATCTATTATTACAAATAAAAGAAAGAACAAAACATTTAGGTTTAGGAGGAGTAGTGTTAATTCAACCATGCCTTAGTAATGACCTCACTGCTGATCACCGTTGTCCAATGCATTATCAGTATTTTTGAGGTGAGGCTCATTTCATACCATCATCTTTGTAACGTCATAACAGACTTATTGCGGCCTTCTAGGCTGAGAACAATTATTCAACTTCTGATATTTCTATACTGAAAATG
Organism: Styela clava; assembly: GCF_964204865.1. Classification (NCBI taxonomy): domain Eukaryota; kingdom Metazoa; phylum Chordata; class Ascidiacea; order Stolidobranchia; family Styelidae; genus Styela; species Styela clava. Next base: position 23,296,918 of record NC_135250.1, read on the forward strand.
AAGATGATTTTGAGAAATCTTTGTGAATTTCTTAATGAGCCATGAAATATTATCATTATTTATTGATTTCAATTCCTGATTAACAGGCAATAAGTTCTGTAATTAAGGAAATATAATTTTATTGAATATTTTATTATTGTAGTTGTTCATATTGACTAATTCACTGAACTTGATAACATATACTGTGTCAGTGAAATTGTCATTGCGTTATGTATATAAGGTACTAGAAGGAAATATAAATTTTCATTTTGATGCTCGTAGTTAATCTTCTGACAAATTCTTACTGGTATTATTTATGCAATTTTTCACAGCTGTAATTTGCAATATTGATATCATAATTAGATAATTAGAAAGAAATTAAATATTCTCTGATTATCACGAAGTTCCTATTGATATTGGCTAGAAACGACAATATTTCAAATGTCCTTAAGTTGGATTCAAAATAGATTAATGGCTTTAACTTTTATAAAAAGTTTGGTACTCCTGAAGTATGCGCACTAAGATGTCGCATAACCTTAACCTGGTACACAACCTGAGTTCAGCATACTTCAGGAGGTCCAAAAGTTTTTCATACCTAGAACACCAGTAGATTCTGGAGTTGTGAGAAAGTTTAAAAAGGGGAGTAGTTTTTAATTTTGATGATGTCATCGCACACAAAAACTGAATCCTAAAAAGCCAACAGAAATTGTTGAAATATATGAAAGTAATATAGTCCGGCAGTTAAGGGGACCTTTTTGGCCCAAGTTTGATTTCAGACATAAAGTTTTTTTTATCTGTGATTATTCATCTTGGGGTCATTGCCCATCATTTCTACATGGGTGTGGAGTTTGCAGCCTTAAGCAATTTTTTTTACGGCTCGATATTTGTATTAGTGTTTTTCGTCAAACCTGTGCATCATAATGACGCACAACCTGAATCATAACCTGTTAAAATACTATGTTCAGGTTGTGCGCAATCTTGGTGCACAAACAACGCAAGCACCAAATTTACTAGGAAATAAAATCAAAAACTTTTAGGTATTTGTTGAGCTCAGCTTTGAGTCGCGACCCATATACAGTATATGGAGATACTGTCGAAACATACGCGTAAAATAAAGAGTACTATTTCGAAATACCCGTTTTTGTTGCAATTAACAATACAAGCCTGCTAATGCAGTCGCCAGTGGTTCAAGTGGATATACACCCGGTGGAGAACAGTCAATTATTTGTTGGCGAGAATTGTTATGCAGCAGGATGATCACGACGACGCAATGAAAGATAATGATATCACGAGAACAAGAATGAGAAAATTGCTACATTTTATAGTACATCCCCGGGAAAGAAGTAGTTCATTCTTATGTTCGTTCCATGCCAATGCATTTCAAACTACCAAAGACTCTCAACACTTTTGCTTCTTCTCTTCTATAAAAATACATTGTTATTATATATTCGCATTTGCACCTGTTTGTTCGTGCTCCCAGATAACCGATCAGCGGCCTCCAAGGAGGACGGGGTCCCCTTTTAAGAAACCCTGTCATAAACTAAAAGAGGCGACCGTGCTTCTCTTGCCTGTTGTCATGCTGTCGGAATTCAGCAACAACAAAAATTTCACGAAAACGGATGTTTAAATTTTATGATTTTATTAATATTCTCAACAATGAATGATATACGGGTGGTGAAATGCCAAGTTATTCCAACAACATGATCATGTTTTGCAATTTACAACCAATATTTTGTATGTAACTTTGTTTGACAGAGCCCCAAGAGCTCTAACCTCAAATATCAAAAATGTAAGGCCAAAAAAGTCACACTACAACATTGTCAAATGTGCTGTATTTACGATATATAACAGGTTTACCAAAAAGAATTACATGAAAAATGGTGAAATAAAGATCAATTCAGCAATATCTACTTGGTGATATGTATCTGTTGATGATTTTATGTGTTTGTTTCGGAAGTTTAATAACAGAATTAATTGTGGTTGTTGGGGATGTTTTAAAAAAGGGTTGAATGGGAAAAAGTTTTCACAAAATGTCAAGGTTTGATAGTAGTAGAGAAGTAGAAAAAATACTCCCATGTTTTTTTTTCATTTGATAACCACGCCACAGAACTTCCCCGATAAGTCTACGCAGCAATTGCGAGAGGCAGAAATGACAAGATGGGATTTCATCGCATTGCAAACTAATATTAGCAATTCTTATATATATTCGCGCATTCCCATCTGAACAGCGTGGAAAAGAATATACCCATCTACAAACTTTAAGAACTATGTCAGATGAGCGTCATATTATCGAATATCAGTAAAGGAATAGTACAATGGGAAAAGACAAATAAGGCGGAACTTTCAGTAGTATGCAATCAAATAATCTTATTGTAGAATATATATTTAAAAACATTTCGTCACGCCAACTGTAGTTCGAAACTTTTTGTCTCTGGCTGAGCTTAGATACCAATTGGCACTTATGTAAACTGGTAAGACTGTCAGAGGCACGCGATGGAGCAGATACTAAGAGTATCCATCCCCCAGCTGTCATTTGAGTGGGTACTGCTGTTTTTATTGCATGTTACTGATCTTTTTGTATTAAAAATTTACTGGCGACACCGATTTAAGGATGTTGGAAATCAACATGCAATATTACAAAACTTACTTTCAACACGCGGTTTGAATGAATGAAAAAGCTGAAAGTAGTATTCTTCAGAACAGCATACAAATTCTATGGAATGAAATCATACATAAAAGCTCGTCAAAAACCTATAGCTCAATAATCAAGTGGAATTTGAAGCATGTGCGCGTTACTACGTACAACCGAAGCACGCAGGAAAATGTGTGTGATGTACTAGTATTCAAAACGTTTGACTCAACTATGTTGGCATAACAGGTGCACATCTCGGTTTTGCATACGCATACCTTCTATCTCCACAAGGATATATTAATTTTGGCAAAGTCAATGCAGCACTGAAAGGTTGCGGTTCTTACAAATAAAAACACGTTACACATCTTCAGATATCGGTGGATGGTTTTACATGGCCTTGTTCGAAGTGAAAGACGATCTTGGCTTGTATTAGTGAAATAAACTACCATTTATTCTACTAAAATTGAATTTCTGACATTGTAAGGAGTTTCAATGTTACTATGTATGCAAAACTAAACCATGTAGTTATGAAATAATTGTTTTAACAAAAAGGCGCTCCTGAAGTATTCGTACCAAGATGGCGCACAACCTGAACATTGTATGTTTACCAGGTTAGGGTTCAGAATGTGCGTCATCTTGGACCGAATACTTTAAATCCACCTAAAAAAATGGCTCAACATTATATACTCCACACCCACCTGGGTATCATTATATATGTCATATACATTATATCTAAACAATAAAAAAAACTTTATGTCCCAAAACAATGTTAAGGCCCGATTCTGCCGGACTAATAGACTTTTAGCGAAAAATACAATCTTTAACCAGTGGAAATTTCAAAGCAATTACTCCAGTAGGTAATGAGGAAATATATTTTTTCACAGCGACAACAACATATTAACAAAACGATCAATATGTACACTTCATGTCCAATTAGAAGATCGGAGAATTATATTTTTAGTGGGGTGTCATTGTCGAGCAATCGTGATCACACTGTATGGTATCCAAGAGCCACTCAATCCAACACCAGATAGTTGGGGTATTCCCCGTTTCACGGACAGCAGGCAGGATAGTGTTGTGTTGTGGGAGATAAAACACGGTGCATTTTGTTTCGGCATAGACGGCTTAACAAAAGGATTTTACGCCAAATTTTGGAAGTCAAATAAACCAATTCTACTTATTCTGTACCAAAGCTTTCATGATATAGGCGAAATGTCACATGATTCAGCAATAGGTGTCATAACACTTTTTATATAAAAATGGAGACAAAGATGATTTAAAAAACTGGCGCCCAATATCCTTGTTGAATTTCGAATATAAACTTATAGCAAAATTATTGGCTAATAGATTAAGAAATGTATTACCAGAACTAATTGGACAAGATCAAACTGGATTTATTTTTGGCAGAGTAATTCATGAAAATTTTAGGGATGACATCTTTTGGGCTAACCAACAAAACTTACCTCTTATTATATTTTCAATAGATCGGGAGAAAGCATATGACATGGTCGATCGAGAACTAGTATTACGCCTTTTACGAAAATTGGGCTTTAGAGAATATTTTTTTAAAATGGATTCGAACCCTGCACCGTAACATCCGTTCGAAAATTATTACGAATGGCTACTTGTCACAAGATTACCTGTTAACAAGGGGAGTGAGACAAGGATGCCCATTAGCACCATATTTGTGTCTGTTTATAGCTGAGCTTTTAGCAATCAATAATAAATCTGATAAAGATATTTTGGGATTCAGCAATTGTAGTGGGCAAATCGAAATTCATAAAGGGTACGCAGATGATACAACTCTGACTGTAACAAATTTGGCTTCTATCGATGAAAGTCTTAAAACATTAAAACATTTAGAAATGGGTACGGGAATACGAATTAACAAACAAAAATGTAAAATTCTATTGTGTGGAAATGGAGTTAATTGGAATATTGGCCCAGAATACAAATGTATTGAGGTCAATAAAGATGAGATTAAAATATTGGGGGCATACTTAGGGAATAACACTAGTTCCATTGAAAAAAATTGGAACAAAGTTCTTAATAGTGTCCAAAGCATAATAAATCTGTGGAGGGCCCGAAATCTTTCTATAATAGGAAAAATCAAACCAATTGAATAATCAAATTATTGGTCATAATATATATGTTGCAAACAAGCTACATCTTATCCAACCTATCCCATGGAAAAAGATTTGGCAAATAAAAGTACCCAATAAGTATAACGAACTAAGCTGGAAAACCATACATACTGGGCAGCCTACCGCAGATAAAATAAAATATGGGGTTAGGAAAGAATCGGGCATATGTGTATTATGCGATAATGTAGAGGAAACTTGTTTTCATCTCTTTTTCGATTGTGATTGGACCCAGAATTTTTGGGGCTGGTGCAATATAGGACAATTTACTCCAGACCAAATCATAGCCAACAACATAGAAAACAAGTCTGTGTTGTTGACTGTGATTTGTGGCAAATCAGCAATCTGGCAATACAGAAACTCTGTCAAATATGATGCTAAAATGCAGTGTAATTTAAGAGCAATTTTCAAATGTAAAATACTGGGATGTATGAGTTTGATGGACAGTGAATGCAGGAATAATATTATGCAATACCAACACAATGATGATGTATTGAATAAATCCATCATGTTATAATATCAATTCCAAACTAATTAAAAACCAATACTCTGCAATCATTAGCCATCTCACGACTCCGGATTGTGTACCATAGTTACTAATTTTGGGTATAATTTCTACTTTTTTATACAACGAAAAATAGGGTTACATAGACTGAAAATGTAGAGAACACCTAATGGCATGATAGGTGTTCTTCTGATTATTTGTCTAATTCTTTAAAAATTTGTTTTTCATGTTAAATGCTAATAATGTATAAACTTAAAATATATGTTGTATGGTATAATGTTTTCAATGGTCACTGGATTACATGGATACATGGATTGCCATTTCATGAATGCGGATACAATTTAAATTGGGTTTTTAGATCAATACGGGTAAATGTATCTGAATTGTTTAATATTTGACAATATTTATCTATGTATTGTATACTTATATGCTCTATAATATCACCTAAATTACCTGGAAAATTGAGATTCATGCAACTAAATTGGAATATTATATTTGGATAAACCAAAACTATCATTTTCATAAATCCGAATTGGCAATGGATTTAAATTTGGCAAAAAAAAAAAAGTAAGGCAGTGGTTAGCAACCAGGGTGCCGCGGCACATTAGTGTGCCGCAGAAAGATTTTGGTGTGCCGCGACGAGATTTCATTTTCGAATTTATTTCAAGTGATTCCAATTGCCAATCACTTGAATTCCACAAGAATTATCCCATGGCTCTTGCTAACAAACAGAAACGAAAAATTTAGTAGGAGTCGTATTTCAGGTATTTGGGTATTGTTTTAATTCTAAGTTTTGCATAATGCGCGCCAACACCTTTTCGTAAAATTGAAAATGTCAAAAAAGGTAACAAATTACTCTGCGAAATTTTGTTCCAAATTCGACCAAGAAATTATTATTTGACTATTATTTATTTGACTTTGCAGGATTTTTATTCACTATTTAATACGAAAATAAAACAGATACAATAGGAGAGTAAAATCATAAGAAGGTCAACTATCGTCTTTATAAATATCCGCATCCCTGCGTCAGAAATCATAATATTGTTAGCTCAAAATTGGGACAGTTAATTTACAATCGGTGGGGAGGAAGATCAAACCCGGCGTAAAAAAAAAAATCAGAATAAAATCCTGAATTCACTCTTTAATAGTCGTCTTTAAAATATGTCGCCCATATAAATGTATAGTTCTCCCAGGAATATAAAACCAACTGTTGAGCAAGAAGTAGTTCTTGTAAAAAGAGAGAACGGGCGGAAATAGCTCATCAACATTAGAATGCCTAGCATGTGTATAAAAAATACCCAGAAAAAATACTTGGAATATCAAAATTGGACTAATGATGTACCGTAGATATGGGTATTGGTTGATTTTTTATGCAAATGTTAATTTTCTGGGAATGGGATCTAATCTAATCGAATTTGGAGGGAAAATAATCAAAATTTAATTCGATCAATTGGCGTAAAAAATAAATTATTATAACAAAAACATGCCTGTATCGCACATGGTTGCCATATTGTCATTTTTTCTGCCAAATTTAGCAATTTTGTTATTTTAAAGTACGTTTAGACATTTGGCGTCGGGATTTCCGTTTGATATTTTGGCATTTGTTGTAAACTTAGTTTTGCATATTACAGTGTTATTTGTCGGGTTTTAGTTGTGTATTTGAAAATATTCGAAAATTAAATAACTTAATTGTCATTATGCCTTCGGATATTCTGAGGAGCTTCAGTTTAAGCAGTCAATATTCCACATCATTCTTTTCATAGCTCCGAGATTGTGATGTGTACTTTTTTGATCAGGCATTGCCTTTAGTTATAGTTTCATTTTTTTCTATTGTATTCATTGTTGCATAAAGCAATCTCTTTCAATTATAGTTTTTCTATTGTTTAAGGTATTATTATTAATAGTGGTATAGGCATAAGCAGTACTTTATAAAATCGAACAAAGTCATCTCAGAAATGGAAGAAAAAATCGATACAGATTCTAAAGAACATGCTGTTGAAATTTTACAACAATTAAATGAATATCGTAAAACTGGACGTCATTGTGATTTCATGATTAAAGCTGGATCTGAGGAACTTCCTGTTCATAAGAATATTGTGTCGGCAAGTTCCGATTATTTTAAAGCAATGTTATCTCATGAAAATGTTGAAACAAAATCTGGTGTCGTTGAAATAAAGGAATTTGATGAAGTTTGTGTTAAAAAATGTGTTGATTTCATTTACACTGGGGATGCTTATGTTGCCAGAGATAAACGTGAAACACTCATGGGTGTCGCTCACATGATGCAGCTGCAAAGACTTTGTGATAGTATCGCAATTTTTCTGGAAAATGATCTTGATTCTAGATCGTTTTTTCAAACTAAAAAAATTGCGAATAGTTACAACTGTAAACAACTTGAAGAAAAATGCAATCAATTTGCATTGCAACGTTTTAAAGAAATTGCCCAGTCTGATGAATTTATGGATCTTGATGAAAAATTTATTTCTTTTCTGATGGAATCAAAGGAAACAAAAGCAAAAGAAGAAGTGAAATGTAAGATGTTGTTAGCATGGACCAAACATGATATTGATGAAAGAAAAGAATGTTTTCTTAGTTTGGTGATGAAATTTCAGTTGACAAAAATGACTTTGTCATACAGAAGATTTCTTGTAGAAAATGAACCATTGATGTTTGAATCCATGCAATCTCTTCGATCACTGACTTTGTCGGTTTTTGATAGTCATGGGGATGTCAGTTCAAAAGATGTCAATTTGACAAACAATAAACAGCTTGTTGTTTTTGACCAAACTTCTCAAAGAATGCATTCTCATGATGTTGATGATAAAACATGGACACCAATGCAAACCATAGATCAAGCAATTATACAGAATACATTATATTCTGCTGTAGTGATGGAATCTTACATTTATGTAATTTGTATAAATGGATCGTTTTACAGACTTGAATATGCTGAATCAAATGCAAAGTGGGAACAAATGACAAATACAAATCTTCAGTGGGCATGTGCAGTTGCACTTGATGGTTTTGTTTATAGTATTGAGCATGGAAGTTTCTCAAACATTATGGAAAGATATGATTCATCAAATAATAGATGGACCAGACTAACAAACAAATCATTGATCCTGGCTCATGAATCTTTAGTGTCTGCTGATGGAAAGGTGTTTTGTATTGCAGGATATTCTAATCAACAAGGTCAAGCAACAAACCAAGTTGAGATTTATGATCCTGTCACATCAACTTGGTCAATGGATGATAGATCATTGAATGAAGCAAGATATGGTGCTTCTGCAACTGCAACAGAGGAAGGAATATATATTATGGGAGGTTATAATATTAATATTAACACTATTGATAGTGTTGAATTTCGTTCATCTGTAACTAAAACCTGGATGATGTTGAAACCAATGAAAAATACAAGAGCAGAGTGCAGTAGTTGTGTAATTGATGGGAAAGTTTTTGTCATTGGTGAAAATGGAAATCCTGCAAATATAGAGGAATATGATCCAGAAACAAAAGAATGGAAAATCATTGAAACATTACAAGAAAAAAATATAAATCCATTGGCAACTGTTGCAATATCTATATAACATCAATTACTCGTACACTTCAACAAATATGGCTCTCATATTCTCATTGAATATACCTCAATCAATTTTTCTGATTTACTCTGAAAATGAATTTGTTTGCAGAATCATGGAAACCAGTAAATTAATCATTTGCGAGGAAATATTTAGATAGAATAATTCCTTTGACAAAAAGTTTTATTTAAATATTTTTCTTCAATACATTTAGCTTAAGAACGAATTTACAGAATGTTTGAAGATATAGCTTGAATAATCTCTTTACAGATAGCCAATATCAATATTGATATTCCGATTGCTTGGTTAGTTAATTATTACCTATTTTATTTGGAAGTGACAAGTGAAAATTAATTTCATATTGGTAGCGTTGATATTTTATTGTTTTTTTTATATCATTGCATTTGTTATGGTCAACCTTCTAATCTTTAATTTTTGAAAATTTATCATTTTTCAATATTTTATTCGGTTTTGTGTTATGTCAGATTACAGGGGATTACCCCATATTACTTTTTATGGTATGGTATGAGTTGTTATCATATCTCTCTCATTAACTCGCATTAATTGTTTATGATGGGCCTATCCAGTGTTTTTTTTTTATATTAAATGCTCATTCCTTCGAAATCACTATTTTTTTAATTATTATCATTTCCTGTTGACGTGAAAATTAGAGTTAGTTCCCAACTTCAAAATACAATAGGCCAATTTCTTTCCAACGTCAAAGACCAATTGTCCCTCTATCTACATCGAGAGACAAAAAAAAGTCTCAAAACCCGAAGGAAAGAACACCAGCAGGATGTCAAACAGAAGAAATCGTAAGAGTCTGCTCTCAAAACAAGCCCTTTCTGCAGATCACAGCATTGACTGGGAGAACAACATAATACTGGAGGATGAAACCTACTACAGGAAAAGAATATTTCTCGAATCTTATCACATTATCGATGAAAAGAACTCTGTGAATGATAAAGAAACTACTTTGTTCCCACCTGTGTATAGGTCATTGTTCAGAATGCAGTGGTTTCCAAACTTTTTTGTACCATCGCCCCCCTACAGTAATTTATGCAACCTCGTCGCCCCCCCCACGGCACCGCAAAAAATGTAAAGTCAGAAACGAATATAATACAGACCAAATAAATAAAGAGACAAATCATTGTTCATAGTGTTTGTTGTTTCGATAGCAATAGCTGAATAGTGTCACTGCTGAAAACCCCTTTTCGACTATCCAGTGGTCGGCAACTTTTTTCAAGTGACGGACCGGTAAAGCCTGACCAAACTTTCGGCGGACCACCTTTATACAAACATACTAAGCCTATACAATAAATTATACACATTAGGAAATTCATGTTGACAATATACTAAAAAACGAAAGTGATGCTATTTGATGTGATATCTGTATTTGTTTGCTGACCATTAACTGTTCTCATATGGTCATCCAGACTACTTTGATATTTCCGTTTTGTAGTTATCAATATTGAAAACCAGGTCTCACATTAATAAGATTCGGGAAAGGTATTAATGCCTGAAGTATAGACCTTCTGACTCTGGTCTGGGTATTGATTGATGTTTGTTTTGGCAAAACTATTTTTGCCCGATGTGCTAACTTTATGATTATCCGGATTCTGAAGTATAAAATTAGCACTGAATAGGCATGACCGGATAGCAATGAGCCAGTAGTGGAGTAGTCACGCTCTTAGCGAGAATTATTTTGTTGCAGACATCTTATACCCAATGAGCATATATGCTCATCGCTTGTACGGACTGATGAGAAACATTCTTTTAGGGGCGTAGTGGAAACAATTGACCCAGCATTATTGCGACATACTGACATAGCAAATGTTTGTGAATTGTTTGTCTGGTTAGCTGTTGTTTATTATTCGTAGGGTTCGTGTTTATATATATGGTAGAAATTTTATTACGGTCTTGTCTGTTTTTGTGTCACCTCTTTGCGGACCGGCGATAATCTTTCCGCGGCCCGGTGGTTGCCCTAATGACCGCTGGTGTTCCTGGGTCATTTTGACACCCCTCTATATCTTTTTTAATATTTCACCAACCAAAAATGCCAAAAACATCATATTAACGGCATCTCGTCTTATGACCACGCAGAAATGCCTTTATTGCCGAAATATTTAATCACTATTTTAAATCAACATTCAGGATTGGCACAATCTCACATTTGTGAGGTTCATCTGTAAAATAATACAGACACCATAGAAAAGATAAGAAAGTTAATTATCGTCTTAATAAATATCTGCATCACGGTATCGATAATAATATTACCATTCGCTTAAAATTGGGACGGTAAATTTACAAATCTTGATAATAATAAAACAAATATTAAAGCCAATGCAAATGTTATTTTGGGCTCTTAATGTCTTTAACAGCTGTTGCCGATGTGAACGCACGGGTAAACCCGAAATATAAAACTTCGATGTCCGCCGACCCGCAAGAATTCATATTTGCAAAAAGAGAAAGAGCGGGAATATAGATTACCAAATCCTGGATATCGCCGCCAAAACGATCGCGGTGGCAAGAACTATTAGCGATTATAACGGAATCAACCAGTAAAATGGCTTTGTTGCCGATTTTTAATGTTTCCAACGACATTCTAGACTTCTGTTGTGTATAAAAAATATTCGTTATCCGACTATTCGCTACTGTTAAAAAATATTCGATTTGAAAGAATATTGAATTTTGTCCACCCCTACTCGCATATCAATGAGGAATAGTTGTGTTTGATTTATCGTGACTAGATAATATTAAATATCGCAAAATTCCGGAAAATGCCAAGTGTTTCTAACATTCGTGGTTACAATAAAATGGCACTTAATACGACCTATGTATTTTGTGAATTTGGTGAAATTTGCGAGATGCTGCTGAAAGTTTCGTCTAATTAGAAAATCGTGCACTTTGGTCACAATTCATCGATATCATTGATAGTCACATGACCACTCTCGTTCAAAGAAACGCACTGCGTAGTATTCCAACATCAGGTTTCGAAGAAGCCGCTGAGCGTTTTTGCCGGAGAAGCGGAATAGGTGTGCTTGTATAAGAATCATATTATAAACTAGAATTTTGCCGTTAATGCAAAAGCTTCATCTTCCATGTCTGCACCACATAGGTTCGAATTCTCGCACGAAAATATTTGTCAATTTTGAATTTTTGACCTTCAATATCGAAAAAAGTGCTATTTCGCAGTACCTTAAAAAAATTGGAAAGTGCTTCGCATTTTTGGCAAAAAAGTGCGCTAATAGTGAACACTGCCCGTAATATCTTTGTTTGCGAAATGGTATTAATTTCATTCCTACATTTATTTTTGGTTTCAATTTTTGATCTTTGAATCTTTTTATGAATTATCATGTAAATTTCAATTTTGAAAAAGAGCACCATAAAGATAACCATTTCAGCCTTGTATCATACAACCCTCAAGCAGGTGCCATAAATGAAATATACCTGGAACAGTCTCATTTAGTAAGTCGGTAAATTAACAACTACCCTGCACACTGTCAAGCACCTTGCATTGTACGTTGCAACTCCCCAGATTTGGCGAGTTGCTAATCAGTATGCATCTTACATCAATTCGATATACGGTAACGTAAGTATATCACAACAGTTACAGTAGTAGTGTTGTTACTTATCGATTTTAATCGGTAAGTATGTTGATAGGTATTTGTCTGTCTGTTAGATGCACGCGATATCTCACGAAAGCAAGATTGAATCTGCTCAAGATTTTGCATGTGCATTCATTATATGCGTACCAGGAGCCTATTGATGAATTATGTCGTATAATTAGCGAGTTATTAATTAATTAGTGATGGGACACAAGGTGTCACTATGGAGTAAGAGCGCTGTTTTGGAGAATCCCATAACTTTCGATCGATAAGTCTTCGGTCTCTGACCGTTATTCACGTTTCAGATATTGTATCATTTATTTATTCAATTTTTTTTAAATGTATCCTCTCATATCTTGTTAATTGCTTTTGTTTCTTTGTTTGCAAATTGTTTTCAACTTCATTTCTATGTAACATTTATTTTTATTCTCACTTATTGATCTTTGAATCTTTTTGTGAATTATCATGTAAACTGTAATTTTGAATTTGATTCATTTTGAGTATCCTATTTTGTTCTTAAGTAAATTCCAAAATTTTGTTTTGTAGATTGATAACTGGTGTAGTGGTCACTCTGTTTGTTAGTGACGAAACAAGGTGTTCAAGAGTGCTAGTTGTATTTATCTCCGCTATACTGTCATTATGGATCACACTGACTAGCTCAGTCACACACTTTACATATAAAAGAACACAATGTCGGTCATATAAGTAAAAATCTTAAGCATGTACTGATATATAACTGGAACAGTCTCACTTGATAAGTCGGTAAATTAACAACTGCCCTGCACACTGTCAAGCACCTTGCGTCCCACATTGCAACTCCCCAGATTCGGTGAGTTGCTGATCAGTATGCAGCTTGCACTAATTGGATATAATTATATCACAACAGTTACATTAGTGAGACACTACAGTTTGTTCAGAAGCAGAAACCCCTTCTTTTGTTGTTTATCTACATTCGCTTTTTACTAACTAAATACAATAATCAAAGTTTTTGAGAAGATTTGATTTGAAGTAGGTTAAGAAAGTAGGCTCTTTTAACAATTGGCGTAATTGCAGCAACTGTTCCGCTTGGATTTGGAGGCGATGAATATGTATTCTTGATTTGCTGCTAGACTTTATATGTATTTTGATTGTAATAAATAAAATTTTACTCTACGCCTACGGGATTTTATATCAACTCTTGATATTTTTCTAACGGCGATAACGAGTTCGCAAGATTGCAAAAATACCTATCAAGACTAAATACATTAGGCGGTCCACAGATGACCTTGGTATTTTAGTAGAGTAGAAATGTTTTTATTTTGGCATAAGAACACGCAACCGCGAGTTACGTTGGACACAACTCAATTATAAGAACAATTTAGGGTGCTCCCGAAGTATGCGTACCAAGATGGCGGACATCGGAACGTAACAGGTTAGGGTTAGGCGATAATTTTTTTCCAATTTTCCTTATTTTAGTCCTATTATCAGTTCGAAGACTAGCCAAGAGCCTCCCGTAGTATTTATATCTAAAATTATGGCCTGACCTAGTACACATATTACATTCCGATGTCCGCCATCTTGGTTCGCATACTTCGGGAGCCCCAAATTTAGAATCTGGTGGTTGTTATGGATTGAATATTTTGCGGGACAGAAAAATCATTATACCGTGAACAAGAGAGCTATGCTCAAATATATGGACACGTAGCGCCACCCAATGGCAATAATTTTGATGACGTCATAGCGAAAAAAAAAGTAATAGCCTTCTGGAGAAAAATTTTATCTTCAACCACTGAAAATTTCAAAGCAATTGGTCCAGTATTCGAAGAGAAAAGCGACTTTTTAAAAACGTGTCAAAGAACAAGAACAACAACAAGGATAACAAGAACAAGAACAACAACAACATAATATTGAAACGATCGTTATGTCCACTACGTGTCCAAAAAGGCGGCTCTTTTAACAAGCGCGTAATCGCGGCGACTGTTTCAGACGGGGATGGGAAATTTTACGGCGTCTTAATTAAGCTGTCGCAGAACCAGGTGGCTCGGCGGTGTGGCGCATCGTGCTAAGCGTTAGGAATACGCTCGCCAGCGCATCTCTGATTACCCTTCGTGGGTTCGAATCCCATGTGGCGATGATCATGTGCGAGAAGATTGCTGGACTCCTCGCCGCAGTAGGGTGGTTCACGTAACCGCTGGTTGGTTACGGCTTCCTCCACCATCAAGTCCATGCTTCCGAAAACAAACAAATAACTAACTAATCTCAAACCCGACATCCCAGATAGCACAACTTCGTCGGCACAACCAAGGCCGAACGTTGTTTGAACCATCGGCCCAATAATGGCGAACGCCGCTGAGCCAACGTCAGTCCTTTCGCTGTAATGCAACCGAGGCAAACGGTCGGGCGAACGTAGGCGATACGTTGTAAACAATCGTGCAACATGACCGGGCCAACCTAGGTGATACGTTGTAACACAATTATGACATATGGCCGCGCCAACGTAGGCGATACGTTGTAACACAATCGTGGCATATGGCCAGGCCAAGGTAAGTGATGTGTTGTAATACAGACAGGGTATGGATCTTTACTACAAATGCCACGAAATTTACCACTAATCAAACATTAATTATTTAATAAAAAAAAAAAAATAATAACAAAATGTCTTTATTTTACAAATATATATACATGTACTACAATTAATCGGAGTTCATTGCCAGATCATCCAGAGCTGAAAAATATAAAATTTCTGTGTTAAATTGTTTTAGAAGCTATTCCATAACACAATATTGCAGTATTATCGCAACAAATTATCAGAGTAGGAGTCTCAAGCCAAGTTTCTGCAGTCGCGAATGTGTGAGTGAAGCTTACATTGACAAGAAAATATTAATTGCAAAATACAAGCTTGTATTCATAGAACTAGAGTTAGACTTTCAGAAAATCATTATCCTCGGAAAAAGTCAGCTATAATAACAAGTGGGGAACCGTGGGACTGTTTTAGCGGTCGAGGCACAGGAATTTTTGATTCCGCAAGGGGGGTGTAGACAATGTTTTGAGGGGGCATGAGGCTAATTAGAAACATTTGTTAGAATTGATCTTGCGCGCCATATTTTGGATAAATATATTTCCTTATCGTTTAGAGCAGGGGTGGGCAAGGTTTTTGAAGCGAGGGCCAAAAATTTTGCCCACCTATAGTGGCGGGTCATGTAAGTGTGACGTAAAAAGTAACATTTTATAAATAACATTTACAGTGTTACTGACGTCACTCCATAAGACTACAGGCGAAAGATTATATTTCATGATACGCTCCAATGCACATATTTCTCGTCGCCTTTCGCGACCGTTTTCCGCTCGCTTTTGCTACTCGGCGTCTTCTTTACGTGTAGTACCTGCCTCTTTGCACCTGTAACGAAAGAAAATATTCTCTATATCTAAGAAGTTTTGCTCACTTGGAAAGCTGGAATGGCAGACAAGCTGTAAAGAGCAATTTTGGACATCATAGACGTTTTTTTTTATCAGAGAAGATTACAAACGCGATAGCGGAAGGATATGTGTGGAACATTTCGCAGATAATGACAAAGTTCAAAGTTAGTAATTTTTATGTTTGCGCTTAAACATTGAAATTTCATTTAAAGAGAGTGTCATACAAAACCGCAAAACTGTTTTTACTTCCCTTAACGGTGCTGTGATACAATTCCATAACACAAAGTTTGCACCTATCGAACTTGCTTTAGTGGGTGAATGTATTAGACATATTACATATTCAGTTAATGTCTCGTGGATAGGTTTGTTTAAATTTAGGAATTTAGCTCATAGCCCACTAATTAATATTATCTTCTATGCAGGAGGTTGCAAGGCTGAATTCAACTTGCAGCCTTACTGATCACCTGACGATGCTCATTTAGTTTGGCTCGAGTAAGTCTTCTTGAAAGACTTGTGTGGATGGAAACTACATATATATGTTTTGCCTTCCTCCGATTTTAGAAGACAAATTTAATCTGAGGGATTTCGCATATAATTCTCATTGATTGTTGGCTGTTTATAATTCCTATTAATTGTGAATTCTGATTATAACAAAGAGTTGATTAAAAAAAATTTACGTAATTTACTGGCACCTTTTTCTTGTCAATACTCCAAGCTGAGGTAATAAACAAGACCATAAATACATTTATGTCATCTGGAAGCAAAATATGCACACTACTTAATAGTTTAACACATTGAGATAATACATCATGACAGAAAATACAAGTTAAAGATATGTATGACCATCACATGGTAATTAAAATTTAAAAAAATTAATAGGGGCTGTGGAGTATGAAAAGTTTAAGACAAAGAAAAGAACAAAAGTTCATAGCTCATTTGCCTCCATTGCTTTGTGAAGGCCAATATATTTCGAGTGGCTGAATTGGTTTACCTTTATGATAGCAACGATTTTGTATTTATTACAGCGAGATTTTTTTCAATTTAATTGAAGTGATATTATTTCCCAAAGCTATGCTTGAATCGTCTGGAATAGATCAGTGGTGTCAAACTCATGGGTTTTTCAGAGCCGCATTGCATTTTGGAAATTGTAAAAAGGGCCGCGAACAGTTTTTGATAATGTATACTGGAAAGATATTTTTAAGATAGTTTTAGTTTGTGACATATATTGTGATGCAACTAAACAGTTGGATTAAGTTTTATTATTTTCTTTAATTTCAAATGCAATTACATATTAATATTTGCATTCCACTATCATTGCAAGTTACTGTATTTATTATAAAAAATCATAAAATTCTATGTACAACCATCAAAATCATTTTTTAACAAGCTTTGGATAAGAAAAGAATTATACATACACTAAAAATGACTTAATCTAAATATATGAACTTAAAATTAACAATAATATTACAGTATAAACTCAATGTTTTTTTAATTGCATTTGTCCTGACGTTTGGCATCTTTTTTGTGTCACCAAGCATATTAAGGCCAGGCTGAAATGATTTTATAGTACTAACTCTAACTAACGAGGTCACATGATCATGGGTCAATCTGAATCTTTGCGAATGTTTAATTAATTCCAGTAATGCAAAAAAGTTACTTTTATCATTTCATTTATAGATCAGTAAAAAGACAAATGACAGATTTTTTTCGACAAGACATTTCTCGCCACATTGCGTGGCATAGGATTGCTTGAATTATTATTGATATTGATTTTCAGTAAGTAAAACGTTGTATATTTATATACAAACACATGGAAATTTTCTGTTCGAAGTTGGTCTTTGAATTTGTCATATTGACTGCTTAGCTTATTGTGTATTTTCATTGTATTGATGGAAATATGACAAATTAAACAATGTGCTTCAGAGTTTTGTGAAAAGCAGAAATATTGCAACTCCAATTTTCTTCGAAAATGCCACCTTCCTCATGTACTTTGCGTTTAATTTAATCACTCAAATGTTTTATTCAAGTATTCTTTTGCTAGCTTGATGTGTATTTTTAATTGGGCCAAAATGTGAACAAAAATAAATTAATTTTCCAAAACTACTTTCAGTAAATTGTTTTCTGTGTGAATAATCAATTTCACTTTAAAAAGGCTGGAAAAATCTATTACAGTTAGATAAAAAAAAACTTCTAAAATACTATTACAATTATTGTTAAGCGTTCGAGGGCCGCAGTGGAAGTTCTCTGGGGCCGCGAGTTTGACATCCCTGGTCTAGATTGAAGTTGTCGAAAATATATATAACAGTATTTTATCATGAATCATGATTATACCCTTTCCTGAATTTCTTCTATAGTACTACCAAAAGTTGATGAACCAAAGAACCATTTTCCAAAGCTGTGCTAAGTATGTCTAGCGTGTTTTGTGCCTTTTTACAAATAAGATCGCTTATGCAATCTTAAGCTTTGAAATTTTCAGTTATTTTCCTCAAGCCCTTCAGGATGTGGGGGACATACACAACTCTATCGGAGGGTCAAATGTCTTTGCATGCCTCCATAGGTTGTTATTCTATTGCAAACATTTATAGAGTACTCTAATTATATTTCTTGGAATCACACTGTCACTGATATGTCGCCAGACTTCTGATATCTCCCCTTCTGCTATAATTGTCCTGTGAATAAATAATAGGAAATTGAGATTAGACGAATAGTTGAAAGTTTTGCTTTATGTCGGCTTAATTTCTTGATTGATATACTTACTATTTTTGCTATTACCTCTTGTGCCGCAGGAGTCTCACAATGCTTAGTCAGGTTCGTCCACAACTTTCACATCTGAAGAAAGAGAGGAGATTTATTAATTTTCGTTAAGAATAAATAAATAAGTCTATATGATTTAGAATGGGAAAGCTAATAAATCCAATATCTCATGATTTATGTAAAAAATGTTTTACTGAATTTGGTATATAAATCAACTAATAAAGGGTTTTAGTCAGAAACTTACAAGTATTCGTGGCTCCAAATACTTGGGAGATCAGATTATACAATATACCGGTATGAGTGGTATGTTAGGTGAACTTGTTAACCCTTTGATTTAATACGCAAATAGAAGTGAATGAGCAATAGTATGTTACACCAATGAGTATATATCCTGACTGATTAAAAAAAATCTAAATGGAGGTGCATGAACTATTTGGAACCATAAGGGGTAAGTAACTATGCAATTCCGGCAAATGGGCAACTACGTACCGTACTGAAATAATAACTTCGTAGTTGTTGACAAAAGCTGGCTTTCCCAGATGTACTTAATAGTGCGATGCCCGGGTGTGATATACAACAATAGTATTTACCTTACCTTTTTCCAATTTCTTTTTACCTTAACTTTCCAAAATATCATTAAAATCGACAACAACTGTCAAAGCAGGCACGAAAACCATTCGTGCTATGCCTTGAAAGCAGCACACATCCGCTCGTTTTCGTCTCGTCAAGTATGTGCATTGGAGCGTGCATCGGATACGATCTTCGGCCAAAAATGCCGTAGTTGTGCATCATGTTGTTTAATGTCATTGATCGAACCACAGTCTTAACAAATTCCATGGGCTATTTTTAGATAAAACATCAAAATTCATTTTCAGTTTCGTTGAGGCAGCTTCAGTCGGGTCAGATTTGGCCCACGGGCCTTACCGGTACATTGCCCATGCCTGGTTTAGAGAGTGCAGAGGGCTGCCATGCTTGTATCTTTATTACTCATAACGTGGAGCATGTTTGAGTTCAACTTTATGCTGTTGGTTCGTACATTCTAGAACCCTTATTGTTAGCTAAATATTTTTGAGGTGGGGCTCAATGTCTTAAAGGGGGCGCGGCTTCAAAAGTTTGAGGACCACTGCTCCGAACTAAGATTCTCAAAGGGATTTTCAGCACTGATGGAGGTGCTAATACTATTTGGTTGAATTTATATTGGCAAATACAAACATAAATATTCAATTCACATATGTAATAGTATTATCCTCTCATTACATACCTTGATCGGTCCCTAACTGGCAATGCTCTCTGTATGTTGTCCCTGTAATATGTAAAACAAAATGTACTATATAAGCAAGTTCGAATGGTTCACGTAATCGCTGGTTGGTTACGGCTTTTTCCACCATCAAGTCCATGCTTCTGAAAACAAACAAATAACTAACTAATCCCAAACCCGACATGGAATGGTAACCAGACAAGAGGCCGTGGTTCGCCATATGGTTAAGCCGTCTTAACGATTTTCCTCTCCCCCGGGATAAATATGTGAATCCTATCCTATCCATTGCGGGATTTCCAAACCATGGCGGCTGAATTTTCAGCTGCCACAAACCAACTTTGGGTAAGTTGGAACATTTTCCCTAAGGATACTGTTTTTATGGATTTGGTGTTAGGTTTTAGGTTCAAGTAGCTATAATTCCAAACGATAAACTAAAATCTGGTACCGATGCTACCGCCATAAAAACAAGGCCAAGAGTTCGTTCGTGGCAGGAGCCGCCATGAAGTGGTAAGACCTGCGCCTCAGTGTATTGGCCGCTCCATTTGCGAGTGATCGAACAAGGTGTTCGAAAGTGCTACCGTAGTTGTATGTATAGGATGCTATACCATTCCATGTCGGGTATGGGATTAGTTAGTTATTTGTTTTCGGAAGCATGGACTTGATAGTGGAGGAAGCCATAACCGACCAGCGGTTACGTGAACCACCCTATTTCTTCTATACTGTCATTCAGTCATTGCACAGACTACACCTGTACACAGACTTTATTAAGTTATGACAGTATGACACACTTTACTTATAAAAGATCTCTGTAAAGATAATCATGTCGGCCGTGTAATACACGGTACAGGTCTCTTGTAGTTTCCTTAAATGAAATATTGATATAACTGGAATAGTCTCACTTAGTTGGATAGGATTTACATATTTATCATGGTTAAGTCGTTTAATTAACAATTTCCCTGCAGCGGACTGTTGAGCACCTTGAATCATACGTTGCAACCAAGTCCATGCTTACGAAAACAAATAACCAAGTAATGCCATACAGGTACCGGACGAGAGGCCGTGGTTCGCCATATGAATAAGCCGTCTTATCGGCTTTCCCCTCCCCCTGGGATAGATATGTAAATCCTATCCTAACTCTCCATATATTCGGCAAGTTCTGAAGTTGCTAATCAGTATACAGCCTGCACTAATTCGATATAATTATATCCCTCCACTTACAGTAATGTAAAACTACAGCTGGTTTCAGAAGCAAAAACCCCTTCCTTTATTATTTATCTGCATTCGCTCATTACTAGCTATATACAATTTTTTGAGAAGATTTAAAGTAGGTAATAATTTCAAGTTGTTTTTATATTGCTTTTCAATAACCATAACTGTATGTTTGATTTTATATCCACTGTTTAATAATTAAATTCAAATTATGCAATCTAGGATAGGTCCACATACTTATCCTGGGGGAGAGGAAAGTTGATAAGCAGACTCAATCATATGTCGAACCATGGCCTCTCATCTGGTAACACTACAAGTTGGGTATGGGATTATTATTTCGCCCGTTATTTATTTTCGAAAGCATGAACATGATGGTGGAGATAGCCGTTACCGACCAGCAGTCACATGAACCACCCTACAGTGGCTAGGATTTTAGGAATCCAGCAATCTTCTTGCACGTAACTCTCCCCACACAGGATTCGAACCTGCAAGCCCATGTAAGGTAATCAAAGGTGCAGTGGTGACTGTATTCCTAATACACCGCCGTTTTATTCTTGTAATGTATGCTCCTTAGAATAAGAACTAGCAGAAGTTGTTGAAAATTTTTCTATTTGTATTACTTTCTTGAGGAGTGGAAGTGGTGACTCCTCTACGGCCCATGGGCCGGGGCCACGGCCCATCAGGCTATGGGCCGCGGCCCATCAAGTTGTGTAAAGGGACTATTCACTTGGCTAACACAGACAGTGACCAAACTCCTAACCCTAATCTGGTACCCTACACATACTACAGGAGTAGTATGTTGCTTGGTATTTATTTTTATATAAATGCTTATCGTGAGAAAAAAATTTGGAGGCATCCCGCGATTTTTTTTGGTTCGAATATTGACAAATTTGTAAAAATTGGAAATTTTGGTAAGATAATTGAATTTTTTCTGATGGGGCCGTGGCCCGTAGGTTGACGGGCCATGGCCCATGGGGCCCAATTGGATGGGCTGTGGCCCCGGCCCATGGGCCGTAGAGGAGTCACCACCCCTGTAGTTCTTGAGGACCATGGTAATTAAAAGATATCCTTAGTTTTTGAGAAATGGTAATATTTTGTGGAACTTATCGCTGTGTCATAATAAATTTTATGAGTCGTATTGTTATTTGCATCTTTTTGTCGTCAAGTTTCGATTATTTAACCAAATAAGATGAGTATAAATCGCTAGGTGTTTATTAGTTAGGTCATCAGTAAACAATTATTTGCTTGCAATATAAAAGAAAGTGTATGATAAATAACAAATAAATATGTGTAAAGAAATGCACAATGCTATTGATAAACCACTGTTATTTATATTTTGTTTTTCCAGTTATTGTGATTTTTAATAACTCTAATTTAATATTTTTAGGTTTGTTGTTATTTTGGTTGATAGAGAAATTGTTACTTTATATGAAGGAATATGATTGTTAATAAACATTCATTGGTTATAAACTTCATTGGTATATTTAGAATAATGCATTTTCATCATATCATAATGATAAAAATGTTTAAAATAACTAAGATTACAAAGATTGACACTGATATATAATGTATAGGATATATTCTGTTGTAAATTGGCTTCTGTTGTAGTAACATAATTCTCCATACTATTATCAATCTAATGTAATATTTTCACAGATACTGTATATTTTGATAACATATTCATTGTCATCATGAGATCGGCTGAAAATGAAATCAACAATTCTTTACAAATGGCTTCATCGAATTTTGATATTCAAGAAACTTGTAAAAGTTTAACTCAAGTCATTGAAACCTGTGGTGTTCATTCACTCGGAAATATTTTTCAAAAATTGGTTGAAGATATTTTCATCAACAAAACATATAAATGGTGTTTGGTGAGAAGCGGAGTTCCTATGGCAGACTTTGGTATTGTGAGACGATTCCTGGGACCAGATGGAGCCATGTTTCAACTTATAAATAGAATGCAAATGCATGGAGTGCAAGTTAAAGGACCAGATATGGTGGCTCTTGGAGAATTTCACTCAGATCTCATGTATGATCCTCAAAGATTAGGCTGTCCTTTCGAATCATATTTCTGTTACTTTTCTCATATTATAACAAAGTTAAGTTTGAATACGACGATTTCCAACAATATGTTTCCACACAACAGATTCAACTTGAGAAACCCGAATTTGTTAGTAAGTGGAGCTGAAGATTTACTTTACTTTGTTTTGCTGGATGATTACTTATCATATTATCTTCCTTCTGGTGCTGATGCTAAACCTCCTACCTTAAATACTGGTGGGTTATTCAACACATCAACCAAGGTGCATCGTAATATTACTAAATCCAGTTTTCTGCTGAGACATGATTCTAATAATGTTATATCACATGGACAACCTTCTCACAGTGAGACTTGGTGCTGTGATGTTTTGATGAATATATTTACAACATTTTGGATGTATGGATTTCAACCAAACAGAAGTGAATTCAGTAGCGGTTCTGCTGTTCGAGGAAAGGTCCCAACTGAAAATCATGTCAGGGCAGTTAGACTTCTTGTCAAGCATGTTCACTTTTTTTGTAATGCTCACATGGGGAACACTTTGACTAAACGGTTTCAAAATGACTCAATCTTGGAGCAACTCGACCAGAATTTGATGAATAAATTCCAACCTAAACTGTTCCTGTTTTTGCAACATTGTTTCGAGGTATGGCCCCTGGATCACACTTTTAGGATTGTACTAGAAACTTGGCTGAGTTATATTCAACCATGGAGGTATGTTAAAAATGATTTTCCTACGTTATCTTCTGATTGTAATGTAAACAATAATTGGTATCATTTTGTATATGCTAATATTCAGTTTTACTCGGCTTTATTCCAAGTTGTTATTAGGAGATTCATTAGAATGGATATAGGAACAATGGGAAATTCCTTCTTGCTTTTTCGAGTTGCAAAAGTTTACAGCCAACCTAATTTGATCACCTTGATAGACCAAGCACATGAAGCAAATCCACAACTTGCTTACAGTCAGTTGTCTGGAAATTTTGAAAGCTATGTCATTAGCCAATCATATGGAGCTGTCGAGCCTAAAGATGATGACTTGTTTTCTCCTGTTTTTATCGATGTTGTGAGGCAACTGTTACTTATAATCTCCCAAGCATTAGAAACTACAAAATCGTCAGCTGCTTCTGCGAACTCCGACTGGTCAAATCAAGTATTAACGTTCTGTGGTTACGGAGCTTTTGTTGAAAACAACGATTCTGGTTCTACTGGACCAGACAAGAAAAAGATTGAGCAAAATCTGAATTATGCCTTGAAAACTTTCTGTGATATTTTTGAGTTACCATTACCCAAACTTGATACCGTTTCAAGAAAATCACCTGGACGTGGCAGTGATATAGCAGATTATGAATTAGATGAAAATGGAAAAATGAGTTTGTCACCAACTGGCCGTTTTCAGCTTCAAAACAAATTGAAAAAATTCCCAATTTTGCCAAATGTAGATCCAGATCTTCGTCCTATTTGTAGTTTTGAGAATGCTTTTTTGGTTCGTTTTTTACACAAACTTTCATCAAAATTCAATGGCAAATACCAACATGAAATTGAAGAATTATGCAAGAAGAATGATATCTTGGGAAAAGTCTGTAAAATATTATTTGAACAACCTGACGAATTCCCTGCACTGAAACATGGTTTTCACCCTAAGCCTCATTTATCTTTGAGGTTTATCGCTCATTACAGAAATATATTCTACATTTTCATGTTATATGCTCTGTCGTTATTTTTTAGGTTCAATTTTGTATATTCATGTATTTACATTGTTTTTCTACTTGTCATCATAATATTCTTCAGAGCTTTGTTCAGTAAAGATTGATATTTTCTCTCCAATATACATTCCCTACCCTTGTGGATCAATTGGATATTTGATGAATCATATAGGAGGTTGCATTTGCTAAATCTTGTAATTGGTAATGAAGAAGAATTATCTAAGGCTGTGAAGCCAAAAAAATTTGTTCCTGACTCTGAACTATTGAGTACTTGAAAAAAACTACTCAGACTCATGGTTAACGAAAATTTCCAACTTTGATAACAGGTAGAGAAAAGTTATGACACTCGGCTACAAGAAACCAATTTGTAAATTTGTAAATATGCATTCTCTATTCAATTGCTTATTGATATCAATTCGATGATAGAAATTCAATATTTGACTTTTCATTTCAAAATCTGATATTTTGACTCTTCGGTGTAAAAGGTGAAGACTTCCATCATTAATAGAAACATACCAGACTTCCATTATTAATAGAAAGTACAAACTCCTCAGCTGTGTCTTCTTTTTTACCAAAAATACCCTCCTTCTGACAATAAGCTATAGTTCATCACATACTTTTTGACAAATTTGTATTTAAACAGTCTAGTTTATGTAATGGTGTTGTGAATGGGTTTTACTCATTTTTTCCCTAATTTTTCACTTATTTGATGTTGTATTCGATATTGACTAACATTTCGTATAAACCATTTTTAGTGTGTAAATAATACATCAATTTTCTGCCAAATACATTGATGTGAAGTGTCAAAAATTAATTCCCAAAGTCGTAGATCAATCATACTTTTTTTATACTGTCTTTATTTTCATGATTATAATTATTGGCTTGATAGTGTTTTTGCATTCATTTCTCAGCATATAGATTGGATGTAACTGTAATTACAACCTCAAGCTCAATAGTTAATTATTTATTTCATTTGTCTGCAGTACCACATCTAACATTATGCTATATATCAAACTATACTACCTTGGTTTTATTACCACATGACCACGCTTGTCTTTTTGTCGCCGATCGTTTTGCTAAAAATCACAGTCAAAAAATATCTAATGACACTAAAAAATATAAAGTATCAGATACATTCAGACACACAAAAAAATTAGACACCCTGAAAAGAAAACACAATTTGTCTCACTTTGGCAAACAATACGCATATCTGATTAACAATTTTCTAAACAACCATGATTGTATTGCAAATCAAATAATTTGATGTAATTTCAAGTATCACAATAATTATAGACTTGCTAACTTCTTCATGATAGGTTTTCATTTTAAAATTTCAGTACCAACACCCAAGATGTTCCATAACAAAGCAACCCAATTTTCTAGAGCTATACGCACTATCATGCATCTGAACTGATCTAAACAGTTTGAGCAAACTCTCTAGAAGATTCCAACAATTCATTTCGATATTGAAGTGTTTTCGCCCAAGACTTTTTGTTCTTATGAAGAGTGGTGTTCTTGTTACATTCATAGTGAAACTCTGGTCCCTTCATTGTGTACCATTTGGGTTTCGGCCCTCTTACCCTCTCTAACTCGGACTCTCGTTTAAGTTGAAGCAAATACTCTTCTTCCACACGTAACCTTGCAAGACGAAGCTTTGCAAGCTCTTGTTGGTAAGGGCTATTTTCAACCAATGCTCTGCGGGTGTCGATTTGATCTGCTGATCTAAGGAATCTCAACTCTGTTTCGGAAGGCAAGGGGTGTATTTGCCTTGGATATGACCCCTCACTCATGGTCGAGTGCCTTGTTATGGAACGCCCACGAGTGACCAACTCATTTGAGGAATTGGCTCCTGCAGCACCAAGCACAGTCGCACGCTTCATTGATGCCGATTTGCACCGACGCTTTGTCGTGCTTAAAGCAGGTGGTGGTTTGGCACTAGCATTTGCATTGCGTGAGTTTGGCACCCAAGTTGGTCGAGGTGAGTGGGCCCTGGATGGACTGCGAGTTGCAAAGTTTGGCACCACCGTTACTTCTGAAGTTGTACCAGCTGCTGTTGCAGGCCTTTGCATTTTGACTGGAAAATCAGGTGGAAGCAAAGAACGTACTCCTACAATGTGTGGGGCAGTCAGCCTCACTGGAAACGTCTCCATACTTGATGCTAAATCAGTGGATGTCAGCTGACCATAAATATTCTTTGTGGCCATTTCAGCACCAAAAATTCCAGTTCCCCTACTAGTGGGTGACACAGATCGTGTTGATATTCCGAGCTTTTTTGCAGTGTCGAAATTACCCATGGATGTCGTCAAATGCTGTGGGTCCCTATACCACTTTGAGTCTCTTGGTGGTAAATGTGACACTGCCTCCTCATCCTTCCGCTGCAGCAAATCTCTCAGTTCTGCATCATCGTTCAAATAGTCACCATAACCATTACTACCCAATCGGTTTTCTTTATGAAACTCCTCAATGTATTTGTCCTGATCGTAATTCGCATCTCTTGCAAATACGAGACTCTTCGCATAGTTTTCTTCTAAACTATCATTGAGATGTCTCAAGTCTGATTTGAGCTTCGATAAAGTGCTCTCGAGATCTTCTACTGTGGGCCCCGTATCTCGTGTTTCCATTGCTGAGCGAGGGCGGCGTTGCAAATTCATAGACCTGCGATTTCCAGGAAGATTAAGACTGGAGCTTAGATTTTTAGTGGTCAGCGTTTTTTCTGTATTAGTAAAATAATTAGAGTCCTTGCGAATTATTGCCTCTTTGTTACCAACTACTGCAATCATGTCGAGAGGCGACCGACCTACCTACATTACCAACTAATCCTTCTAGTGAAGCGTCATTCGCTGTCATGGCGACGGAAATATCACCGCAATGCGAGACACCCAGTGGAATATTGTCGGGGCTGAAGGTTTCTCGTTAAAAGTAGAAACGAGTGGGTTAGGATAGGGTGGGATTTACGTATTTATTCCGAGGTATAGCAAATCTTCCCACCATCGATACTTCCCATGTTCCAACTTTGAACAGCAGCGGGCTAGTCATAGGCAAAGCAAAGAGTTACGTGCAATAAATACCCCACGAAATCGAGAATTTGAATATTTTTATGCAAGCAATTAAGCAAAGTCGTTACTGCTTAGGGTAGGATAGGATTTACATATTTATCCCGGGGGAGAGGAAAGCCGATAAGACGGCTTATCCATATGGCGAACCACGGCCTCTCGTCCGGTTACCATTCCAAGTCGGGTATGGGATTAGTTTTACTGTATTGTTTGTTTTCGGAAGCATGGACTTGGTGGTAGAGGAAGCCGTAACCGACCAGCGGTTACGTGAACCACCCAACGACGGCGAGGAGTCCAGCAATCCTCTCGCACATAACCAGCTTAGAGGCGAAAATCGATTTTGAGTATTATCGGTAAAATATTCGTGAACGTGAAAAACAATGAAGTGCCCGAAGATTCTATAGAAACAAACAAACACTCGAAACTGTTCTGCAAATCATGACGCAATTTAGTCAGGTATTGACGACATTTAGTCGCCCATTTGGACTCATTGTGCAAAATGGTAATTGTATTTAGGGAATGTTGGAAATAATCAATAACTTTCAATTGAATTCTGAATATGAATAATTTTATACATAGTCCTAAAAGTAAACGGTAAAAGACTTCGATACAAAAGAGAACCTTTTTTCAGCTCGGTGGTGTCGTGCATCGTGCTAAGCGTTGGGAATACGCTCGCCACCTCCCTGCTGATTACCCTGCGCGCAGGAAGGAAACACTTTACCCGTTAACCTAGCAAAATTAACCGGTTAACCGCAGCGTGACGTTTTACGTAATAATTTAGCTTGTTACGTCACAATGGTTCAAAGTAATTTCGCCTGATCTTATCCCGGTACCGCTTAAAATTATTCACGAATGGAGATAGAATCGTGATCGCTTTGCTGCAAGAGAAATGCAGCGTGCCTAGGACATATGGAAATATTTTACTAAAATGCGAATCCGTTATTAAATTTTATTCAAGATTGCTAATTATGAAAATTTGACAAATGATAAATCCAGAATCAGTTTTCGGTCAAAATATATTGTTCACGATTTTATTGCAAAATCGTATATTCAGTGCCATCAAACAAGTGCGCAGTTGATGCTGTTTTTCTTTATGATATCTCAGAGTAGAATTTGCACGTCGAACACTGAAAATTCGTCACATAATACTCTATTATTTTTCACATTTATTCTTCTGAATTTAACGCCACACCAAACAAATTTGCGATGACGTAATCATTTCTTAAAAAAATTGTAAAGATTACATTATACATTATAAAAATGATTTGTACCTGAGATGTCAGATAACGGTTAAAATAAATCGTAACCGTTAAAAATCGGTTAACCATTCCCATCCCTACTAATCACATATACGACATGGACTGGTAACCGGACGAAAAGTCGTCCTTCGCCATATGATTAAGTTGTCTTATCGGCTTTCCTCCTCTCCGGGATTAATATGTAAATCATATCATATGAAATGTCGGGACTTTAGGGAAATTAAAAAATGTAAGTAGGCCTAATATCCATGTTTCCATCTTTGGGAATTGAAAATTTGTAATTAGGAGAAAGTCGATATTTCGATACAATAAAAAAACAAAACAAAATCACTTTAGCAAAACGTCCACTGCGTATATAAAAATTGGGAGTCCTGAAATATTGTATAAATTTCGATATTGAACCGGGACTTCCATTTTAGTGCTGTTTTTTGCATATCCAAATACATTTCAGTGCAAAATGGAATTTGTATTAGAACTTTTTAATTTACGTTTTGTGCTGTATAATGATTATTATACTGCCATTAAAAAGTCTACGCGAGAGCAATTCTAAAATATATGGATTCGGAGGTCGAGTCGAGCACTTAGTTTTCAGAAAAGATCTGCAGACAAGCGCGACGGATGTCCAAAAAAAAAAAACGAGACGAAATAAAGTGTTCCCTCAATTCATAAAAAGTTCCCCACGAGGTAAAATTGAGGCGAAAAAATTGAGTCCATCAATCTTCTCGCACATAATTAACCCCCGCATTGGATTCGAACCTGCGAACCCTCTCAGGGTAACCAGAGGTTTGGTGGCGAGCGTATTTCTAACGCTTAGCACGATGCGCCACACCGCCGAGCGATTTTGTTCAATTATGAATGTGAAAAATTTAATCACGACAACAACAACTATTGGCTGATTTAGCGAAACGAGTTACCGGTACCGCCTTACCGGTACCGGTACTGTGCTGGGTAATCTAAGTCGTCCACTAGCTTCCAAACAGGATACGGTACCGTGATTTGTAATGTATTAGTTAAAAAGATTAAGCTGTTCAGAAAATAATTTTCTCATCTCTGTATTTTCAGTACCGGTAACTGATCTTACCTGAATGATTGTACGGTATGTGGTTTTAATTCATATGTTAAGTTTAGTTTTTTACTGTTTTATGCTTACCAGTACCGTAGGGGCTATTTATTTATTACTAACCCTGCCAATTCAGCAGTTGTGGAATTCTGATACTATCCAATGATAGGCATAAAGTACGGTACCGTACCCATATGAAGAAAACTGAGAAAGACAAAAATTTGAAACAGTGCCAGTGCTGCAGTGCATTCCTCAGTACCGGTAGTAACGGTTTATACCTGACATGGGCAAACCACAACCCACGGGCCAAATCCGGCCGGTTGGGTTATTCAATCTGACCCACCTGAATCGGATGCTGCTGTAAATTTTTGCTTTTAACCAATTCTACATGCAGCACAGAGTTGTTATTAAAATTTGTATGATGCAATACAGCAATAGTCTTGTTAAATTATGATCGTAGTCTGTGTAAGTTGTAGTTAAGGTTCACACAGACCTCCATGCTGTCATGTAAGTGGGATGTTAAAAAAAATTCATATTTTTTCGCTCAGTCGATTCAACAGTGTACTTTGCGCATCTCTTTCTCCTCTTGCGTGTAGCCCCAAGTTTTAATTTTGTGCCGACAAAGTTTTGTTAATGTCCCTATACCATTCTCTCAACGTTCTTCTTTGTTCATAGCTTACACATACTTACCATGTAATCGAATCTATAGTTTTTCAATGTTTTCTAATAATCTGTTGCTGCATTCTTTTTCTGCACCCTAATTCGTGAAGAGTGATAGCTAAATTATTAATAAAGACCAACTTTTGTCCACATATGTGAGTGAACAGACCTCCAGCTGATGATTTCCGCAAATCCGAACACAGATTTCAATTTGCCGAAACTGATCTCAAATCTGTTTTGACAATTGCAACAGCCAAACTCAAACTAAATTTGGATAATTTAGCTAAAAAATAACTCAAGGAATTTGTTGAGATTACGATTAAATTTAGTTGTGGCACAGGGCTTATTATTTTCCACTATTGCTTTTTCAACACTGTCTCAACACGTAGGTATACTTTGGCAAGCTCTATGACGTGATTGTGACATTGTAGTGACATAATTCTTGGATGGCAATGTCAGGTGGGGGTTAGGATTGACATGCGTAAAAATCGTCACGCTACGCCCACTAGAAGTACTTTAGGTACGAAACTACAGGACACCCCATAAAATGTAACTTTCACGTCACAATTACAATACTCGCCAGTCTAGGTGGCCAAAATTTTTGGTTCCTGGCCAAATAACCTTGCCTACCCACCCCTGGTTTGGACGTCATATATAATATTAGGACAAGACCATATGATCTCATGATTACATACATCAATGACATAAGTACGATAGCTCGGTATTTACAATTTTTATCCATCCCAGTTTCTGTGTTATATACAATTCATGGGCATGGAAGTTGTGTACGGGGTTAATAAGACTGCCTATTGATTCGTTTTTTTAAAAAAATTCTAATCTAATTGGTTAGAAAGAATGTTTCACTAAGGTTCGACTCTTGCCAATAATTGACAGTCGACAGTGCATGAGGGAAAGAAAGATCAATAAGTTTACAAGCACACGAATTCATGAAGATACTAATCAATATTTATATATAGCCCACCTATGTGATGAAAAAAAAATTACCATATTCCATTGATGGATTGAACAAAAGTCTCTATTACATATCTGCAGTTTCTGAGAAGTGAATTAAGAGCTTTGGTGCCAGGATTATTATTTTATTTTGCTTGATAATCTCGCTTTAATGTATGACTTTTTCTCGGTTTGTTTAGGAAGAGTTTACTTATTTAATATTTGTAATTGTCACTGTATTACTTATTATTCCATATATAAATATAGGGTACTCCTGACAGCACAGCACACTATACAAATCGGGTGAGATTGTCCCGTTTCAGAGAAACCCGTTTTACAGATGATCAGACACCCCTTCTTTGGGAGACGTCTGGACATTTTTGTCCCTCAATATCGGTAATAGTATAATGAAGTTGCGCAAAATACTACAAAAAAGCACACTCTAGTAACGTCATCATGGAATTCCTTGGGAAAAAATAATCCGATTTATCAAAGGAAAAAAATTTTTACCGTAGCATTCGAGAGTTTTCAGCAAAAAACGGCAATTTTGGTCATGTGACGGCCATGATTAATTTAGATTTTTATTGAAACAAGCATGGCACGATATGAAGCATCTGACGTGGTCCCAGACGCCCCTCGTTTGTGAGACACATAAAGTGTTTGTTTTATTGAGCCAAATGGAGGGAAATTCTTGGAATTTGGATAGTGTGCTGTACTGCCTTAAGTATGCGCACCAAGTTGTTGCACAACCTGAACCCTAACCTGGTGCACAACCTGGGTTCAGGTTATTATTACACTCTATTATAGTTATCAGTAGCAGTTACGTGATACTAACTTCAAATCCTTCCTCAATGCCTTTGCGCTAGTGGATCTGTACTTGTATAATGTAAGGATGCTGTAGCAGAAATAAACACGACCGTACTATGCAATTCAAGAATCTGCTGCACACCAACACTAATGTATTTCTGTAATGTTTCGTCTGACCAAAATCAGACTTTCTTTAGTTTTTTTTTTTAACTGCCGAGAGGAATAACTTTTTCGACAAATTGGGATGCTCATTTTGGTAATTTTTTATTTAATGTGACAAAGGGTTACAAATGCTCGGGTCTTAATACCATATCATGCTTATTTCTAAGATTTGTGCTTATTCTCTAGCCTGCGTCTTATAAAGTAACGATGTGCTTATTTCTAGGAAAAGTGCCTATTTTTGAGTTGCGTGCTTATTTTATCTTAGAAACATAAATGACTCGTTCTTGTTTGCTGTACAAAGCTTCCATGGAAATGAGGGACGATGTTTATCATTATTCGCGCTTCACTGTGGTGTTATTGTGACTTATCAATTAGCTATGTTCCACCGTGACCTCGTATCTCGGATTCGATCACTCTCAGCGCGAACTGTTTCTGTTAACGAGGGGGTTTGCTGTATTTCCAGGCAAACTGTGACACAGTTATAATAGTTGCTTTTAGTTTTTAGGGACAAACCACAATTTAGACAATGAGTTTCCCAAGCGTAATCATGAGTTCTGTTTCGAATATGAAAAGGAATTTGCTAATGTCAAACAAAGTCGAATGGGTAAGAGCTATGCTCACTGCTGCTATTGCGGCAGCGAGAAAAAGGAAGAACAGTAATTAGTGCCCACAATACTACCACAAAACACAAGAAGCATTGCGGGAAACCGAAGTATGTAGACTTTCGTTTAGAGGTTGCGTGTGGCTGTGACTTCGTCGGGGCTGCATACAACCGTGTTCGAAGCGACTTCTAATAATAAAAATTGGGAGTGCGAAAGAGACTTGTGTATGATTTATTTCTCATTTTATTCTGCTTTTCTGCCGCTGTTAAGTCCCCCCTCCAAAAAAAAAAAATAAAATTGTGACACCTGTGCCTATTTTGGGCTCTAGGTAGTTGGTAACCCTGTGTATAGCATAGCTTTTATACTATAAATTTTGTTGACAAATATTTTTCCCTACCGGTAAATACCGTAATCAATTTTGATTATTTCGATTTGATTATTTTACCAATATGTGTTAAAATTTTTAACACATTTCTAATTGTAAGAAATTCAACAATGTCTTGGCACTGCCTAATGCTGCCATGTATCAATATGAAATGTTGGAATGAAATTTAATAATACCATTAGTTTAATGTTATTATTAATGGGAAAACTGAGATTGATGGTATGACTTGATCATTTTGTTGTCTTATTCATATTGTTCAAAGTTTTTAATTCTAAGACTGATTATTTTTCGACAACCAATTCTGAATAGCTTACTACAAAAATATCAACTGTGATAAGATGATCAAGCAACTTGTTAATTTTTGATGTTAGATATTTTCTGACGAAACATGAAATTAAAAAGTTAATCTTCTAGCGCTATAGTTGAAAATTCGATCATTCATCTGTTCAGAGCTATAGGTGTAAAAATTGAATCTGTTTAAAATGGAGGAACTGTACATGCATGAATATAAACATGAGGTTTGTTTTACTAAATCATGAAATTTCTGTTGCTATTCTAAAACAACATATTTTATGAATTAAGATGTTGAAAAGGACTTCTCATTCTCGAAATTGACCATTTTTACTCCATATTTGTCTTTAAAATTAGAATTTTAGAATGTTTTTGATTATAATCTTGTATTGCATTACCAACTAAAGGTTTTTCTCATGTAGCCTGTATTAAAAATAACTATTCAACTTTTAAAGGTCAATCATAATGTGAAATTTTGCTTAATTCAATTGTTCATTAAATTTTCAATTCATGTGGTTTTTACAATGATGGAATTGTTTGAGTTCAATGGTGTTGAACTATTATTTTCAATTTATGTGCAAATTGCGGTTAATATTTTGTGGTGCAGGAGTATTCTTGCCGCTTTTATCTGACATCAGTCTAAATTTAAATATGTTCGTGTATATATGTAACGCCTTGGGTATTTTGACAACCTTGCTTTCTTTTTTCTTTTATAAGCCACAACGTCAAAAATTGCTTTTCTGTTTTATCACATCAAGGAGCTATATTTAGCTACAAATCAATAATCTGACTGCGAGAGAGCGTATTATTGCGTTTACATTTCACAGACGCCTTGCATGAGCAATTTGTTCTGCATGCTTTTTACAGTGAGCATTTATTTCCTCATTTTTTAATCATTTTAATATAAACTAAATTTCTGTATATTGAATTTACAGATTTCTAGTTTTTTAATATCACTTAGGGTATTTATTATAATATAGTCTGATAAAGGAACGCATTTTGCTACTGATGCTGACTGGTATGCACCGACGTGCCAATGTTTTGTTTTGATGACCAAGGCCAACAAGCATCATCTTCTATCTGGTCGAATTAGTCCAAGTATGGATCACAAGTCATTGAATCAAAGTAAGTGTTTTTATAACCTTTTATTAATCTGTGTTTTTGTGTCTTGTGATTTGTTTTGTACCTTTTTATTCAGGGGTGATTCATGTTTTGTAAAAATGGAAGTCGTCATATTTGTAAATCACAAAAACAATTTTGACCTGCTTAGGACCATTGAAGTGGTTTTATTGAAGTAGATGAGAGCTTTATGAGTCATTTATTGTTTACTGTAATATACTATGCAAGATATTTATTTTGTCAGAGAGAACAAATGAACAACTGCAGAACACTTAACTGTGTTGTACATTATAGAAAGAAGTCTTCTTTTAGACACTATAAAAGAGGTTATGATTTGGCAATAATATTTGAATATTTTCAAAAAAATATTTCAATTTATGCTATTGGCATGTAAGGCCGAACGAACACTTGCTCAAGCTAGAGTGTTAATCTCATGAGGTAAAAAGACTGTTAGTGATTGATAAAACATAAGTTTATTGGTTAATAGATCTGAATCAGGACCTATAACAGTATATATTTCCACATCAAACAGAAAATGCTTAGGAACCTATAAATATTGTAATTTTATAAGTTTATTGCATCTATAAAATGCAGTTTTATTGAGTTGAGGAAGGTACTGCCAATAGTATAGGATGAGAACAAATATCTTGTTCAATGAAAAATGGACATTTCTTAGTGCATCAACTTCTTTGTTTACTTCTGCTACGTTGGTCACTAATCAGTAAGACTGTAACAATAAAAATTTTAGGAGAAAGTTGGACACTTTTAACTAAGACATATTTTCAGGCATGGTGGGAAATCTCATCTTCATTGGATATTTGTCAGTTTTTAGTTGTATTTATGAAACCTGGCTTTAAATCAAATAACTTACTCGTTTTTTTTGTCCACCGAGAAGTTTTCGTTCAGTTGAAAAAACTGTTAAATGATGAGCCAAAATTAGCTATCAGTACTATAAAATGGCAGGTGGTTTAAATATTCAGAATCAAAATGATAGCTATGAACATATCAACCGGATTGAGCGAAATGACTCTCAATGTAAACATAAAAAAATGTGAAGTGGTTCACTAGAAGCAGTAATTTATTGAGGTTGAGGTCAAGGTTCTTAGGAAAATCTGCTCTATTGAAGAATCATTATGCTTGTATTAAACTACCGGTAGCTATGATTTAACCACTCTTTATCACATTTTGAAAAAATTAAAAAAAAATTATGATTGTGCAGACTACCCACTTGATAATGTTGAAACTACTTGAAATGCTCAAACAATAATTATGGCAAGGTTCAACTCTTTCTACATACCGGTAATTAGAAATAGAAATAATAATGGATTTGTAGAAATTATGAATGTGGATATGAACAAATTTTCGTGCATTTGTGATACAAAAAAGTGACGCTAATTTACTGTAATGAGCATGGAAGCAAAATTATTTTGTAATATTTTAATGTCTTTTTAGTTACTAATTTTTGTATAAAAATTAAGCTTCCATTAACAAACAACTTCTGAATGATACCAAAAGAACAGTTTATGTTATTTCTTGTGTGTAGCAATTCAGATTCGTCAATACAAGAATTATCATCAAGAGTGATAATTACTGAAAAAAAATGAAAACTAGTTTGTACTAAAGAAATTAGGTGCTTTGATCACAGTGATATGAAAAAATACTCATTTCTTCAATTTCCTTGTATGCATTGTTTGCTTATTTTTAGTTTCGATTGTTAGCTTATATAGAGCAGGAGTTGAGGCCGAGTGAAAAAACTAGTTTTTCCTCAGTCATCAAGAACCTTATTATGATCTCTCTACATTGACTACCCAGGCATACATACTTCCACATTGTGTATTTTCCTACTTGTTTTAATACAATTTATGGAGGCCATATAAAGTTGTTGATACTATTTTATATTTAACATTTTAAGGTTTGATGAATTCAAAATAGGAGAGGCAACCTTAGTTGGAACTTTAAAGTTGGTTGCTGTTTGAATTCTAGTCCTAACCTGGGCCAACTTGTACGTTTTCCGGTTACGTACATGTATGCAAATCGTCATGACTTGGCGCTGTCATATACAATAGATCATTAGTTATTACAGTACTGCTGCTTGTGCGACAGTTTTCCTGAGCTTGTCATGATTTGTTTTCTACTTTTATTGATTTTTAAATGAATTGATACCATGTTGTTTCTCTTTCTCTTGTCAGATGTTTGCAGTATTGAACCTAATGATATTGTTATGTCACCACAGACTAATTTTATTGCAAGTTTTTGTTATGCTAATAATAATTTAATCACAAATAATATTTATGGTTCTTTAAATAATAGAGAAGATTTGATGTTTGCTGAAATATGCTTTGATCATAAAGCTTGGCAAATAACAAGCCCACTCGTCACTTCAGAACCATTAAAGCTCTTGTCCTTTTATTCTTTATAAATGATGAAAACATTTGTCAGCCACCACAACATAGCTTTGAAATATCATGATTAGGAATTGAACTAGGTATTGCTGATGTTTTTCATTTTATTTGTGTCTAGCTGCCTAGTTGTAGTTTGGCTTTGTCAAACTGGCAGTGATTATTCACATTTTATAAATCTTCTTTACTCTTCCCATTGGTTATGTAAAACGACTCATTCCTATTCGATATCAGGTAATTCCATATGCGAAAAGTTGTTTGACTCCCTTTACACAGTGGTATGCATAGGGCCATTTCTTTTCCACAGTAAGTTTGGTTGGTCATTTGTGTGGCTGTTAGAGTTGTTGCTAAAGTTGGTATCCTTTCCTGAAAAGTCTTATCCATAACATGGATCATAAAATAAATATCCATATTCCATACATTTTTGATTCTAACCGTTTGCATCCCACCATTGGAAGCAGACATAATTGCATAGTGATAGAATACATACTATGAACTTTTTAAAATTCACCTTCAACCAATGTTATCAAATAACTATATCTTCCCAGTATATGGGTCATCAGAAAGTCCACTATAATTGCAGTTTGATACTCGTTTTGCCGATATCTGCAACATCTGCTCGAATATGTTTACGTTGACGTTGGTCAGTTAGGCATTAAAAATTGCGTTGAGCTTAAAATGGTGAACTGATTTAATGGTTTAACCGAGTCATAGGCAGTGTCCGAATTATCAGATTGAATGTGAGCATAGTGCAAAAATATTCACTATTTTTCGAATTGCAGTCCAGCGCGTTTTGAAAGTCATTCTGAATTATCCGAATATTTCAGGTCTTACACTATAATAAATACAACATATTATGGTATGCGATTAGCCGATTACTACCTTCCGGAATCCTGACGTATATTCAAGTTTTTGCACAAAGGGAAGCTTGTTAATTCTTTTTACGTTAGAGTAAATGAACGCTTTCGTTCTCTCCGAGAAATATTGTTAGCGAATTCATTATTGGCCTGGCACGAATGTTTGTAAGATTGTTTTACTTAGCCGCAATTGAGCTTTTATTTTGAAACTACAAGTAGACTAGTTGTAGACGAATTCAGGCTGCAATAAGTAAGTCATTTTCGGAGATGGTTAATATTTTTCTCAAAGAAAAGAATGTCCACATTAAGAGCATTAGATTGATTGAACTTACGTTTTGGAGTTTTTGTGTTGAAGTTCCGTTAATACTACTTTTGTTTTAGTGTGCTCAAT
This sequence comes from Styela clava, assembly GCF_964204865.1. Lineage (NCBI taxonomy): Eukaryota > Metazoa > Chordata > Ascidiacea > Stolidobranchia > Styelidae > Styela > Styela clava. Next base: position 23,335,721 of record NC_135250.1, read on the forward strand.
TTTTTAAATATTCCGGTATGATTTTAGCTATAATAACTTGACAACTTGTCTTCACGTTATTATAAGTCGAAACAAATTGGAATATGTAAGCACGAAGGTCTAATACTGAACAATCTTCTCTTCTCTTGCAAAATTTTGGGTAAAATATCCGGCTCCGTAGTCTGCAGGAATTTATTTTAAAATAATGGTAGTAAAAGTATTTTAGCGACTTTCCTCCATCTTCGAATACTGAAAATTCGGAACCGAGTGATTCAGTAATGGACGATAAGCAACAACGGCAATTTTGTAAAACGATCATTCATTTGCTGACTTATAGTGTTTAAAACAGAAAAACCAGAAAATGTACGACCGGTTCATAATGTAAGGTTTAGAATTTGGTTACCAATCGAAATCATTGACGGCGCGTCAAATTCGGGTGCTTTTATGGTGATGTTTTGGATTTCCACCTCCTTGCTATTTGTCTATCATTGTTTAGTATACAAACTGTACTAAAGTAATTGGTTCAAATATCGCTAATGAATATATAACGTATATTATTATAATAAAGATATTTATCAAAACATCATTTCTTCACTTTAGACTTTTGTTTTTCCTAAAGATTTTAATATAAGTGTTCAATTTTTTGTAAATTGAGATTTGAAAAGGAATTAATCTTTAACCGATATATTTGTGCATGCCCGTTCTGGAAATTGAACTGAACGAAAGATTATTTGGTGACATTCATAATTTGCATATATTTTGTTTCGGTATTTGTGATTTGACCTATTACACTCCATTGTCGTTTTTGTACCTTTCAGCATTTCCTGCGTGCTTTGTATATAATATAATTACGATTCATCACCTTTTTTATTGCATTTGAAAATACGGATGCATTTATTGTATCCGAATGCGTCACTGTCTATTTTTTTGAAGCTCAACAAGCAAAATATTGTTTTGGTTGGCTGTATCATTACTTGCCCCGCCTTCCTATTTACGTACTATTTGTTTTCTTTTGTTCGTTTTCGTGGGCTTTTTGTTTAAATTAAAATATGATTTTTGGTTGTGACAACACTTTCTATACTGATAGCTGTTTTTAAATTTCCTTTGACACCATATTCTTCCGTTTCGTGCAAAAATAAACGTCATTGGTTTGGATAATTTCGAGTTTTTTTTTATTATTTAAATTTCGTTTTATTTCATTGCAGCGTGCTCCTCGAAGCTGACAATATTTTGTATAAATTGTATTATTTTGAGGCTGGCGATTTTTATTGTCCAGTTTGTAGAGAAATATAAATTTGCTTAAATGGAAAATTAATATATAAATTTATTCGTTTTTATTTGTGGCAGTGTTCACGTGTAGCCAATTGGGTACAAGTCTTGATTTTTCTTATGTATATACTGGGCAAAGGCGTTTTAGCCAAGTCGAATAATATTTCTTTTTGTACTCAAATTAAATAATGATCAACATATATAGCGTTGACATTGTAATTCTATCATTTGGTTATTAGCCCCGGGCAAGGTATTAGTAAAATTTGACATGGACAAGGACTATTTTTGGTAAGATAGAGTGAAAACGAAAGAAATAAGCCCAGTGTTATTGTAATGTTAAAATGAAAAAATAGAGATTTTAAATTGTTTTCATTGCGTGTTTTTAGTTTTCGTAGTTGTTTGGCAGTGTCATATCGTATAGAGTTTGCCGTTTTGATTTCCATCGAGTCATCGCGATAAAAAATTTATGTTTAGCTTAGATATAAGATTTGCCGTAATTAATCTTTGTATATAAACCAAGTTATCCATTTTGATAGGAGTTTGAATCATGAAGATAGTTTTCGTTTTAAGCTGAAACGCTGATTACTTCTACAGGTATTGGTTTGTGTCTAATCTATCTATCTAATATGATGCCTCGCTAGATACATTTAGACAGACAGAATATTCATTACTTGTTATTGGTGTAGATTTTGGCGTCATTATACCTTGTGTTGTTGAATCTGTTTTGCATAAAATCGGACAATAATCTTCAAATTACCGTTTTTTTTCTCAAGTCATATCGGAAGATTAGAGTGTCACGGTGTTTAGTTTATAGTTTGGAATTGAAATATATTGATATCATACGCATAATTTATTTCTTTGAGACAATCGGTATTTTACAAGCGAAAAAGTTTTTGAATTGTTCAAGTCTCCAGTCTTTACTCCCCATTTTTGGGATAAATGCGATTCGTGGAATACTTCTTCGTGTTTGTTTTTACGATTTTACTGATAAATATCTTTCATCGTATTTAGTATTTTTGCATTTGGGGTTAGAAAATAGCATGTTGTCATTGTTGTGGTATCGAAATATTACGCGGATGTTTGGGCGGTGAATGTCCAATTACTGGTGTCTATTTCCAAAAAAATCCCATTTTGGGCTTCATTATCGTAGACAGTGCCAAATTCGTGACTTCCCGATTGGGCTAATTAGACTATGGGCTCGTTAGCGAGCGCGATTTTAGCCGTGTTCAATATCTAGTGCGTCACAACAGCGGTTAACCATCTAATTATCGTTATTGAAAGGCGCCTATGGCATATCTAGCAAATAAATGAATAGTTGTTTTATTGATATAATTTGAACAGATGGGTGCTTGGACAGAAACGAGTGACCCTAAGGAGGGTTAGGAAAGTCCATATGCTTTTTGTAGTTATCTACACTACCTGCACATGCACTTTAAAGTAATTTTTGGGCCATCGTTTTTGTCAGTCCCCAGATCTTATACCATTTTATATCTATACCGGTATTATACGCCGTTATCTGATATACTTCGTATTGCATTCCATGGTCCTGATTTACAGAAAAAATAATGTGACGAAAATGTTCGGAATATTATTCAAAGGTCGAGCACTCTCGTTTATTTTTTTCTCCTCTTCTCGTCGTTGCCAGAAATTAAAACTTCCTTTTCCCATTGTTTTCATGGCAACTGCCGTCTTGCTAATCCGTAGAGTAACTTCCAGAAAGTCTTTGAAATTCGACAAAAATACAAAACTGCGATTTTAATTGTTTTGATGCTTGTTGGCTATTGATTGACAACGAGTCGGCGATAAAGACCGATAGGCTAGTTCATTTTCTGAACTAATTATACTATTGAATATCTGATGTTTAGCGTGGAAAGTACATGGGGTTCACTATCCGTTGAGTTCATTTGCATTCAAGACTATACAACTGGCGCACTATCAATTTTCTATAATCCCCATTTTCTGGTGGTCTTATTCAGTGAAAGTTCATGTGGGGATAATTTTATGTTTTGTGTTTTTACAAACAACCAAATATTATTTTTCTCCATACGAAAGTTATTTCTGGCATGTGTTGGTCCCTAAAGTCGTCTGGTACCGGTAATTGAATTTTCTTTCGCTTTGACGTCAGATCATCGATTTTCTGTATATCGGAAAAATAACATGGCCACGGCGACGACAATCGTTCGCGCTTTCTCTTCAGAGTTAGTTGTGCGAGTCACCTGCAAGAAATTAGGCTGATGGTCAAAGATGGCCAAAACAGAATAATATGACATTTTAAATGCACTCAAAAATATTGTTTGGAACACATTCTGAAAAGAGTCAGGTTTATTAGAAAAAAGGTCGATGCATTTCACAATGAGTTTGAATTTATTTTGAAACGCAGGAAAGAGGTACACGGAGTCGTGGATTTCTCAAAATGTTAGTTTTCAAAATGAAAGTATGCTTAGTAATCTTCAAAATCACTAATTATTAACATGGAATATTTGAATATTAGTCTTATTTTGGACACCCTGTATGTAGAAGAATAACAATGAAATAGAGGGTAATGTCAGTAATAGGATAAAGACATTTAGATTAATGTACTACTATTTAATGTACTTACCTTTCGCCGAATGGAAACCATGTGTGGCCGCCCGTCAACCAATTCGCCCGGATTTATTCAGGAGTTGTTCTTAGCGTTTTTATAGGTCTAGTTTGACTCGCGTTAATCGATATCCCCGGCGTACTACAAGTTCATTCATCTTTCGTATTTGGTTAATTTATGTAAAATAGCTCAATTTAATGCTCCAGTTAATTATATTTATAATTCACCTACTTGTTTTTCGCATTCTCATTTTCACTCAATTCTTATTTTCAAAATATAACTTGCTAAGTTGAAGTTCACGAGCTATTTTTGGACATTGTTCAAACTAGAGTATTGTTTTCCGAAAAACAACGGAAGTATTAAACGGTGCTTGCTAACCCGTTTTTTGAGTATTATTATTATCTTATCATGATACGTCATACTATCTTATCTTGATAAAGTTTGAAATATTTTTTATAGTTTAGTGTTATGTAATATGCAAATCTCATAAAACCGATCTACTAAATTGGGAACTGTTATCGTTCCCCAGTTATTATGGATGGAAAGTATAGTTATTTTAGTATTATTTGCAGCTTATTTGCAACGATGTGTCAGGTAGTAATTTCTTTTTTTGCGCATTCCCTCACATATATACAAACTGGAAGAATAACCTAATTAATATTTAAAGGCGTTCCTATGAATTTCGGCGATAATTTGAATATTTTGTGTGGGCTTACTTCATTTCAATATTGGAATAAATTTATCCAGCATCTAATAATACTAATCCACTTTTGATGATTATTACTTCGCTTGTCGAGTATAGGAGGCATTAACCAGGATATGCGTTTATTGAAGTTCATAAGGTTTTATGTTTACCTGTTTATAGGCAGAAATCACTGATTTCGGGAAGGCGTGCTTGTCTCACTTATATCTTAACTCAAAATAGTCTGTCTCCAAAAATAGCTCTAGGCCCTTATCAACAAAACCCTCGTTAAGGGCGTTGCTTTCCGCTTACTTGGAATGAAAATAGACACTCGGACGAACATTTTGCGTCGGCCTCACGCACGCAAACCACAAGACAAACAGAATACCATTGCCGAATGACGTATACGACGTCTAACGTGCGCATTTAGCACACATGCAAATGGTATTTTCAAAGTTCGATTGCCGTTTATATCAGACTCAGGAGGCAAGTTTGACATTTACATTTGGCGACCGCATAATTTTGGCAAAATTCCTACTGTAGGCTAACAATAGACCGAAGTTCAATCGTCTGCCTGATATTGTGACCAGGAAGATATTTGTTTTTGGGATATCTGTGAAATTGTAATCAAATCGAGAACTTACGTCAAAATCTGAAATGTGTATTATTAATAGTATACAGGGTTTTCGGGAAATAGAGGACGTTCAAGCGGGCATTGTTAGCAACTAAACTTCAGCAGCTAATAAGTTTTGAAATAGCGCCAGTACCAATGTGTGTCGTAGCCTATCTATTTTCTCTAATGACGAGAAGACACATCCCTATCACCAGTATATTTGTTTTAAATATGTTCTGACCAATAACTTGAATAACATTCCCTTTAATCCCCATATATCGAAAATGGGTAGGAACAATCTTCAATCATTCAATCTTCAATCAATCATTTTAAGTGACCAAATATTCTATTTATCATTGGATTTCTAACTGCATTCTATATTTAATGTTCTATTCCATATCATAAACTGATAAAACGTTCTTTTTCTATGAATTCATGTAATATTTTGTTTAATTTTTGTCGTGTTTGAAGCTAATCTTTTACGGGAATTCATCCAATTAATAACAATAATTCTTCTTGTTTCCGAATTCTGACCATTATATGTAATCGTTTGTCAATATTGAGACTCAAATTCAAACTGATCTTCGTTCAGCAAAGAACCCATTTAACTTTCAATATTTTCAAAAAATTCCATGCAAATGTAATATATCCTTGTGGCCGAAAATAAACAATCCGCTACCAAAATAAATCGAGATAACGGTATACAAATCTCGTAATTACTTTTTTAATAAAATTGCTATTCTTGCGTGTCTAATTTAGACTTATGGTTTTACGTTCTACGCACGCACGAAGCGCTTTCTCATTTGATAAATTGGCGACGTACGAGTTATGATTATGATCAGAAATAGACGTTGTGGCTATTTATTGCTAGTTTAGATTTTGATAAAAGTAACAGGATCTGATTGAAGTAGTAACCTGGCAAGAATTTTTCAGAGTAAATTATGGAAAGGAAAGCTATATTATTTTTATTAGCAGAAATATATTTTCGGTATATGTTATTACTTTTTGAATTTTCTTTGTTGTTCATGTCGTTTTTTCAAATTTAGAAGCCAGTTATTTTAAAATTGTTCAAGATACTTCTTTTTAAATAATACCAATTTGAAATCAATCAATTAAAATCGATCCCGATCGGGACACAATACGAACCCAAAAATGCAAAGCGAGGCCAGAAACATTTCTTCTTTTAGACCCTGCTCCTATCCTAAAAGATTGAATAACCCAAGTAAATAAATAATGATAATCTTAGACACGTGTTTATTTGTTCCTTTCAAACTTCAAGCCGTACTCAACGATTACGGAGGAGTATATAGATGAATATGATATTTTTCTAGATTTTCTAATATGAATATTTGATTTGAGTCTATGTGTAACTTTGAGGTCTCACTCTCCACTTCATAATCATTATCTCGTATGCTGAGATAAAAGAGCTAGTTAAACAATCGAACTACCAACTATTGAATATCAATAAATTATGCACAGAGAGCGTTAACCACTGCCAAGAATCAATTTAAATTGGTGAATTGCACAAGTCAAAGCATTGTGTGTATTCGTATTCAAGCAGTGTGCTATAAATATTACTGCTGTATAATGGTGCCTAGCCCATCTCCTAACATCGTGAACAAGTCGTAATTCTTGTTTTAGTTTCTGAAACTCCAAAAATTGTTTATGGGTGTGCACACCTGCTTTTCTACGCTTATCTTAACGATGTTTATTGTTATTGAGTAGAAAATTTGCCTAAATATAACCTTGATGAGTTCGCAATGTTGTTGTTTCAGCGTTTTGAAGTAATCATGCTTGGTTGGATGTTTAAACTTACCAGGATGTGGCGTTTATGAATGTTTATTCTCTGTCTTGACATGATTCGATGAGCTATCTACGAGCAAAATGTAAATAAATAATTGTGCTCCCTGAAGAGTACAAATTGATAGTCACGGTCTATAAATAAACAATTTAAAGCTCGTTAGAATTCAGAGATCTCTTTGATTCCGCCTTGTGACGTCATCTCACTACGTATTACAAACGCCTAACCTTTGCCCTTGACGTAAATATCGATGAGATACAAATAATATTTGTCAGTGCAGACAGACGGGCTAGGATTGAGGCTGCGATCACGTCATGCATTTACCGCTGTGTGTTCTGTGCACTGTTACGCTGTCATAATTTATTCTAGACATGCTACCTTTTTTTGCGGTTTCTTCGCCGTGTTTATAATGTCAATGTCGATTGTAGGGCTTTTATGTGCCATAATCGAAAATTCATGTTCGATTTATTATTATTGGTTAAAATAGTAAAAAAACCATATTCGGCGAATGCCGCCAGTATGCAGTATTATAGGAATTTATTGTTGGTTTAGTTTGGCTCTCTTTGTTTGGAGTATATCAAGGAATTTTTTCGCTTGAAATACCAAATAATTGGTAATCGAAAAATATCTGATTCGAAAAAATTCATATATTTGGAGTTATCATTTTTATGAAATTAATTCATTTCTGCATTCACGTTGCGATTTGTAGGAAAAACAAAGAAGAAATTGACAGGATTTACTCCAAAATAAAGCAATTAAGAATATCTGAAATCGAAGTCTATCTAGAATATCAAATAGTTTGGGTCTTTTTTATTGTTTTCGTCTCCCGCTATAGTTAATTGTTTCGGTTGAAAAATTTACGAAATTTTATTCCAATTTCACCGTCAGTTATATAAATTTGAAGCTGAAATAGAGCAAAACTACTATTTTCGTATGTAGAAAAATCAGAAAATTTAATCTTTGGCTTTTTGAAGTGCCCATGCCTCGGAAGCCACTCAATCTGCACAATGCATCTTGCAAAATATAGCCTTCCGCTGTCTATTTATAGCTCTACTGAACCGAGTTTATACCGTCGCGGATGGGTGATAGAAGTCGGTGGTTATTTTGGCCTGCTGTCGTCTCTACATTATTAATTTGTTGCGCTTTTGCATTTATAAGCGTTATTATTGGTCTCATCATATTTGCCGAACAATTATTGATGTGCTTCTAAAAATAGCATACATTCCCAATCGCCATTTACTGGCACCATCTGTACACGTTCACAGTATTGTGTTAGCTTATCAGATTAAGTATATTGAGAAGAGAGAACGCTGCTTTAATTTAATTGGGGATGGGATTACTGCAATTAACATCGGTCGGGTTTTGTGCTCATTTGGCGTCGAATTTTTACATTCTGAATATTGTTGACAGCTCTGAGCATCTATTAACAGAAGAAAGCATGTGTAAATGATTGAGCAAGAATTTACCAAATCGGCGATTGGACTTTCCGAAATTAAAGTCTGTGAATCTTCCCTAACGGTTTAGGAAGTCTGGAGTCAGGTTCGTGATGGACAAGCGTAACAAGGGCATGCCAGCAGCCCTTGGGATTTTAGTGAGAATTCTACCTTCAGCGTTAAAGTGTAGTTTGGATCGATTCCAATTTTGAAAAATCTATATATTTTTATACCCGCTGCTCTTGGCCTTGCATGCAATATTTCACATGTTCGCTCTAAGTAAAATAAACCCAAACGCCGCAAAAATGTAAACAGAAGAAGATAAAGACACTATTTTGTTGTTTATATTTTATAAAAAGAAGTTTAAAGAAACTTGTAAATTCTCATACGCTCATTTTATCTGCTCCGACCGAAGAGCATTTTCTATTTATAGTACGCTCCCATTGACGTCAGGCCTGTATTATTATGGCCCAACGCTCTATTACATACTTCCACTTACCAGGTCGTTTTGACGTCAATGCGGAGGGAGTGGGGAGCAATAAAAGAAACAAACAGTCGCCGATGCGCAGAGGACGATCCATGTAAAACGAGACTGTCGTAATTGATTATCATCGTAGGAAGCATGCCGTATTGTGCAGGTATACATATTATTATTTTCGCGAAAATAAAAACAGGGTTGTTGTGTTCTCATTTTTTATTTTATTTTTTTCCACTCCCTTCCTTTTACCAACGCCGGCATTCGCGCGTGGGTGTGCTCACCTCTCTTGGGGCCTGCGCGCACGCTAGGTTCAAAATAGATTGTTAAATCAACGAAGCGTGAAATTTCAAAATATACATTTTTTCGCTCCGCTTTGCTTAGGTTCAGCAAACGTGAGGTAGACTATACCCTCCGGGTTAAAGACAAGCTATTCTGACGAAAACTAAGTGAGCAATCTGTAAATCAGTGTGGTGCTGGGTTAATTGTGACAGTCCGTGTTTTAGTGGTACTGCAATGCCGGCCGGTCGTTTTATAGGCCGTTGCAAAATAGTCGAAACACAAATTGAAAGTTAATAATACACTTGAGTGAGTGGACGCAATTGCTACATTTAAAAGCTTGCACAAATTATAAAAATTTGATAGCCGTAAGCGCGTCCTGCAACTTGATTTCTCAGTAGGAATGTCGATATCCCAATATTTGGTACCATAAAATTTTGCTGTTCAATAATTATGGATTCAGAATAATCGAAAATTCTGAATAGAATCATTTTTCAGTAAAACCATGGTATGTATATAGGCAAATAAATAAAGTAACATTTGTCGTAAATCAGAATTTTTCTTCTGTGGATGACAAATCGCAGGAAAAAACAATACTTTGATTGAATATTTTTAATTCTCTTGTCTGCGTGTCTGCGTTTTAAAAAAAAACACCACATTGGGTGCATGAGGTGTGCGGTACTTGCAGAGGTTTTGCCACTATTCCTCTTTCCCTGGTTGCTGGAAACAGACTTCCCGCAGTTATCGGCGAAAGCAAATAGCTCGTAATTAAACATTCATTTGTGGTCAGTACAGATAAAAATGTTGTAATTATCATTTTTACATGGGCATAATACGCGATGTTTGGTTTCTGAGCAATTATGAATTACTTCATTGTCGTCATTCATTTTAATTGCCGTGCGAGTCTTCGCCACCGAAACGTAATGTTGTAGAATACTTGCAGATGAAAATTTCTACACCAAAAAGATGCTGTGTATATTAGAAAGTTAGTTGAAGTTATTTGAGTTGTCCTAGTATATATTTGTTGTTGTGTATTTTTGGTCCCTACTTTGAAGTTCTAATTATTGTCCACCTTTCAATATTTTGAAGGAAAGAGCCGATGAAGTATGGAAAGTATAATAAAATACGAATGTTGTCGTCGTAGATAGCGATCTATAAATGTGACAATCTACTTCAGACTTCGACGTTTGTTTTAGCCCACGGGAGGTATACGAGGCTTTTCTCTGTACCTTTGTTTGCATTCCATAGTTGAAATGATGAGTGAGAGGTGATCATAACTTGTTGTTAGCAATGAAAAGTCATTGGAGGTTAGCGACACTTCGGTTTGGCATGAATCGATATAATTATAAACCGGTGAACCCGCCTTATATAGATTACGTTTGCTCTAGGTTAGAAATTTCCGTTTCGGTTAATAACGCTGTTTTTTATGTACACAAATTACATTTTTTGCTTATGGTAAAATTCCTCACAAATCATTGCAATTATGTATATTTGAGATTTTTTTGTAGTCAACATTTGTTTATCAACTGAAATATTTGCCTCGCCAGTATTAGCTTTGTCTCAGCCATTGGTTTGCCTGTTCCTTGTCAATTTTTATGATGTATGTTTTCTATTTGCGTCAATGGTCGTATTTGTGGTGCTACCGCAAATAAATGTCTAACTTTTTCCGGGAAATGTTACCGAAAGTATATTTTATGAACGACTAAAAGTAAACATTTGGTATTGTGAAAGATTTCAGTAGCCCGCAGCAAAATACTTATTCTTTAGTGCAATAGTTGGTTTTTATTTAGCTTTTTTCTGAGTTCATAATATTTGAGCTTGTTCATATTGCTAAAAATTTAGATATTCACATTTGTTTACTAGAATGCTAATAATTCTTTTCGATTTTCCCAGTTCAAATTAATTTCTCAGTAATATCATTGTATAAGCCAAGTTCTATTTGTAAATAGAATAGGATTCGTGGTAATATTGAATAACTAGTGCAAAAAAGATTATTCTAATTCTTAATTGTCAGCAAAAAATTCAAAATATTTATTTCCAAAATATTACCCATTTTAAAAGCACTTCGTAGCTATGAGTTTCAGTTTCTGTCGCCTTGCAGAATACTAAACCTAAAATATTTTAACGTATCCTAGTTGTCATGAATTTAGTCAAGTTACCTCCACCATTGGACTCGTTTGACTGCCGGTAAATAAGTAATGGGATAATTTGATGTACTTTAAATCAGTACTACTCACTCACAAGTCGTGATGAACTCAGCAGTCTGTGTGTGTTGTTATTAAAAAATATTTTCCAAATATAGATTCTTTTTTTGTATCGAGAGTCTCATGATTCATTCCTCTTATTTCGCAAATGTAGTCGAGGCTAGCTTAACTATTTTTAGCATCGATGTGGCACAATGGATTAAAAGTATTTATCTTCGCTAGTGCGTGAATATGTACTCGGTGTCGAACTGAGAATGAAAAGCTTTAATGAAAAAGGCTCACAAATCGATCAGATAGATGTTGTTTTATTGTAAAATGGTGCTGCAATTTTTTGATCAGATAGAATGGAAAGGATCGGTGTTAAATGTCGAAGAGTGATTTTAGGTAAATATGCACTATTACATGTAGAGCCAGTAGAATTTAGCGACATTTTTAAGGCCCGTTATCAGTAGTCTGTGGTAATTTAGGAATTCTATTGAGTTTTTTGACTAGTTGCCAGATCTCTTGTTGTGAATGAATTCTGTCATTCTTAGTGCCGGTAGTAGAGGCCGTCCAGGAGTTATATTCCCAGCAGTATCTGAAGAGTTTTGCCACCGGTTGCCCTCTGTGGTAGTTTAGGAATTACATACATTTATAATTTTAGTTTATTTATTCTCGCGTTTGAAACTTGGAAAGTGAGGTCTAAATCTATAGAAAATGACGTAAAATTTCCATCGTGCTCCAAATAAATTATATCTATATCATGTAAAGAATTGAATTAATAGCCTAGAATCTAGATAACTTTGTCACTTCATTAAAAGACGCGACATATCCGATTGGCGCCCCTTCTAAAAATAGACCTACTTTGCTTTGTGTATGACAGCATCGTTATCTCATTATAACATTGCATATCCTTTAATAACATAGCAGGTATGCTAACTCGTCGATGATTATAAGAAGACTTATTCCATCCGTGGATCGGCTCGTCATTACTGAGGTGTAAGTGTACTAAAGGGTCACAGTTTCAGGTCTAAAAGAGATCATTTGCACGGACTATTCCTTTCCTAATGTTTTGTTTTGTCAATTTTGACCCGCCATCCAGTCAGCGTATTGAAATTCGAGTTATTTCAGTTGTGGTATTTCTAAAGTTAGATATCGTCCATGGGGACGATACGCTCGGTTGAATAAATTTCAGTAAATTTACTCACGCAACGTTGGTTATTGAGACTTTGTTTTCCGTAAAATAAATTTCGCTGTTGAAAAAAACTGTTTAGTATGTGAAGCGTTATAAGTCGATTTTAAACGGAGGAGACTAAACGAGAAAGGGTTGAATTTTTACAAAATGCACGTAAATTATCCGAGATTTTATTACAGTATACGCCATAACGGGAGTTGCTAATCAAAGTCTACAGACAGTTAGTTAGTCTTGGTGTATTGCTTATTGTAGGCTATATTATACTTGAAGTTTTCTAAGAGTTGAGTAGTTTGATAATTTTAATAATATAATCATATACATTGGGTAGCTCCTGATATAGATTTATGTCGGTTTGTCCATATTTTAATTATGGCATTATTAGAGGAAAATTGAGAGCAAAGTGGACGACTCTGTATTGGAAGTCGGAATCGAAATTCTCAGTCGAAAATAACTGTCTTCCGAACGTCAGTGTTATATTTTTGTTACCAATTTACCTTAGTTGCGCGTTCGAAAGATATTATTAATTATATATATGACACGAATACGGGACTGCCTCGATGAGTTATGATATATACATATCCGTTTTGGAACGTCGTAATTTTTCTTCTGTTTTATATTTGACTCTTATTCGTGCTCCTTATTATAATGTTATTCTTGTACAAGACTTCGAAACATTTTTTTTTTATTATTACGCATTTCCGTTTCCTGTCACGACCATTCTTTCCTTATAACAAAAAATAATTTCAAGTTTCGTTTGAATATTTGAATAGTAGTAGTTTCATACTTCTTGTTATATCGTGTTATAACGGGGATTTTCAAGCGTTTGCGGCATGTGCTACTCTCTACAGGGCGCTGGAAATATATTTAGTGATAGCAAAAAAACTCAGTTTGAGCAAAGATGGTATTTCCAATAATGTTCTTCAATAGATTCGAAATTTCGCTGTTTGCATTTTTCCATAAAATGTTCCTTTCTTACCTAAATTGATGCCATTTTACCTAGATTGATGCTATTTAGAATATAAGTTATATAAATGAAAAACACGGAGGAATTTTTTATGCATAGAGCATAGAGGATAAATCAAAATTTTCGTAGTTAGACAATACTTGGACACTGAGAATTAGATACCAGACAAAACCCTGGCGGTATATAAATTGTACAAAAATGGCATTATTATTCATATTATTTCTCATCGCTCATTGGTACAAGTCACTGGGTTTGAAGTTTATTTTCATATTGTCGAATTGTATTTCAAAAAAATATTTTTATTTTTATGTTCCACAGTACTATTTTGTAAGATGACATAATGCTGACAAATACAAAATAAAACGATACATTACCATAGCCTCTAGCTAAGAACGTATTGGAAATTTGCAAGCATTATTTTTACACTGTGTCTATAATTATCGCAGGAGATAGTGATTCACCGCCTCCAACCACAAAGAATTCTAACGGATTTAAAGACGTACATCCAGGTAAGAAAATATTCTATTTCATTACCATAATCTTCGACGATTTTTAGTGGTGTTTTGTAAATTTTTTTCCATAAAATTACATTTGGTGATTCTCAAGTCGAATTAATAAGTGGATTTTGAGTAAAATACAACAGAGTTACGGCATCAGGTAGACACATTTAGATTTACTATTTTTCAGTTTAATTATTTTTAACCAGTTTTGTACTTTACAATTTGCAGTACAACTAATACTGCAACAGTAGCTATACCCGATTATTAGTATAATATACAATCATGTGTGATGTATGAAATTTTGTTGTATAAGTGATGAAATAGCGCTTAAATTTACTTGTAATGGTGTTGAAATTCGATTATATTTGAAAATTAGTCAGAATTTCATCCATCTTTGCTGTGAAAAATAGAAATAGAAAACCCATATTCCGCCTGAAGTTCCATCTGGCGATTTCTCCATGAATGGTGATACCGCCATGACGTCATGACTACTCATAAACAGATCTTATCAGAGCGACCTGAAGATTATATAACCTTATCTTGCTCGTTGATAATGACAAGTAGATAGAGAAATACGCCACTAGAATCCACCGCATGACTGTCGATACGATGCCTTATTTTTTATCAACTCCCGACTAACGCAAACGCAAATCACGTGGAGCATATTTTTGGACAATACCTTTTCCCCATTATCAATTCAAATTAGTTACAACGCAAAAGGCTTGTAATGTTTTTTTTTTTTGAAAACTGCTGGAACTACCGTATTTTTATATAGTTTTCTGACTAACGCAAACAATTCTTAAGAAGTAATTGAATATCGTTGACCGGGTTGCACCATGACTCATAGGGAACGCGTCTTCTTCAGTTTTCAGAATTGTTGGTATATATTTGACAAATTTTCACATCTATATTTCGTAATACTGAAATCTCAACTTTTTCGGGTCTCGGAAGGAAAACAAAACACAATTCCGATTAATAATTTAAATACAAGAAGTTAAATTTAGAAACTCCACCAAGAAAATCCCCACAGTTTCGAAATTAGAAAGAAAATAACACGAACGACCGGGCGCAACTGTAGTTGTCAACACGAAAATGTCATCCTTCATCAATTTCGGTGGAAATTGATCGAGGATTTTTTGGAAGTGCTATTTGCCATTGAAGACCATTTTTTATGTTGAGATAACGACAATACAAGTTAAACTTTAGATTCGGTTGGTTGTTTTATAAATGTCCATAGCCGAATTTCTAAACACAAATCCGATTGGCGCTAATTTTGATTTCGGATATTCGAAATTGAATAATTTGTCAGCGAAATGATAAAATATGCTAAAAACCACAATTCAACTGCAAAAATGAAAAATCTTGTGAAAAACAGTTACGATATTTCAATTATTTATTTTCTTTCGGATTCTAGCCTCAATTTTAATCTTTGTGAAAATTCAATTTATTTGCATACAATAACTTATACCATGCCAAGGACGATCGGGTTATAAAATGAGTGCATCGTTTAGTTTACACTTTGAACCGGATTACCTGCGCAAAGATATATTGAGGTTCTTCCTAGATTGGAACGCTGAACTCTATTTTTAACTATTTTGATGTTCCCGATTATTTATTATTAAACCAGGCATGTTCGTGTTCAAATGTCAGTTGTATTATGGGACGAGAGTCGAGAATAGAAAATACAATATCGATCATTTATTTTAAAATTAAAAATTTAATTTTCTGGTATTTTTTTTCCAGTATGTTATATCGGGTGCGTTGACTTAACGTTTAGATCGTTGGATTCAACACCGTTGGTGTCGCTGGTGTAAAATCCTCTGAAATGAACCGGTTAAAGTCTGCGAGCAAAGAAGTACTACCTTCGTTTTGGGCGGTCTTACCAACCACTGACATTATAAAAAAAATTATTTATATCCGGGAATTTTTTTTGTTCAAGAGTTAGAATAATCAGAGTTTTTTTCGTAAAGTTTTCCATCCTGGCAGCGATAGAATAATTTATGCTAAATTTGATATATCACCATTTCGGCACTGTTGTGCCAATTCAAGTCATTTAAATTTGAAAAAAAAGGGAGTATTCTAAAATGAATTGCCTATAAGTAAGGAACATGGTCATCAATTTTTCTTATTTTCTCTTAGTTGGGATTGTCGACGTTGAAGTATTCCCGGGAAATTTACTCCCGTATTCGATTCATTTTGACAATTTTTTTAACAATCTCAGCTTCGAGCTTGAGTGACCATACATGACATTTCTGAATTCTGTTTCTTTGTGTTTATGAAAATAGATGCGAACGTGACTAGAGAAGTCGCAAATTCTATTAATAAACTTTGGCAATTGAATTCATGCTCGCGAAGCGCAACTATTGTATTTCTCTGAAGGAAATTGTTTGGTCTGCAAGCCAATGCGCCAGTTGATAGCAAGTTATTTGTCATTCCAAGAGGCAGTTCCAGCGACACAGAAGAGAGAAAGTTACACCCCTTTATATTGGTATTCTAGATTTTTTCCTGCAACTAAGATTTATTGTATTTCATGATTTGGCCAATTTTGTTCTAATTCTTATATATAATTCATAGAATCAAATTTTAACTACGGAAACACAAATTTTACTATATAAATTCTAGAGATATAACTTAAAGATGAAACTCTAGATAGAAAACAGGAACCAGTCATTTTAAGACAGTTTAGTATTGGAATAGTGTTAGATTCTACTGTGTAAATTATTTGGTAAAATGAAATCAGATGGTATATCTTTCTGTAAAATTTTTTTTTTTAAATATCCAATAAAAAATTTGATTAGCCTTGAATATAATAGAAAATGAAACTGAAATTGAAACAGCCTGACTCAGGCAGCAAGGAAATTTTTTGTTGGCCTCGACAATGGCCATCTTCGATTCACGAAATATACCTATTTGATTGTAGAAAAAAGCACATAATTCTGTGACTGGGACTTTTATTGGAAATGTTAGGTAGCCAACGTGTGTCATGATAATTTTAACTTTTAACCCAAACAAGAGAAATATATAGACCTAAATGCTAAACCTTTTTCCAAGATTTAAGCATATACATGGAAGTAATACATTTGTAAGCTCACATTGTGACATAAAATATGAGGGAAAATATTTACACAACAATACGTGAGAGGTATATTATAGTAAAAAGTGGCATTTGTCTGATATATTGAAAAAATGTCCTGAATGCTTATGAAAATGGTCTTGTTAGAAAGTGTAAATGAGATGATAAAAATCAACCATTTAGTGCAAAGGGTGTTTATTGGGTTTGTACAAACCAATAAAATAGGTGTATTGTTCCAAAATATGCTTATGAACCTAGTTGAACCCTTTAACATAATGTGTATGTATAAATTTCTAAAAATAATTGTTTCATGTTGTGGTTCTTTGCTAAGTATGATGAATATGTTCCCATTACTGTACGCTCTATCGTCATTATGTCCATATGGTCCAAAACTGGCATCGATAAATCAGTATTTATATGTGAGATTTATCTATGAGGTACATATTATTCGAACGTAATTATAATTCAACCATTTGTTACGGAATTGCTAAATTTGGGTGATGTGTTAATTGATAGTGTCTAAATGAAGATGAGCATTTTCGCTGTGGTTTCTACTGACCTGATCAGTATTCACAGCGCAAAGATATTTTTAGAATCGAATATTGTAGGCTGCAACATGGGTTTAATGAAGTGTTTAGGAAATGTATGCTTGTTTGTGGTGAATTAATAAAATAGGTTTTGATTCTATTTTAGGTATGTTTTGTTATGTAAGGTTTACTTTGTGTTGAAAATAAGGTTTCAGACAATACTGTGGCCTAATTGACAGAAATTTAACCTCCTTGATTTCCTTAAATAGAAATTGATTAAAACAGCTCAATTATTGACACAGTTGTGGATGGGAATTTGCATTTTGGTGTGGTATTATAGAATTTTGTGTTGTTCGAATCATAGAATTTTGTGTTGAGCATTTCAATGAGCAATAACTATTTTTGTATAGAAATAGTTTATTTAACATTTCAATCAAGTTCATCCCTTTGACTCTTCAAAAATCATTTCAACGCATGACTCATCAGCACCAAAAATAGCTCAATAAGTTTTAACCTGGTTTATCAACCAGTATTCTGCGTGGGTGGTGTCAGTGGTGAATCTTCGAAATTGAAAATATTTTATCTTAATCTGTCTAACAAAGATCTGCTACGTACTGTATTTTCTATGTTTAATGTTAAAACGGACGAATAGACAAACTTTCAAAGTTCAGGCAAACTTGATCAGACTGGGCATTTTCACATTTTCACTTTGTGCAACAAACCTAGCATTTAATGAATACTTTTCTGCATTGTAATATGATTCAGGATATTTTAAATATATTTACTGTGTTATCTAAGGAAATAAAGGTTTATCAAGTCTACTTTGAAAATGGAAATTTAATTGGAACCAAGGGTAAATTGATGATTACTCTTTTTATTAATACCTCTACTATTTTGTTCCCAAAGTTACCAACAAACCAAATTTTTGATGATTACTCCTATTATTAAAAATTCTCATATTTTGTTCTCAAAGTTACAACAAACCAAATTTTTTATATATAATGTTCACTTCAAACAAGATTTTTCCAGTTTGGCACTGGCTACCCAATTTATTTACATCCTGGGTGAGTCTAGAACCTTATTGAATTTTTGATCTTTGATGCGAACACATTTAACCCAACTATGAGAATATAGACGAACTACCAAAAAAAAATGTTGATATTTCGACCCAAGTTGAATTTCTCTTTGTTCAAGGTATAAACTCTCCTATTGGTCCCTTTTTTTCAGATGCTCCTCAGTAATTGCAATCTAACTATGAACATCAAATTTCAAATTACATTAAATTAAGATATTTCTTATCGTATACTACCATGACCCCGAAAAAGTTTATCAATGGTGGCACTGTTAGTTCATATTTACAAAAGAGTACGACGTGACTATCTATATTTGAGTTATGTCTGTTTGTATTGTGAACAACTACGTCAAACTTTATCGAATAACTATTGGTTGAACGAACAAAGTTCAATATGACCTAAAAAGAGAAAGGGAAATTTCATCAAACAATTTGTTTAAAAATTGTATAATGTATCACAGTTACTATTCCTAATATTGTTTAAGGACAGTTACCGGTATCTGGTGAATAGCGTCAAGCTTTCTTTTCAATATATTTGTAGATAGGAACATAGGAAGTCTATGAAAAGTTGTGTTTTTTCAGAGTTTTTTGTAGGAATAGGAATTTTTTATGAAATCAAAATTAACCTTTCCCTTAAAAAATTAGCCACCTTGGACCAAATGAGATTTAAAATTTATGTTTTTTGAAATAAAATTTGGGAATTTTTTTTTCCAGTG
Organism: Styela clava; assembly: GCF_964204865.1. Taxonomy (NCBI): domain Eukaryota; kingdom Metazoa; phylum Chordata; class Ascidiacea; order Stolidobranchia; family Styelidae; genus Styela; species Styela clava. The sequence goes on from NC_135250.1 coordinate 23,355,063, forward strand.
ATAGAAAATAAACGCTTTGCTGTAAAACTTGCCTTTTTTATCATGAAATATTTTGTAGCTTTACAGTAATATTGCTGCAAAATAGGTTGCAATTGTAAAATCTGAAATATAGATTAATCACAAGACCATTAAATCACTATTTATATATGGAAAAATTGAGACAAGAAATAGTTTTTTGTGGAAATGATTTGGAAATCCTATGTGATTAGAGATGAAAAATTTTAATTCAAATTATCTGAATACTTGAATATATTTTTGGCTAGATTTTTTATTTTTATTTCAGAAAATGATGAATTTTTAAAAATATTGAGATTATAAAATAATTGATATAATTAGCGCAATTAATTTAATTATTTTTTCCTAATGTTTGCAGTTCAATGTATTACAAGACCACTTTTGAAGCTTGTTAATTAAATTTACATTATGGGAGAAATGCATAGTAATGCAAACATTTTATGCAAGTCATGCTTCGGGAAGCAAAAACCGATAACATTGTAAATATTAGACTATCAATGACTTGCAGTACTCAACTTCGCTCAACTATTATGTATTGAATATTTCATTTGGAGACAACGTTGTTCGTATTCCATTACCCAACTGAGTTTGTTTGAATGAGAAGTAATGCTATGTTAGTTATGTTCGTGGGGGGTTAAAACTTGAAAGTAAAATGAAGTATTACCTTTAACTGAAGTATTTTAATAATTTGAACTTGGAATTGAATAAGCAAAAGAGAGAATTTATTCAGTGCGTTATCAGTGTTCAACTTTGCAATTGAAATTTTTTAAATAGCAGATTTATTCATTTATGATTTTTATTGGTATTAAAACTTGATGTTTTTATTATTATTTTATTGCCTTATGATGATAATAAAAATTTTTCTCATTTTTTTTAATCAGTAGTTTGCATTAAGTATTTCAATATCTAAATAATTTATGCTATTTTAGTATTCTGCCTTGAAATTCATATCAAGTTTGAATATTTTAAAGATATTTATTTTTCATAAAATCATGATATTTGCTAATTTTTACAACCAAAATTTTACGTAATTTTTAATTTTGTTTTGGATTTTCAAATTTTTCATAAAAATAATTTACCGAAATCATATTATATTCAAATTCATATTTAAAATCACATATTGCAAATAAAAATATTTTGAATGACATTTACTGGTAATTTAATTCTTTTCGGTATCATAGCTTGCGTAATAAGGTTCCTGTATTATCTACTTTATTTGGTATGCCAAAATGTATGCCTAATAACATCTAAATATAGATCACATTATTTCATAACAATGACACATAACACGTTAGGAACAGCTTGCACATCCATCAATGTTATGTCATGTTGTTTATCATTTCTAAATTTGGTAAACTAAATATACATTGGAGTATCGCATTCACACAATTTAGCATTACTAAATTAAATGGCATGTAATGGATTTGAACTATAGGTATGTCATGATTTTTGAAGTTCTGCAATTCTTTTGTAATATTAACACGCCTAAACGTGATTTTGAACTTGACATTTCCAGAATAATCAATAATATTCTTGGTCAGCGTCGAGAATCGAGTATTTCAATTTTAGTTTAATTTAGGAATAACTCACTGGTTAAATTTAATTAAGCTGATGTTTTCGAACAAATGTTGACTTTCTTGTATGTGATATTTGACCTATTTGCTATTAATAAGACTCTAGACTAGCAAGCAAGTTCTGGATTTAAAGAGAAATTTAAGTTTGAGCTGATAGTTTTGTTTGGTTGTTTGTAGAGCAGTATATTCTGATTGTTCAGTTATAGGTGAGTGTATTTATAGTTTATTCTATTTTGAATAAGAAGCAGAAATAACTAAAATTAGCTGGATATATGAGTATATTCAAAATTAGTTATAATCGATACAGTTAGTTTTAGTTTAGGAGGGAATTAGGGTATGAAATAATATGTATTCTATGATATGCATTGATTTAGGAACGTTCTCTCATTCTTTGTGAACACAACTTAATTTTGAATATATCCTCTGCTTTGCAAACTTTTTTTTTATAAAATCATGGTATTTGCTAATTTTTACAAGCAAAATTGATATAAATTCTGGGGTACTCCCTAAGTAGGTGTACCAGGTTAGGGTTAGGCCATAATTTTATTCCGATTTTCCTTATTTTAGTTCTATTACGATTTCGGGACTGTCTGTGTTAGCCAAGTGAATATCCACCTGCCCATAGGTTTCCGTCCCTTCACATAACTCGATGTAAAATAGGCGAACAAAATTAGTTACCTCCATATTGGCACACATACTTCTGGAGCGCCAATTCTGGTTTTGCTTCAGGATTCCAAATTTTCCATAAAGAATGATAATTTTGATTACCGGTACCTTATATATCCAAATTCGTATTAAAAATCACTTGTTTTAAACAAAAATATTTTGAATTATGTTTACTGGTAATTTAATTTGTTTCAGTGTCATAGTTTGAATAATAAGATGCTATTCACTTTATTTGCTATGCCAAAATGTCTAAATCTAATGCTGATCTAAATATTGAATATGTTATTGCATAACAATGACGCATAGCACTACAAAATAATAAAACATTGTTTTATATATTGCATATTTGTGTGTTATTTATAGATATATGACATTAGTTTTTATGGAGATCTTCATTTTTCCCAAACTTATTCACTTCAAAGTAGGTTAGTTGGTATTATATGTTGTCAAGTTATCAACATTTTAACATAAATATAATTGCTAACTTATCAGAAAATAACTAAAAAATGAATCCATGATAATGTTCCTTGTCAAATTACAGCAAGTTAGTGTATATATAATTTTTTTCTTTTTACAGAGGATAGAACATTTATCGGAACCTTTCCGAGGGTTGGAATGGCAGCTGAGTTGGCCGGGGCAGCAGGCGCTGGAATTATGTCGGAGGAGTACCAGAAACTACTCAAGTTGAGGCAGCAGCAGTTCGACGAACAGGTACAGGTAGGATTTGTTTGATGTTACGTTGAATTCGAGAATATGAAAGAAAATGGTGAAATTACACTTCTCTTGAGTTTGATTGCTATTATGCAGGGCTGTGAAGGTTGAAAAATTTACACCCTACTTATAACATTGCAGCATCGGAAAATCGTCTTTAAATTAATCTTTAGTTGAGAATGCACTGTAAACCTTGTTTTTAATGGCCGTCAAAAAATTTGACTTGATTACCTCCCTTAGTAGTTTAAAATTTCGACCCTAAGTTGTGAAAAAATTTGAAAATGGGGAGTTTAAAAATACCACTCATTAAACTTTTCAGCCCCTTTAACATAGAAATTGAAACATAGGTAGTTCATATCTTAAATTATAATTTCTGAATGTTAAAATTTCAAAAAATAGTCAGGAAGATGCATGCTCACGACGAAATGATGTCTGAAGCAAATACATTACCGGCACCATATTTGAATATATTCAAAATTTCTAATATCCGATTTGATATAATATTCTAAATTTCAAAATTGTTTTCTAATCAACATTTGTAATATGAAACTAAGTATATGATTGTCCCTGCCCATCTGTTGAAATTAAAAAACATATTATTTATTTTATAACAATGATAACCCAAAAGCTAACATTGTAAAAATGCATGTTTTTACGATAAATATTCAAAAACAAAAACTTCAAAACATGTTGGATGCTCTATTATTTGTATCTATTTACTACTCCATCTTTTTTATTATGTATGTGTTTATTTTTGTATATTTCTAGAATTCAACCATTTGCATCTGAATCCACTTATTTTATTTATGTTGTATGAAGTAATTGATAGTTAGGAGCTAATTAACATTGTTCTGTAGATCCATAATCAATACTTTGTTGTGACACCAGCCAGGTGAACACTTGTTATGGAATGTAGAGTGTTTGTCCATAATATTACATTATAACACAAATTATGGCCAAGAAAATTCAGACTTACGTGTATATACTATACATTTTTTTTTATTTGAAAAGTAAGATTTAAAAGAGACTGTCTAATTGAAAATGGAAATTCATTGAAGAATAATTTCAAATTTTTATGAAGTGTTTAGCTAAAATCATATTTCCGGTACTTGGTTTAATTTTTTTTATTGAAAATTTCCTATGGTTTTTGTCTTGGTCTTGTCTTTCAATTTTTGTTTTAGTTTTAAATTTTTAGTATATTCATTTTTTTTCTAATTATTCAGGTACTCGCCAACATTCAGCGTCAGCAGCAACTCCAAGAGCATTTCAGGGTAAATATTAATATTTATTGAATCCCACTATTATCTTTCTTGAATTGTGAAGAATAATCAAAAAAAATCTCATTCACTGACACTTTCATGTCTGCCATTTTCTATTTATCGAAAATCTCACATGTATCAAGTTATGTCAGCTTCTAACAAATCGGTAACTTCTGATACAGAGCCTCGCTTAGAGTCAAGATGTGAAACGTCACCAAGGAAGTTAGGTTGTTGCAATTTTCTCTAATTGTCTTTCACACCATGCTTCAATCGTTTAAACACAGAAAAATGATTTTTTTGGCAGAATCATCCTTCTTGATGAGGCCCAATTATTTTTTATTATTCACCTGAATTACTCAATTTACGATATTATCACTCAAGATAAAATATGCAAAATAGCTCCTAAAACTTTAACCGTACAAATTATGCAATCTAATTTCTCAAATTTCAGAAAGTCTAATGCACTAAATTCTTTACGCAAAATGTTAATCTCCAATGTATGCTGTTGACATTTATGAATGATTAATGCAGGCTATCGTAGGTACATTGTCAAATTATTTCCAAAAATAGAATTCGGTTCATTCAACTTTTCTTGCATCGCATTCATTGCTGCATTGCTGCAGATAAAACACAATAGGGACGGAAATGATTAGGTTGAATTTGCCTAGAATGGAATGCATTGATTTTCGTATTTTTAATGCCTATGCATCACATGATAATGAGCTAGGCAAGTTGAATATTTAACTATTTTATATTTATTCTGAATTATACAAGGTGATTTTATTAATTGATAAATTTAAAATGTGGCTGGTCTTTTTGTCTTTCCCTGTAAAACTGATTTGCAATACCTTTCAATGGGGGGAATTGATCCATTTTCTCAAAACTGCTTTAAACCAATCAAAAAGGAATTGGAATAGAAAATTCCTCCAAATTCTAGAATGTTCTCTGTATTCACTAATCATAGGTCTCTTCCGATTTTACTCGGGGTGTGTGAGTGCGTTTTGCTTCTCTGAATACATTATTGTGAATATGGGTGAAGTGAACTGATATTTTTAATTAAGGAAAGTAGATTGAATTTTTAAAGTTGGGTGCCTATTCATTTAGTAGTCATTAGTATCTTGTGATTTTAGTCTGGAGTGAGTGTTTCTCACTTCACTGAGTAGGCAATGCCCTGAGAAGATATTTTTGAAGGAAAATCATTTGAATTCTCAAATGTTGGTTTTAAAACTCCTTGATTTACCGCTTGAGCAATCACTGACCAATAACTAGTATTTTATAAAACCTTTGGCTGAAAAATTGACCATTTCAGAGAGTTTACTGTTGTATATGATTAACAAAACGTTTCTATCATTCGTATAACTTGTTTCTCGGAAATATAGTACCGGTACTATATCCTTAATTATAAGTTTTAATTGGAATAATTTTATAAATAATTATATCCTTCACTAACCGCAACATTATTTTAATTGATAATATTTATTAGTTATTAAAAATGATGTAATCATTAAACAACGAACATACTACTTTGACATCAAAAAATGTCTTAGCTTCTGGGAAGGGGTATTAAAATGAGGCAGGATATCCTTTTTATTGTTTTTTCTTCTTTTTTTTTTAGCAATTTTTGCAAAAACAGCATGAAGAACAAAATGCTGCGAAAAATCATATGCGCATTGCTGAAGAAGAAATGCAACAAAAGCATGATTTATTTGGTCAAGTTTTAAATAAAGATAAAAGTAGAGAAAGTAAGGATATATTTTATATTATTTACTGGTAATGCAATATGTCAAAATAAAGTGGTTATGACGGAGAAAATTTCTTGTTTATTTGGTAGCATGTCCTATTTGAGTCCACTTTTGGAATGTCAAAAGAATTTCGTTAAAAGGTTCAAATCCCATCGCATCACCCAGTGTGTAATAAAATGGGTAGGCAATACTGAACTTGTTAGATTCAGGTCTATTCAACATCCGTACTTATGCTTTTGCAGAGCCTTGCTCAGAGCAAAAGGCTATAAAAGTCTTCTAAAAAATCAAAGTTATGCTATATGTAAAAAGATTTTTTTATTTTGAAAAGAATTTTTATTTTGTGTGCATGTACAATGCCTTCTTTTGGTAATTGCAAATTTTTTGCACATATCTTAGATTTCTGCAAAATTGATTCAATTAGAAGATTAATCTAACTTAAATGAATTGCAAGGCACATTTCTAGAATGACAAACTATGTGATAGCCAATATTCAGATTGGAACTGATTCTGAAACTAAAATACATTTCACAATGCTATGATTCTGTCAGTATTAATGGAGTGTAATGACAAAATAGCTTTCTAAGTTTGCCCTTAAGTATATGTATTGATTTATTTATTAATCATAATTAGAAATTTCTAATTGCAATTTTGATTAACTCGTTTTTGTGGGCTTGGCAACACTACTACATCAGGATATATTATTTTGAAAATATATTTACGAAGCCTTTTTTACGAAATGTTACTTATTGATTTTTTTTATGGTTTTTATTTTCTAGGTGCAAATGCTTCTAGTGCAGTAAAACAACATTTACAGAAATTTGTTATCGGAAGACAAAAAACAAAAACATATGATGGCTATCCAAATAACGTTGTGGAAAGGTAGGAATTGGACTATGTTGCTTTTTTAATCTAATATTTTAATATGAACCTATAATTGCTCTTATCCAATTTCAAAATATTGAGTGATACACTATATTTAGGTTTTTAATATTAATTTTCATTTGACTATTTTTAACATACCTTTTTCACTAGTTTTCATTTGTCAATATTTTTAGGAAAATGTTGAGATGGACACCTTCACTGGATAGCAGAAATGGAGTTCATGATCTTGCGGCACCTTATCCTTTACTCTTTGACAAGAGGAGTACATTTCCTCTAAGGAAAACAGGTACAGACTTGGTAAATCATAAGTAATAACATGCGGCGAGTGATTTCAACTTTTCAAACATTTCAAAAATATTCCATGATTTTAAATGAATTTCAAAAAGCCCTACATAGGACTTCAATGGTATCTTTATCAGAATCATCTCTCATCAGAGTTATTGGTGACCTGTCTGTCACTCAGATGCCATGATCTACTAAAACAATATAGAATTATGAAGGTGTATGGCTGTATTGCAATTGAACCCAAGATGCCAATATCAGGGATAATCAAATCCCGTATTCACTTTGATTTTTTCTACAGCTTCCGAGCCAAATTTGAAAGTAAAGTCTCGACTTCGGAAGGTTAATACGTTAGATCGACGTTGTTCTCCTCTACTTCCACGTCATCCTATCGACAACAGTCGAGTCGACATCGCAAACAGAATCAAACAGAAAATATTGAACAATGACCAAGGTTGGTAGATTTGGATTCAAAAATGACTATTTTTATAGGACTTTGTTGCTTTTAAAAAAAATATTTCGCAGAATTCAAATGTGAGTTGTTTTTTTGAGTGTTGTTTGCGTATAAAGTAAAAACAGTACATTTGGATTTAGAAATTTTTTTATTAAATTTTGTCACATTTTTGACTTTAATTTAAAACAATCCATGAAAAAACAAAAAAAACATATTCTATGTCAAGTTTGAGTAAACTTTTACGATTACAGTTGGACACATTCTTGATTTTGTTGTGAACTTTAGTTTAATCTCCTAATTAACAGAAAATGAGCATTTTTGGTCTGACAGTTTCGTTAATGATTCACTATTTCGGATGTAAATTGATTCGTTTCATTGCTTATACCTTTGTAATCAAATTTTCTTGTTATAAACATTTTTGTCCTCGAAAGATAATCATTTTGGTAATAAAATAGATTGAACATTTAAATTATAAGGTATATTTTTCGAGCATATCTCAATTTTCGAAATGAAACATTATGTTTAGTGATTCTTATGAAATTCATAAAAATAGAAAATCAGTATTTCGCAAAATGTCGTTGAAAAATCTCAAGTTTTCAATAATTTTGAATGAATTGTAATGTACAACATCAAATAAGTACTACAAGCAATGCAAGATTAGTAATTTTTCGACATTTTTACAGCTGGTGTCGACAATTCTGCAAGTAACAGTGCTCCCAATTCAGGCCCCAGTTCACCACTTAGCAGTAACAGTAATATAAACAATAGTTCAACTACTGGAAGCAGCTCTTCTATTCGTGGTCTCGGACAGCTTCCCACCACAGGGGCCTCGGAGGTATAATATGAAAAGATTATTTTTGGCCATACAAGAGTTACTGATGAATCGAGCATGAAATGCCAAAATTATATAGAAAACTTTTTAGATTTAATTACATTTATTCAAAAAAATCCAAAAGTTCACTCGTTGTTGAAATTGAATTAAACTTTAAAATTTTGTGCGTAATGTGATTATGATGTGGTACCCACAGTAGAAGACATTATGCAAAGTCAGTGTCTCGTTTTTTCTTGAAGAAATACTGACGCAAGGTTAATAGGGAAGTGATTATCTCCATGCTCTGATGGAATATAACTGAGGGGAAATGTTTCTCTTATGTATGGTTTACATAAAAATTATATCTTATATTAAATTTTGGTATAATTATGGTCAAACCTATACTCAATTTTATGATTACCGAATCGGAAAAGCGTAATTAGTTACAGTGATAAAGAATTTAGAGTTTCAAAAATTTGGTTTATTCATTTTTGAATAAAGGTTGTCGCAAATATTTTTTTCTTCCTACGGGTGTTCTCAAACTTTCATGATCTTTGACACCTCCTATGTGTCCCCTTTATCTTTTATAAAACTATCTATTTTTGCTTTCCATCAATTATTTTATGACCCATATTCAACAATAAATATGAAACAAAAGAAAGAAAAAGAATAAATTCATTACAGCCAGGAAATTAATTAATTCACAGTCAATTTGATTTAAATTAATGTTGTCATCGCGAATGGTATCGAGTGAAGGCTCTCGGAGAACCGGTACATGTCCACTAGAGGGCCAAATGCTCAGTTTAAATTGTTTAATATTACCTGGAATTTTTTTTTTCAGACTGAATTGCCTGGCTACCCCTTCCCTCTTGCCATGGGATTGCAACCTCGTGAGATTTATGCTTCACCCTCGTTACCTAACATATCACTTGGTTTTTCACAAAACAAATCTGTGGTAAGTAAAACTTTTTGAACTAAACCTGCTTATTCAAAATTTCTACACAAGTACAATGAGCATTTACTGACATGTGATGCACCACATATTTCTATGTGGTTTCAGTAGTTCTTCGCATTTAGTGGTCACTATAACTTGGTTCAGAACCCAGTCTCTTCACTCTGAGTGAGTGTATGACTTTTTTGAGCAAAAATTCTCTTGTGAAAATGAAGTTTCATTGGACTAGTATTATCAAATGGATTGAAAGTCTTGCTTCGTTAGAACAATTAATGCATCTAAATTAAAACAAGTAAAAAGGGGTGTTGGAATTCTAGTTTTCAAAGCCATATGTTAAATAAATGAATTGAAAAATTAAATTTTTCATTTCTCATAACCCTAGTTGTGAAGCTTTATTGTTGATGATGATTGACAACTATCCTATGCCACTGTCGACTTTTTAAAATAATTTTTATAAATTTCTCTGTTTTAGGATCCGAATACAATGATCACTGGTACGCCACCCAGTTTTCTCATGTATCCACCAGAGGCAGCAGATCTCCAGAGATTAGTTCTAGGTAGAACGTCGTCTCTGCCTGGTCCACTGATGCAACAAATGTACAAACTTCCAGGTACGAGACGTAAAATAACCTCATTCGTAGTAGTACAATCGTAATGAGATGTTTGAAAATGAACTGTCAATTTTCTAACAGTTTCCAAAAGTATCAATTTTTTCATAATAAGTAAGCCACTATGAATCACCTTGAACTGTGGTGGAAGGATACACATAGACACATAACAGCAACTATTAATTTAACTTCCTGATTTAATTCCTCGTATTTACGTGTGCAGGTCAAATGTCAGAAATGGACGTTGCAATGAGATCTTACCTATTACAACAACAACAACAGTCAGCCTTATTGGGTGAGGAGATTAGTGCTCAGCTTTTTTAGGTCTTTCACGAATAACATGACATTTTCTGTTCTAGCAGTTGCATTTTTTCGTGTTGATTCTTACATTTAGGACTTTTACGAATAACATGAATATTTTTGTTCTAGTAGCAGAATATTTTTGCGTTGTTCTCACATTAATGACTCCTACGGTTAGCATGAAATTTTCTGTTCTAGCGGCTGCGACTGAGAAAGATTCGTCTCCAGGACCTATTCGCACACCTCATACCAGACCACATAAAGCATTGAGTCGAACTCACTCTGCACCTACAGCACCTCAGATTCAGCATCAAATACTACAGGTAAAAAAATGTCATCAAATTTGCAAAATTCGTTCATTGGTCTCTTCTATTTCCTGTTATTGCTGAAATAATGTAGTAATTACAAAAAACTTTGCAAGATATTTAGATCACATTAAATCATCTTTCATGTCAATTGTGAAACATTGGCATATTTATCTACTTGATATTTTTTGGCCCTGCATCATTTTCATGTGATAGGATAAGATTAAGAAGAAATATTTAGGTTATAGTATGAGCACACAACTTTTTATGCACAGTAAAAACACTTACACGATAAGATATTTTGGTTAGTTTTCGGCTCATAGAAACACACAAAAATTATTTTTACGAGATTCATATAATCTAAGATAACATATCCTCAAATATGCGTGATGTGAAAATATTAACATAATGAGAAAATTTGCTTAATCACGATCACATAACACGCACACAAATCACATGGAATTTTACGATGATATGAAGATAACACACAACGTTATATCATATGTGATGTGAAAACATTAACATAATGAGAAAATTTGGTTATTCATGATCGCATAACACGCACCAAATCACATAGGATATTATGATAAGTGAGTTATGATAAGTTTTTTTATGTGATGTGTGCAGTATTTCATTACAAAATTGCCTTATTTTCCAGAAGAAAAGATTAGAACACAATCGTCTGTTAATGCCAGGACATAAACATGCACCACATCTTATATCTGGAATGGCTGCTGAAGCACCTTATCGACCACTTGCTACACATAGAGAAGCCGCTGAACATGCAGAATCATCGAAACAAAAGTAAGTTGTGGGGAATACTGTCGGATACTTTAAGTTCGGGGTGTGCACACAGCGGCCCACAGGCCAAATGTGGCCTACGAGGAAATTGTGAAAAAATTGTGCCATCCGCAAAAAAGGGCCAATTTTGAAAGGTGTGCTGCCCATATACCCCTGCTGTAAGTTGTGGGAGATACTTGGAAATCCTTCAAAATTATGTGACGAATATATATGAAAGAGAGGAGAGCTGATGAGATGGTGAATGGGTGGGGGCAGTTGGTGGTGTTTGGAGTGATTGATAGAAAATTCTCTTCGTTGGTGTTGCAAGTTTCCACCAAGTCGTCCATGGGTTAATGAATTGGGAAGACAATGCTGAACAAAAAAACTATTTGTCCAAAAACTGTTATGTGGTTCATAATCATTGGATTTTTTTTTACAGAGCCTTGCTTAGAGTGCAATTGTGAAAACATCTCACAAAAACTCCAATAGTTCACCACAAGTTCTTGTTCGTTTACCAGTCCAGATTGGGTACCATATGAGAAAAGCCAGAGTCAAAATTTTTTATAACCAGGAGTCTGAGCCAAACCAGATTGGGGGGTGCTCCTGTAGTGTGTGTACCAGGTTAGGGTTAGGGCATAATTTTATTCCGATTTTCCTTATTTTAGTTCTATTACGATTTCGGCGACTGTCTGTGTTAGCCAAGTGAATATCCCCTGCCCATAGGCTTCCGTCCCTTTACACAACTAGATGTAAAATAGGCGAACAAAATTAGTTACCTCCATATTGGTACACACACTTCTGGAGCGCTGATTGGGGAGTCAACTGTAAATGTTTCCTACTCCACAGCCCATTTCTGGATCCTCCTATCATCTTCTATATTTTTCTACAGTAGGACAAAGAAATTAGCAGCCTCTCCACCTCCCACCCATCCTGCTGCAATATCAAGTACAACTGTTGCTGCATTACATTCACATTTGATCAAACACAATAACAAAGCTATCAAATCATTTCCCAAACAATCAGACAATAAGTCAAGTTCACCTCCAACATCGCGACATACTTCTATGGAACATACTCAGACTACACCTGAAAAATCATCAAGGTGAGTGGCTTTGTATTTCGAGTTATACTCGACAAGAGAGTAATGCTCAAATATATACACACGAAGGTCAAATGTCATGCATGCTAATCTCAGTAGCAATAATCAGTTACCCGAGCACAGAGTTTGCGAAATGAAATGAAGGACAGCTGTGACGGAATCAGTTTAACTTGAAGGAATAAAAACAGTGTTCCCTGTTGTTGAAATAAAACAGCCAATTTTGCGTGAAATTTTGGATCTCGTAGGAGTAAGGTTTATAATGTACAAAATTTTAATAAAAAGGTGTTTCCAAATTAATTGTAATTGTTTACTCGCCTCCAAATAAAGGATGAATATTTAATTCATGCATACTCACTCTTACGCACATAGAAAACAGAAAAATAAAACAAAAGTAATTTTAGATAATATTTTTCGACAAAAAATAAATAAAAAAACAGCAAACGAAAATTGTCACATATTATTAATTTTGTAAGAATTGTCGAAAATGGATGACACACTTTTGAATTAGTGAACGAAAGTGATTGTTACCGAAATTATGTTCATTCTCATCCTATAGTTCCCTACAACACACAGCTGCTACTTTGAAAGAGCTTTGTTCAGAGCAAACAAATAAAATATTGAATTTTCAGAGAAACACACACTTTTCATATTTTAGATCGGTTATTGTTTCGACACCACAACGAACATCTTCGGAAGATCGCGAAGATCGAGATGTTATCGTTGTAAAGCAAGAAGCACCTGATGTATCGGGAGATAGCGTTAATGCTTTATCACCACATTTAAGTCATCAAAGATTAGCTGCCATGGCCGTACAAGACAAGGTATGAGAGAGTTGAGATTGTATTCGAAAATGGCAAAATCACTCATGCATAAACAAAATCACTCATGCATAAATTCTCTCACATTTTCTCTTTGCAGTCAAGTGATCACACTCCAATAAAACCTATGCCATTGCAAGGACGAAGATCGCTTCTTGAAGGTGAAATGGGTCATCATCGACCTTTGACACGAACGCAAAGTTCGCCCGCAGTATCTTTTTCACAAAAACATAAACACAAAGTAAGTTACAGTTTGATGTATTTGAGGTCATTCGGATATATCCGGATATATCTAATTCTAAGTATTCTCTTTCATCCAGTGGATGGAAAATTTAATCATTTTCAAAATTTCGGCAAAACATGTTCGAAAATAGTGACTTACCTATTGGTGGCTGCTTATACAGAGACTTGTTTAGAGTGAAGGAGTAAAAACACCTCATAAAAATCTGTTTGCATCAAATTTTTTCATTCTTTTCATTTTCGAAGGAGTACAAATACACCACAGGTCTCGGATACGATTCAATCATGCTCCAGCATGGGTGTGCGTGCGGAGACGCTCACGCTGAACACGCAGGACGTCTCAAGGAAGTATGGTCTCGTTTAACTAACGTAGGTTTGACGGAGAAATGTGAAACGCTTGAACCACGAAAAGCTACAATGGAGGAACTACAACTTGCTCACACGCAAGAACACACACTCAGATATGGTGCAACTTCGCTCGCTAGGCAGCAGTCTGTAGTTCCAAACAAGTTCATTGTTCTACCTTGTGGGGGGGTCGGAGTAGATAACGGAATTGACATTGACACTGTCTGGAATGAGCTGGCCACTATTAATGCAGGTACGCACACAGTGTTCATTAAATTATTTAAAATTTTTTCATACCTCATTTTCAAGTTTTATCCTATTCCATCATTACTCATATCTTACAACAAAAATTAAAATGAGAATGGAACATGCTGAGTTAAGAAGAACCAATTTAATGCTTTTAGCATGATCATGAATATGAATATCATTTGTCTTAGCGAGAGTTATAAATAACTTCATTTATGTTCATATACTAACAATAACAATTTACAAGTAAGAATGGTTGTATGGTCCTAATCGTCAAAATGACTAAACTGTCAAAAACCTCACAAAACAGTGAAAAATCATGAATAAGGCTGCTATGCAGACGGTAGGTTGGACTCTCCAATGCATATTCAAACAAGAATTATCCGACGCTTTCATTGTGTTGGTCTGTTGTATTATTAATCTTCATTTTATTTTTAGCACGAATGGCTGTTGGATTAACAGTTGATCTTGCATTGAGTGTCGCTGCTGACGAACTGAGAAACGGTTTTGCAGTTGTTCGACCACCTGGACATCATGCAGAGAAAAACTTGGCTATGTAGGTTTTCATTCTTGTATTTTTGGTGAATTTAGTCTAAGGATAGAAGTTAATTTACACCATACACTGAGAGAAACTTAAAATGAGTAGTAGCCGACTGTAGTACTCAACTTTCTGAATTTTATTGTAATTATTTCCGCATTTTTTCCTGTTAATCAATTCCAAAATAAATGAAAAAAAATTAATTAATTTCAAAAAAAAAATAATAATATCGAAACAGTTCGGGCCCAACTGAACTAAGTGCATTATTCTGGGTTTCATGCGGTTTATGGGTTTTTAGCCTTTTTTTATTGCACTCAAACATATTTGATCATTTTTAATTTTACAGGGCATTCTGCTACTTCAACTCAGTCGCAATAGCTGCACGTCAGTTACAACGTACCTACCCAGATAAAATTCGCAGAGTTTTGATTGTAGATTGGGACGTTCATCATTGCAATGGTACACAAGATATATTTTACGATGATGATTCTGTCTTAGTTATATCGGTTCATCGCTATGACGAAGGACACTTTTTTCCAGGAACTGGCGCTCCGGAAGAGGTGAATATATAATTTTTGTGAAATTTGCAATTATTTTACGCTGGGCTTGAAGTCAATCCTATCAAAATAAAAATGACCTAAAAATGATTCCTTGTACGGAAATTATTTGACGTAGAAATTTTTGTTGTAATTTCAATTCTAATTTTCACTTCTATAATTTTTTGAAGCAAAATTGCTCAAATCAAGATACAAACAAACTCGCTCAGAAAACTACCAGAAATGATTATAAAAAACTTTGGCCATGAAGAATTCTTTGTCTAGAGGGCGGATGAAAACTTATAGCCCATGAGTATGCCACCTAAACTTTTTCTCAATCCTGATGAATATATTATTTTCAGACTGGAGCTGGACCTGGTGTTGGTTTCAACGTAAACATCGGCCTCACTGGCGGACTGGAACCTCCCATTGGCGATGCAGAGTACTTGTCGGCATTCAGATCTGTTGTGATGCCAATAGCAGAAGAATTTAATCCAGACTTTGTTTTTATATCTGCTGGATTTTCTGCGGCCGATGGTCATCCGTCCACGCTTGGAGGGTATAAAGTTTCCCCACAATGTAAGTGTATGAATATGCATTTGTGTTTGCAAGTCCCAAAATTATGAAATTAATTATATTTAATATTATCAATATATAGTCTTTTCAATATTATCAATTATTTAATTAAGGTTAGAATTAATACTTGGAGTGTCCTCAGGAGTTATATTATTTAACATGCTTGCAAGCTCATCGTCTTTCATTCAAGCAGCTATATTAGGGGTCTTAACCTTTCCAACGTGGTAATGTTTTACACAATTTATCACACCCTTTGAGGTTGGGGGCATGGTATTTTAAACCTGAAATGTATTTATCTGCGATTCCAACCAGTAACTCTTTTACCGCAATCGCACAAAATATTGATAATGATGAGTTTGTACTAACCTAATGACTTTTTTATGGCAATGGCACATCATGTTCATATATATAGTTGTACATTGAGCTCATTTTGCCTATGGAGTTTCAATAATTTCTCTTTTAGCGTTTCAATAAATTTTCCTTTTTTTACAGGTTTCAGCTACCTTACTCGCCTGCTGTCCCAGCTTGCGAACGGAAAAGTCGTTATGGCATTGGAAGGTGGTTTCGAATTAAAACCTCTTGCAGATTGTGTAGAAATCTGCGTTCGAACATTGCTTTCAGACTCTGGAGAAACTGGGGATGCGTCTGTCGGACAACTTCCTGATTCAGCGTTGAAAAGCATACCATGTGATAATGCAGTTCGTTCCATTCATCGAATATCAAGGTTCCAAGGTGGGTAATGTGGGTCAGTTCTGGGGGGGCTTGTGCCATCGACTCGACTTGAGCTTTAACCCTATGTGGCTCCAGTCATCCAAATAGAATCATACTAACAATAGAAAAAAAAATGTTTCTCAATTTTGTCTAATTTCAGAACGATACTGGAGTCGATTAAAGAGAATGTCTGCATATACGAGCATTACTCATGCAGCCTACCTTGGACAAGAACAGGAAGACAGAACAGTAGTAGCTCTTGCTTCATTGTCTGTCGAACATTCGAAACATATGGACAGTAAAGGTTTGTTTCTAGTCTTGTATTCAACTTAGTTGGCTAATCTAGGTTTCAAATCACGTCACCCTCACCCAGGGTGTGATAATTTTGGGTAGACTGTGTCGAACTTCCTTTCAATAATATTTGCTCCTTTTACGTATCATTGGCTACTTGTACAGGACATTGTTTAAGGTGTGGAAAAATGGGCGCTCTAGAAGCATGTGTACCAATATGGAGGTATCAAGTTGTGTAAAGGGACTGAATCTTATGGGCAGGGGGTATATTCAATTGACTAACACAGACAGTCCCCGAACTTTTATTAATAGAACTAAAATAATAAAAATCGGAATAAAATTATGGCCTAACCCCAACCTGGTACACACACATCAAAAATGTATAATAAATGAATTTCAAATACAAACTTTGTTATATTCGTTACAAAAAGTTCTTGAATTTGGGGAATATTTCCTGAGAAATTAGAATTGTATGAATATGCATTTGTGTTTGCAAGTCCCAAAATTATGAAATTAGTTATATTTGTCATAGAAAATTAATCTAATAAAATAATTCTGCATTCGGTTTTAGCAAAGTTACGAGAGGTTCTAACCAGATCACAAGCGTCAAAAAGTCCGAAACGAGATTTGATGCCGGAACACGAAAAAGAACCGAAACTGACAATAGTCACCGACGAAGCTGACGAAATGCATGGACAAAATCGTGAGGAAGCAATGAGTGCGGAATCTTCTCCACTCGATGTTGTGGGACTCTCATCACCGTCATCAGAATCTCCTGCAGCGTCACCCATACCAAGCACTGCTTTCGTTACGTCCGGCGTATCACGTAATATGTCGCAATCATCGGAAAATCAAAATGCTTCTAACGCAATCAAAGAAGAACCAATGGATCAGGAGGACAGCCCAACTGCTGAAAACAACGAAACATGACCATGAGTTTGCTTAAAGCGACTTGGGTTTTGCGAGACAAGTTTATGAGATGTAGGCCGATACGGACACGTCGAGCAGTGTGTCAATCATTTTTTTCACTCAACAGACAATTTGGTTTTGAGGAAAAAAAATGACAATGAATATTCTCATACACAATGGATTTTGGGGCGTAGAACACATTAGGGGTCATTCTCAACTTGGTAACTACAATTTCTGGGTATTTTAATGTTGGTACGTTATTCCTGGATCAAGTCTATATATCTGAAACAAATGACTGGTCATTTTTTTCCTAACCGGATAAGATTCTGTGCTTCGCCATATGATCAAGCCGTCTTATCAACTTTCCTCTCTACTGGGATCCTATGCTTATTGGTTTACACATTTCGAGATTGTAAAACAAAATTTGCTATTGCATGTTCTATTTTGAGCTGGACATTTCTTATGCAGCAGACTTTTGATTGATACGATAATTATGTTCTGGAAAATATTTCCGATATAAAAAAAATTACTTGTGGGCAGATCGTTGGTTGATTTTACTTGCCAAAACAAGCCTCTATTGTACATTGCATTTGATTTTTACTTTTTCCTAATTTTTACACAAAAACTGATGGCTTGGTGGTCGTATCTTTTTTTCTTGCTGCTTTCCAAATTATTCTTTTTCGTTATTATAGTATTTTTTTGTTGTTTGACACTTTTTTTTTTCTTTTACCATCATGACCAGGATTACGGACTCGTTTTTACGAAATTTTTTAACGACAAAAAATCTCTTTACGGCGCACGTTTTATAATTTGGAAGTCCTTTTTACACCTTTTTAGAATTTTACAATATATAACTAGAATTAGGATTTGTTTCCACTTTATTGTGCCATTCGCTTCGTACAATATGGTCTAATAGACTTTGCCAGGACCGAAAAAGGGCGCACACAGCTATTTTTTATTAGCTTTCTAGTAATTATCATGTGTCATATGAAATTGTTCGATGCTGTGCAATTTTTGCGTTTTACTTTTAATTGAATCTATGTGACATTCATTTGAAGGTAGGTAATTCCTTTCGTCTGAATATTTCGTTGATATTAGATGGCATTTCCTTGGGATAATTGAAAAACTCTGTGGGAATATAAATTTCCAATTGCTCCAGTGATTTTGTTAAAATAATCATTTATTCCCTCAGTTTGATAATTATATTTGCTTTTGCATATTGGATAATATTCATGGGTTTTTTAAAATAATCTTTTCTCTTGTAATGTCAGATTTTAGTATCATGTACTAAAATGTCTTTGCAGTTTTTAATTTTTATCTCGTCGGCGTGACGGGAATGGCCGTTAACAATAAATTGATCTATGGAATAAGGTCAGATTTTGCTTGTACACTGGTATATGAAAGATGTGCGGCTATAGCAGGCGGGGGCTAAGCTACGCCATGAATTTTCAAAGGGAGGGGGGTTCTAAATTCGCCGGAGGACGTTTCAAGAGTCCCCTGGGTTCCAAGCTACGAAATGAAATATTGCTGATAATCCAAACTCCCCTATACCTGCTCTATACTATCCAGGATTGTGGAAATCTGCAATCTACACCCAGCTACGAACACTGAGAGAACGAAATCAAATTTTGATAATAGATGTTATATATAGAGACAAATAAAAGAGATAGCAGCTAGCAGAAGAGCAAAGCAAAACATCTATTTATTTAATCCATGCATCGAACAATTAATTCACTTGACAGTGGCGTCTCAAAAATGTGTCATCTTGCCACTTGTACCAAAGTTCTGATTATTGGTTGATATATACAGGGTGAAAAAAAAAATGGCATCATATATATATAACAAAAATATATATATATTCAGGCAAATTCCTATAACTGAGTTGGACTGGCAATTTGACAATCAACCTATATAAGCTTTCCTCTCCCATGAATGAATATCAAATTTAAGTTTTGGGACGAGTGGGCCATAAATTGACTGCTGGAACATCAAATCTAATTACATGTAGGATCAATATTATTTAAAGAGGAATTGCAAGCACTGAAGCTCCTAACTTAATGCGAAATAGACATTTCTAAAGTGGCAGCGGAATACAGTGCATAGTCAAAACATACAAATTATTCATCGAGAATTAAGCTAAAAGCAGCTAAGACAGACTAGTCGATATTGGAGACATGGTACCAAAGTACAATTAATCAGGAAATAGGATATTTTACTACTTCCTGCTTCATGTTATAAACTTTGACCTCTAGCTGGAATAGGATAAAAATATAAAATTCAATCCAAGTACTTACATGATAATATTATGAGCTTATAAATTCTACATCATACACACATGGTCTCTTTGATTGTTATTATTAAATATTTCCGGAAATACAGTGATACCTCGTTCCTGAGTCGTTAGTCGAACATAACTCGTTCAGAACTGGTGTTCGACTACCGAAACTTTTTTGCCATGAGAAACAATGGCAGTTACTGTATTTCCCGGCAAATATAACCTGCCAATAAGACGGGTAGTAAAATCGCATCAACATCTGAATCTGAAGGTATTTTATGGTCTGAATTGAATAAAGCTACACCAAAAAAAAAATGAAAATTACCATACTCGTCTAATAAGACAAACCCCCCAAAATCAGGCCAAAAATTTGGGTCCAGAAAAGCGACTTATTCGCCAGGAAATACGGTATATTAATTTGTTCTCACTACCAAAAATATTAACAAAACATGTACCTCAACAACAATAATTATTTAAATTCACTTGACGGCACGCTTCGGTGTTCGAGCACTGAATTTGTGTTCAAGTACCGCAGCATTTTTAACTAGAGCCGAGGTGCTACAGCATCGAGTCGTCGGACCACCGAGGTATCACTGTATTAGAAATATAACAGGCTGTCATAGTTTTCTGACCATAATTGGACAATTTCAACTTTTTGTGAAAAGCAGCAATTGTCGTGGGATAGAAATTTTCCGATGTCCGTCAACAGTGTTTGTTTCTGGCGTTGTGTCTTGCTGTTTGTTAAGATCGAGTTCCGGGAGTGGTGTCCGCTTCTTTATGATCTTGTTTGTGACAATCACGACAAACAGCCATGTACTTATCAGACCCTCCTATGAGTTCGACCTGTAATAGAGATAATATTCAAAAGCCTTCTGGACTTTAGAAATAAAGATGTCTATTTTGACTTTTTATACAATGCTCATTCACGCTTTGCACTCCAAACATGGCGCTATACAAGCAGCCTCTTAATACCGCTGTCCAAGCGAACCGAATATTCGCAAATTATTCAAATCAGTTTGCGGCTGATTTGTGAATTGCTAAAATGAGGTACACAATAAAGCGGAAAAAGCCTATTGACCACCTTTTTATTGACCACAGCGTTTTTAACTGGGCAAGTGGTGGTGCTTCGTGCTTAGGCGACTCCTGTCTCGCCTCTCTCATAATTGGTTTCCAATATTTCTATCGCCTTCATTTTGCTATAAAAAGGTGTCACAATCATTCATTGGCATGCATGCGTTACCACAATATCAAATGAGGAAGTTTTCATTGTACAATAGAGACATATTAATAATTGAACAATAATATTCGATTGTTCCATTCGATTCGAGAAATTATTTGGTTCGAATCAAAAAAATATTTGTTTTTGAACAGCCTTCTCATATCTCAAAATATGTTAAGAGTCATTTCTATTCTATTTGAAAGGACATCAGTTTTTCTGGTTTCCCTGGGTGGGGTGCATGTGATTCAAGCCCAAGATATGTTTTTCGCAATGCCAACACAGTTGAATCTGACGATTTCACTGCTAGGCCACCGCGTCATCCCTATTCATTGATCTTAGCAATTAGCTGCCATTTTAACAAGTAATATTGGGCGGGGTTGTGACTTGTGAAGTCCGAGTTTGGCATTGTTTTATTGATATTTGAAGCCGGAGTCATATTTTAAAACTACTAGAGTTGGAAGCCACAGTAAAAAAAGTACTTCGGACTTCGGATGGTGATGAACAATTTTAAAATTTTCAACACAAACTAAAAAACATACTGGTAGTTATTTAGACATTCTCAACAGACAATTAAAGAAGACTTCCATATGCCAAACTTGTTGTGGTCTAAATTTTCCTCTCTTTATTTGGGAGTTGAAGTCAAAGGCAATCAAAAGCCAGAGTCTCGTCTCGGCTCTAAAGCCCTGATGTTTGGTTTTGTCCCACAAATATGCATTCTAAATTAATCTAACAATTGTTTTAATTATTCTCAAAATATATATACTATATTGAAACTATGGTATTAAAATGAAAAAGGTAGTTTAAATCTCTATAAATGACTTTTTAATTAAATTCAAATCGACTCAAGTCCAATCTGTTATAAATTGAGTGTAAAGTAAAAATAAATGCTAGTCTCAGAAATTGCATCACAAATTACAACATTCAAATAGAGAATGACATACATAACAATATTTGTATGCGCTTTGAGAGGACAGCATCGTTTCAATTTTATAGAACCATTATCTGAAGAATAAAAAGTCAGACCTGAGTTTCACAGCCGATTCTTTTTGTGAAAGCAGCTTCACCATAACACATCATACATACTGCATTAAGTTTGACAACACTTTCTGCTAGAGGTATTAATGACAAAACGGATCCAAATTCCTGGAAATAGGAAATACAATATACTGGTGGTAACTGATTTTGACCTGGCATGCCTTTCAATTTATTGTTTGGTATTGATTAAAATTCAAACAGTATTATAGAATGGAATTTTTATATTTATCCTGCAGTGAGGCATGGCCAACCATGGCCATATTACCACCATCAAGCTAATTATATATGAAACTAACATTATCCACCTGAGGAAAAGCACACAATTCATCATGTTCCAAAATCACCCTTAAATAGCTAAAACAACTAATGGCAAATTACTCATATAAGGATGCTATTCTCACCTTTCTTGCAAAAGTACCATCTAATGCAGCAACAACAACCTTCACACCATTGTTAGCCATGGTTTCACAGAATTCAACAATGCCTGGAAACTAAATAAAATTAAAACGTTTAGCAGAATTAATAGAAAATACATATTTCCAATTTTAAAACTGCGAAAAAATGAGACTCAAGTTTATAGTTACGCACTTTTACAAAATGTAATGAAAACAATGTTTAATTTAGCTTATTCTGTTTTGAAAATATATTTAATACTGTCATTCCAGGGCTGGGAAGCCCGGATTAGAGTCTGTGATTTCGAACCAGCTCCCCAGCCTTGTTTCAATTCTACATAACGCTCAGCAGTGTGGCGCATCGTGCTAAGCGATAGAAATAAACTCGCCAACGCACCTCTGATTACCCTGCGTTGATTCTGGCTAACAAATCACATATCCGACATGGAATAATAACCGGCTGAGAGGTCGTGGTTCGCCATATTTTTGAGCCGTCTCATCGTTTTTTCTCTCCCCCGGGATAAATATGTGAATCCTATCCTATATCATGTTGTGTTTGTATCGAGTCAATAAGCCATTGAAAAATAAGATTCGTTTCGGAAACAATTATAGATATGTTCCTGCATCAGAGCCGGAGGAATTCAAAATACTTACAAATTGTCCTTCATCAATTCCGATTACTGAACAATCCGATGGAATAGAAACTTCTGATAAAACTTTAGTTTTTACAGCAGATAGCATGCGTCTAGAAGTGGAAGGTTGTGAAAATTATAAAGTACCAGACAGGGATGGCCATTTCCGAATACTAAACTATTCCGAATACATTCTAAAATCGAAAACACATTATTTTTTAAGTTTATTAAAACCCAGTAAAATAGGGAATAAGCTTCAATGGTAATACCAGAATAAAGCCACAAACCAACAGTATATGTACACAAAGTAATTGATAGTTTAGAGCTATCAATAAGAATAATAGCAACTTGTGACACAGTCAGTTTAATAAAATTGTACACTTAGTACAAATGACCATATAATATGGAAAGATAGCCAAGGAGTTGTCTGACGCTTTCTATCATTGGTACCATGATATTATGATAATAGTCAACAAGTCAAGTTTATTGACAAAAATACTATTTGTATTCAGATGATTGTGTATATTTTCTGAGAGTAATAAAATGCATTAGCAATACAGGCAACTGCAGCAAGCAACAACTATCGAATATCCATTATGCCTTTACAAATTCTAATATTTAAGCCTAGAGTATTCTACTACCTACCAGTATATTTGTATATTAATTTATGTGACACATATTGTTATTATGTGTAGCATATCGTTATATCTGAAATTAGCAATAAGTTAGGATGTAACAGCCACCGCGATTCGGGTCTGGTATAGTTTAGTACCACATCCTCTTCTAGTTGGCCTGGCTCAACAATTTTTGCATATGTCAATCCTAACCCCCACCTGACTACGTCACCGAAAAATTACGTCATTCCGACGTCACAGTGGCGTAATGAGGCCCACCGAAGTATGCGGTTGGTCGTCCAAAACGCGCAGACGATAACCCGAAATCGAGCAAGCTATTTCTCTCGTTTCTCGTCGCAACGATCACGATAGGAGAGAGATCGCCGGCTTTAGCAAATGCCATTTCGGGCGATCGTAATTATACTTTGGCAATCCCTATGGCGTGATGGTGACGTCATAGTGACGTAATTTTTGGATGGCATAGTCAAGTGAGGATTAGGAATAACATATGCAAAAATTGTTATGCTACGCCCAATGGAAGTACTTGTGGTACTAAACTATACTATCCCCGCTCGTTCCGTCTTTTCAGCGTATAATGATCATCCTGTTACGTAAAATATTCAATCCATGACAACTACGAAATCCTAAAATATCTTCATATATTAATTTTATGAGTCCAATGTGACTCGCGGTTGCTTCTTCTTACGTCAAAATAAAAACATTACTATTCGGTCGACAGCGATCTGTGGCCTAAAAGTACGAGTTAAACTGCCTGATGTATTTAATTTTAATACGTATTTTTGCAATCTCACCTACTCGTTATCGCCGTTAGAAAAATCTCAATAACTTATATCGAATTATGTAGAGTACAACTTCATTTCATACAATTTATATACATATAAAGTTTAGCAGGAAATTAAAAATACATATCGCGCGATTACTCCCCCTGTTAAAAAAACCGACTTTTACAACGAATACCGGTACCGGTACCGGTACCGTATATATTTTTTTGTTGTGCAAAGTGATGAATCCGTGACCGATACGGGCATATTTAAAATGTCTTGCTTTATTAATTTAAATGTTTTCAATTTAACCTGCGGTTGCGTCGTCAAAATAAAATCCTCACCACTCTAATATACCATGACAATCTGCGGACATAAAAATAAAAAGGTGCTCCCGAAGTATGCGAACCAAGATGGCGGACATCGGAACGTAACATGGGTAACAGGTTGGTAACAGGTTAGGGTTAGGCGATAATTTTTTTCAAGTTTTCCTTATTTTAGTCCTATTATCAGTTCGAAGACTAGCCAAGAGCCTCTCGTAGTATTTATACATAAAATTATGGACTAACCCTAACCTAGTACACATTTTACATTCCGATGTCCGCCATCTTGGTTCGCATACTTCGGGAGCCCCAATAAAAATGTGTGGTAAACTGCCCGATAATATATTGTTTTGATCCGTATTTTGCGAATTCGGCAAATTTGAGATGTGTAACACTGACTCCGCGGACCAAACATAATTTGGAAATTTTCACCGCCTAGAAAGGCGTTTTTTAAACTGTCGCGGGCTTCAATAGAACATATTTCCCTCCTATTTCACAGCCGAGGTTCACGTAACCGCTGGTCGGTTACGGCTTCCTCCACCACCAAGTCCATGCTTCCGAAAACAAACAATACAGTAAATCTAATCCCATACCCGACTTGGAATGGTAACCGGACGAGAGGTCGTGGTTCGCCATATGGATAAGCCGTCTTATCGGCTTTCCTCTCCCCCGGGATAAATATGTAAATACTATCCTGTAAATACTATCCTTTGTTTACGGTTTTATTTTCAGTATTTTAAATTGCCTCTTTTCAATCAGAAAATTTGCGTTTTCGTTAGAAACTCGCCGCCGATGAGCGTATTCACGGGATTCACAATTCCGTGCGAGTACAAAAATAGATAATTGTCATCGTTATCGTGGAACAAATTTGTGGAATACTTGCGTTTTAGAGAAAATAACACAAGCGTAAAGGCGTTTACGGCCTAAATAATTCGTCCGCTGATAAAGCAATCGCGCTCAAGTTTCTATCGAGAATGTTTTCATTCATAGAAACGTCTTGAAAGCGCGGCGTCGAAACGTCACACGAAAATCCGATATTCTTATAAACGCTAATTCCGATATTCGAATGACGAGATATTCGAATACATTCGAATACTTTATTCGAATTGGCCATCCCTGCTACCAGAGCAACTAAGGTTAGACTTAACAGTCGAATGTTGGTGAAGTAAATTTATAATACATTCAATATTTTCTCAGAATGTCAATAAATATTAAATTGTAGGAGTTGTAGTTTAGCACGTTTCCAATGGAGTCGAAATTCTGAATTCCATGAAGTCAGGATTGCAAACTATCAATGGTGTTTCTAACGATTTCTTGTTAATTTTACCAGGCATTTTTAAAAGTCTATGGAAGACGGTTAGCATGTGCCATAGTTTTGGTTATCAAAATTTGACTTTTTCGAAGTTCGGAGTCACATTGTTTTCAATCCAGAACCGAGAGCCAATTTTAAGTTTCCCTCCTATTTCACAGCCGAGGTAACTCAAATGTAGTCCTCAGAACAAAATTGACTCTAAATAAACTAATAATACTCTCTCAAATACATACTTATCGTGAGTAGAAATGGAATCATCACTGTAACGTGAATCTTTAGCGTATTTGATCAATAAACATTCGTGATTTGCATATTCATATCTCTGAATTCTTCTCATTAATTCAGTCCTAAAAAAAATTTGGATTGGTTTGAACTTATCCGCAATAACAATGCAGTCAAAAATATTAATTACAATAATTATCGATGAAAATTAAATGCCTTAATTCTTAATAAGAAAATAGAGTCGCAACCAAATTTCCCAATACAGGGAAGTCTGGGATACTGAAATAGAAATATAAACTTTAACCTTTGAACTTACGATTTTCCAGAAAACATTGGACCCAAAATGATCTGAAAAATAAATATGACAGTGAGAAAACACACAGTTTTTGACAGTGATGCGATATTGACCACTTAAAACAGCTTGCAGGTGAAAAAGGACACGAATACTAAAAATTCAGTCCAGTAGTTTGGTATTACAGTATTATCAGAATTGCTCACTTTCTATTACTGTATTACCATGGCTTTGGATTCCAATAAAAATTGTGAAGTCAAAGAAAATTTGAATTACCACAAACTGCTGGTTAAAAAAAGATTTCGTTTTTTCGATTTTTCTGCTTTTAGACTTTTGGAAACCAAAACATTGGCATACTGGCATATGCAAAACTGTCTGTTAGGTAGGAACGCTTAATTTACTCAAGGTTTATTAAATTTCTCAAAAATTCTCTTATCACTATTAAAACTGTAAAAGTACATTTGACTCTGACAGAATTTGGACAAAATAGTTGATGTCTTTTAATATGGGGGATATTCTTGAAATCAAAAAATTGCGACGTACCGCACAAGCAGACAAGTAACTTAATATTGTTCTTGTACAATAAACAGTTGAAATAAAGAAATCCCCTTTTACCTGAATTTGTCCCCGATTTTTCGTGGGACTATGCGATAAAGCAGAGATAGACGAACAAGACATTGTAATAGGATTTCTAGCTAAAGACATAACATTGCATTCATGTTAGAAATTAAATAATGAAAATTGTAAATTATGAATTAAAAATATTATCAGTGTATTCTGTAATTCTGACGCATTCATGCGTGACCAACGGTTACCAGGAAACTGCAGGTATACTACGCGCTACCGGGACTACAGGTTTACATTATTTGTTACATTATTTTTGTCTACTGCTTGACGCACCGGTGCAAGATACTTAATGCGCAACGTTTTTAAACATTCATTTATTGGATATTTTTGTTTTCTCTGTGTGTATACTGTTTTAACAATGCTGGCCACGTCAAAATATCAATTATAGGCTACAGACTTCTCCATCTTTAATTTATGTCTGTTATGGAGTTTTCAAAATAAACTAGCTATCTATCTAACGCGTGGAATCCAACGGGCCCAAATGTCTACATTTGCGGTAAGCACTTTATCAGTGGTAAGTATCCAAATGTTTGCCAATAGTTTGAACAATTAGTCTCTTTGAGATCGCATTTAAAGGGTACATAAATTTCATATCTTTCGTTAAAATAGTCTCTTTCTTTATTATCATATCGTTCAACTATCTCCCAAGTATATCATCGTACACCGGAATATTAAAACTCTTTACTCAACTTCATTAAAACCGAGCTGTATCGCTTTGATGTCGGGTGAAGATACTTGAATTTAACGAACATTTTTCACTTATAACGAAAGCGTTATATCAGTTTCTTCGAGTTTGTTCTCGAGGACGTTGTCGGTCGAACAGTAAACATTAAACCACCAGACTACAATAGAAATATGAGCATCGTTGTTATTTCAAAACGAATGTGACAATGGACGCTCAAACAATGGAGGCCATCTTTTTATCCTCGGCCATTTCACACGGCGCCTTATGAGAAGTTCGCACATAATTATTGAAACATGCCTATTATTTCTCCTAATATCTTAAGAAGAAAGATTTTGAAGGTTGCGAACCTGCTTTTATCTACCAGGTGCATTTGCGCAATTTCAGACGTTTTGTGTAAACCAGGGCTTCCCAAACTTTTGAGCTCGCGGCCCCCTATAATATATTAAAATTTTTCGCGGCCCATGTTCACGCTAATAATGCTAAACAGTTCAAAATATGCATTTTTGATATTTTATTGACACAGCTAATTCTTAACTTTTAATAGGGCTACTCAATAACAAAAACATCTGTTTTCAGATTATTCAATGTAATGGGTGCGAATGCTTCTTGCTGCATAGCAAGTTCAGCCGTGGCGCAATGTTTGTTTATGCAGGCCTAATGATAAATTACGATGTCTGCCCACCGACGACCTGGTCTTAATCCGGAATTGTTCACTCTTATTGATCAAACTTAGCATAAAGCATCGGTTTGCAGCGGCACCAAATCATCAAGGAAAAATTTAATGACGCACCTCCACTAAAAAAATATGCTGCCGCAAAATAAAACACGAGTTTGTCATCGTTAATATGTACTTTATGCTTTTTGAGGTTTATAAACATGTAAGCCTAACTCTGCCCAGCTTTTCTTTAAAATGCTCAAAACTGACTCATGTTCGATAAAATCGGTTCAGCAAATGAATAAACTGCGCCAACGAAATTGCAGCATTAAGCATTACGTAACAACGTAACAAAAAATTAAATAATATAAAACGGTAAAATGAATTTGATTCATATACACATCATTTGCTTTAATAAGAAACAATAAAACATTTGGAATAAATATAATATGTTTCAAGGCGCACTTAGCAAATCGCTTTCCGGAACCGCTATGGCTTAACGTTTAAAACCGGCATTGTTATGCAAGCACGCAAATCGGTCAAACGATCAGAATATGCATTGTTATGCAAGTGCGATGTTTCTACCGTGTTTCCCCCAACATAAGGCCATGCCTGAATTTTAAAAATGATTTTAATTCAACCGCTCGCCTTGAAAAAAGACTTCGTCAATAGCGCAATTTGTTCACCTAATCCCGTGGAAGTTTCAATTCTGCTAGGGCGTCGCAAAATTTCGTGATGATGTTATAATAAATAAGTTTAATTCTGAAAATTCGGTTTTCTGTAGATAACGATCATTTTTCCTTGGTTTAAAAAGCGTTGCACACCCCATCTCCATGGGGACCAGTATTTTCCCCAGCTTTTCCATTTAGGGGGGGTGTTTCGAATTTTAGGGGGTGGTAAATAATTTGCTATTTGAGATAAAACTAGGCTATTTGTATTCTTAAAAAAAAATGGTATGTATTTAAGAAACAATGTACAAGAGGCCCCCCCCCCCCCCAAGTTGATTGACGGCAGTGTTCCCTCTAAGGTGTGCGCGTGTGCGCGCGCACACAGCTTTCAGAGGCTGCGCACACGCATAGATTTACTGCGCACAGACGTATTTCGATGTAATGTAACAATGTTCTTTTGTTCTTTTTTCACCCCTTATTAAAATTCAAATAAAACCATCTGTTACAATCAATTTCATTTATTATTTTCCATGTATGTTCATTGTTATCTACTGATAACATATAGCCTTCACTAAAGCATTTACAATCTACAGAAAAACTTATTGAATAACCAGAATTTTCTTAATAAGCCCACCTATTACCCGGTTAGAACGCCCAAATTTCTTCATTGGTTTTTGCACAAATATTAGTCATTTCCAGAAAAGTGCGCACACACCAAAATTTCGGCGCACACATACTACAAAAATTAGAGGGAACATTGATTGTGGTGAACCGAAATCCACAGCAGAATAAAATTGTAGGGCCAGAAAAGGGCAGCGAGGAAAAGTGCGGGACGGCACGGCTGAGAAAATTTTGAGAAATAGGCACCAAAATAGGCTCTAAGCTTGATTTTAGATACACCTAGCATCGCAGTTTGTTATGTAATGAAATCAATAATTATAATATTTAGCTGATAGAACTCCCGGGAAATAGATAACAAGCACGAATTTCAAACGTAAATATATACTACTAGTAATTTGCAACTGATAGTGACTAATAAAGTTACTAGCTCATCTGGCATTGTATGAATGGCTACTTATGACTTGTTTTGTTACACATTTCACATTTTTTCGAACATGTTTGTTTGACTTTTGTATGAATTATGCAATGAATTAAATTTTGAAATACGCGCGTCAACTGATCATAATGGCGCATAATGTTGTATTCCTTCAGAACTGAAATATTTTGTTGGTAAGAAGACAAATCGCTGAAATTTGTGATTCTTTCCAATAGAGAAATAAAAACGCTGTCATTCATCTAAAAAACGTCTGTTTTCGGTGCCTAGTTTTCGTTTTGTGACATTATTAAGCTTTCTTAATATACGGCTGACATCTAAAATACTGCAGTGTGTAATCCTAATACCAATACGTATGGACTTTTCCCCGACCTTTAACCCCCGAAAATTCTTCCTATACTTTACCATTGCAAAATTTTCGGGGCTATTTTAAGAGTGCTTTTGCAAGTTGGCGTCTGTAAAATGGGGTATATGTTTCAAACCATCATTATGATTCATTGCATACAACAATCTGTTTTTTAAAGGTACCGGTAAAGAATTTCAGGCTAGTCTATCACAGCTATTTCTACACTAATTTTTATTACTGCAATTAAATTAAAACTCCTAGGAAGACAGAGTGATCATTGAATTATCTGATTTATATTTAAGTTTTCAAAACACAACTGAAAACTAGCGAATAGAGTTCAAAAACGCGAAAACGAGGTAATGTTTACAACCACGCTTGAAAATCTGTCTGAGTGAAAAAAGTGTCTGAGCGGATGCGAAAAGGGGGCATTGTTACGTCGCTTTTTGCATTTTGCTGATTGGCCAATGTCACGAAGTAAACAAGGAAGTTGATGCTCGGGGAAAGGTCCATACATAAGATACCGGTATAATTCAATTGTTACGAAATAAACGTGCTTAAACTGTGATAATGATGTAACAATAGACGGTATCTAAAACTCAAAAGGTACCACATGAAGGGTTAAACTATTTCACTCAAGTTCGGCGGGCCATTTTAAATCGTCACGCGAGCCGTAATTGGCCCGCAGACTGCGGTTTGGAACCCCTCATCTACACTGATGAATATGCCATAGGCGTTATATTTGAATACAATTATACTTGAGTTAGGAATTACAGTGTGGAATCGCACCTCCAAATTAGGGGGGGTGTTTGAAATTTTAGGGGGGGTGTTCACCCCCTATAGGGGGGGTGTAGGGAAATCACTGATGGGGACTTAATATTTATATAAAGCAGGCTTTTCTATACCATGGCCCAATAAATGTGATTTCACTGACTGTTGTTAGGTTTTGTTTGTTCGTTTATATAATATTTGCAAAAAAGGTATTATATTGAAATGTATCAATACGTGAAATTTTTGCTTGAATATTTAACCTTAAATTGAGAAAACGTTTCAAAATTTCAAAAGCGACATTGTGGCAAGATGGGAAATTATATTTCAAGCAGTCAACTTTATCTGTTAAAAAGAAACTGGCGAACATATATTATGAAAGGTATTAATATTGGCGCGAAATCTAGTTTATACTTCGCGCAAAAATGCGCTTGCTTTTTTGGATGGGTGGCATAAATATTGGGTAAAACTATCAATTTTTGTCATTTGTGTAAGACCGAAAAAGAGTTATTAATGATTGTGGGGTCATTCACCGGGATTGACACTTTCCATAGAAACAAACAAACAATTTGAACCCCGCGTCTTTATAGAGTTCCGCCGGAAACATCAATGCTAATTTTTCACAGTTGGATATCATTAAAATTACAATTAAGTTTTATCGACGAGAACATGAAAGACATGATGGCGTCGCTGGATCACCTAGCAAATATTTTACGTTTTCCGACGCGAAAGAATCGAACTAACACTGTAACACAGGGGTCGGGAACCTTTCTGGCCAAGAGAGCCATAAAGGTACATATATTTAATTGCATTTCCGTGCGAGCCATACTGCATTTTTCCTTCCTTAATCATGTCTCAAAATTTTACTTAAAAAGTCAACACATACAATGTCTCAATATACATTCAATGTGACTTCTGATATATTGTCACTTGGGGCCTTGAACGAATGCACACATGTTGAAATCGACGATACTCATCGTTTTTCTTTCTTTTAGGCATATCCGTGGTGCTAAATATTACAAATAAACAGTACAAACGGACGGAAGGCATTTTTTATTGCTCCGCAATTTTATCGCTTCGTGGTGTCACAAAATATGTTCCAGAATTCCATAGTTTTGTCACAATGCCTGTCTAGCATTTCTCTTATCAAGACATAGACAGACGTTGAGCGCGTGTTCTCAAACGTATTGGTAAATGTTCTGCCAAATTTGGCAATAACTTTATAGTTTGAGATCTGGTACTAATAGTAAGCTTAGCCTTAGATTTTTCTGGGAGCCGTATGCCGTCACCAAAAGAGCCATATGTGGCTCGTGAGCCATGGGTGCCCGCCCCTGCTGTAACACCAGTCGCGGCGACTGGTCTTTGAATTTTGTACGTTATAATGTACAACACAACTTGTACGCTTCGATGAAATTCATTAGGCCGCACAATGTGCTAGCCATGAGATCGTTTATTTTCTATAATTTTTGGAGCAACTGTTGCAACAGCTCGTTGAATCAAGAAAAGCCGAGGAAATTCTGGCATTTCATCAGCTTCTGGAATAATTAATGTAAAACGAAGGCTTCAAACAATCGGCATGGTGTGAACGGGTATCACAATACGAGTTCAAAGAGTACCTGCTTTAAACATATGCTTTAAGTTAATGACGTTTCACACTTGTATGGTGGCCCATCGTTGTCACGCGTAAAATTGAAAATAGAAATAAAAAATAAAATAAAAAACCGAAAATAAAAAAATAGTTGTAAAAAAACATAAAAATAATTAAAAAAAAAATAAAAATAAAAAAAATTAAAATGAAAAAAAAAAAAAAACTAAAAACGAAAAAAAAAACAAAAAAAAAAAAACATTAAAAAAAAAAAAATTGAAAAAAAAAAAAAAAAATTGAATAAAAAGAAAATAAAAAGGTTGACAACGATGGTCCGCCTCGTGGCCCATCGTTGTCACGCGTTTTTATTTTCAGAAAATTTGCTTCTGCTTGGGACCGACGTTGTCAGGCATAATCCTACGCGCACAAATGTGTTCCCTGGGTTTCCAACTCACTACTGATTTTCTTGAGCAATATTCAATATGAAAATGTTCTAAAAATTCTCCATGCTACAAGTTCAACAAGAAGTAATATATTTATAATAATGATAAGAGAATATAGAATTGAATACGAAAATTCGGAAAATTTGTTTTTACGTGTAAAAGGTAATTTAATTGGAGAATGCTGCTTAACTACTCAGTTGTCTGGACACTCGCGATGCCGGTACCGCACCGTCTTACCAAATACCGGTAGTCGGTTATAGTCGCTTTGCGTCTGACCGTACCGGTAGCCATACAATCACTCATGAAAGAATGGGAGATACGGATAGTCTCGTAGAATATAAACTACTGAAACACTCTCTGCGCCTGCCCCATACCGTACAGCCGTAACGTACCGATCCAGACAAATGATAAATCGCCCGTGCTCTACCATTTATTTCAATCCATACCTCGATCCTAGTAGAATATAGTGAGTCGAGGTATGGATTGAAATAAATGGTTGAGCACGGGCGATTTATCATTTGTCTGGATCGGTACGTTACGGCTGTACGGTATGAGGCAGGCGCAGAGAGTGTTTCAGTAGTCTATATTCTACGAGACTATCCGTATCTCCCATTCTTTCATGAGTGATTGCATGGCTACCGGTACGGTCAGACGCAAAGCGACTATAACCGACTATCGGTATTTGGTAAGACGGTACGGTACCGGCATCGCGAGTGTCCAGACAACTGAATAGTTAAGCAGCATTCTCCAATTAAATTACCTTCTACACGTAAAAACAAATTTTCCGAATTTTCGTATTCAATTCTATATTCTCTTATCATTATTATAAATATATTACTTCTTGTTGAACTTGTAGCATTGTAGCATGGAGAATTTATAGAACATTTTCATATTGAATATTGCTCAAAAAAATCAGTAGAGTTGGAAACCCAGGGAACACATTTGTGCGCGTAGGATTAGGCCTGACAACGTTGGTCCCAAGCAGAAGCAAATTTTCTAAAAATAAAAACGCGTGACAACGATGGGCCACGAGGCGGACCATCGTTGTCAACCTTTTTATTTTTTTTTTATTCAATTTTTATTTTATTTTTTTTTTTAATTTTTTTTTTTTTTTAATTTTTTTTTTTTTAATTTTTTTTTATGTTTTTTTTTTCGTTTTTATTTTTATTTTTTTTTTTTAATTTTTTTTTTTAATTATTTTTTTTAATTATTTTTATGTTTTTTCACAACTATTTTTTTATTTTCGGTTTTTTATTTTATTTTTCATTTTTATTTTCAATTTTACGCGTGACAACGATGGGCCACCATACACTTGCGAGGGAAAGCGATATGTGTTTTTTATGAAGAACGTAGAGCTGCTACGTTGCAACATAATTGCGTAACGAAGTGATTAGGGAACGTCATTGTTTAACTCAAGTTGGCGCAGCGGACATGTGAAGAATTGGAGAACATTGAATAAAACAGCTTTTTAGAATTTTACTGGTGCACGATAAATTCTATCTAATGGTACCATTCGAAAGTTATCTTTAACCTCTGCGAATGTGTCGATATCATATTAGGTTAAATCAAGAACAAATCGAAGTTATTGTTATTATTTTTATTCAATTCAAAAGCTTTTCAAAAAAATTTAACGCTTTTCAATTTTGCCGATTTTTGTAAGATAATCACGACATTTTATCTCCATCTCATAATTATTATTAGTCTCCTAAGACCTAGATTGGCTCTCAAACAATATAAAACTTATCTATATATAATATAAGGTTCGTGAGATATGAGGTTTCAAAGTTTCGTAACTCACACGGGATGATAAGATAGCTATCGCAACTTTAACTTTCTTAAAATGCAAAACAGTAACAAATCTCCAAAGAAATTGAAGAGCGAAACCTTCTGACGAAGCTAAAACAAACCGACGCTACCACGTTCGCCGGACACATAATGGCGTCCGATATGCATCATTGCACTAGGTGTCTCCACTTGGTTTATAGTCACTTTGGTCAGCATATACGAAGTTAAGGTTAAAGTCATTCAACTTAACTCGATAAATCAATTGATTCGCCTAATTCGATGTGGTGACTTCTCAAACGGAAAATTTCCACCACGCTTGAATGACGCGCGCTATCGACACGCATTTACTATCATATCAAAGGATAAACCAATATGCAGTCAACTGTATATTCACATTTGAGCTTTACAAGATCCAAAGTGACTATAACACAAGTGAGGACAACCATTGGTAACGCTATAAGCGCTTGTGTGACGTCACTCCCGCCATTTTGGGTCCAGAGTTCTATCGCTGTATGAAACTAACTCAGTGATTTAAACCTGCGATCGTTAAACGATTGAATAACGAAAAACGATGCTCAATAATTCGGACCAAACATTCGCAGCAGCAAAACGAATGAACATTCTTCTAATTAACTTTCGGCAGATGTTTCTCAGATCACTCGGCTCGGCTGTATGGTCAGCATATACGAAGTTAAGGTTAAAGTCATTCAACTTAACTCGATAAATCAACACCCAATACGACCAAAAATTTTAAACAAAGAGATACAAATTTTATTATAAGAGTTCCTGATGTAGGTATCGCTAATTGCACAGAACTTATTTTAACAAACTGACAGAACTACAATACAAATTACACTACAAAACTCGTAACCATTTGTACCTGATAAAATTTTCAACGCGGTGTACAACACCAAAATATAATAAAAAAATAAACTACATGCATGGAATGGAGAATAACGGTATATGTCAAGGTAACAAGAACATCTAATAATCTGGAGTGTATAAAATAATATCTATGTGACTTAAGCTCTTGCTGCAGTTTTATTAGCATATTGTAACGTTATAAGCGCTTGTGTGACGTCACACCCGCCATTTTGGGTCCAGAGTTCTATCGCTGTATGAACCTGACTCAGTGATTTAAACCTGCGATCGTTAAACAGTTGAATAAAAAAAAAACGATGCTCAAGAATTCGGACCAAACATTCGCAGCAGCAAAACGAATGAACATTCTTCTAATTAATTTTCCGCAGATATTTCTCAGATAACTCGGCTCGGCGGTATGGTCAGCATAGATGAAGTTAATGTTGAAGTCATTCAACTTAACTCGATAAATCAATTGATTCGCCTGATTCGATGTGGTGACTTCTCAAACGGTAAATTTCCACCACGCTTGAATGACGCGCGCTATCGACACGCATTTAGTATCATATCAAATAAAAAACCAATACGCAGTCAACTGTATAATCACATTTGAGATTCACAAGAGCCAAAGTGACTATAACACAAGTGAGGACAACCATTGGTAACGTTATAAGCGCTTGTGTGACGTCACACCCGCCATTTTGGGTCCGGAGTTCTATCAGTGTATGGACCTAACTCAGTGATTTAAACCTGCGATCGTTAAAACAGTTGGATAAAAAAAAATGCTCAAGAATTCGGACCAAACATTCGCAGCAG
Source organism: Styela clava (assembly GCF_964204865.1). Taxonomy (NCBI): domain Eukaryota; kingdom Metazoa; phylum Chordata; class Ascidiacea; order Stolidobranchia; family Styelidae; genus Styela; species Styela clava. The sequence goes on from NC_135250.1 coordinate 23,392,101, forward strand.
CAAAACGAATGACATTCTTCTAATTAATTTTCCGCAGATGTTTCTCAGATAACTCGGCTCGGCGGTATGGTCAGCATATACGAAGTTAAGGTTAAAGTCATTCAACTTAACTCGATAAATCAACACTCGATAAGACCAAAAATTTTAAATAACTATTTGTACCTGATAAAATTTTCAACACGGTGTACATCACCAAAATATAATTAAAAAATAAACTACATGCATGGAATGGTGGATAACGGTATATGTCAAGGTTACAAGAACATCTAATAATCTGGAGTGTATAAAATAATATATAATATTTATGTGGCTTAAGCTCGTGCTGCGGTTTTATTAGCATATTGTAACGTTATAAGCGCTTGTGTGACGTCACACCCGCCATTTTGGGTCCAGAGTTCTAACGCTGTATGAACCTAACTAAGAGATTTAAACCTGCGGTCGTTAAACAGTTGAATAAAAAAAAACGATACTCAATAATTTGGACCAAACATTCGCAGCAGCAAAACGAATGAACATTCTTCTAATTAATTTTCCGCAGATATTTCTCAGATAACTCGGCTCGGCGGTATGGTCTGTATATGCGAAGTTAAGATTAAAGTCATTCAACTTAACTCGATAAATCAATTGATTCGCCTAATTCGATGTGGTGACTTCTCAAACGGGAAATTTCCACCACGCTTGAATGACGAGCGCTATCGACACGCATTTACTATCATATCAAAGGATAAACCAATATGCAGTCAACTGTATATTCACATTTGAGCTTTACAAGATCCAAAGTGACTATAACACAAGTGAGGACAACCATTGGTAACGCTATAAGCGCTTGTGTGACGTCACACCCGCCATTTTGGGTCCAGAGTTCTATCGCTGTATGAAACTAACTCAGTGATTTAAACCTGCGATCGTTAAACGATTGAATAACGAAAAACGATGCTCAATAATTCGGACCAAACATTCGCAGCAGCAAAACGAATGAACATTCTTCTAATTAACTTTCGGCAGATGTTTCTCAGATAACTCGGCTCGGCTGTATGGTCAGCATATACGAAGTTAAGGTTAAAGTCATTCAACTTAACTCGATAAATCAACACCCAATACGACCAAAAATTTTAAACAAAGAGATACAAATTTTATTATAAGAGTTCCTGATGTAGGTATCGCTAATTGCACAGAACTTATTTTAACAAACTGACAGAACTACAATACAAATTACACCCCAAAACTCGTAACCATTTGTACCTGATAAAATTTTCAACGCGGTGTACATCACCAAAATATATTAAAAAAATAAACTACATGCATGGAATGGTGGATAACGGTATATGTCAAGGTTACAAGAACATCTAATAATCTGGAGTGTATGAAATAATATATAATATTTATGTGGCTTAAGCTATTGCTGCAGTTTTATTAGCATATTGTTTATTGTTTTTCAATAATTTTATTTGCCATCTCTTTTGCGTGAATATTTAACTTCATATTAACTCTCTTCCAGCTGTTGACCCAATTTATTTGACATGGTCTTTTTAAAGTTATTTTTTTTGTCAACCACTAAGCCCTAAAGCTTCTCTTATGATTTTTTTAAAAAGGGTGTGCTAGAGTACTATTCAGCAATATATCTTTAAAACACACTCCAAAAAAAAAAATTTTTTGCAAAATTATCTCAAAAATTTCTAAAAATAAATTGGACTTTGAGAAATTCTGTGTACAGTAGAGGGTTAATAATTAATTCCTAATTAATTAATTTTTTTTTCAACGTTTTCGTCCAGTTTTGCCTTATGAGAAGTTCGCACATAATTATTGAAACATGCCTATTATTTCTCCTAATATCCTAAGAAGAAAGATTTTGAAGATTGCGAACCTGCTTTTATCTACCAGGTGCATTTGCGCAATTTCAGACGTTTTGTGTAAACCAGGGTTTCCCAAACTTTTGAGCTCGCGGCCCCCTATAATATATTAAAATTTTTCGCGGCCCATGTTCACGCTAATAATGCTAAACAGTTCAAAATATGCATTTTTGATATTTTATTGACACAGCTAATTCTTAACTTTTAATAGGGCTACTCAATAACAAAAACATCTGTTTTCAGATTATTCAATGTAATGGGTGCGAATGCTTCTTGCTGCATAGCAAGTTCAGCCGTGGCGCAATGTTTGTTTATGCAGGCCTAATGATAAATTACGATGTCTGCCCACCGACGACCTGGTCTTAATCCGGAATTGTTCACTCTTATTGATCAAACTTAGCATAAAGCATCGGTTTGCAGCGGCACCAAATCATCAAGGAAAAATTTAATGACGCACCTCCACTAAAAAAATATGCTGCCGCAAAATAAAACACGAGTTTGTCATCGTTAATATGTACTTTATGCTTTTTGAGGTTTATAAACATGTAGGCCTAACTCTGCCCAGCTTTTCTTTAAAATGCTCAAAACTCACTCATGTTCGATAAACTCGGTTCAGTAAATGAATAAACTGCGCCAACGAAATTGCAGCATTAAGCATTACGTAACAACGTAACAAAAAATTAAATAATATAAAACGGTAAAATGAATTTGATTCATATACACATCATTTGCTTTAATAAGAAACAATAAAACATTTGGAATAAATATAATATGTTTCAAGGCGCACTTAGCAAATCGCTTTCCGGAACCGCTATGGCTTAACGTTTAAAACCGGCATTGTTATGCAAGCACGCAAATCGGTCCAACGATCAGAATATGCATTGTTATGCAAGTGCGATGTTTCTACCGTGTTTCCCCCAAAATAAGGCCATGCCTGAATTTTAAAAATGATTTTAATTCAACCGCTCGCCTTGAAAAAAGACTTCGTCAATAGCGCAATTTGTTCACCTAATCCCGTGGAAGTTTCAATTCTGCTAGGGCGTCGCAAAATTTCGTGATGATGTTATAATAAATAAGTTTAATTCTGAAAATTCGGTTTTCTGTAGATAACGATCATTTTTCCTTGGTTTAAAAAGCGTTGCACACCCCATCTCCATGGGGACTTAATATTTATATAAAGCAGGCTTTTCGATACCATGGCCCAATAAATGTGATTTCACTGACTGTTGTTAGGTTTTGTTTGTTCGTTTATATAAAACTCATTGCAAAAAAGGTATTATATTGAAATGTATCAATACGTGAAATTTTTGCTTGAATATTTAACCTTAAATTGAGAAAACGTTTCAAAATTTCAAAAGCGACATTGTGGCAAGATGGGAAATTATATTTCAAGCAGTCAACTTTATCTGTTAAAAAGAAACTGGCGAACATATATTATGAAAGGTATTAATATTGGCGCGAAATCTAGTTTATACTTCGCGCAAAAATGCGCTTGCTTTTTTGGATGGGTGGCATAAATATTGGGTAAAACTATCAATTTTTGTCATTTGTGTAAGACCGAAAAAGAGTTATTAATGATTGTGGGGTCATTCACCGGGATTGACACTTTCCATAGAAACAAACAAACAATTTGAACCCCGCGTCTTTATAGAGTTCCGCCGGAAACATCAATGCTAATTTTTCACAGTTGGATATCATTAAAATTACAATTAAGTTTTATCAACGAGAACATGAAAGACATGATGGCGTCGCTGGATCACCTAGCAAATATTTTACGTTTTCCGACGCGAAAGAATCGAACTAACACTGTAACACAGGGGTCGGGAACCTTTCTGGCCAAGAGAGCCATAAAGGTACATATATTTAATTGCATTTCCGTGCGAGCCATACTGCATTTTTCCTTCCTTAATCATGTCTCAAAATTTTACTTAAAAAGTCAACACATACAATGTCTCAATATACATTCAATGTGACTTCTGATATATTGTCACTTGGGGCCTTGAACGAATGCACACATGTTGAAATCGACGATACTCATCGTCTTTCTTTCTTTTAGGCATATCCGTGGTGCTAAATATTACAAATAAACAGTACAAACGGACGGAAGGCATTTTTTATTGCTCCGCAACTTTATCGCTTCGTGGTGTCACAAAATATGTTCCAGAATTCCATAGTTTTGTCACAATGCCTGTCTAGCATTTCTCTTATCAAGACATAGACAGACGTTGAGCGCGTGTTCTCAAACGTATTGGTAAATGTTCTGCCAAATTTGGCAATAACTTTATAGTTTGAGATCTGGTACTAATAGTAAGCTTAGCCTTAGATTTTTCTGGGAGCCATATGCCGTCACCAAAAGAGCCATATGTGGCTCGTGAGCCATGGGTGCCCGCCCCTGCTGTAACACCAGTCGCGGCGACTGGTCTTTGAATTTTGTACGTTATAATGTACAACACAACTTGTACGCTTCGATGAAATTCATTAGGCCGCACAATGTGCTAGCCATGAGATCGTTTATTTTCTATAATTTTTGGAGCAACTGTTGCAACAACTCGTTGAATCAAGAAAAGCCGAGGAAATTCTGGCATTTCATCAGCTTCTGGAATAATTAATGTAAAACGAAGGCTTCAAACAATCGGCATGGTGTGAACGGGTATCACAATACGAGTTCAAAGAGGACCTGCTTTAAACATATGCTTTAAGTTAATGACGTTTCACACTTGCGAGGGAAAGCGATATGTGTTTTTTATGAAGAACGTAGAGCTGCTACGTTGCAACATAATTGCGTAACGAAGTGATTAGGGAACGTCATTGTTTAACTCAAGTTGGCGCAGCGGACATGTGAAGAATTGGAGAACATTGAATAAAACAGCTTTTTAGAATTTTACTGGTGCACGATAAATTCTATCTAATGGTACCATTCGAAAGTTATCTTTAACCTCTGCGAATGTGTCGATATCATATTAGGTTAAATCAAGAACAAATCGAAGTTATTGTTATTATTTTTATTCAATTCAAAAGGTTTTCAAAAAAATTAACGCTTTTCAATTTTGCCGATTTTTGTAAGATAATCACGACATTTTATCTCCATCTCATAATTATTATTAGTCTCCTAGGACCTAGATTGGCTCTCAAACAATATAAAACTTATCTATATATAATATAAGGTTCGTGAGATATGAGGTTTCAAAGTTTCGTAACTCACACGGGATGATAAGATAGCTATCGCAACTTTAACTTTCTTAAAATGCAAAACAGTAACAAATCTCCAAAGAAATTGAAGAGCGAAACCTTCTGACGAAGCTAAAACAAACCGACACTGCCACGTTCGTCGGACACATAATGGCGTCCGATATGCATCATTGCACTAGGTCTCTCCACTTGGTTTATGGTCACTTTGGTCAGCATATACGAAGTAAAGGTTAAAGTCATTCAACTTAACTCGATAAATCAATTGATTCGCCTAATTCGATGTGGTGACTCCTCAAACGGAAAATTTCCACCACGCTTGAATGACGCGCGCTATCGACATGCATTTACTATCATATCAAAGGATAAACCAATATGCAGTCAACTGTATATTCACATTTGAGCTTTACAAGTTCCAAAGTGACTATAACACAAGTGAGGACAACCATTGGTAACGCTATAAGCGCTTGTGTGACGTCACTCCCGCCATTTTGAGTCCAGAGTTCTATCGCTGTATGAAACTAACTCAGTGATTTAAACCTGCGATCGTGAAACGATTGAATAACGAAAAACGATGCTCAATAATCACTCGTAACCATTTGTACCTGATAAAATTTTCAACGCGGTGTACATCACCAAAATATATTAAAAAAATAAACTACATGCATGGAATGGAGAATAACGGTATATGTCAAGGTAACAAGAACATCTAATAATCTGGAGTGTATAAAATAATATCTATGTGACTTAAGCTCTTGCTGCAGTTTTATTAGCATATTGTAACGTTATAAGCGCTTGTGTGACGTCACACCCGCCAGTTTGGGTCCAGAGTTCTATCGCTGTATGAACCTGACTCAGTGATTTAAACCTGCGATCGTTAAACAGTTGAATAAAAAAAAACGATGCTCAAGAATTCGGACCAAACATTCGCAGCAGCAAAACGAATAAACATTCTTCTAATTAATTTTCCGCAGATATTTCTCAGCTAACTCGGCTCGGCGGTATGGTCGGCATAGATGAAGTTAATGTTGAAGTCATTCAACTTAACTCGATAAATCAATTGATTCGCCTGATTCGATGTGGTGACTTCTCAAATGGTAAATTTCCACCACGCTTGAATGACGCGCGCTATCAACACGCATTTAGTATCATATCAAAGAAAAAACCAATACGCAGTCAACTGTATAGTCACATTTGAGATTCACAAGAGCCAAAGTGACTATAACACAAGTGAGGACAACCATTGGTAACGTTATAAGCGCTTGTGTGACGTCACTCCCGCCATTTTGGGTCCGAAGTTCTATCAGTGTATGAACCTAACTCAGTGATTTAAACTTGCGATCGTTAAAACAGTTGGATAAAAAAAAAACGATGCTCAAGAATTCGGACCAAACATTCGCAGCAGCAAAACGAATGACATTCTTCTAATTAATTTTCCGCAGATGTTTCTCAGATAACTCGGCTCGGCGGTATGGTCAGCATATACGAAGTTAAGGTTAAAGTCATTCAACTTAACTCGATAAATCAACACCCAATAAGACCAAAAATTTTAAATAGCTATTTGTACCTGATAAAATTTTCAACACGGTGTACATCACCAAAATATAATTAAAAAATAAACTACATGCATGGAATGGTGGATAACGGTATATGTCAAGGTTACAAGAACATCTAATAATCTGGAGTGTATAAAATAATATATAATATTTATGTGGCTTAAGCTCGTGCTGCGGTTTTATTAGCATATTGTAACGTTATAAGCGCTTGTGTGACGTCACACCCGCCATTTTGGGTCCAGAGTTCTAACGCTGTATGAACCTAACTAAGAGATTTAAACCTGCGGTCGTTAAACAGTTGAATAAAAAAAAACGATACTCAATAATTTGGACCAAACATTCGCAGCAGCAAAACGAATGAACATTCTTCTAATTAATTTTCCGCAGATATTTCTCAGATAACTCGGCTCGGCGGTATGGTCTGCATAATATGCGAAGTTAAGATTAAAGTCATTCAACTTAACTCGATAAATCAATTGATTCGCCTAATTCGATGTGGTGACTTCTCAAACGGAAAATTTCCACCACGCTTGAATGACGAGCGCTATCGACACGCATTTACTATCATATCAAAGGAAAAACCAATACGCAGTCAACTGTATATTCACATTTTAGCTTTACAAGATCCAAAGTGACTATAACACAAGTGAGGACAACCATTGGTAACGCTATAAGCGCTTGTGTGACCTCACACCCGCCATTTTGGGTCCAGAGTTCTATCGCTGTATGAAACTAACTCAGTGATTTAAACCTGCGATCGTTAAACGATTGAATAACGAAAAACGATGCTCAATAATTCGGACCAAACATTCGCAGCAGCAAAACGAATGAACATTCTTCTAATTAACTTTCGGCAGATGTTTCTCAGATAACTCGGCTCGGCTGTATGGTCAGCATATACGAAGTTAAGGTTAAAGTCATTCAACTTAACTCGATAAATCAACACCCAATACGACCAAAAATTTTAAACAAAGAGATACAAATTTTATTATAAGAGTTCCTGATGTAGGTATCGCTAATTGCACAGAACTTATTTTAACAAACTGACAGAACTACAATACAAATTACACTACAAAACTCGTAACCATTTGTACCTGATAAAATTTTCAACGCGGTGTACATCACCAAAATATATTAAAAAAATAAACTACATGCATGGAATGGTGGATAAAGGTATATGTCAAGGTTACAAGAACATCTAATAATCTGGAGTGTATAAAATAATATATAATAGCTATGTGACTTAAGCTATTGCTGCAGTTTTATTAGCATATTGTTTATTGTTTTTCAATAATTTTATTTGCCATCTCTTTTGCGTGAATATTTAACTTCATATTAACTCTCTTCCAGCTGTTGACCCAATTTATTTGACATGGTCTTTTTAAAGTTATTTTTTTTGTCAACCACTAAGCCCTAAAGCTTCTCTTATGAATTTTTAAAAGCGTGTGCTAGAGTACTACTCAGCAATATATCTTTAAAACACACTCCGAAAAAAAAAATTTTTTGCAAAATTATCTCAAAAATTTCTAAAAATAAATTGGACTTTGAGAAATTCTGTGTACAGTAGAGTAGTACAGTACAGTAGAGGGTTAATAATTAATTCCTAATTAATTAAATTTTTTTTCAACGTTTTCGTCCAGTTTTGCCTTATGAGAAGTTCGCACATAATTATTGAAACATGCCTATTATTTCTCCTAATATCTTAAGAAGAAAGATTTTGAAGGTTGCGAACCTGCTTTTATCTACCTGGTGCATTTGCGCAATTTCAGACGTTTTGTGTAAACCAGGGCTTCCCAAACTTTTGAGCTCGCGGCCCCCTATAATATATTAAAATTTTTCGCGGCCCATGTTCACGCTAATAATACTAAACAGTTCAAAATATGCATTTTTGATATTTTATTGACACAGCTAATTCTTAACTTTTAATAGGGCTACTCAATAACAAAAACATCTGTTTTCAGATTATTCAATGTAATGGGTGCGAATGCTTCTTGCTGCATAGCAAGTTCAGCCGTGGCGCAATGTTTGTTTATGCAGGCCTAATGATAAATTACGATGTCTGCCCACCGACGACCTGGTCTTAATCCGGAATTGTTCACTCTTATTGATCAAACTTAGCATAAAGCATTGGTTTGCACGGCACCAAATCATCAAGGAAAAATTTAATGACGCACCTCCACTAAAAAAATATGCTGCCGCAAAATAAAACACGAGTTTGTCATCGTTAATATGTACTTTATGCTTTTTGAGGTTTATAAACATGTAGGCCTAACTCTGCCCAGCTTTTCTTTAAAATGCTCAAAACTCACTCATGTTCGATAAACTCGGTTCAGCAAATGAATAAACTGCGCCAACGAAATTGCAGCATTAAGCATTACGTAACAACGTAACAAAAAATTAAATAATATAAAACGGTAAAATGAATTTGATTCATATACACATCATTTGCTTTAATAAGAAACAATAAAACATTTGGAATAAATATAATATGTTTCAAGGCGCACTTAGCAAATCGCTTTCCGGAACCGCTATGGCTTAACGTTTAAAACCGGCATTGTTATGCAAGCACGCAAATCGGTCCAACGATCAGAATATGCATTGTTATGCAAGTGCGATGTTTCTACCGTGTTTCCCCCAAAATAAGGCCATGCCTGAATTTTAAAAATGATTTTAATTCAACCGCTCGCCTTGAAAAAAGACTTCGTCAATAGCGCAATTTGTTCACCTAATCCCGTGGAAGTTTCAATTCTGCTAGGGCGTCGCAAAATTTCGTGATGATGTTATAAAAAAATAAGTTTAATTCTGAAAATTCGGTTTTCTGTAGATAACGATCATTTTTCCTTGGTTTAAAAAGCGTTGCACACCCCATCTCCATGGGGACTTAATATTTATATAAAGCAGGCTTTTCTATACCATGGCCCAATAAATGTGATTTCACTGACTGTTGTTAGGTTTTGTTTGTTCGTTTATATAAATCTCATTGCAAAAAAGGTATTATATTGAAATGTATCAATACGTGAAATTTTTGCTTGAATATTTAACCTTAAATTGAGAAAACATTTCAAAATTTCAAAAGCGACATTGTGGCAAGATGGGAAATTATATTTCAAGCAGTCAACTTTATCTGTTAAAAAGAAACTGGCGAACATATATTATGAAAGGTATTAATATTGGCGCGAAATCTAGTTTATACTTCGCGCAAAAATGCGCTTGCTTTTTTGGATGGGTGGCATAAATATTGGGTAAAACTATCAATTTTTGTCATTTGTGTAAGACCGAAAAAGAGTTATTAATGATTGTGGGGTCATTCACCGGGATTGACACTTTCCATAGAAACAAACAAACAATTTGAACCCCGCGTCTTTATAGAGTTCCGCCGGAAACATCAATGCTAATTTTTCACAGTTGGATATCAATAAAATTACAATTAAGTTTTATCAACGAGAACATGAAAGACATGATGGCGTCGCTGGATCACCTAGCAAATATTTTACGTTTTCCGACGCGAAAGAATCGAACTAACACTGTAACACAGGGGTCGGGAACCTTTCTGGCCAAGAGAGCCATAAAGGTACATATATTTAATTGCATTTCCGTGCGAGCCATACTGCATTTTTCCTTCCTTAATCATGTCTCAAAATTTTACTTAAAAAGTCAACACATACAATGTCTCAATATACATTCAATGTGACTTCTGATATATTGTCACTTGGGGCCTTGAACGAATGCACACATGTTGAAATCGACGATACTCATCGTCTTTCTTTCTTTTAGGCATATCCGTGGTGCTAAATATTACAAATAAACAGTACAAAAGGACGGAAGGCATTTTTTATTGCTCCGCAACTTTATCGCTTCGTGGTGTCACAAAATATGTTCCAGAATTCCATAGTTTTGTCACAATGCCTGTCTAGCATTTCTTTTATCAAGACATAGACAGACGTTGAGCGCGTGTTCTCAAACGTATTGGTAAATGTTCTGCCAAATTTGGCAATAACTTTATAGTTTGAGATCTGGTACTAATAGTAAGCTTAGCCTTAGATTTTTCTGGGAGCCATATGCCGTCACCAAAAGAGCCATATGTGGCTCGTGAGCCATGGGTGCCCGCCCCTGCTGTAACACCAGTCGCGGCGACTGGTCTTTGAATTTTGTACGTTATAATGTACAACACAACTTGTACGCTTCGATGAAATTCATTAGGCCGCACAATGTGCTAGCCATGAGATCGTTTATTTTCTATAATTTTTGGAGCAACTGTTGCAACAGCTCGTTGAATCAAGAAAAGCCGAGGAAATTCTGGCATTTCATCAGCTTCTGGAATAATTAATGTAAAACGAAGGCTTCAAACAATCGGCATGGTGTGAACGGGTATCACAATACGAGTTCAAAGAGTACCTGCTTTAAACATATGCTTTAAGTTAATGACGTTTCACACTTGCGAGGGAAAGCGATATGTGTTTTTTATGAAGAACGTAGAGCTGCTACGTTGCAACATAATTGCGTAACGAAGTGATTAGGGAACGTCATTGTTTAACTCAAGTTGGCGCAGCGGACATGTGAAGAATTGGAGAACATTGAATAAAACAGCTTTTTAGAATTTTACTGGTGCACGATAAATTCTATCTAATGGTACCATTCGAAAGTTATCTTTAACCTCTGCGAATGTGTCGATATCATATTAGGTTAAATCAAGAACAAATCGAAGTTATTGTTATTATTTTTATTCAATTCAAAAGCTTTTCAAAAAAATTTAACGCTTTTCAATTTTGCCGATTTTTGTAAGATAATCACGACATTTTATCTCCATCTCATAATTATTATTAGTCTCCTAGGACCTAGATTGGCTCTCAAACAATATAAAACTTATCTATATATAATATAAGGTTCGTGAGATATGAGGTTTCAAAGTTTCGTAACTCACACGGGATGATAAGATAGCTATCGCAACTTTAACTTTCTTAAAATGCAAAACAGTAACAAATCTCCAAAGAAATTGAAGAGCGAAACCTTCTGACGAAGCTAAAACAAACCGACGCTGCCACGTTCGTCGGACACATAATGGCGTCCGATATGCATCATTGCACTAGGTGTCCCCACTTGGTTTATAGTCACTTTGTATGAACCTAACTAAGAGATTTAAACCTGCGGTCGTTAAACAGTTGAATAAAAAAAAACAATACTCAATAATTTGGACCAAACATTCGCAGCAGCAAAACGAATGAACATTCTTCTAATTAATTTTCCGCAGATATTTCTCAGATAACTCGGCTCGGCGGTATGGTCTGCATATGCGAAGTTAAGATTAAAGTCATTCAACTTAACTCGATAAATCAATTGATTCGCCTAATTCGATGTGGTGGCTTCTCAAACGGAAAATTTCCACCACGCTTGAATGACGAGCGCTATCGACACGCATTTACTATCATATCAAAGGAAAAACCAATACGCAGTCAACTGTATATTCACATTTGAGCTTTACAAGATCCAAAGTGACTATAACACAAGTGAGGACAACCATTGGTAACGCTATAAGCGCTTGTGTGACGTCACTCCCGCCATTTTGGGTCCAGAGTTCTATCGCTGTATGAAACTAACTCAGTGATTTAAACCTGCGATCGTTAAACGATTGAATAACGAAAAACGATGCTCAATAATTCGGACCAAACATTCGCAGCAGCAAAACGAATGAACATTCTTCTAATTAACTTTCGGCAGATGTTTCTCAGATAACTTGGCTCGGCTGTATGGTCAGCATATACGAAGTTAAGGTTAAAGTCATTCAACTTAACTCGATAAAAAACACCCAATACGACCAAAAATTTTAAACAAAGAGATACAAATTTTATTATAAGAGTTCCTGATGTAGGTATCGCTAATTGCACAGAACTTATGTTAACAAACTGACAGAACTACAATACAAATTACACTACAAAACTCGTAACCATTTGTACCTGATAAAATTTTCAACGCGGTGTACATCACCAAAATATATTAAAAAAATAAACTACATGCATGGAATGGTGGATAACGGTATATGTCAATGTTACAAGAACATCTAATAATCTGGAGTGTATAAAATAATATCTATGTGACTTAAGCTCTTGCTGCAGTTTTATTAGCATATTGTAACGTTATAAGCGCTTGTGTGACGTCACACCCGCCATTTTGGGTCCAGAGTTCTATCGCTGTATGAACCTGACTCAGTGATTTAAACCTGCGATCGTTAAACAGTTGAATAAAAAAAAAACGATGCTCAAGAATTCGGACCAAACATTCGCAGCAGCAAAACGAATGAACATTCTTCTAATTAATTTTTCGCAGATATTTCTCAGATAACTCGGCTCGGCGGTATGGTCAGCATAGATGAAGTTAATGTTGAAGTCATTCAACTTAACTCGATAAATCAATTGATTCGCCTGATTCGATGTGGTGACTTCTCAAACGGTAAATTTCCACCACGCTTGAATGACGCGCGCTATCGACACGCATTTAGTATCATATCAAAGAAAAAACCAATACGCAGTCAACTGTATAGTCACATTTGAGATTCACAAGAGCAGTCACAAGTGAGGACAACCATTGGTAACGTTATAAGCGCTTGTGTGACGTCACACCCGCCATTTTGGGTCCGGAGTTTTATCAGTGTATGAACCTAACTCAGTGATTTAAACCTGCGATCGTTAAAACAGTTGGATAAAAAAAAACGATGCTCAAGAATTCGGACCAAACATTCGCAGCAGCAAAACGAATGACATTCTTCTAATTAATTTTCCGCAGATGTTTCTCAGATAACTCGACTCGGCGGTGTGGTCAGCATATACGAAGTTAAGGTTAAAGTCATTCAACTTAACTCGATAAATCAACACCCAATAAGACCAAAAATTTTAAATAACTATTTGTACCAGATAAAATTTTCAACGCGGTGTACATCACCAAAATATATTAAAAAAATAAACTACATGCATGGAATGGTGGATAACGGTATATGTCAAGGTTACAAGAACATCTAATAATCTGGAGTGTATAAAATAATATATAATAGCTATGTGACTTAAGCTATTGCTGCAGTTTTATTAGCATATTGTTTATTGTTTTTCAATAATTTTATTTGCCATCTCTTTTGCGTGAATATTTAACTTCATATTAACTCTCTTCCAGCTGTTGACCCAATTTATTTGACATGGTCTTTTCAAAGTTATTTTTTTTGTCAACCACTAAGCCCTAAAGCTTCTCTTATGAATTTTTAAAAGCGTGTGCTAGAGTACTATTCAGCAATATATCTTTAAAACACACTCCGAAAAAAAAAATTTTTTGCAAAATTATCTCAAAAATTTTTAAAAATAAATTGGACTTTGAGAAATTCTGTGTACAGTAGAGGGTTAATAATTAATTCCTAATTAATTAATTTTTTTTTCAACGTTTTCGTCCAGTTTTGCCTTATGAGAAGTTCGCACATAATTATTGAAACATGCCTATTATTTCTCCTAATATCTTAAGAAGAAAGATTTTGAAGGTTGCGAACCTGCTTTTATCTACCAGGTGCATTTGCGCAATTTCAGACGTTTTGTGTAAACCAGGGCTTCCCAAACTTTTGAGCTCGCGGCCCCCTATAATATATTAAAATTTTTCGCGGCCCATGTTCACGCTAATAATGCTAAACAGTTCAAAATATGCATTTTTGATATTTTATTGACACAGCTAATTCTTAACTTTTAATAGGGCTACTCAATAACAAAAACATCTGTTTTCAGATTATTCAATGTAATGGGTGCGAATGCTTCTTGCTGCATAGCAAGTTCAGCCGTGGCGCAATGTTTGTTTATGCAGGCCTAATGATAAATTACGATGTCTGCCCACCGACGACCTGGTCTTAATCCGGAATTGTTCACTCTTATTGATCAAACTTAGCATAAAGCATCGGTTTGCAGCGGCACCAAATCATCAAGGAAAAATTAAATGACGCACCTCCACTAAAAAAATATGCTGCCGCAAAATAAAACACGAGTTTGTCATCGTTAATATGTACTTTATGCTTTTTGAGGTTTATAAACATGTAGGCCTAACTCTGCCCAGCTTTTCTTTAAAATGCTCAAAACTCACTCATGTTCGATAAATTCGGTTCAGCAAATGAATAAACTGCGCCAACGAAATTGCAGCATTAAGCATTACGTAACAACGTAACAAAAAATTAAATAATATAAAACGGTAAAATGAATTTGATTCATATACACATCATTTGCTTTAATAAGAAACAATAAAACATTTGGAATAAATATAATATGTTTCAAGGCGCACTTAGCAAATCGCTTTCCGGAACCGCTATGGCTTAACGTTTAAAACCGGCATTGTTATGCAAGCACGCAAATCGGTCAAACGATCAGAATATGCATTGTTATGCAAGTGCGATGTTTCTACCGTGTTTCCCCCAAAATAAGGCCATGCCTGAATTTTAAAAATGATTTTAATTCAACCGCTCGCCTTGAAAAAAGACTTCGTCAATAGCGCAATTTGTTCACCTAATCCCGTGGAAGTTTCAATTCTGCTAGGGCGTCGCAAAATTTCGTGATGATGTTATAATAAATAAGTTTAATTCTGAAAATTCGGTTTTCTGTAGATAACGATCATTTTTCCTTGGTTTAAAAAGCGTTGCACACCCCATCTCCATGGGGACTTAATATTTATATAAAGCAGGCTTTTCTATACCATGGCCCAATAAATGTGATTTCACTGACTGTTGTTAGGTTTTGTTTGTTCGTTTATATAAAACTCATTGCAAAAAAGGTATTATATTGAAATGTATCAATACGTGAAATTTTTGCTTGAATATTTAACCTTAAATTGAGAAAACGTTTCAAAATTTCAAAAGCGACATTGTGGCAAGATGGGAAATTATATTTCAAGCAGTCAACTTTATCTGTTAAAAAGGAACTGGCGAACATATATTATATGAAAGGTATTAATATTGGCGCGAAATCTAGTTTATACCTCGCGCAAAAATGCGCTTGCTTTTTTGGATGGGTGGCATAAATATTGGGTAAAACTATCAATTTTTGTCATTTGTGTAAGACCGAAATAGAGTTATTAATGATTGTGGGGTCATTCACCGGGATTGACACTTTCCATAGAAACAAACAAACAATTTGAACCCCGCGTCTTTATAGAGTTCCGCCGGAAACATCAATGCTAATTTTTCACAGTTGGATATCATTAAAATTACAATTAAGTTTTATCAACGAGAACATGAAAGACATGATGGCGTCGCTGGATCACCTAGCAAATATTTTACGTTTTCCGACGCGAAAGAATCGAACTAACACTGTAACACAGGGGTCGGGAACCTTTCTGGCCAAGAGAGCCATAAAGGTACATATATTTAATTGCATTTCCGTGCGAGCCATACTGCATTTTTCCTTCCTTAATCATGTCTCAAAATTTTACTTAAAAAGTCAACACATACAATGTCTCAATATACATTCAATGTGACTTCTGATATATTGTCACTTGGGGCCTTGAACGAATGCACACATGTTGAAATCGACGATACTCATCGTCTTTCTTTCTTTTAGGCATATCCGTGGTGCTAAATATTACAAATAAACAGTACAAACGGACGGAAGGCATTTTTTATTGCTCCGCAACTTTATCGCTTCGTGGTGTCACAAAATATGTTCCAGAATTCCATAGTTTTGTCACAATGCCTGTCTAGCATTTCTTTTATCAAGACATAGACAGACGTTGAGCGCGTGTTCTCAAACGTATTGGTAAATGTTCTGCCAAATTTGGCAATAACTTTATAGTTTGAGATCTGGTACTTATAGTAAGCTTAGCCTTAGATTTTTCTGGGAGCCATATGCCGTCACCAAAAGAGCCATATGTGGCTCGTGAGCCATGGGTGCCCGCCCCTGCTGTAACACCAGTCGCGGCGACTGGTCTTTGAATTTTGTACGGTATAATGTACAACACAACTTGTACGCTTCGATGAAATTCATTAGGCCGCACAATGTGCTAGCCATGAGATCGTTTATTTTCTATAATTTTTGGAGCAACTGTTGCAACAGCTCGTTGAATCAAGAAAAGCCGAGGAAATTCTGGCATTTCATCAGCTTCTGGAATAATTAATGTAAAACGAAGGCTTCAAACAATCGGCATGGTGTGAACGGGTATCACAATACGAGTTCAAAGAGTACCTGCTTTAAACATATGCTTTAAGTTAATGACGTTTCACACTTGCGAGGGAAAGCGATATGTGTTTTTTATGAAGAACGTAGAGCTGCTACGTTGCAACATAATTGCGTAACGAAGTGATTAGAGAACGTCATTGTTTAACTCAAGTTGGCGGACATGTGAAGAATTGGAGAACATTGAATAAAACAGCTTTTTAGAATTTTACTGGTGCACGATAAATTCTATCTAATGGTACCATTCGAAAGTTATCTTTAACCTCTGCGAATGTGTCGATATCATATTAGGTTAAATCAAGAACAAATCGAAGTTATTGTTATTATTTTTATTCAATTCAAAAGCTTTTCAAAAAAATTTAACGCTTTTCAATTTTGCCGATTTTTGTAAGATAATCACGACATTTTATCTCCATCTCATAATTATTATTAGTCTCCTAGGACCTAGATTGGCTCTCAAACAATATAAAACTTATCTATATATAATATAAGGTTCGTGAGATATGAGGTTTCAAAGTTTCGTAACTCACACGGGATGATGAGATAGCTATCGCAACTTTAACTTTCTTAAAATGCAAAACAGTCACAAATCTCCAAAGAAATTGAAGAGCGAAACCTTCTGACGAAGCTAAAACAAACCGACGCTGCCACGTTCGCCGGACACATAATGGCGTCCGATATGCATCATTGCACTAGGTGTCTCCACTTGGTTTATAGTCACTTTGGTCAGCATATACGAAGTTAAGGTTAAAGTCATTCAACTTAACTCGATAAATCAATTGATTCGCCTAATTCGATGTGGTGACTTCTCAAACGGAAAATTTTCACCACGCTTGAATGACGCGCGCTATCGACACGCATTTACTATCATATCAAAGGATAAACCAATATGCAGTCAACTGTATATTCACATTTGAGCTTTACAAGATCCAAAGTGACTATAACACAAGTGAGGACAACCATTGGTAACGCTATAAGCGCTTGTGTGACGTCACTCCCGCCATTTTGGGTCCAGAGTTCTATCGCTGTATGAAACTAACTCAGTGATTTAAACCTGCGATCGTTAAACGATTGAATAACGAAAAACGATGCTCAATAATTCGGACCAAACATTCGCAGCAGCAAAACGAATGAACATTCTTCTAATTAACTTTCGGCAGATGTTTCTCAGATAACTCGGCTCGGCTGTATGGTCAGCATATACGAAGTTAAGGTTAAAGTCATTCAACTTAACTCGATAAATCAACACCCAATACGACCAAAAATTTTAAACAAAGAGATACAAATTTTTTTATAAGAGTTCCTGATGTAGGTATCGCTAATTGCACAGAACTTATTTTAACAAACTGACAGAACTACAATACAAATTACACTACAAAACTCGTAACCATTTGTACCTGATAAAATTTTCAACGCGGTGTACATCACCAAAATATATTAAAAAAATAAACTACATGCATGGAATGGAGAATAACGGTATATGTCAAGGTAACAAGAACATCTAATAATCTGGAGTGTATAAAATAATATCTATGTGACTTAAGCTCTTGCTGCAGTTTTATTAGCATATTGTAACGTTATAAGCGCTTGTGTGACGTCACACCCGCCATTTTGGGTCCAGAGACCAGAGTTCTATCGCTGTATGAACCTGACTCAGTGATTTAAACCGGCGATCGTTAAACAGTTGAATAAAAAAAAAACGATGCTCAAGAATTCGGACCAAACATTCGCAGCAGCAAAACGAATGAACATTCTTCTAATTAATTTTCCGCAGATATTTCTCAGATAACTCGGCTCGGCGGTATGGTCAGCATAGATGAAGTTAATGTTGAAGTCATTCAACTCAACTCGATAAATCAATTGATTCGCCTGATTCGATGTGGTGACTTCTCAAACGGTAAATTTCCACCACGCTTGAATGACGCGCGCTATCGACACGCATTTAGTATCATATCAAAGAAAAAACCAATACGCAGTCAACTGTATAGTCACATTTGAGATTCACAAGAGCCAAAGTGACTATAACACAAGTGAGGACAACCATTGGTAACGCTATAAGCGCTTGTGTGACGTCACTCCCGCCATTTTGGGTCCAGAGTTCTATCGCTGTATGAAACTAACTCAGTGATTTAAACCTGCGATCGTTAAACGATTGAATAACGAAAAACGATGCTCAATAATTCGGACCAAACATTCGCAGCAGCAAAACGAATGAACATTCTTCTAATTAACTTTCGGCAGATGTTTCTCAGATAACTCGGCTCGGCTGTATGGTCAGCATATACGAAGTTAAGGTTAAAGTCATTCAACTTAACTCGATAAATCAACACCCAATACGACCAAAAATTTTAAACAAAGAGATACAAATTTTATTATAAGAGTTCCTGATGTAGGTATCGCTAATTGCACAGAACTTATTTTAACAAACTGACAGAACTACAATACAAATTACACTACAAAACTCGTAACCATTTGTACCTGATAAAATTTTCAACGCGGTGTACATCACCAAAATATATTAAAAAAATAAACTACATGCATGGAATGGTGGATAACGGTATATGTCAAGGTTACAAGAACATCTAATAATCTGGAGTGTATAAAATAATATATAATAGCTATGTGACTTAAGCTATTGCTGCAGTTTTATTAGCATATTGTTTTTCAATAATTTTATTTGCCATCTCTTTTGCGTGGATATCTAACTTCATATTAAGAAAACGTTTCAAAATTTCAAAATCGACATTGTGGCAAGACAGGAAATTATATTTCAAGCAGTCAACTTTATTTGTCACAAAAGTAACTTGGCGAGCATATATTATGAAAGGCATTAATATTGGCGCGAAATGTAGTTTCTACTTTGCGCAAAAATACGATTGCTTTTGTGGATGGGTGGCATAAATATTGGGTAAAACTATCACTTTTTATCATTTGTGTAAGACCGAAAAAGAGTTAAGTAACGATTGATTAAACATAGATAATAATTCCCAAAAAACAAGGGCCATGATATATACGTTTTTTATCTGAGTATGGGACGTAACTAAATGGCCAAAACAAAAAATTTGAACGCCGCGGTTTATAGGGTTCTGCCGGAAACATGAAGGCTAATTTTTCACTGTTGGATATCATTAAAATTACAATTAAGTTTTAACAATGAGAACGTGGAAGACATGGAGGCGTCGCTAGATCACCTAGTAAATATTTTACATGTTCCGACGCAAAAGAATCGAAATATCCTGCCAATAAGTTGATAAGTGCTGTAACACCAGTCGCGGCGACTGGTCTTCACATTTTGTACGTTATAATGTACAACTTGTACACTTCGATGAAATTCATTAGGCCGCACAATGGGCTAGCCATGAGACCGTTTACATTTTATAATTTTTAGATCAACTGTTGCAACAGATTGTTAAATCAAGAAAAATTGTCCCGAGACATTCGGACATTTCATCAGCTTCTGGAATGATTAATGCAAAACGCAGGCTTTAAACGTTCGGCATGGTGTGAACAGGTAGCACGATACCAGTTGAAATAATATCTGCTTTAAACGTATGTTTTGGATCAGGGGTATCCAACTTAAAATACGTCACGGGCCACTTTTTGAAATTTATCGACGACGCGGGCCACAAACCAACAAATTAGGTACAAAATATTTACACGAAAAATTACAAACGAAATCTATATATATTTGTTGAATTATACTTGAATCTTACACAAAACGAGACATGAAACATATTCATTTATTTGTTCTGGATATTTGGCACCGTTTTGAAGCGATGAGAGACTCAATGTTCCCGTGGTTTGCTAGTCTTAAGACAGCATGCAAACGCTCATCTGTTAGTCGTGAGCAAAAGGCTGATTTGTTAACTTTAATTGTTGAAACAAAATAATGCTGCTATTACTTCACAGGCCTTCAACATAAACCCTTAAGTAAAGCTTCCTTCAACGAAAGAAAGCGACTATTTCGCAATCATCTCACTCATGGAGAAGCTTGCTTTCACTGAAGCTTCACAAGGTTTGTCTATGTCTGAAAAAAAGAATTCTCTGTTTCATCAGTGAAAATTTTAATTGTTTCAGTATAGAAATGGTGTTTTCCCCCTGTGCAATTTAATACCAAATACAGATCCTCTCACTTCTCTTGAAAATTTACATACTCTTCCAAACATTTACGCTTCTTGGACATTGCGTGTGGGTTTACTTCTTTATAAAAAGTTCAAAATAATCTAGATTTGCTTTAACTGCACATATGCAGAAAAAATTATTAAAAACTTCACACTTCAATGATCTGACCGAAACTTGTTTATTTCGTCAATGATTGAATTTACAATTTATTTAACAACAACAATTTAATTTTCAAAAAAAATTCACGCTTTTCCATTTTGCCGATGTTTGTACGATAATCGCGACATTTTATCTCCATCTCATAATTATAATTAGTTTTTCAGATTGTCTCTCAAACAATATAAAACTTGTCTAAATATAATATAAGGTTAGTGAGATATGAGGTTTCAAAGTTGCATAACTCACGCGGGATAATAAGATAGATAACTATCGCAACTTTAACGAAACCGCACGATACCAGTTTTATTCCAGGCAGGGGCAAGCTAAGCCATGAATTTTCAAAGGGAGTGGGGTTTTAAATTTTGTAATTGCCAAGCTAGCGAGTCTGGCCGGAGAACGTGCGATTTCAAGAGTCCCCTGGGTTCCAAGCTACGAAATATTGCTGATAATCCAGACCACTCTCCAAACCCCCCTATACATGCTCTATACTATTCAGGGTGGTGGAAATCCGCAATCTACACCCAGCTACGAACGCAGAGAGAAAATCAAATTTTGATATTAGATGTTATATATAGGGAGTTGCCAATATTGGTCCGACCAACCGAATTCCAAATGAATCATTAAATTAAAAAATTTAGATTTTGTTTAGATTCAATAAGGCGGATATTTCTTTCTCTCAACCAGGCAGCCACTACTAACTAAATAAGGAAGCAAGCAACTAACCAACATATCCAATCTATTAATGCATGATTCTCTAAAAAGATGGTTTATTGACAAAAAAAAACAATTCATTTTGAAGAATCAATTCAGTTTATTGCAGATTTTGACTTTACAAATTTAATCACCAAAACTGATTTCTGGCTGCAAATGTGATTTTTTGTCAATCATACCTACCGTATGTATATCCCCGGGCATATAAGTCAAGTTTAAAAACTCAAAAAAAAAGTTGCCAAACTGAGGGGTCGGCTCTGATCGCACTCAAACGAAATGACATCATGCTAACTTAAGTTCAGGACTAAGTTCTCACTGATGAGAGCGTACAATTTGTCGGGTTGGCTTATATGCGAATTTTTGTAAATACACCGTTTTTGGGCCGTTATTAGAGGGTCAGTTCATATACGAGTAAAGAACAAAACTTACTGGACTCCAAAAGGACATCTGGAATAAAGTGATGATACTAAAGTAAACTTCTGACTGAAATAGCATAACAACAACCTATAGTAATAGCAATAATGAGCAGTCATACACGAAAGGGAGAAAAGTTAATGAAAGCATAGAAACGCATGCAAGAGACAACGAAAAGAGATAGCAGCTAGCAGAAGAGCAAAGAAAAACATCTATTTATTTAATCTATGCATCGAACAATTAATTCACTTGACAGTGGCGTCTCAAAAATGATGTGTCCCATTTTGTCACTTGTACCAAAGTTCTGATTATTGGTTAATATATACAGGGTGAAAAAAATGGCATCATATATATAACAAAAATATATATATATTTGGGCAAATTCCCCTAATTGAGTTGGACTGGCGATTTGACAATCAACCTATAAGCTTTCCTCTCCCATGATCATGAATGAATATTAAATCGAGTTTTGGGACGAGTGGGCCATAAATTGACTGCTGGAACATCAAATCTAATTACATGTAGGATCAATATTATTTAAAGAGGAATTGCAAGCACTGAAGCCCCTGGGTGCTCATAATTTAATGCGAAATAGACATTTCCAAAGTGGCAGTGGAATACAGTGCATAGTCAAAATATACAAATTATTCATCGAGCATAATACATTCAATCATTAAGCTAAAAGCAGCTAAGACAGACTAGTCGATATTGGAGACATGGTACCAAAGTACAATTAATCAGGAAATAGGATATTTTACTACTTCCTGCTTCATGTTATAAACTTTGACCTCTAGCTGGAATAGGATAAAAAATATAAAATTCAATCCAAGAACTTACATGATAATATGGTTACATGGTCTCTTTGGTTGTTATTATTAAATATTTCCGGTAATAAGACGGGTAGTAAAATCGCATCAACATCTGAATCTCAAATTACCATGCAAAGGATTATGAGCAGTCGCCGCGTCTACGATTGGGACAATATAAATAGTATCACTGCTCCAAATTACCATCGCAATCCGTGGACATAAACATGTACGATTATATGTTGTTTTGATTAGCATTTTTGTAATTTAAAAACATATCTGAGCTGTTGCTGCAACAATTCCGCTTTATCGCAGAGCTGCCACTCATTATTTTGAGAATTTCACGGTAGGGAAAAACCTTTTTTGTCATGAGAAACAATGGCATAAACATAAACATGTACGATTATATGTTGTTTTGATTAGCATTTTTGTAATTTAAAAACATATCTGAGCTGTTGCTGCAACAATTCCGCTTTATCGCAGAGCTGCCACTCATTATTTTGAGAATTTCACGGTAGGAAAAAACCTTTTTTGTCATGAGAAACAATGGCAGTTACTGTATTTCCCGGCAAATATAACCTGCCAATAAGACGGGCAGTAAAATCGCAACAACATCTGAATCTCAAATTACCATGCAAAGGATTATGAGCGGTCGCCGCGTCTGCTATTGGGACAATATAAATAGTATCACTGCTCCAAATTACCAACGAAACGTGGACATAAACATGTACGATTATATGTTGTTTTGAAAAACATATCTGAGCTGTTGCTGCAACAATTCCGCTTTATCGCAGAGCTGCCACTCATTATTTTGAGAATTTCACGGTAGGAAAAAACCTTATTAAGTCAGCGATAATATCCACCGAGTAAAATTCATGTAAAAAAAAATGAATTAAATATACTTTACATTACCGTAATAACGGTATTATACATTTATCATAGTCGCGTTAGGGGATGTTATTGTCGAAGGTATTTTATGGTCTGAATTGAATAAAGCTACACAGGAAAAAAAATGAAAATTATCATACTCGTCTAATAAGACAAACCCCCCAAAATCAGGCCAAAAATATGGGTCTAGAAAAGCGACTTATTCGCCGGGAAATACGGTATATTAATTTGTTCTCACTACCAAAAATATTAACAAAACGTGTACCTCAACAACAATAATTATTTAAATTCACTTGACGGAATGCTTCGGTGTTCGAGCACTGAATTTGTGTTCAAGAACCGCAGCATTTTTGACTAGAGCCGAGGTGCATCGAGTCGTCGGACCACCGAGGTATCACTGTATTAGAAACATAACAGACTATTATAGTTTTCTGACCATAATTGCACAATTTCAACTTTTTGTGAAAAGCAATTGTCGTGGGATAGAAATTTTTCTGTGTCCGTCACCAGTGTTTGTTTCTGGCGTTGTATCTTGCTGTTTGTTAAGATCGAGTTCCCCGAGTGGTGTCCGCTTCTTCAACGGACTCTCTTTATGATCTTGTTTGTGACAATCACGACAAACAGCCATGTACTTATCCGACCCTCCTATGATTTCAACCTGTAATAGAGATGATATTCATTTAAAGCCGTCTGGACTTTGGAAATAAAGATGTCTAGATAAAGATGGCTCTATACAAGCAGTCTCTCATATCTCACAATATCTTAACGTAGAGCTCGACCGATATATCGGCCAACCGCCGGGCTGCGTGCTGCAACGGCTCTCGCCCCTGCTAACTGGTTTCCCAATATTTCTCTCGCTTTCATTTTGCGTTATAAAGGTGTCTCTCCTAATTCCCCGGTATCTTATGATTAGCCATTTCATGCATAGTCATAACTGAAAAGTTATTATCTTGAGTAACAATGACTTTTATAAAGTGACATTTTTGAGAGACTACACAAGGAGAAAAAGGCAAATTTAGTAACAGCATTAAACGGTGGTTCTATAAATAGAATCGATTGGAAGCTGGTGAGTTAGTAATCATAGAAACATGGTACAGGTAGCTCAAAGCAATAATGCCAGTTCCGAATTTGTGACCTCCCCAAATTCAATTTTGAATTTCTGGGGTAACAGTTTTGTTTATCATTTTGCTGAAAATTACAAAATTAAAACCTAATCCATTATTATTGACTAAATAAGGTATTGAGAGTCTCTGGAAACAAAGTTATTAAAAATGCAACATGTAACTGCACATATGCTATCACGATATCGAAGGAATTTATCATTATCACGATTCACTTTAAAATATATCAATTTATAATTTTTTAATACCCTCAACATATGTCCATAGTTATATCTAAAAACGTCACATTAACAATACTTTTTCCTGGAAATAGCTAGACTTATATTAGAGTAGCAGGAAAAGTTACAGAATAACATTTGTTCGAGTAAAAACCGGAGTTAGTTAAATAAAAGTCCCACTGCCATGATAATAAATATTAAAATGAAACTACAGACTCACAAGGTGCATCATAAAAGCGTGGCTCAAAATATGATTTATAGTAATATCGGCCACCAGTTGGCCGATATATCGATATCGTCGTCAAAAAGTGATATCGGTCGAGCTCTAATCTTAATTAAGAGTCACTTCTATTCGAAAGGACAATAGTCTTTCAGGTTCCCATGGTTGAGGTGGGGTGCATGGGATTCAAACCAGAGACGTGTTTTCGGCGATGCCACCACGTCATCGATAATTATTGATGAGAAGAATCTTAGCAATTAGAGTCATATTAATTAATATTGCACATCGTTGTGAAGTCGGAGTTGGACATGGTTTACTTGTATTGGCGCCTGAGTCGTATTGGAAGACACAATAAAAATTTCAGACTTTGACTGGTAAAATTTCCAACACAAACTAAAAAAACATAGTTATTCAAACATTCTCGACAATTAAAGAAGATTTTCATATGCCAAACTTGTCGTGGTCTAAATTTTCCTCTCTTTATTTGGGAGTTGAAGTCGAAGGCAACCAAAAGCCAGAGTCTCGTCTCGGCTCTAAAGCCCTAATGTTGGGTTTTGTCCCACAAATATGCATCCTAATGCTTGAATTATTTTCAAAATATATATACTACATTGGAACTATGGTATTAAAATGAAAAAGATAAATCTCTATGAATGACTTTTTAATTAAATTCATATATAGTATTAAGTCTGCTATAAATTGAGAAAAGTAAAAATAAATGCTAGTCTCAGAAATTGGATCACAATCATAAATTACAACATTCAAATAGAGAATGACATACATAACAATATTTTTATGCACTTTGAAAAGACAGTATCGTTTTAAGTTTTATAGAACCATTATCTGAAGAATAAAAACTCAGACCTGAGTTTCACAGCCGATTCTTTTTGTGAAGGCAGCTTCACCATAACACATCATACATACTGCATTAAGTTTGACAACACTTTCCGCTAGAGGTATTAATGATAAAAAAGATCCAAATCCCTGGGAAAATAAAATATACTGGTAACTGATTTTGACCTGGCCTGCTTTTCAATTTATTGTTTAGTATTGATTAAAATTCAAACAATATTATTGAATAGAATTTTTATATTTTTCCTACAATGGGGCATGGCCAACCATGGCCATATTACCATCGAGCTAATTAATATGAAACTAACATTATCCACCCTCTGAGAATAAGTAAACAATCCATAATTGAGGAAGATGTTCCAAAATCACCCTAGAATGGCTAAAACAACTAATGCCAAATTACTCAAAAAAGAATGCTATTCTCACCTTTCTTTGAAAAGTACCATCTAATGCAGCAACAATAACCCTCAAACCGTTGTTAGCCATGGTTTCACAAAATTCAACAATGTCGGGAAACTAAAAAAATATTTTAGAACTATTAGACGAATTAATAGCAAATGACTTGATGTTATATAACAGTTAACAGATACATATTTGCAATGTAAAAACTACAAAAAAAATGAGACTCAATTTTATACAGTTTCGACACTTTTACAAAATATATTGAAAATAATTTTTACTTCAGCTTGGTGTGTTTTGAAAATAAGTTTAATACTCTAGGGCTGGGAAGCCAGGATTGGAGTCCGTGATTCCACTCGCCTCCGTATGGTGGTTCAGTTAACCTCTTGTCGATTTGTAATGGGTTAGATAGGTTTCCACATCAGAGCCAAAAGAATTCAAAATACTTACAAATTGTCCTTCATCAATTCCGATTACTGAACAATTCAATGGAATAGAAACTTTTGATAAAACTTCAGTCTTTACAGCAGGTAGCATGTGTCTAGAAATAGGAAATTGTAAAAATTTGAATAAAGAACCAGAGCAACTTAGGCGGACCTTCAAAGTAAATTTAAATTACATCCAATAATTCCTCAGAATGTGAAGTATTAAATGAAGTCGTAGTTGGAAGTTGATATTTTGAGTTCCATGCAGTCAGGATCACAGATTGTCAATGGTGATAGAATAAGTGTTTTCTAGGAAGGCTCAAAGGGCATCGAATTCACCAAACATTCCTAACAGTCTATCAAAGACAGTTAGCATATGCCATAGTTTTGATTGTCAAAATTTGACTTTTTGAAATTCGAAGTCACATTTTTTTTACAAGATGGAGATGGGAGTTGATCAAATTTTTTCAATTCGAAGCCAGAAGCCAATTTAAAATTTCCTCTCATTCCACAGCTAAGGCAACTCAATGTATTCCTTAAAACAAAATTAATTATAAATAAATCAACAATTCTCTATCAAATACATACTTATCGTGAGTAGACATGAAATCATCACTGTAACGTGAATCTTTAGCGTATTTGATCAATAAACATTCGTGATTTGCATATTTATATCTCCGAATTCTTCTCATCAATTCAGTCCTAAAAAAAATGTTAGATTGGTTTGAAAATTGTCCACAATAACAATGCAGTAAAAAATATCAATTACAATAAATATTGATGAAAATTAAATTTTATTTTAGATGCCTTAATTATTGTTAAGAAAATAGAGTCGGAACCAAATTTCCTATTACTGGGATAGTGAAATAGAAATATAAACTTTAACCTTTGAACTTACGATTTTCCAGAAAACATTGGACCCAAAATGACCTGAAAAATAAATTAGGCGGTGGAAAAATAACAGTCAGACATGCAGTTTATAACAATGGCACTTTGGTCGGACAAAACATTACAGAAATACATTTATTTTTGTGTGCAGCAGGACTTCTTAGTTGGATAGAATAGTTATGTTTATTCCTGCTATAGCATCCTTGCAGTCAATGCATACGGATCCACTAGCATAAAGACAAAGATGAAGGATAGGGAGTTAGTCTCGCGCAACCCAACTCAAAGTTATTGACAGTGATCATCCAAAAAACTTGCAGATGAGGGACACAAAATCTGAAACTTCTTGTCCAACAGATTGGTATTACCAGAATTGCGCACTTTTTATTAGCTTTGGATTATAATCAAAATTGCGAAGTTAAGGAAAATTTAAATTGACACAATCTGCTGGTTGAAAAAATTTGGTTTTTGACTTGCAATTTCGACTCGGGCTCCAGCTCTGGAAAAATAGACTTTTGGAAACCAAAACATTGGCATTTGCAAAACTGTCTGTTAAGTAGGAATGCTTAATTACCTAAGGTTTGTGGAGTTTCTCAAAAATTCTTTTATCACCATTAAAACTGTGAAAGCAAATTTGACTCTGACTCCAGGACACAATCATAAAATCTGGGAAATTCATGATTTGGACAAAATAATTGATGTCTTTCAAATATAGGGATTATTCTTGGAATCGAAGATTTGTGACGTACTACACAAGCAGACAAGTACTGACAGACTGATGTAACTTAATATTGTTCCCGTACAATAAATAGATAGTTTATTTGAATACTCCATAATATACACAAATTTAAAATGGAGAATTCTGGAGGGTGAGCAAAACCTCAAGAAAGTTAAAAACATGAGAGATATCATGTGCCCGCCCAAAAACACAAACCTAGTAAACATGAGGCTTGGGCCAGAAATAATCAAACAAAAGATACTCGAATGTATTGAACTTCCGAGCTGTTATACTTTTGAAACACCTAGGATATTGCAGTATTGCAGCAATATTGACCAATTCAATAGGTACAGTATATGCCAGCAGTACGCTGTTAATTGAATGTTTGTTTTGTGATATTGCGATAAACCGAAGATCTTTGGCGTCAAATGTAAACCTTGATTAACGGATAATATTATTTCCAGTTCTCAAAAATTTTCTACAATATGTTATATTGATCATCACAAAATGAAACCCTCGACACCAGATTACTTTGCTGCTCTGACAGTCTACAGGTTTTGATATCAGAGTACCAGCACACGTCTGCTTGAAATTAGCATAAGCTGAATGCCCTGTACGATCATTGAATGTTTGTACTGCCCATATGCTTAAAATTGTCCATGTTTCGTAACTTATTGAGAAAACCATCTTAATCCAATAATTTTCCAGAAGAAATTCACGAATTTAAGCAGATATCTGGATATAAAAGGGAGCAGCCAAAACACTTCATTATTCATTACCAGTTCAGTTAATAGTTGAAATAAAAAAAACACATTTTTACCTGAATTTGTCCTCGATTTTTCGTCGGACTATGAGATAAACCAGAGATAGACAAACAAGACATTGTAATAGGATTTCCAGCTAAAGACATAACATTGCATACATGTTGGAAATTATATAAAAAAAACATTGTAAATTATGAATTAAAAATATTATGTGCATTGTACAGTTATAGAGCATTGAGGACCAGAGGGACTGAACAATGCTGCAATGTCAGAATGTAGTGAATACCGTAACAATAGTGTATTTGGAGCATTTATGAAAATTAAAATAAACCACTGAACTACCTGCACAGCGCGGCGGTGTGGCCCAACGGGCTAAGCGTTAGGAATACGCTCGCCACCGCACTTCTAATTACTCTGCGTGGGTTCGCAGGTTCGAATCCCATGCAGGGATGGTTATGTGCGAGAGGATTGCTGGACTCCTCGCCGTCGTTGGGTGGTTCACGTAACCGCTGGTCGGTTACGGCTTCCTCCACCACCAAGTCCATGCTTCCGAAAACAAACAATACAGTAAAACAAATCCCATACCCGACTTGGAATGGTAACCGGACGAGAGGCCGTGGTTCGCCATATGGATAAGCCGTCTTATCGGCTTTCCTCTCCCCCGGGATAAATATGTAAATCCTATCCTATCCTGCACATCTAACGTTATGGCCTGATTATACCGGAAACTCACATATGCACATGTCGTACTAAATAAATGCAAAAGTTGAACATGGAAAGGCATAGCCAAAATTCCAAGCAAGTCACTAACCTGCAATACGAGAAGCAATCCCAGATTGAGCGACTCCGCAAGATCTTTTTTGTTGACATCCTGCGAGCGGCAACAACAAACGTCTCCCCGCCAAAATACGAATCAAATTTACGCGGTCAGGCATAGTAAGTTTACCGCCTATTTTCATTTATTTGTGGTTTATGTTATATTTTTAAATTAGTTCGCTTGCCAAGAGCAACACCAACATCATTGTACCACACCATTAATCAAACTAAATTTTATGATATTGTCCGAATCATGAAACACACAGAAAACGTAGTAGGCTTACCGTGTCCTTTCTGTGCGACCAAGCGAATAGTTCTAATATCATTGGCAGAATGAGAGGCCGCGTCAATCTGCTGTGAGAAATAATAAGTAATAATAACGATAAGTGTATTTCGACTCCATAAAAAATTTGAATGTTGAAACCCTCCCCAGTCCCCCCACACACATAAAATAAAAAAAAATGTAATGCCCCGGCCCTGGCTATGCCTATAGATCCACTTTGGGTGCAAACGCAGCATTTTCTATTTATATGTTCTTGTATTCTATATAGTCACAGAGGAGGTAATCTCAGCTCAGGGCTCAGGCTCATTTGTCAATGTTGGGTTCATGGCTTCGAAAGTCGTGAAAGACAAAATTTTGTTGCCTACAATGCATTGGCGTTGCTATTGTAGTAATCCGCGATTCCTTGTGGAAATGCACAACGAAGCACATGCAAAAAAAAAACACAAATTCATTTAATTCAATTCGTTTATTACTCCAGACCGCTGTGGTCCATATAAAAATAACACAACAAATAAGCATAAGCAAAAATACAATGAATGTAATGAAAGTGTTGAGGTACATCTTGACATACGATGAAGTTACAAAGAATTTTGTGCAAAAATAATATCATATTTTGTATTTTGCACATTGTAAAATCCACTAATATTTGATTAATATTTTTATTCATAATTACCATGATTTATTAAAAATGATGATTTTGGTATAGCAAAATAGCCAGCGTCACATATGTGAGGCTGCTCGATAACCGTTAGCCTACGCCCTACTGGTTTATTGCGGGTCCCTTTGCGATAAAATTTTTTTTTTGTTACCTTACTGTTTGTACACTTTCGTATTTTCGGCAAGTGAAAAAACAAACCACTGACTGACTAATGACCGAATTAGTTGAGATAGTTTGACTGATAAATAGCTAAAATCAGGTTAGAATATTTTCCCCATTTCTACTCGTGAGGGTAGATCGGGCATGACTCAGAATTAACAAGGCAGATTTCACAATCATGATCCCTCTACGCAAAATTTTTTTTTTCAACATTAGTACCCTAACTTTTCCTCTGAAAACATCCTAGATCAGATCAAAGAGCTGAATATAACGGAAATATCCGTCTACATCTAGCCGATACCGATCCCTAAAATTGTCCGATATTGCTAATGACCTCTCTCTACTCTCTACTCTCTACTCTACATCTCTGGTCTTGACACGATATGAACGGAGATGGCACAGCTTCAACAGCTTGTTTTCTGATTAACGCCATGATGATTTTGATCGCCCGGCTCTTATTCTGCTAATTCTTAACAATCAATAAAATCTTCTGCAAATATTCGTGGCCAATTTTTGAGTTAAAGAAGCACTACACGAACTTACGTTCCTGACGAAGTTATCTCAGCAATACAATTGCTTAATTTCATCTATCTCAGTAGGTTCGTTTGGAAGGAGGATAGATGGTGAGTCAAAAAACGTCGGGTTATCGATGAATCGCTCGCGAATAGATCAGAATAGAGAGAAATATAGCAGAAAAACACGTACAGGTTTGATTCAGGGCAAGTGCCGCAAAATCGCTTTTCAAAGAATAAGCGCAACCATCATAATAGTACATGATAAATTCTGGTATGGGGTTTCTTCCCATAGCTGCCAACCGGAGCTGTAAATCCTGCCCACAAACTCTACAGAAAATCAAAAATATGTGAACATTGACCTTGACATACTTTTGTTTTTAAACCGAAAAAATAGAAAAGTTGTTTCTTGCTTGATCGCCTTTATCCTGGCTAAAAACTGCATACATAAGAAAAATTAGACCCCTCCTTATGCACTGTATTACATTCGGGAATATACAAACCTAGCTTCTGAGTAAGCAAATAAAAACACGAATAATATATCGAATCATATATTTTGAAGTCCCGTTGTTGTTGTAGTTTTAGATATAAATTGTTGATCCTCTAAATGTGAGCACGATTAAAATAAATGGATTGTCCATGGTTCTCTAAATCGTTTTAACTAAGTAGTCTGAACTTTTAATTTTCCATATTTTTTCGAATTCTTTCTCTCAATTGTTGGAAGGCCTTTTCACTTTCAGAATCCCACCACGGCACTATTGGCATCCAAGTCCGATTTTCTGGGTCAAGGTTAGGCAAGATGATATCTATCTCTGTAATGAATAGAATGTACATGTCAAAATAGAAGAAGCCTTAAAACAAAACGCTAGTACGCGAAGACATTCGATAATGTTTCTTTGTGTTTACCGAGTCAGATATGAAATAGTTCTGTTCAAATTTCAAATCTGGTAGTTTGCAAAAAGTTTCAATAAAGATCACAAAAGTTTATAAAGAGAATCTTTTGTGCTTGATATTTATTATTTAACATTTTCAAATTAACTATGATTTGTTCCTATTACAGACTATCTGAGTAGAATCGTAAAAGGAATAATAGAATAAAAAGACAGACAGCATCATATTTTCTGTAATGTTATAAATTTTCTTACCTGTCGCATTATTGTCCCCTTTGGTGTTGTTAACGCTCTCAGCACTGCAAATATAACGTAAATAATATAAAATTGTTTACAATATTGTAAACACGTTCGAACTACCGTAAATAGCACACATATTAAAGAGCAAGCATATTATATAGATTCGTAAGAAGGCAAGTCATTTATTAAACTATAATTTATTTGAAAAGATTTGGGTTTATAAGTTCATATAAACTCCAGTAATCTATATATGATTATTCAGGCACATATATATATGTGCCATAAATATATATATATTTAGTTATCATACATATTTTTCCGTTGTGCTTACCAGATGCAAAACGCCACAACTTGCATGATCAGCAGAAGCTTGAAAATCTTTGATGCCATTTTCTCTTTTTCGCGATATGCTGCTCTCGATGAACATCGACAAAAGTGACTTGTTACGATCCTGTCAGCCTTATATTCTGAAATAATTTCCGGTTATTTTTAAAACATATGACACTTTAAATATATTAAAATTAATGACAAACCTCCAGATGGGTCGTTTCCATAAATTGCGTTTCTATGGATCGAAATTTGAAAAGTATAGTTTTTTTTTTCATGGTAATTTTATTTTTTTTAATCATTTTGAGCAGATTATATATAACTAGGTTTAACGCAAGGATCGTTTACATGAATTTCCTGAAAATTCAGCAGATACATATTGTGAAAAAACGTCATCCGCAGATTTAATGTAGCCAATGCGTAATTAACAATTTTTGTTTAGTGTAGTAGAGTAAGAACCACTTTTTTCACTACTTCGTAAATTAGATTCGGTATACCTAAACAATTTTTCTCATAGTCTATTATATATACGGTTCGTTTATATATTGAGCTTTTAGTAGTTGTTTCTAAATTAAATATCCAGTCTATAAAATCTCAATCAATAGTTTGACCTGATTTTCAACTTTGTTACATGAATGAAAATAAAAATTTTGAGGAAATTTTTTTGGAGGTGATTCCTTTGCCCCAAATTGTTTAATTTTATTCGTGACAGCTTTTCATCCAACATAGCCTATTTATTAAAGCAAACGCTGACTTAAAATTTTAACTACCGTGATTGCATATTAGTTTATTTTATGTTTTCCTGCCGTTATTGATAAAGTAATTCTGATTATCGGTTGATATTTTCCCTATGGAAATAGATTGAATTCTAAATTCAATATGCGAAAATATCCGGCGTTTTGAAAATTATTGGAAAAGGGTTACATTAATTTTTACAACGAATTTCACTAGTACATATAGATAAATTAAGTCAAATGCAAAAATATATCAGAAAGAACATATTATTCATACATATTATCATAAATTTTAAATTATTTTTTCACGAGAATGTTACCAGTAGGTTTATAAGGTTTATTATATTGAATCTATGTAAAAAAAATGGTAAGATTATATGAATTGCGCAGTATTGAAAATGGATGTAGGTGGCTGAGCACAGACTAATCATGATGTAGACACTGATTGTTCTGTTTATCTTCAAATTTCCAAATGCCTTTTTTATTTAAATGAATTTAGTAGCAATATAGTTAATATTATATTTTTTCTACAGGTTTGGTAAAGAAGGTGTTTTTTTAACTAGAAAATCGATTTTTGTTGTTATACCAAAGATATTTGGTAATATTGCTCGACTAATACCCTTCATTTCGCAACAGTCGGTTATTTTCACCTATTTATTTAGAATTCAATCCATTCCCATATGGAAAATATCAACCGATAATCAGAAATACTTCAGCAATAACGGTAGGAAGTCATAAAATAAACTAATATGCAATAACGGTAGTTACAAGGAAATATTAGGTCAGCGTTTGCTGTACTAAATAGAGTTTATTTAGTACAGCAAACGCTGACCTAATATGCGCGACTTCATTCCACTGATTGTTGAAATATTATTCGTGACTCATTTTTATCTAATATAGCCTATTTATTACAGCAAACGCTGCCCTAATATTTCCCTGTAACTACTGTGATTGCATAATAGTTTCTTTCACGGCTTCCTATCGTTATGGCTATATATTTCTGATATTTTTTCCATATGGAAATAAATTAAATTCTGAATTCAATAGATGGAAATAACAGGCGTTTTAAAGTTTATCGGAAAAAAGTATTCAATTAGTTTTTATGAGAAATGCTATGCATATTAACAGTTTAAATCTATGAGATAATATTTAGTGTGCGTGCTGTATCCATTAAGCTATACCGAAAGCGTCAAAACAGTTATTTCCTATGAGATCGTAACCGTTAGGAATACGCTCCAACCGCACCTCTGATTATCCTGCGTGGGTTCGATTGTTGGACCCCTCGCCGTCGTAGGGTGATTCTAGTAACCGGGGCTTCCTTCACCATTAAGTCCACGTACCTGAAAAAACAACAACAAGTAACAGGCTAACTAATTCCATACCCAACATGTACCGGTAACCGAACGAGAGGTCGTGGTTCGCCATGCATATCATTAAGCCGTCTTATCGACTTCCAGCTTCCCCGGGATAAATATGTAAAACCTATCCTGTCCTAATAATTGTGTTCTAGATATCCCTATGAAATATGGTGGACGTGGGATATTGGCATTTGTCTCTGCTCTGGACATTGGTATCAAACTACCGGCAATCTTATTTGGTAAGGAACATTGCATGTGTTGTATGTGTAACATTTATTTGTAGTTGAGCACAATAACGAGTTGTTAGTTGTTGAGAATTACAGTCAATAAAAATCCAACTTGAAAAAATTGTTCGCAATCAAAGCTCATTTAAATTTTTTTTGATAGTTTAACAACTGCTAGCTTAGCCTGATTTTAAACTTTATTATATAATACAACATATATATATTGAACGACTTTTTTCACTGATTATTATTTTCTACTAATATTTCCCTGTTACCAATGTAAGTGATTGCACATTAGTTTATCTTATGACTTCTCCTAAATATTTTCCATGTAGTAATAGATTAAATTCTAAATCTAATACACGAAAATATCCGGGGTTTTAAAAACTATTGGGGAAATGCTTAACTAATAGTAGGAGCATATGCCTTCGGGTCCGTTAAAATTTTTCAAAATAATCTTTAAATTGCATGCTATCAAGTTTACATACTTTATTCATATAAAATAACAAAATCTCGCCTGTATTTTTGTTGAATATGCCAAATGAAAATAATTTCCGTGTGGAATTGAAGATGTGCACATGTTTCATCTCACTGCCCTTCAATGGGCACAAAATGAAATGACGCGCCGGTCAAGATTGTTATTTCTACCTCTGTACTACTTCGATTATGACATCATTTGTACACTTTTCATTGCGCCATCGCCAAGAAAGCGGTGACACGGACGCCATTATGACGATTTACAATGACGTCACACATGACGCAATCCGATAATATCTCGACCAGAATAAGTATAAAACCAGACGTTGAAAAGACTAGGTCAGTAGGTTCTTTATTGAAAGTGTTACGGTATCGCCTTGATGGCGATGATGCTGTACTGGTGCCGGGGCGGTATCGTAACGTTATATCAGTATATAACTTATTTTGGTTTGTTACCTTTTGACATTTAGCATGATTCTGTATGTTTTAATTTTAGGTTTTTTCCTATTTTCATGATATTTAAATTCACCGCCGTCGGATACCCTTAAGTTACTACCTATCAACGGAAAAAAAGTATAAATGGACGGCTTTCTAAATAAATCCGGGGAAGCCAGAAGAAATGTATTGCAAACACTCTTCTTCAGCAAAAATGGAAAAACCAAGGAAGAACTAGAACATGACACCGTGAAAGAAATCGTGGAAAAGGCATTTAAAAATGAGAAGTCAAATCCATACTTTTCAATTATGATGGATGCAATGGGAGACATTGGGTAAGATTGCAATGATATAATACCTGCACGAGCCTTTATTTCATTGATCAATAGGCTGATATGGTAAATTATGTGAGAGGAAAGTCGATAAGCTGGCTTAATCTTACAGTGGATCGTGTGGTCCTGGCCGTGGATATTCGTATAGAGATGACAGTATGATGATGGAGAAAGGCATAGCCAGCTAGTGAACTAGGTGGCAAAGAGTCCTCTCGAACATAATTTGTCCTCAATGGGGTTTAAACCCACACATTTCAATCAGAGATGTGGTAGCAACCATGCTCATAGTACTTTGCAGGATGCATCAACCTGAGAGTATGATTGTTGAATGTGAATGCCAGCTTCAAATTGGAAATATTTCTTATATATCCAGGTGTTTTGTTGATGTGGATACTAATATTGCTGTAAAACAATGCGGTGAGGAGCTGGAGGAAATGCTGGGAGCTTTCAACTATGAAAAAAATGAAATAGAAATATGTCAAGATTCCTTCAGTAAAGCCTCTTTTGCTAGCCAAACAAGGGCAATGCAGACAACATTGAGGTAAATAGACAAAATTTGTCACTGTTAACTCCCACAAACATTTTCCAAACTTATCTTATTATCTTTTTATGCAGTAATATACTTGTATCAGCGTTCGATCACTGTCGAGCGAACCTGAACTACAAGGAACCAGAGATGGACATGTGTAGTTCCATTCGTGCCGCAGCACTTAGCGGACAATGCAGTTCGGAAACTCTGCAGATGGGTTCAAGAAAGGTTGCATCTAGCAAGAGGTACTAACAATTTTGAACTTCTGTGTGTTAATGTTTGTGTATGATTATACCCAAGAGTTTGAAAAATCTAGAATGCTTACATAAAAGTTGTGATCTCTTTTCAATGACATAAACCAGCGGTTCTCAACTGGGGGCCAGTGGCCTCCCCAAGAGGGCCACAGACCTAGCCGCAAAACGCCTTGCCTTCTACATTATACTTTCCAAGAGAACTGTTTTTTCTAGTTTTATTGCTTGATAGGGTTGTTGAGCATGAATTGTTTGAACATATTGGGATTTAGAATCAACCAACCAAAATAACACCATAAATATACCACTGGAATGATAAACATGGGGGCCACGAGCCATAAAAGGTCGGGAACCCTCCTCATTTACATTTAATTCATGTATCAAAAAGCAAATTATGTAGTGGGACAACAAGACTCTGAAATGTCACGTTATTTTCCCGTATTCTCAGCAGTAATGATAATTATTTGTTCACAGGGGTTACCAATCCTGTGTGATAAGGAATGCAGTACAATCTTTTCTGTCAAGGCATCCAGATTACGACCTGAACGCTGTTCAGCCATTGGTTAAGAAGGTTTTTCTGACATGTTTTTACGATCACAGTCCCCATGATAGACTACCGTATGATGAGAAACAAGCAGAACTGTCTTATAAAGCTTATATACATAGAAATCGATATTCTATATGAATGACCTGATGTTTTCTATATTTGTATTATTTTTCTAATATCCAATTTCAAATGAATTCACTGTTGCGTGATACTTTGACCACGGTGGTCAATCCATATGTGTTGAGTGTACGCTTCGCTCCCGCTACCCCATCGTCTTGCTTGCTAATTTCCGAAAAGAAGGTGAGCTCTCAAACCCTTACTTTTTGTCACTGTTGGACTCGCTTGAGAGACCAAATAATTTAATTGTTCCGGCATCTCTATCATGTTTATACTTGTCTTTGTCATCACATGCGAATGCGAGTAAGAGTTGCTTAGGATGCCACGCTACGGTGAATGTTGGTGATTCACATTTGACCTGCATGGCAAACAAAAAAAGAGAGCAGTGTCATCCACAAGTGTTCCCAAGAATTAAACCAAGAAACAGAAAAATATTCAGTCAAATAGGGCAAAAATAGCCCCTAGCGACTTCGATTTTGGTTTAGTATTTCCGCCTCCATATACTCTGTGTCTGAATCAAGTAAATGATAGACAGAGTACCTACCTCACAAACATTTTCACCGGTTGCTACGCTAGAAATATCAATGAAATGATCTTCAGATGCCGAAGCTATAAGTTTGCCATCATGACTGAAACTCAATGTTCGAACAGGCCAGTCAAGCCTAGCACAAAAATATATTTAAGAAAATGTTTAGTGGCTCTGAAAATGCAGTATATGCTTGAAGTTTTTTTGTAAAACCTACCTTGAAAATGTCTGCACACAAACAAGTTCTGTTACATCCCATAAATTTACTAATGCATCAGCACTGCCTGTTGCAAAATAGCGACCTGTAGGGTCAAACTCAATGCATATACAGTTGGCTGTATGTCCACTAAGCGATTGAATCAGCTTTAGGTCAGGATAACTGTAAATTAATTTCACAAATTGTTAAATAATGCCTGAAGTATATTTAGTGCACTGGCCCACTGTTTTCAGCAAGCCATTCTGAGAGAGAAGAGAAAGCACCAGACCTTGCCTGAATGACCACACCGTCCACTCGCCCCAGATACCGATAATACTTATCTACTCTTTTTACTGATACTCTAACACTCATTTATATATAGCTTGAAAAAAAGGCCTCGAGCCCTCACCCAAACCTACTTAAAAGAGTACTTATTTTAGTAATAGTGCTTAGGAATGTATTTGAAAGAAATAAATGCTGCTTACCTTAGTATATTAACAGTACCTAATCCTGTCGTCAGAAAAAATAGATCATTGGAATTATTCCAAGAAATTTCATTCACCTGGACAAATAAAATAAAAAATATTTCACAAAAATATCCATTACTACGTTGGCTTAGTTACAAATACATGAAACTTACTTCAACTTTAAACTGCTCATATGCCTTTACTTTCCATGTTTTTGTATCAAAAAATGTCACCAAATCTTCTTTATTTCCAACTGCGATTGTTTGCCCATTGGGACTCCAGCATATGTTTATGTTTTCACCTGGAATACCAATATCGATGTTGTCAAGCTAAATTATAGATATATCTCAAATCAGTGGTTGGCACGATGTGTTAAGGATCAGGAATACACTTGCCATCGCAAATCTGATCACCCTGCGTAGGATGGTTTCCATGGTCGGTTACAGCTTCCTAAAGCAAATCAGATCCCTACTTTCTGGGAAATGGCTTGGTGAGATTCCCGAGAGCAAGTTGAAATCGCTAATTAAACAATACCTTTTGTTTGCATCGTTATTGAGCATTTCCCACTTCTTGCGTCCCATATTCTTACTGTTTTATCACCAGAAGCGGTTGCAAATAAATCTGGATGGCTTGGATGCCAACAAAGCTGATCTACACTGTCTGTGTGCCCTTTGTATGATTGATCTCTGGACTAAATCACAAAAAAATGCATATTAGTCTACAGATATCTATCGTTGCTGTTAAATGGACAATTCATTCCGAGATAGTCATATCTAATCCAGCTTGGTCTTTTCATTCATTGTGCATTAAAAAGACAATCATCACATTTGATTTATTCATAAATTATTTATATCAAAAGGGGTGTACGCCTTACATTTGTGTTTTAGGCCAGTATGGTCTTGTGTATTTATAATTACTAACTCTTTTATATTGCTTTTACGAGACGAATAAACATACATACATTAATCTGCATGGGTTTACAGGTTCCTATCCCAAGCAGGGATAGTTATGTGTGAGAGTATTGCTGGACTCCTCGTCGTCGTAGGGTGGTTCACGTCTTAACTAATGGCAGAATGGTTGCAAGAAAGGTATTTAACATGTTATTGTATCAATTTCTCAAACAGGTTCACATCTAGAATATTGAAAATACTGAAGAAATAGCAACAGACTATGTTATAATGAAAGTTTTCTATTTATTTTATATCGCATTTTCCCACGAGAAACCTGGTTTCTGGGAAATCCCCCCCCCCATTTTCACAATACCAAGATACCATTATACAGCATTGTCTGATACAATATGCACGTAAAACTTTTACAAACCAGCCTGTCTTTATCCAGAGTAAAAACACTGGCAGTTTGATCGAAAGATCCAGAAGCAAGTCTTCTTCCGTCACAGTTCCAAGCAACAGAATGGACTTTCGATGTATGAGCACCATATTCTTTTTGTCGATCGTGTAATTTAAAATATTGCTGCATTTTCTTCGTGAAATCCATTTTTAACGTGGCGCGCGAGCTTTAATTTTTAGCAAGTCGCAACTGATCAATTTTAATTTCAATTTAACCCGGTATTATTATACCAACACAGAAGATTTACTGAATAAATCATTTTATATTTATCAGATTTACATTAAAAATACGAGGCAAAAACACTCTTTCACTTTAAATTATTACTATTTCATTGCTGCTGTAGGTATTCACCTAGTTTAAGTAAATTTATGTAGTTAATAAACAGTTTTTGTTTTTTGAAGATTATAATAATGAATGATTTGTTAAAAGCTTTGATGCATGAATAGTTATGAATTGGACCGTCAATAAATACTAATGTACAAGTAAACACCGTGCATTTATTGTGGAATGTTTTCACTCAAAATGTTCCATTAGTAAAAAGCTTACTTTTATATATCTGGTTTTGTCAATAAACAAATTTTTCGTTACTGGGCAAGTGTCATATTGTAAACCTAGAAAGCTTCATAGCGAGAGAGAACGGAACGTAGTTGTGAATTTGGCGTCCTTACCTTTTGGGGGAGACAAATACGATTTACTTACTCCAGCTTGTTATGCGCAGAAGCTGCAAAACGTTTCCTTGCCAAGACTTAAGAATATTATAGAAAATGCAATGTTATGATTACTCTATATGGCAAACATCAATGAATGTTCAGGCAGGAATCTTTCGAAGGCATTCCATTTTTTTGCATTGTGATATAAGATGGTCAGCACGTTCGCCTGATCTTACACCTTCTCACCATATTGCGTGGTGATATATAAGGGGATGGTGTACAAGCACCGATAAACAACCATGAATGGATTGAAAGCTGCAAAATAATAAATGAAATTCAACGAGAAATTTTCGAAGAGTAGTGGAAACGCTCGCAGCAATATATGGACCTTTCCCCGAGAATAAACTTCCTTGTTTA
Source organism: Styela clava (assembly GCF_964204865.1). NCBI lineage: Eukaryota > Metazoa > Chordata > Ascidiacea > Stolidobranchia > Styelidae > Styela > Styela clava. The sequence continues at coordinate 23,434,065 of NC_135250.1, forward strand.
CTTCGAGATATTGGTCAATCAGCAAGATGCCCAAAGTGACGTAACAATGCTCCCTTTTCGAATCCGCTCAGATACTTTTCTCACTCAGGACAGATTTTCAAGCCTGATCGTAAACATTAACTTGTTTTTGAACTCTATTCGTTAGTTTTCGGAAACTTAAATATAAATCAGATAATTCAATGACTACTCTGTCTTCCTAGGAGTTTTAATTTAATTGCTGTAATAAAAAAATTAGTGTAGACATAGCTTTGATAGCCTAGGCTAAAATTTTTTATCGGTACTTTTAAAAAAGAGATTGTTGTATTGTATGCGATGAATCATAATGATGGTTTGGAACACATACCCCCAGTTTACTGGCGCCAACTCGCAAGAACACTCTTAAAATAACCCCGAACATTTTGCAATGGTAAAATATGGGTAGAATTTTTCGGGGGTCAAAGGTCCGGAGTCATTTTATACATGGTAATTTTCTAATATTAATCTCTAATAATCGACGCTAGTTGGCTGATTCGCATACGATAATTACCATCAATAACATTGATTTTGAGACTTTCCCTCCCAATTTGTTGATTTAGATCTGGGAACATTGGTTGTCGAACCTGACACACACACTATGCTAGTACCGCCATTTTGTTCTTTCTGCATTGCCATTCTTCCCGTCAGTGGGACCAGAATAAACCAACAAATGAAATTCACAAAAGCTCAGAGACTATAACATTGCCCTGGATAAACATGAACTACCTATCTTGCAAAGGTTACGTCAGTAGAGAGTGGATTTGGCACTTAAATTTCTATTTGTAGCTTGTTTTTTATCCTGAAAAAGGCCAACATTTTGTTTGCCACCCAGGCGTCTTTAAGTTGAAAGTCGTATTATTCTGCAGTCTGGCCTTACATTGATCAATGCGTAAACTCTGATAGTTGCAACGAAATAAACACACAATAATGGTTTTATGACATATATTTCGAACTTCGTAAGTATTTTAAAATCGAAGCTTCTGGAAAAACCATTTGTTCTTGCCGGTCTTGTATCTGAAAGATATACATGATAATTCAGTATATTATCACCAAACATGTATGGAACAATTGAATATATACAAGTTTAATCACAATTAAATAGGATATAAGCAGAATATATAGCCTAACTCCATCTCCATCCATTTGGGGATGAACATCAAAAACATAGCAGAAAGGATAGCTTGTGTCTGGGACATCCAGGTATCGCAAAAATTTACAAAGGTTTCGACTTCGACTTGAATGTACTTTCATCAGGCATAAAAAGAATTGATAATTTTCATTTTAATCGCTATGAAAGTTTAATTTTATCGAATGTTGACCTTCAATGAACTCAGCAAGGTGAGGTAAAAATCATTATAGTAAATAAATGTTGGGAATATAATTTGATTATTGCCATGAACTACTATATGGCTCACAAATCTAGAATAAGTAGCGCAAGTACAAGTAAAATTCTTGAAAATTTGCTTTAAAATTTATTATTGCGGACTCAATTTAATGCCTAATGACATATGTAAAGTATAAATTATCCGTAATAATATTTACAAATGAAGATTCAAGTTTTAAAAAAAAAAGAACTGTTGTATGCTTCAAAAAAAGTTAAATTCGGATTCAAAATTTAGTTTTATACTACATGTACATAGTATTGAAAATGTTTTAAAATACTCTTTAAAACCAACAGATCATTCATTTTTTATGAGCCATATTCAAACAAAAAAATATGGAGTACTGAAGCCTGTATATACTGCTTCTTCAGAAGCCACATTCACGTAATAATTGCTAAATCTATTAAAGCGGTGGTTCTCAAACTTCTTTGTATCGGACACTCTTGGAAAAATATGCTCAAGTTGCGATTCCCTAATAAAACATCTTGATACCTTTTACTAAAGACCTTTTTCGAAAAAACGATCATACAAAACATAACAAAAGTCAGTGAAATGGCATTTAATGGGACGGGTGTACTGCTTGTGGTTGAATTGTGAGAGCCGCAGGCATTTACCTTTCAACATTTGCTCGAGATCTATATTTCGTCTAGATTACAACCATGGTAAAGAAGCCTGCTTCACATAAATACGAAGTCGCAAAGGGGATGAGATGGCGCAACAATTTTTAACCAAGAAATGATAATTTTTATCCGAAGAAATCCAAAGACTACTTGCGAATCTTCTTTTTATAATTTCTTGTTCAAATAAAAAAATGTTCAATCACAAAACAGGTACAATTCCACAAAACAAAGAAGAGTTTTGCGACGCACCAACAAAATGTGCTTGTGCGTCGCCCACTTTAAGAACCACGGTATTTGCATTAAAAAGTTTGTTAAAAATAATCAAATAATTCTGTTGGTATCCTTATTAAAAAAGCAGGCCACCAGACCTTTATCTAGAAAAATAACGTGAAAAAGAGAAAAGAAAAAAACTAACCTCTCTTCTAATTTTGATTTAACTTCTCGCCTCGCTTTTCGTCGACCAGCAGGATCTCTGATTGCCTCTTTATTAACAACTTGTTTGTCAATGGGAACGTCAACGGAATATCTATGGTAGACATAGAAAATATTCGATATAGAAGTGTTTCCTACACCATGGAAATTGGTTGAACACCTACGAGTCCAGGTTGGAAATGGGGATATTTAACCCAACCGGGGCTGAATTGCACTCAAGAGAGAAATTTTGCCGTTTCAAGGTAGAATTTTGCTCTGTATTGAGGTAATATTACAAATATTTTTTACTATAACTACAACACATATTCATGAACACACAATCAACTACTTAAACTATACAAAACGAAGGTGTGACTCGTGCCTATAACACTAACATTGAATAAAAAAAATAGTTTACATGCATAGTGAGGGAAGAATAAATAATTCTCAATGGGGCAAAGAAGGAATTGAACAAAAAAAATTGGGAACAACTGCATTAACCAGTTGATAGTTCCAGATGCATGGATGTGCCACTGCCAAACCATTGATCCATCAATATAGTTACTAAATTTGAACATACACATATCATGCTCAAATACCGGTACCGGTAGTTTTATGTTTTCTATTTTGAGACACCTGGAGCTACGTTTGCTGCAAATAAGACTCAGGATAAACAGACATTAGAATGTAGAACACTCGTTTTAGGATTATTTCCATCTCTATTCTGTCAAACTTGAACATAAGAAAACCATGAAGATAACTTCATAATAAAATTTTACTGCTATGAAATTACAAATATCGTTTCGAGACAGGGCGAGTAACTACAGTAAATATATATCTATATGTACAAGAATGGTGCGCAGATTTTTAGAATAATTCAACGCGCCTAGTATAGTATCTTCAAAATGTCCATATTATTATTATTAAATGGCCACCTATAGTATCTATTTAAATTAAACGATCTTTTTCAATGTAAAAAAGATTACTAACATTCTATGATATGGTATAATTCTGTTATTTTTCCAACACTAATTTTCCACTATTTGTACAATAATTCTAGTATAATCTGATTTGAGTTTAGTAAGATAAACTGAGAAAGTGGAACAGTAACTCGACCAAACACATCACAATGTAACCCAGTGTTTATTATACTATTTGTTGACATGAAATCACTGCATGCCATTTGGTTATATCCTTGGGTCACGAAATATCACAAAAATTATTTTTTGAAATATTTGAGCCACTTGATAAACAGAAGCAAAGAAAACAAATAGTGTTGAAATAATATTATAGTGCAGTCAATAAGAATGTTGATACTTATCATTGCAATAAAAAACGTTTATACATTGAATGAATTTGTTTGAATTCTTATGAAAGCAAGACCACACCATACCTTGTTGGCATCAAGTGATTGTAATTGATGACTTTCACAAAGCTCTTCACTTTAGATCGCTTTTTTACTTTTTTCTTTGACATAGGTTTTGTTACTTTGCGAGGGTATCTGTCGATTCCAGCTACGAGAGCATGTCCATATGTACGGTCACTTGTGCCATCGTCTTGATTCTAAACATGAAAACATTAATTTAAAGCAGGAAAACACATTAAACATGATACGATATCTCAATTCTTTAATTGTCTTTCCTGTCACAGTAGAAATGACGTTCCTTTTCATTTGGGTCTTGTGTAGTTTCGTACCTCAAGTGGGCGTAGCAAAACGATTTTTGCACATGTCAATCCTAATCCCCACCTGACTACACCACCCAACAATGACGTCATAGATCTTGTCAAAGTACACCTACGATCGCCCGAAATGGCATCAACGCCAACGATTTTGGAATCGCCGTGACGAGAAAAACTGCTTGCTCGATTTGGGTGATCGTCTGCGCGTCTTGGCTGACAGTTTGTAGTTTGGAGGGTCTTCTTACGTCACTGTGATGAAATTTTTGGATTGCGTAGTCAGGGGAGGGTTGTGATTGACATATGCTGACATGCAAACATTGTTATGCTACGACCAATTAGAAGTACTGGAGGTACGAAACTACATTAGACCCCACACATTTGCACACTAGCATCTTACAAACCCTTTTTCACTGTCCATTCATACCATAGACTAGTGCAATATAGTATTAGATTTATTCTTATTATGGTTGAAACACCCAATGACAATGTAGCGTTTTCCCTGCTTGAACGGGTCTTTAGATGGGCATTCCAAACAGCCTGAAACATAATACTACTGGAATCTGGTATAGTTTAGAATCACAAGTACTTCCGAATACAGTACGGCACACTATCCCGAATCCGGATTTGCGTCTACATTCCGGAAGAGCCAAAATATGAATAGGCGTCTGTGAAACCGGGGGCGTCGAGTCGTCTGCGAGCTCGATGCGTGAGAGCGTCAGATGTCTGGATATGACGTCAAAGAAAGTCACGCACAGATCGACAGTTCGGCACGGCTCTCGAATTTTGCTAATTTGATTTTCGTTTTTTACCGATGTATACTGACCTATATGGTTAGATATACGATGTATTTCTGAATCATTATATTCAGTCTACTGTTGGTAGTGCCTAATTAAAATAATGTCGCGTAAATGCAAACGTCTGTGAATAAAATAATTACTTTTAAATAATATCAAGAGATTATAAAATTATGCGTTTCGAGTAATACGTCTACGAGTCCAACTAATTTTATTATAAGTGTTTGTGACTACATGACATTGTTTGAATTGTCGTATAACGAAGTCAAAAAGATGCACGATATCGAAGTTTTTTTTTCAATAGTTAAATTAATATCGATAGTGAAACTTTGTATGCCCGTTAATACATGTAATTACAACAATTTAACATAGCATCTTCGGTTATTTAGAACTGAAACTTCCAGAACGCACAACGATTACGAATTACGATATCATTTAATAATTATATTCGAGATTTTTATTTAAATTTGAGCGTCAACAATCCATAGTAAAATAAAAGCCTCGATGATTAATTGGATTAAACTATTTTGCCAATTTGATTCTTGTTTTTCACAGACTACGCAAGTTGATCATTTGCGGCATACGAATGCATCAATGCGGCATTATATTAATTTGATTCTTGTTTTTCACCTATCTATTCTTGCATAAATCACGCAAATTAACATTTGCAGTATATGATTGCCTCGACGTGGCATTGAATTAAAATATTCTCGTATTCCGTATACTTCGAAGTTAAACATTCGCGACATATGAATGTATCGATGCCGCATTATATTAGTTTGAATCTTGTTTTTCATCGATCTATACTAGTATAAATTACGCAAATTGAACAATTGCTGCATATGAATACATCGATGCGGCATGATATTACATTATTTTGCTAATTTGATTCTTGTTTCTTGCCGATCTATTATTGTGTAAATTACGCAAGTTGATCATTTGCGGCATATGAATTAAATTATTTTCGTATAAATTAACATTTGTGGCATATGAATGCCTCGATGTGGCATTGAATTAAATTATTCTCGTATACCGTAGCTTTCGAAGTTAAACATTTGCGGCATATGAATGTATCGATGGGACATTATATTATTTTGAATCTTGTTTTTTACCGATTTCTACTAGTATAAATTATGCAAACTGAACATTTGCGGCATTTGAATACATCGATGTGGCATTATATTAAGTTATTTTGCTAATTTGATTCTCGTTTTTCGCCGATCTATTCTTGTATAAATTACGCAAGTTGCACATTTTGCGGCATATGAATGTCTGGTTGCGGCATTAGATTAAATTATTGCTTTATGAACTAATTTATCTAATGCTATATCGAGGCATTAATTTTACTGTTTATCGATTGTGTGTTATCAAAATGTAATTTTTATTATCTCTGATCCATTTATTATCGTTAACACGCCATCCTATCTACATTGAAAATGAGAGAAACACGGCACGCCAAGGTTTACGTCGAGGAACGGTCGATGCGTGCCTGCGTGCGTCGATTGAAATTCAGTGACGTCACACGCCGTCAATCGTTTTTTTGCTCATTTCTCTCGAACGCACCGGTAAAATTTTTTTTACATCGGTAGATCTGATTGTTTTTTCACGAGGAATTCAATGGTGATGGTTTTAGATTGCGCTTTTTGTTAGTTTACTGCGCAGCTTCAATTTATCGATATCGGGAGACAAAATCCGCCAGACGTCCATCGAAGGAGGGGTATTCGATCACCGTTAAAATAGGTTTCTCTAAAGCGAGAGAATGTCTCTCGATCTGTAAAGTGTGCCGTACTGAAATACTATTTTACTAACGAATTTTGCGTAAGTCATTTCTAATCCCTATCTGACTCCATCATCCAAAAATTACATCACTACAACGTACGGACGTAACAATCATGTCATAGAACTTGACTAAGTTTATCTACAATCGCCCGAAATGGCATCTGCGCCTTACTAACGCCAGCGATCTCCCTCATATCCGGATCGCTACGGCAAGAAATATAGCTTGCTCGTAATCGTCTGCGCGCTTTTGATGAACATCAATATACTTTAGGAGGGCCTTATTACGCCACTACAATGATTTTTGGTGACGCAGTCAGGTTGGGGTTACAGGGTTAGAAATGACATATGCAAAAACTGCTAAGCCAGGCCAACTAGAAGTACTTCAGGTACGAAACTATACGGTACCAGACCAGACCAGACCATTGGGGCAAATTAGTTCTATGACTCACAAAGTTGTATGCAGAAACTTGAATAATACAATTATAAGTTGGGATAAATACCTTTACAATGATGGCTTTTCTGCCAGCGTACCTCCCTTGAAGGACAATCACCACCTTGTTGGGTTTCATAAACTTCCCCATCTTTGACGCCTGTTTAAAATACAATATTTTTAAAACATCAACATGCTGGCTTTTTAGTCATATTTCTAGGAATATTCTTTCAAAAGCATTGGATATTGTACCGATAAAGCATAATTCTAGATCCAATCCATATTCTGAACCAACATAATTGATTGAAGCAATGGCCAGTTGGCCGATTTAATCGGGTAAAAAAACTTGATAATTAACGCATACAAACCTACAGACGGGACCGTGAAAAGGCAGGCAAATCGTCCTGTTCAGGTTTTGTTGACATACGGCGCCATCCAGTGAATGGATAAGTTACCTTTTCCAAGCGCAAGGTGAAGCAGATGTTCATGAATATAAATTTGCCATATGGTCAAATGTTTTTTTCTGACCATCAACCAGTTTCATCTGGCAATAATTGGACACATTAGTGGACATAACGATCGTTTTAATATTATGTTGTTGTTATTGTTATTCGTCATCATTATCATTAAAATATCGCTTTTCTGGCGCGGCGGTGTGGCTCAACGGGCTAAGCGTAAGGAATACGCTCGCCACCGCACCTCTAATTACTCTGCGTGGATTCGCAGGTTCGAATCCCACGCAGGGATGGTTATGTGCGAGAGGATTACTGGACTCCCTGCCGTCGTTGGGTGGTTCACGTAACCGCTGGTCGGTTACGGCTTCCTCCACCACCAAGTCCATGCTTCCGAAAAAACAAACAATATAACTAATCCCATACCCGATCCCATACCCGGAATGGTAACCGGACGAGAGGCCGTGGTTCGCCATATGGATAAACCGTCTTATTGGCTTTCCTCTCTCCCGGGATAAATATGTAAATCCTATCCTATACTGGACCAATTGCATTGAAATTTTCAGTGGTTTAAGATGGAATTTTTCTCCAGAAGACTATTACTTTTGGGATAGGATAGGATTTACATATTTATCCCGGGGGAGAGGAAAACCGATAAGACGACTAAATCATATGGCGAACCACGGCCTCTCGTCCGGTTACCAGTCCATGTCGGATATGGAATTAGTTAGCCAGTTGTTTGTTTTCGGAAGCATGAACTTGATGGTGGAGTAAGGCGTAACCGTCCAGCGGTTACGTGAACCACCCTACGGCGGCGAGGAGTCCAGCAATCCTCTCGCACATTATCATCCCCGCATGGGATTCGAACCTGCGATCCCACGAAGGGTAATCAGGGGTGCGGCGACGAGCGTATTCCCAACGCTTAGCACGATGCGCCACACCGCCGTCAAACTTTTTGTGAATCCTATGAGATTTGCTATTTTCATCAAAAATTTCGCTATTTATTAATTATTTTATTTATTATTCACGACTTTTGCTAGTATCCTGTTTGACTTTTATCTCACTTTGATTTAATTTTTAGACTCACTCCCCCAGGATGACGCTGCTCGATAACCTCTACTGGTTTATCGCGCCTCCCTTCACACTGAAAGTATTGTTTTATATGGGATTCGTAGTTATTTTTGTCTATTGTGTACTTTTGGTATGTGATAAAATAAACCACTGACTGACTGACTGACTATTATCATTTAATCATGGGAACACGATTTTTATTCTGGAAATTCTGGAAATTCTTGCTCAAAAACTCAAAGATTTTTAAGGTTATCGGTGTTATATATTATGTTGAGCTTACTATCATAGCTTGTTTACTACTCTATCTGCTTGTGTGCTATATTGTTACGTCACAATGCTGTCTAGTGCCGTAAGTTGTTTTTCCTCTGTTTAGAGGTCTTTTGTTCTGAACTAAGTTGACGGACGGATGTCCAAATAAATAGCGTGCAGTTTTGTAATGAGTCTGTATTCATTACTTGTTATAAAGATATAACAAATTGGCGACGAGGATTAAAAAGCCTTTTTGTGCCGTTTTGTAGCCATTTCTTGGGGAAGGAAGGAAGAAAAATATATCGAAGTTACAGCTTAATTTCGAGGGTAGATAAGAGAACAGTCGCTGGACTGCGACGGAGTTAGAACTGAATATTGCAGCATAATCAGTGACTTTGGATATTCATAGTGAACAGCATTCACTGGACTGGGAACCCAAGGCCTGTTATTATATTGAATTAAACGGCAGTAAATTATTTGAGCATCGTTGAAGCACGATTGCAACTGTTAACAGAATAATGACGTCAGCATCATTGGAAGTTGCGCAATTCAACATTAATCGCCCAGACGAATGGCAACAATGGCTGCGACGATTTGAAAACATGTGCCTCGCCATGTCGGTTGACAACGCAGAGAGAAAGAAGGCGTTATTATTACATTTTGCGGGACCTGAAGTTTTTGACCTGCATGAGAATTTGCCCGCACCGCCGAATGCAGATGAAAATGATAATGTTTATGCCAACACCGTTAAGAAATTGGATAATTATTTCGTGCCAAAGATAAACATTGATTTTGAATGTGATGTTTTCAGGAATGCAAAACAGAAATTTGGCGAAAATATTGATACTTATGTGGCACGTTTGCGTAAATTAGCTGTTACCTGTGATTTTACGGATGCTGATCGTGAAATAAAACAGCAGGTTATTTCTGGTGGATGTGATTCTAGAGTTAGGGAAAAAGCTCTACAGCAGCGTATGTCTCTTCGAGAACTTCTGGATTATGCAAAAAGTCTAGAACAAGCAAAGCAACAAACAAAACAAATTGAACAACGTCACACGAGACCAGAGAAATTATATGAAATTGATGTGCAGCGTGAAAAGAATTCCGATAGCAAATTCAAGCCTAGAGCACCACAGCTTTCTTCGGCTAGAGGGGGTAAGTCTCTTAGATGTTTTCGTTGCGATAGTTCTAAGCACTTTGCCCATGAATGTCCATTTAAAGATGCCAAGTGTTTTAGTTGTGGTAAAAAGGGCCATACCAAGAGTGTGTGTCGATTCAAGAAATCAAGTCAGTATAGACACGGCCAGAGAAGTAAACAATGTAATTCTCAATGTTGTATCGCTGATGATAAGAATACGCCGGGCGAAAGTGAAACGAATGAAAACTCTGGTTCATCATACGAATTACATCATACAGTGTCGTCCGTGCAAAATAACAATGTGGGTGTGAAATGCAATCCAATCTATCTTGATCTTGACATCGATGGCAAAAACATTTCTTGGGAAGTAGATACAGGGGCTACACTATCTGTCATGTCTTTAGTGCAATATAAAAAGTTGTGGCCAAAAGCAGAATTGAACCACACCGATGTTAAACTGTCTACATACACGGGGGAGTCTATTCCAGTAGAGGGAGAAAGGGATGTTACTGTAACGTATCAAAATGGTAACCCAATGGTATTGCCAATCACTGTGGTAAGAAATAGTAACCGCTGTAAACCATTGCTGGGGAGAAATTGGTTGAAACATATCAAACTTGATTGGAATTCAATTTTCAAAATTAACTATTCTGATGTTAAAATCAGTACACTGCTTGATAAGTATCCTGAATTGTCTTCACCTGGATTAGGTTGTGCAAAAACTGAAGCTAAATTGGAGATTGATGACAGCGTTAAGCCTAAATTTTATAAACCACGACCTGTACCTCTTGCACTCAAAGAATTGGTCGAAGCTGAACTTGATAGACAAGTTGAAATCGGTGTTTTGAAGCCATGTAAAACATCCGATTGGGCTGCACCTATGGTTACCGTATTAAAAGCTGATCAGAAGTCAGTTCGGCTCTGTGGAAGTTATGACTTGACTGTAAATAAAGCAAGTCGTCTCGAGCAGTATCCATTGCCAAAGGTGGATGAATTATTGACTAAATTTGCTGGTGGGGAAAAGTTCTCTGTTATTGATCTGAAAGAGGCATATCTGCAGATACCATTGGCAGAAGAGAGTCAAAAGTACACAGTAGTTAATACACATAAGGGATTATTCACGACAAATCGTCTTGTTTATGGAATATCAAGTGCCCCAGCTATATTCCAGAGATATCTTGAAACACTGCTGGGTGACATAGCAGGTGTAGGTGTTTTCCAAGACGATATTGGAGTAACCGGTTCTTCTGATAAAGAACACATAGCCAGATTGGAAGAAGTTTTCAAGCGTCTTACAAATGAAGGTCTAAAAATTAATCCAAACAAATGTAAATGGATGGTTTCGGAAATTACTTATCTTGGATATCGTATAAATAAACTTGGAGTTCAACCAACTGAAGATAATCTGGGAGCTGTTCTGGATGCCCCAGAACCACAAAATATACATCAGTTGCGCTCATATCTGGGGATGCTTAATTATTATGGTAAATTCATTAAAAATTTATCAACTGTTGCTGCTCCTTTGTATGAACTTCTTCGTTCGAATGTTCGATGGCACTGGAATAAAAGGCAAGTGGAAGCTTTTAAGAAAACGAAATCGCTATTGTGTAATGCTCCATGCCTTGCTCATTTTGACGGAAATGCCGCCGTCATTGTTTCTGCAGATGCCAGTCCTTATGGAATCGGAGCAGTTTTATCTGTAATAACGCAGGAAGGAGAACGTCCTGTGGCTTTTGCATCCAGATCTTTGTCAAAACCAGAGCGTAATTATAGCCAATTGGATAGAGAGGGATTAGCTCTAGTATTCGCTGTTACAAAGTTCCATTCATTTTTATATGGAAGACCGTTTGTTTTGGAAACTGATCACAAGCCACTTCTCGGTTTACTTGGGAAGAATAAGCCACTTCCTGATGCAGCTCCACCGAGAATGATCCGTTGGAAAGTATTACTTGATGGATATCAATACGAATTAGTGTATGTTCCAGGTAAAAACCAAGCCAATAGCGATGCACTAAGTCGTTTGCCTTTGCCTGTTAAACCGGATTATATACCGCCTTGTGGTGATGTAGTGAATCTTCTTGAAGCAGTCGATTCTACCCTTGTTAAAGTTGATGCAATTCAGTCTTGGACGAGAAGAGATCCTGTACTGTCCGCAGTTATGCATCATACTCAAATGGACTGGCCAAAATCTTCTGACATAGACCCAGAATTACAAATTTATAGAAGCAAAGAGACGGAACTAAGTGTCCATGAAAATTGTTTATTTTGGGGTTGTCGAGTAATTATTCCGCCACAAGGAAGACAGAAAGTGTTGCAATTACTTCACGATGGTCATCCTGGTATTTGTTCTATGAAAAGAATTGCTCGTAATCATGTATGGTGGCCTGGGGTGGATGCTGATATTGAAGAGTTGGTGAAATCTTGCAGTTTGTGTCAACAGTTACGTCCCAGTGCACCTCAAGTTCCTGCTAGCCCATGGTCTTATCCTAATGGTCCATGGCAAAGAATACATATGGACTATGCCGGTCCAGTTGATGGGAAAATGCTTCTTGTCATTGTTGATGCGTTTAGCAAATGGCCAGATGTGTGGATTACATCGTCAGTTTCTGCTCATGAAACTATTGAAAAAGTCAGACTTTCATTTGCTACACATGGATTACCACTAGTTGTAGTCACTGACAACGCTGGTTGTTTTGCAGGAGACGAATTTGCAACATTTCTAAAGGCAAATGGAGTGAAGCACTTGTTTTCACCACCGAGACATCCGGCTTCTAATGGCCAAGCTGAATCAATGGTAAAACAAGTTAAACTTGGATTGAAGAAACAAGCACCAGCATCTTTGTCAGTCAGACTTGTTCGGTGGTTATTTAAATACCGAACTACACCACATACAACTACTGGTCAGACTCCGTCGGAATTACTTTTTCGTCGTAAGATTTGAACGCATCTTGATCTAATCGCACCTTCATCACGTTTGAAGAAGTCAGCAGAGAATGTTCCAAGTGGAATAATAAGAACTTTTCACATTGATGACCCAGTTTTTATTACAGAAGTCGTTGGATCTCGTTTCAAATGGTTACCTGCCACAGTAACTGAAGTTATGGGTCAAATGTGTCGTGTTCGTTTGAACGATGGAAGAATTTTTAGACGTCATCTTGATCATATTCGACATCGATTTTCTGCTGATGATGTAATGGTACGTGAAGGGAATCAAGATTTTAGAATGAGTGAGAGAATACCAGCTGCAATTCCAACAGGAATACCTGATGTTGATGTGGGAGATAGAAATTCAACTCCTACCTCTACTGCTATTGAAGAGACTGATGAATCTCAAAATGACAGAGACAATGTGGACCCAGTTCCTAATTTTCCAGAATCGTCCAGTAATTCAAACATACCTTATAAAACAAGATCTGGCAGAATATCAAAACCGCCAGAAAAACTATCTCTATAAGAAGTTTTATAATTTTGTACTGGACAGAATTATAGTTGTAAAAGTTTCTTTGAATTACTTAGTTTCTTTGTGAAATTCTGTACGTTGCTTGTATATTTGTTTTTGCAATATTTTATACCATTTGATTAGGAATGTTGGAATTCGGGTAATTGTGTTGTACATTTATTTTTAATATTTGGTTCTTGAATTTGTACAATATTTCCAAAAAGGGGGGAAGGAGTGTTATATATTATGTTGAGCTTACTATCATAGCTTGTTTACTACTCTATCTGCTTGTGTGCTATATTGTTACGTCACAATGCTGTCTAGTGCCGTAAGTTGTTTTTCCTCTGTTTAGAGGTCTTTTGTTCTGAACTAAGTTGACGGACGGATGTCCAAATAAATAGCGTGCAGTTTTGTAACGAGTCTGTATTCATTACTTGTTATAAAGATATAACAATCGGTACGCGTAATGTTGTGAACTACTGCTTCGCTTGCTGTCCAAATAATCGTAGACTGCGGTATTTTACCGTTATGATACCGTAGTAACTCGAATTAGTTGGTATTTCAATTCACGTTGAAACGGAATCGTCACAGAACCTGGAAAATCCGTGTACCTGTAACAGTGCCGATATGAAAGCCCAAACATCTCTTGAAAGCGGGTCTTACAGTCACAGTTATAATCAATGTCTTTCAACATGGGGCACAATATCTCGAAAGCGGGGCCTACAGTCACAGTTAATATCTTTTAATAGGGGGGCTTTTTTGGAAATAGGTAAGTAAACTGTGCCGTACTGGGTACGGGTACTAGTAGGTCACGTTACCATAGCCATGTAGCTGTTTCACTGTTCACCTTCGTGTAGGATACTCTATGGTTTTCGGTGAAGGGATGATGAATTATCCTACGTGCCCATATATTTGAGCATAGCTTTCTTGTTTTAATCAATTGGTTTAATTTGGAATTCTAGAAACCATATTAAAGCCTAAATTATAATTATACTAAACGAACATATTTTATTCAACTTGTGCCGGTAGACTAAGCTTATTCAGATTCAGATATATTTATTTTTGTTGTGCAAAACCAATATACGATATGGAATAAATGAGAGAGAGAGAGACAGATTTTATTTCACAAATAATGTCAAAACTATGAAACATTTGTAGCAACAGAAACAAAACAAAATGATCCAATAATAATTAGTTATCATTATTTGTGAGGGTCAGTAGCCTATATAAAACCGGTTAGGTCACCGAGGATCCTAATCCGTGATGTAGCCTATATAAGCGTAGTAGTATATATTTACGATATAAGAAATCAGTCAGATAAAGCATTAGCGATGAAAAACGGATAAAAATAAAATACATTTGTGCGAGTCGGCAATTTATTATTCCAAAGTTAATAATGCAAGTCGTGGTGTGAATAGGTCACATTAAGTTTTGGGGTGCGGACAAGTCCAGAGAATCAGGACAAATATTAGTATTAGTTTTTCAATTATTTATTATAGTTTATGTAATCAATGACATTAAACAACATGATAGGCAACTCTGGCGTCACTCCACAAGACTACAGGCAAAACATTGTATTTCATGATACGCTCCAATGCACATATTTCTCGTCGCCTTTCGCGTCCGTTTTCCGCTCGCTTTTGCTACTCGGCGTCTTTTTTACGTGTAGTACCTGCCTTTTTGCGCCTGTAACGAAACAAAATAATCTCTATATCTAAAAAGTTTTGCTTACTTGGAAAGCTGGAATAACAGGCAAGCTGTAAAGAGCAATTCTGGACATCATAGACGTTTTTTTTTTATCAGAGAAGATTACAAACGCGATAGCGGAAAGATTTGTGTGGAACATTTTGCAGATAATGACAAAGTTAGTAATTTTTATGTTTGCGCTTAATCATTGAAATTTCATTTAAAGAGGGTGTCATACAAAACTGTGCTGCGATACAATTCCATAACACAAAGTTTGCATCTATCGAACTTGCTTTTGTAGGTGAATTTATTAGACATATTACATATTCAGTTAATCGTAGGTAACATTGCTGGTACATAATGCATCGTAGATAGGTTTGTTTAAATTTAGGAATTTAGCTCATAGCCCACTAATTAATATTATCTTCTATGCAGGAGGTTGCAGGGCTGAATTCAACTTGCAGCCTTACCGATCACCTGACGATGCTCATTTAGTTTGGCTCAAGCAAGTCTTCTTGAAATGCTTGTGTGGATGGAAACTACCCATATTTTTTGCCTTCCTCCGATTTTAGACAAATTTATTCTGAGGGATTTTGCATATAATTCTCACTGATTGTTGGCTGTTTATAATTCCTATTGATTGTGAATTCTGATTATAACAATGAGTTGAAAATTTTTTTACCTAATTTACTGGCACCTTTTTCTTGTCAATACTCCAAGCTGAGGTAATAAACATGACAATACATTTATGTCATCTGGAAGCAAAATATGCACACTAATTAATAGTTTGGCACATTGAGATAATACATCATGACAGAAAATACAAGTTAAAGATATGTATGACCATCACATGGTAATTAAAATTTAAAAAAATTAATAGGGGCTGTGGAGTATGGAAAGTTCAAGACAAAGAAAAGAACAAATGTTCATAGCTCATGAACTCTCAATTTTGCCTCCATTGCTTTGTGAAGGCCAATATATTTCGAGTGGCTGAATTGGTTTACCTTTATGATAGCAACGATTTTGTATTTAATATAGCGAGATTATTTCAATTTAATTGAAGTGATATAATTTCCCAAAGCAATGCTTGAATCGTCTAGAATAGATCAGTGGTGTCAAACTCATGGGTTTTCGAGAGCCGCATTGCATTTTGAAAATTGTAAAAAGAGCCGCAAACAGTTTTTGATAATGTATACTTAAAAGATATTTTTAAGATAGTTTTAGTTTGTGACATATATTGTGATGCAACTAAACAGTTGGATTAAGTTTTATTATTTTCTTCAATTTCAAATGCAATTACATATTAATATTTGCATTCCACTATTATTGCAACATTTGCAAGTTACAGTATTTATTATAGAAAATCGTAAAATTCTATGTACAACCATCAAAATCATTTTTGAACAAGCTTTGAATAAGGAAAGAATAATACATACACTAAAAATAACTTAATCTAAATATATGAACCTAAAATTAACAAAAATACTACAGTATAAACTCAATGTTTTAATAATTACATTTGTCCTGGCGTTTGGCATCTTTTTTGTGTCACCAGCATACTAAGGCCAGTCTGAAATGATTTTATAGTACCAACTCTAACTAACGAGGCCACATGATCATGGGTTTATCTGGATCTTTACGAATGTTTAATTAATTCCAGTAATGCAAAAAAGTTACTTTTATCATTTCATGTATAGATCAGTAAAAAAACAAATGACAGATTTTTTTCGACAAGACATTTCGCACTACATTGCGTGGCATAGGATTGCTTGAATTATTATTGATATTGATTTTTAGTAACTAAGTCGTTGTATAATTATATTAATATACAAACACATGGAAATTTTCTATTCGAAGTTGGTCTTCGAATTTGTCATATTGACTGCTGAGCTTATTGTGTTTTTTGATTGTATTGACGGAAATATGACAAATTAAACAATGTGCTTCAGAATTTTGTGAAGAGCAGAAATGTTACAACTCCCATTTTCTTCGAAAATGCCACCTTCTTCTTGTACTTTGCGTTTAATTTAATTACTCAAGTGTTTTATTCAAGTATTCTTTTGCTAGCTTGATGTGTATTCTTAATTGGGTCAAAATGTGGACAAAAAAATTAATATTCCAAAACTACTTTCAGTAAATTGTTTTCTGTGTGAATAATCAATTTCACTTTAGAAAGTTTGAAAAATCTATTACATTTAGATAAAAAAAAAAAACTTCAAAAATACTATTACAATTATTGTTAAGCGTTCGAGGGCCGCACTGGAAGCCGCGAGTTTGAGATCCCTGGTCTAGATTGAAGTTGTTCAAAAAATATATGATAGTATTTTATCATGAATGATGATTATACCTCTTCCGGAATTTCTTCTATAGTACTACCAAAAGTTGATGAACCAAATATAACACAGGTGCAGTGAGGTACCCGTAATCCTCATTTCCAAAGCTGTTTTAAGTATGTCTGGCGTGTTTTGTGCCTTTTTACAAATAAGACCGCTTATGCAATCTTACGCTTTGGAATTTTTAGTTATTTTCCTCAAGCCCTGCAGGATGTGGGGGCCATACACAACTCTACCGAAGGGTCAAATGTCTTTGCATGCCTCCATAGGTTGTTTTTCTATTGCAATTTTCTATTTTCAATTGCATTATATTTCTTGGAATCACACTGTCACTGATATGTCGCCAGACTTCTGATATCTCCCCGTCTGCTATAGTTGTCCTGTGAATAAATAATAGGAAATTGAGATTAGACGAATAGTTGAAAGTTTTGCTTTATGTCGGCTTAATTTCTTGATTGATATACTTACTATTTCTGCTATTGCCTCTTGTGCTGCAAGAGTCTCACAATGCTTAGACAGGTTTGTCCACAACTTTCACATCTGAAGAAAGAGAGGAGATTTATTAATTTTCGTTAAGAATAAATAAAGCAGTCTATATGATTCAGAATGGAAAAGCTAATAAATCCAATATCTCATGTTTTATTTAAAAAATATTTTACTGAATTTGGTATATAAACCAACTAATAAAAGGGTTTAGTCAGAAAATTACAAGCATTCGTGGCTCCAAATACTTGAGAAATCAGACTATGCAATATAGACCGGTATGAGTGAAATGTTAGGTGAACTTGTTAACACTTTGATTCAATACGCAAATAAAAGTGAATGCGTAATAGTATGTTACAATGAGCAGCAATCAACAATGAGTATATATCCTCACTGATTAAAAAAATCTAACTGGAGGTGCATGAACTATTTGAAACCATAAGGGGTAAGTAAATATGTAATTTCGGCAAATGGGCAACTACGTACCGTACTGAATTAATAACTTCGTAGTATTTGACAAAGGCTGGCTTTCCCACATGTACTTAACAGTGCGATGCCCGGGTGTGATATACAACAATAGTATTCACCTTACCTTTTACCGATTTCTTTTTACCCCAACTTTCAAAAATATCATTAAAATCGACAACAACTGTCAAAGCAGACACGAACACCATTCGTGCTACGCCTTGAAAGCAGCACACATCCGCTCGTTTTCGTCTCGTCAAGTATGTGCATTGGAGCGTGCTATCGAATACGATCTTCGGACAAAAATGCCGGAGTTGCGCATCATGTTGTTTAATGTCATTGATGTAATTAAATATTCACTAGACATGTACCCGATTCAAATACATGGAAAAATAAAAATAATAATAATGCAATCAGATTATCACAGACTCAGCAATAATTAAAAAAATAGAAATATCTTTAACAATGGCTATTTATTATTATTATTCGCTATTTGATTAAGATCTTGTAAAATAAAAATATTATAAGTTAACTTATAACTCAAGAACTGAACAATGGATGCACCAAAACCTCCATCAAGAGAAAAAACATCTAGCAAAACCAAGAATACATCTGTAAAATCACCAAAAACTAAGCAACATCAGAGTGAAGAACGGGTTGAAGAGCATGTACCAGGTTCCAGGACTGATTCCCCACAATACAACGAAATTGTGAGTGGGATATTACCTGTCATCACAAGAAATATCATAAATGCTATAACACTTCAACTCCCAGCAATGATAGGCCAATGTCTTGAGGAAAATCTTGAACACTCAGACAACTCAGACATTCTCACTCCTATTACACCCAACATCCAAGAGATACTTAATGATCTGAGCCTATCCATGAGGGACATCAGAGCTGAACTATCCGATATAAAAGAAAGCCAAACATTTCACACCAAAATGTACGATGATTTGGCTGAAAAGAATAAGATCTTGGAAAAACGAACAACTGAAAACAAAAGAACAATTGAAAGTCTTCTAAACAGAATTTATGACCTAGAAGATGATTTATATTATGTGTCAGAAAAACTAGAGGATCAAGAGAGGAGAGGACGCCTGGAGAACCTTGAGTTTCATGGTATACCTGTTGAACAAAATGAGGACACTGATGAAATTGTTTGCAACATCGCAAAGTTGGTTGGTGTCAACATCCAAGCCAGCGATATTTCAGTGTCCCATAGAATGCCAACAGGAGGGGAAGGAACAAGAACTCCAGCTATAATTGCTAAATTTATTCATCGCAAGAACAAAATTAAAATCTTCGAAAAACGAAAAGTTCTCCGCTCAGTAAGATCAAGTTCACATTTTTGTCAACCATCAAAAATTTTCATCGCAGAGAATTTAACAGCTCTTAATAAAGACTTATACTTCAGAGCAAGAACTGCAAAAAATAATTGTGGTTATAAATTTATCTGGACATCGAATGGAAGAGTATACGTAAAAAAGAACGCTGACATCAAAAACTCTTTAAATATTCGATGTGATGAAGACCTCTCTAAAATCCAATAATTAATGTGAGTGTGATTCTATATATTTACAACTAGTTAATTTATACTGAACTAGCGTATTATACATGTGAAAATTTACTGGCATCATGCCAACCAATAGGATCATGCTCTAACCTAGCAATACCCCATCAGTTGCCTGATCAGACGTATTGTGCACTTGCACATAACTCAAAAATCTTGTATGAAATAACTAAGTGTGTGTGCGAAAATATAGAAGTGTCAAATTTAAGAACAACTAGTATGTCTTTTCAAAAAAACTGTATTATTGCATTTCATATGAATATTCGGTCTCTCCAAAAAAACCATGATTCTCTAGTGAATTTACTATCTGAATTTATTACCCCCCCTCATCTCATTGCAATCTCAGAAACGAGACTTGGTGTAACCCCAATTTTAAACATCAGTCTACCTAATTATGAATTCATTCATAAACCGTCCAAAACGAGTGCCGGGGGAGTGGGACTCTACGTAAAGCAAGGTTTTGCCGTCACTGAGACTTGTGAATATAATTTAAACCACCCAGACTGTGAAGAATTGTGGATAGATCTTAAAATTAATTCAAATGTCACATTTACGATTGGAGTAATTTATAAACATCCCAGAAAAGATATTCCCAAATTTACCGAAAAATTATCAATCACTTTAGAAAAATTAAATATAGAAAAGAAACTATTCATCATATTAGGAGATTTAAATATAAATTTATTAGGTCCAACAACAGATTTGGCCACCATGAAGTATATTGATATGCTGTTAGCTAATTTGTCATTGCCTTTGATTACATCACCAACAAGAGTAACTCGTTCATCTAGTACACTAATTGATAATATCTTCACAAATGCAATAAAATATAACTTGGCAAGCTTTATTATTCTTAGTGACATCAGTGACCATTATCCACAATTCTGCACAGTCTCTTTTCCAAATTACCAGGGGGGTCAAGATCGAGATCATATATTTAAACGAAATATGAAAAATTTTTCTGTTGACACGTATAGATCTAATCTAGAATCATCCCTGAGTCCTATCACAAATTGTCAAATCACATGTGATAACTTAAACACTTTATTTGAAATATTCACAGAAACAATTCAAACAACTATTGATGCACACGCACCCATGAAACCATTAAGTCGGCGCGAATCGAAACTTCTAGCCAAACCGTGGCTCACGAAAGGTATTCATGTCTCCATTAGGAAAAAACGTAAAATGTATAAAACGCACTTTAAAAATGGTAGCAATACCCAACATAATTTATACAAAGTTTATAACAATTTACTTAAAATCGTAATAAGTAACGCAAAAAAATCGTATTACTTCGGAAAATTCAAACACATTTGTGGTGACATCAAATCCACCTGGAAATTGATTGGTCATTTAGCTAATATCAGACAAGAAAAAAAATGTTCAATCAAAGAGCTAAAAATTGACAATGGAACTAAAGTATGTGATCCAATTTGTATTGCCAATTACCTTAATAATTATTTCACCACCATAGGCCCAAAACTGTCTGAAAATATTCCCCATTCTAATGATTCTTTTTTGAATAATCTCAAGAATCCAGTGAAAGATTCCTTGTTTCTTAGACCAACGACAATCAATGAAGTATTTACCACCATAGCAAGTCTTCCTGATGGCAAAGCAGTGGGGTATGACAATATACCTGCCAAATTTTTAAAATACGCTGCTGATATAGTGTCTCCCATGCTGTGTAAGTTGTTTAATGCCTCCCTAGACCATGGTATTTTTCCCAATTGTTTGAAAATTGCTAAAGTCACACCAGTGTTCAAAGCTGGAGACAAAGAATGTGCAACCAACTATCGCCCCATTTCAGTTCTTTCGACTATGACCATAACATTCGAAAAACTTTTGCATACCAGACTAACACAATTTATAGATCGAAATAGCATTATTAATAAGTCACAGTTTGGTTTCCAAAAGAAGCACTCTACTAATCATGCAATACTAGATATGGTAACTTACTTTTATGATAAATTAGAGAAAAGGGAATATATCAGTGCAATATTTCTCGACCTAAAAAAGGCATTCGACACTGTCGACCATCACATATTAGTTAGAAAGCTGAGCCACTATGGCATTCGCGGTCATGCATCAAAATTCTTCCAGAGCTATTTATATTCGCGTCAACAATATGTCAAAATAGGATCAAATTGCTCCGAACTTGCAACTGTACAATGCGGAATTCCCCAGGGCACAATAATTGGCCCATTAATGTTCGTATTATTCGTCAACGATCTTCCTCATGCCACCAGATTATTGGTCAAACTCTTCGCTGACGATACCGGGTTATTTGGAAGTTCAGTCTCGCCAAATGACTTGCAAATACACATGAACTCTGAAATGCAAAAAATTGCAACGTGGATGACTAGTAACAAACTAACTATAAATATTGAAAAATCCAAATCACTTCTAATTAATCCCAAAAAAAATGAAAGAAGTGTGCATTTGATTAAAATTACTATTAATGGTATATTACTTGAGAATGTGAACTCATACAAATACTTGGGTATACACATTGATAACCAGTTAAAATGGGCAGCTCATATTAACTACATTGCTGGCAAGCTTGCTAGAACAGCAGGTATATTATTCAAACTTAAAAAGTTTCTCACCCCATCAGCTATGCGATTAGTTTATTTTTCTCTCTTTCAATCATATCTTCAATATGGTATCGTAGCTTGGGGAAACGCATCTTCCACACTCCTTCACAGATTAGAGGTACTGCAAAATAAATCAATCAGAGCAATAGGCAATGCACCTTTACGATCCAGACTTGACCCATTGTATCACAGGTTAAAAATAATGAAACTTTGCCATGTCCATAAATTTGAGATATTGAAACTTATGCACCAGTACTTTGACGGCAAACTTCCAACCGCATTCGTAGGATATTTCACCAAGCAGACTAATGTTCATTCGTATTACACAAGATCTGCTTCACAAGCTTCCTTTCATGTACCGAGATACACGTCATGTAGAACGCAGAATTCCATCAAATACGTGGGTGTAAAGTTATGGAATAATATATCAGGTGAAATGAGATCACTATCCTATCATGGTTTTAAAAGGGAACTAAAAAAGAAATACATTGATGACTACCTTTATTTGAATTGATCACCAAAAAATCACCTACCGGTACCTATACGGTACTTTGCAACTGACCCGAGTACTTGATTAAGTCTATATTATTAAGCCATGTCATCGGCTTACCTGTCCGCTGGGTTAAATATTCGAATCCTGCCTGTCCCTTTACTCTGTCGCAGCCAAATTGACTATAAAGTGTTATAGTCACTTTGGTCGCAACGTATTAATAACGTACGGTTATTCTACTCTGCCAAACAAAGCGCAGCTCTGCGAACGAATCAGATGTGCGTGGAGTCGTAATTTTTGAAAACCAAATTTTGGTTAAAGACATTGCGTACATCATGTCAGGGGATACTGAAAGATTCTGTCTAAAGGGAATTATAGTTAATCGTTATATTTTTTTTACTCCACATCGATATATAACATATTTTATGTCTTTTCGTGCAACCGTTTAATTCATGCAGTGCATTTCATCTTTTATGAATTTGGCCACTGATTTAAATAATAAAAAAACATGCTCGTAACCAGGATGTTATGTTTTTTTTTTATTTTAAATACTTATGATGGATATTTGGTATTTTTTGAAAATGTTCTTTTTTTCTTCAAAATACTTATTTTGAAATGTTTTGGTGTTTCATTAACTTTTTAAGTTATTAACCTGAATCAACAAGCGTTTTAGGTGTCGCTGCCTGAAGACCTCTTGAGGTCCCTCGCGACTCCTGTCACACAATTTAAGTTAGTTTCCACTTGTATTTGTAATATTTTTTCATATATCTTACCATGTTTAAATTGTGTTGACGAATAAATGATGATTGATTGATTGATTGCCTTAAAGTTGAACAATAATAATCATTACATTGATGACAGAGCGATAAATGGTGTAAAAAAAGAAAGAGAAAAGAACAGCAACTTTCAATTATACAAAAGTTGAAAAAAAGGCCTATGACCTTCAATATGCAGTGTTTATATGAGACAGTTAAATTTATAATAGTATTGTAATACAGTTTTCACAACACGAGGAACACTCAAGATATATATCAAAAGAAATAATCAATCAAGATATTAGGACAAATTCGAATATTCCAGTAGGAAATACTTTTTCAGTTTCTTACTAAAAACACGCACAGAATTTGTTTTTTTTGGTTTCAGGTGGAATATTACTTAAAAGATATTTTTGTTCACCTCAGTTGACACCTGTGGCCTAAAAAAATATTGTTTATTTGGGACCTGGTGCAGTAATGCACTTTTTTTAATGGGGTGAAATACTGTTTAAAGACAGGGGCAAGGTCATTTTCATGTCAATGCACAAACTTTGCAATTTAGCGTATGTATATCAGACAGCTGTAGGAGTTAATACTGTTGGTTAAGTTACAAATTAGATAGGCCTACACGAATTTTCTCTGCAAATGTCATGCATCGTAGAACTTTATGTTGCACAACTCGGATTGGCTGTATCCTCCACCATCAAGTCCATGCTTCCGAAAACAAATAACTAACTAATCCCATATCCGACATGGGCTGGTAACCGGACGAGAGGCCGTGGTCCGTCATATGATTAAGCCGTCTTATCGGCTTTCCTTCTACCCGGGATAAATATGTAAATCCTATGGAAATCGGCCATTGTAACGTTCTTAGCCCTCGCTTTGATTAACAATCGCGGTAAAGCATAGGTACATTAAATAACAGTTGTATAAAATGGATGGGCAAGAGACGACGATGGCGTTCAGGACGAAACAATAAGTTGAATAGAAGAGCCTAACAATGTTACCAATATTTTGAAATAAAAAATGACAATAAAACCTAGAGAGCGATACCCAAATATTTGGACACAAAA
Source organism: Styela clava (assembly GCF_964204865.1). Classification (NCBI taxonomy): domain Eukaryota; kingdom Metazoa; phylum Chordata; class Ascidiacea; order Stolidobranchia; family Styelidae; genus Styela; species Styela clava. The sequence goes on from NC_135250.1 coordinate 23,458,983, forward strand.
GCCAAAACAAAGTAGTATGGGTAGGCGATCTCTAACAGTCACTGAACTATTTATATATCTATGTGGTAACAATAGGTTACCCGTACCGTCTGACCACCAAATCTCTAACATGGGACAGCCACAAAGTGCGCAATTTCTAATTGTGATGACGTCAAGAAACAGAAAAACGAATCCATTGGATTAGAGCTCATAGAAATTGATGTAATGAATAAAAGTAATAGCCCTCTAGCAAAAAATACAATATTCAACCACTGGAAATTTCAAGGTAATTGGTCCGATAATTGAAGAGAATAGCGTTTTTTTCATAACGGTGAGTAGAAAAATACCAACAACAAGAGCAACACCAGTACCATAATAATAAAACTACATTTCGTGTCCGATAGTGAACACATATTCATTAAGTACGATAGTTCATATAATTTTGCTCTATTTTATTTCGAAAGACGCAAGGTATAATTCGTTGAAAATAGTCAGTAGTGTAAACCACATGTCTTGCTGGGCAAGAGAGAACTCAGCGCTATTGAATTAAATTGATGTTCGATAAAATATGCAGTAGATTACGTAATTAAATGTTTCATTTGACACCCGGCCGTCCACAGCCCTTATGGCACTTCAAGTTTCTATTCATCATTTCGGCTTCGCTGAAAATAATACATTCATAGACGTCCGCATAATTTTGGGTTGAGTGAACTTCAAAATTTAGGTCAACTCTGAAGCAGTGATTCCCATAATTTCGGGTTGGATCAACTTAAATTAAAATTTTATGCAACTCTGAATGTTATATGTTGTTGAATGTTGTTGTTATGTCTGAATGTTGTATATTGTTATTGAATTTGAAATATTTTCATTAATCATCTAGGATCGTCGTCCATTTCCGTTGATTCTACTGACACTGTCGTGTTTTCATCGTCCAGCAGGTAGGATTTGTCCTCGCTTGAATTAACCTGAACAAAAATAATTTTACTTTTAAACAGTACATATCTATTTTGTGATTACTTATTAGTTTCGTGTTAGAGAAATATAAATCTTGTTTCTATCGAATTTCCACTGGCGTTTACTAAAAACATACATTAGCCATTGTTCAAATTCTGTTAATCTATACCAGAGGTGGGCAAGGTTTTTGGACCAGGTGCCAAAATTCTGCCCATCCAGTCGGACGGGCCATGTAAGTGTGACGTGAAAGTTACTTTTTATGAACAGTATTTACAGTGCTGCAAAAGTGGAAAAGAATAAGCCTCGCGCCTGAAACTAGATTTGATGGCAATTTTAACAAATTGCTTGAGCTACTTTTTGGCCAAAACATCAAAATTTGGTTTAGTTTGGATGTGGAAGCATCAGGCAGGCCAGATTGAATTACTCAAGGGCCCGGATTTGGCCCTCGGTCGTAGTATGCCCATGTAAGATCTAGACCAGGGGTCTCAAACTCATTTTACCTGGGGGCCGCCGAGACGGAGCCTTAGTGAGTCCGGGCCGCATCCGGTTTTTCACAATAAAAGCATTAAACTTAAAAAATTAAATCTTTTTCTTTGTTTTTCTATACGCAAAACATGTCAAAAACATAAATGTAAGTAATTCCGCGATGAACCTTTCCCCGAGCATCTACTTCCTTGTTTATTCCGTAACATGGGCTAATCAGCAAGACGCAAAAAGTGACGTAACAATAGACTTTTTCGCAAACGCTCAGACACTTGTCACTCAGAAAGATTTTCAGTTATGTTTGTAAACATTACCTCGTTTTTGCATGCTATTTGTTAGTTTTGGGTTGTGTTTCAGAAATTCAAAGATGAATCAAAGAACTCAATGATCATTCTGATTGCTTGGGCGTCGTAGCTTAATTGCCGTAATCAAAAATTAGTCTAGAAATAGCTGTGATAGACTAGGCCAAACTTCTCTACACGTACTTTCGAAAAATAGGTTGTTGGATGTTTTGAATCAAAATGATGACGTGAAACATATACCCCAGTTTATAGGCTTCAACTCGCGAAGCCACCTCTAAAATGAGCACCAAGAATTTGCAATGGTGAAGTATGAGAAATTTTTCTTCGGGGTCAAAGGGCCATCGAATATCATGCCTGCAGGTACGGTACTAGTAGGTTACCGTACCGCATATTCCTTTCGGGGAATAGATTATAAAATATTTTTTGTTTTGCTCTACTTCTCTTGATCATATATTAAATGCATCAATCAATCTAACTGAGCTGAGTGACTTACGTTAAACTTTCATACCAAGGCGGGGGCCGCAAACTATCGTCCTAGAGGTCGCAATTGGCCCCATAAAATCTAATTTCTAAAATCTATTTATATTTAGAATCTGAATATAAATGATAATAGTAGAAGCGATTGTTTACGACGCTCTCTGCTTTGACCTTGTATTGTTTGTTTGACAAGTGTGCTAACGCAATTGTTTGTTCACTAAGGCTATTGTTTATTTCACCAGCTCGCACTGACAGTGCGGTGTGAGTAGAGTGATGGGCAACTTTCAAGAATGAAGCGTCGGACCACATTACAGAGTGTGGTTGGATACAGTCAGCGGGCCGGTCAAAATCCCGCGGCCCGCGGGCCGTATGTTGCCCACCCATGGTCTAGACTAGAGCTCCCGTCGAACCCCAATGTACTGAACGGTTGAAATTAACTTTACAAAAAGGAAGAAAATTTCGTGCAAGGTTATAGAAAATGAACATTGTGGTGTAAACTCAGAGACCAATACCCGTGTGGATATATTCATTGTTTTGTCACAATAGTGTCGGCGGCACTGGAAGCGCTGTTTTTTGTTGTATAAGTTATGTGGGTGAAAATACGAAAAACTGATAAAAAATAATAGCAGCTTTGAATATCCAAAAGATGATAATATGCCTCAGAAGATCAAGTCATTCGTTTCTCAAACTTCAAACTGGATTGAAATGTGGATAAAAGTGTTTGCCACTTGTTTTATTTTACAAAAATAGAGATAGGATATGACTTGGCGCCATATCGAAGTTGTCCAGAACGGATGATGATAATTTTAAGCAAAGCTTCGCAATGAAGTATTCTTTTTCACCTAGTAAAATTCAGACGCACTCTGATTTTGCATTCATTTATGTACATTCAATGCCAACTTCTATTTATCCGTAAAGCTGAGTTAAATTTCATTAGTACGGTAGATCAGGGGTATGCAACCTTTTTAGCAGGCGGGCCAAATATCAATAACTGAGTAAAACCGCGGGCCGCACCTTCATTTAGTTTCTATTAGTTGCAAATAGTGTCTTTTGTTATTGATCTCATTAGGGGTTCTTGCAGAAATGATGAGTCAAAACGTATGTATAAATTTCCTAAAACTGTAATTCAAATATCTTGTCACACCCAATTTCAATGAATTCAGTGAGAAATTTGCTGCTGGATTCTTTTCCCGACTATTTTTATCCAAATTTGCTTATGGAAGTGCTAGCAATTCGATATGACGCCCATTTTTAGAAAAAAAAATATATAACCGAATAGTGCCATATTTAAGAGTTTTTTTTTTAAATGTGGAAAGTTCTCTTGGTTGAGATTTTTTAGAAAAAAATTGCCAGGATTCGTTTGCAAATAATTTGCTGTCATATCTTATTTTAGATTAGATTTAAACAAAATCAACTGATAGGCTGGAACTAAAACTTGTTTAGCTTTTGTAGCTCTTAATATTATTTTTTTCTAACTGCTTTCCAGTTGCCTAATCTTCAATTGCCCGTTTTTACAAGTTCATGAGCGTCTGCTCCGCATTTTCCTTTCAATTATTCGCTGCTCAGCAAGGGACAGCTTTGTGAATTGCGTTGTTCGCTTCGCTGTTAGGACGCAGTAACGTCATAGGCATAGATAATAAATTGAACTCGAATATGAACTTTGCAATGCAAAGGTAACCAGATCAAACTAAATTAAAAACTAGTTTAGCTGGCCGCACACCATTTAAAATTGGCACTTCTCCGCGGGCCGCACAATTTTCCCTCGCGGGCCGCATTTTGCCCGCGGGCCGCACTTTGCACACCCCTGCGGTAGATTATAAATAAGGGTCACGCAAAATCCTAATATTAAAAACTCTTGATTTGTCGTAACAACCTAAGATATTTAAATGTCATAAGCAGAAAGCATCTAAAAGTGCTATCATAGAAAAGTACATACACCCAAGCGTACGACACCTGTGGAGATATGAGCTTTCAATGAAATGTACCGGACCTTTCGGGCATTAAATTTGGACTGCTTCTTGACTTTGAATTCATCGTTTCTTTTTATTTCACAATCGTACCGTAATGGATTTTTCGCTAAACCACTGAAGAAAAAATTGTCATAGCGTATAATTTCAGGGCATCGACTCACTTGTTAGATGTAACTGATGACGTAAAAACAAAAATTTCAGCGACCGCTTGGATACATTTTTCCCATATTTTTAGACATGGCTCAAAAAATAACTTATTTTTGTAGCTTTGCAGGATATTTGTCAGTTTTAGTAGACGTTTTTTTAACATCGCTAGATAAAAAACGTTTTTCTCCACAACTGATATATTACATATTTTCAGTCTTAAAGATAATTCACGTCGCTCGAAGACTTTTATACATATATATATATATTTTTACGGGTGCTATGGGGGCGAACATTTTACATCTTTTCAGCAAATTCGCGCTCAGCTACATAACTAAAGCCTTGTCATACCGGCACCGAAGCTCGATATTGGCATTGCTTTTATATTTCGTCAAACCATGCATTTGAAATTTTGTGCACGGACCTTTGGTGAAAATATTTGAGTAGCCCTCGTGTAGAACACCGAGAGGTCCACTAAACTTATATCTGTGCGAAGCTATAGCGATTAACTCAGTATGTTCCCCAGCTTTTCATATTAGGGGGGGTGTTTCGAAGTTTAGGGGGTGGGAAATAATCTGCTATTGCGATGAAACTATTTGTACTTTCAAAAAAATGGGTATGTATTTAAGAAACAATGTACATGAGGGGTCTCCCAAGTTGATTGACGGCGAGCCAAAATACACAGCAGAATAAAAATGTAGGGCCAGAAAAGGCGAGCGAAAAGTGCGCGACGACACGGCTGGGGTTCAGAGCGCGCTTAAGCGCCCTGAGAAAATTTTAAGAAATAGGCACCAAAATAGGCTATGAGCTTGATTTTAGATACACCTAGCATCGCAGTTTGTTATGTAATGAAATTAATAATTATAATATTTAGCTGATAGAATGCCCGAGGAATAAATACCAAGCACGGCTTTCAGCAAGTAATTTACAACTTATAGTGACTAATGAAGTTACCTGCTCATCTAGCATATGGCATCGTATGAATGGCTACTTATGGCTTGTTTTGTTACACATTTTACATTTTTTGAACATGTTTGTTTGACTTTTGTACGAATCAAGCAATGAATTAAATTTTGAAATACGCGCGTCAACTGATCATAATGGCGCATAATGTTGTATTCCTTCAGAACTGAAATATTTTGTTGGCAAGGAAGACAAATCGCTGAAGTTTGATTTTTTCCAATAAAGAAATAAAAACACTGCCATTCATCTACAAAATGTCTGTTTACAGTGCCTAGTTTTCGTTTTGTGACATCTTTAAGCTTTCTTAATATATATATATATGGCTAATATCTAAAATACTGCAGTGTGTAATCCTAATACCCATACGTATACATAAGATACCGGAATAATCCAATGGTTACGAAATAAACGTGCTTAAACTGTGATAATGATGTAACGATAGACGGAATCTAAAACTCAAAAGGTACCACATGAAGTGTTAAACTATTTCACTCAAGTTCGGCGGGCCATTTCAAATCGTTACGCGGGCCGTAATTGGCCCGCGGACTGCGGTTTGAAACACCTCGTCTACACTGAAAAATATTCCACAGTCGTTATATTTGAATGCAAATATAATTGAGTTAGGAATTACAGTGTGGACTGTGAAATCGCACCTGGGAATAACAGTGTCGAATCGCACCTAAAAATTAGGGGGGGTGTTTGAAATTTTAGGGGGGGGGGGTGTTCACCCCCTATAGGGGGGGGGGGGGGGGGGGTGTAGGGAAATCACTGGATGAACTATATTGTTTTTTGCATAATTAGTAGGCTATAGGTAATGGAAAAGTCCCATAATATACAACTGTTTCAGAGGACCTTCGTCGAACCCCAGGAACAGCTTCACCGAAGCCCAGGGGTTCGATCGAACCCAGGTTAAGAATCACTGGTCTAGAGTTAGACTTGCCACATTGCGCTTTTCTGATAAGTATTGAATTGAGCGCAGAGTTGCTTCTTCTTTTATATTATTACGGTATCGAGTACACGATATTCCAGTGATGAAAAATATCCCAAAACATATGCGAGTTCTGTATCAAACAGTAAATTTACCGAATGTACAATTTTGTGGATCCTACGTTCTGATTAATAGATATATATATCTTTAACTATATCTACAATTTAATACTCTGTTTGCCCCAACGCATCAAGACATTTTCATGAATTGTGTGACCAGGAATAGTTTCAAAATTACTCAGAGCGAAATCGTATTATTTATTGTTTTACCGAAACCTTTCAAAAGGTTTTGTCATTTTTACTTTCTCCCGCCAAATTTCAGTAATTGGACATATTTTAGATGAATCAATATCAACAATTAATTCATTTGACACACGAGGTAAGCTATATGCGAAATGTGGTTAATCAATATTGCCTTATTTGTGATCATAATTACCTCCTTACATTGCGATGCCAGCAACTCTTGGAGCCCTTTGATCTGGTTGTTTCGAAATAGCATAGGTTGCAGGTCCATTCAGCTTGAATGTCTGTAAACAAATTGTCTTAAAATTTATTCGCTGACAATAGGAATGTGTTAACGTAATATACAGCATAAAACTAAGGTCGTGACATAGAGCTTTTACCAGGTTACAGGGTTCATAAATAATAAATAAATGTACAATATTGGAAGAGGAAGTCTGTTAATTGTAAACATAAAATCCATAAACTTTAGGGTGAAATATTCATCCCTGTGGAGCTGAAGATGAAATTTGTAAACAAAATAGGGCGCACCAGAAGTATGTTAAACAAGATGGCGCACAACCTGAACCCTAACCTGGTACAATGACTATGTTCAGGTTGTACGCCATCTTGGTGTAAATACTTCTGGAGGTTCCAAAATAGTAATGGCGACATATTCCAACATTAGGTAGCAGCGTCGCATATTTGCTATCGACGGGTCCATCAATTGAGGCAATACGATTTGAGGCAATTGAGACAACAACTCCAACAAAAGCAAAAGATCAAAATGTTTCAAAATGATAAAGTTTTTGATCACAGATTGGAATTGTGATAGGAAACGCTTATGAGTTACCTCATCACTTATAGTTATTACATATTATGTAAGAAATACTCTGAAACTAGCGCATATTCGTCATCAAATGGAGTAAAAGTGTTTTTGTGAGACGAAGAGTTGCATTCCAAGTAAACAACAGCCTTTCTTGTAGTATAAAATATAAATCATATGTAAGCAACCTACAATCAAATAAATTATCAGCGACACACAAACAACGGTCACAATAACAAAAGCTGCGTTTTATTTGCAAGTGCTAACATAGGAAAAATAGCATAAAAAATTCATAAAAAAAGCAATTGGCTTTAGTTGGAATGGGATCTAAATATATTATGTGAACTACCTTTCCATATCATATGAATAATAATGAAGACTAATTTGACCGCTCCCTTTTTCAACAAATGTTGATGAATTCATGACTCCAACATCCATTCACGGAATTGGATTTTCTCCCGGAATCATTGCAATCTAAAATAGGGTAATTGACGCTATAGTTCATGATATTTGTTTTATTTTAGTCGATTATGAATAATATGTCTAACAAAAATATGCCAAGTCATGCTTAGTCCATATATACTCTAAAATGTGTCCGTCCTATTTGTTCACCACTTATTTTTGTACAAAAAGAAGAAAATAGAAAACCTATAAAAGTTACATAACTTCCGACGAAATAAGCCTCGCTATTTTTACAGTAAATTGCTTCAATTATTAAAATATCAAATATTTTTCCAACGCAAGATTTTCGACTGTAATATTCAAAGTAGTTTACTAACCGTTATCCACTTATATAATAACAATACGTGATTTTATTATATGAGTACATGAGCTGATACATCGATACAAACGGATACATCGATGACGGAAGATAGATGAACCTGTAAATGCATTATACAAAATTTACATAAATATATATATATATATATATATATATTATTTACATTCCAACATGGTCGAAACGTAATTTGGGGTTGAAATGGGCAAATTTTACATTAAATTTAAATTACATCAATCAAATTTCAGGTACATACGTCTGTTTCCGAATACTAACTTTTTTATTTTTTATTTTTGGCTTGCGTTAATTTACCAAATTTGCGGAACTCTAGCCCATCGTTTCTCGACGATAACATTTAGCCTTCGCTATGGTAGTGATTACAGCTTTACTTTAGAGTTCGTAAGCTTGCTTTTTTGTTTTAAATTAGGACGAGGAACATACCACGGTCCGTTGACTTTATTGCCCATACGTGTCAAGATAATAGTTCCTGAATTTTCGGTTCTATCGCAGATGCATGTTTCTGTATCGCCGTCAAAGCATACTTTTTGGAATGTGGCAGTTTTGAGCAATATTGCGAATGCAACACAGTGATTCAGTATTTGTATAATAGACATGTTTTGTATGACTGATATCAACTGGTTCCTAAAGTCTTAAAAGGTAATATATACTTAATATTGCATTATCATAGGATTGCCATACGTTTTGCTAATTTATTATTCTCATATTATAATCCTAAGTTATGCTCCAGATACAAGAATATCATTCACAAATAATTCGAAAACTAAAGAAAATTGTGGATTGAGAAAATAATAATTATGCCCAATCATTTATATTCTTTCTCCTTTCTCGTTGTATCACTGTTTCATGAATTGCTCAATTGTTCAAATCCCCAGATTACACATATTTTTGGCCTAAAAGCATTTAGTTACTCGAATAACCTAAGTTTAATGAGATGGCGTACAACAAATCGTATGTTGATAACAAGATCTTCTAATCGGAAAACAACAAAAATCTATTGAAGGATTTAAGATTTTGCTTCATATATATAGCAGAAACTAAACCTAACAATTACTAGTCGCTATGTTCAACCTGTGTCAGCTGCCATAAGTCAGTTGTCTATTGTAAATAGCAGATTTTTGATGTAGCATGCAAGCAAGCACTCGAACCATGATGTAATTATTGACGAAAAACAACAGAAACGTATCATTCTTATAGTTACTTCAAAATATTGTAGTACTGCAATAAAATGGTGTATTACATAGGCAATGAGAGGCAATCAATTGTAGAATGAATTTTTCGCCAACAGAAGTTTCGACGAAGAACTCAGAATTCGATGTGTTGATTTTAAAACCTCCGCGAAGCATACTTCAGAACCATAAATAGATGTCAGTATGGGATTTCGGCCAATGGCCAATAACAGCTCTCGTTTTGATATGAGTGAGATAGGATAGGGTAGGCAGAAAAGTACACTATGCACTAGATGTAAATAAAAATATAGAATTTCCACATTTATCACGGGGGAGATGAAAGCCGGTAAGACATATAACGAGTTATTACCTAAAATTGAAAAAAAATTCAACCAGATATAAATGTTGGCTGGTTAATTCACCAAAAGTATATAGAACTATAAACTATAGTCTACAATCTTTTTGGGCACGAAATGTACACACAGATCGTTTTGATATTGTACATTAAGTGGACATATGGATCGTTTAGTTGTTATGTTGTTTTTCTTGTTGGTATGTTTCATTTTGTTGTTACAGTGTGAATAAAATCACTTTTATTAGTATCTACTGGATCAATTGCTTTGAAATTTTTAGCAGTTAAAGATTGTATTATTCGCTGAAAGGCTGTTACTTTTATTTCTTTGCGCTCTATGGGATTGGTATTTTGTGTGCGATGACGTCAACAAAAATTAGCGCCGTGTGGCGGTTACGGGGTTTACGGGAAGTTTTCGGTATTATGTTACGGTTTTCGTCACATGTGAAGTTTGCGGTACATCGGGTTGCATACCCGTACTACTTCGCTTTGCTTTCGTCTTCATATATTTGAGAATCTCCATCTTCTTATTATTATTGGACACTAAATGTATGGAAAAACGGCAAACAATCTTATATCCGATATGCACTGGTAACCGAATGAGAGCCGTGCTTCGTCATATGATTGAGCCGTCCTATCGGCTTCCCACTCCTCTGGGATATAAATATGTAAATCCTATTCTAAAAAACATATACTTATTTGAGTGAATAGTGCTTAAATTCCCATTAATAACTCATCGGTACAGAAAGGGAGAATATAATGAAAGTAAATAGTAATACTACTAGCAGTAGACACTTACAAAACGATTAGTCAGGTGGAATTCATTTTTATGGCTGAAATAATTAATAACCAAGCACAACGATACATCAATTCCAAGTGGGCAACAACAAGTGAAAATAGAGATGTGCATGGGCCACCGGGAATCCCCAGAATCGATTCCGGTGTTCCTGTTTCAGTGTTCCGAGTTCGCTGGCGACGAGGGCTTGGGTGGGGCTGGTCCATCAATTTCCTTCATGGTCACTTTTGATAAAAGCTAGCCAATTATCTTTATTTGTCCCGATATTCGGCAGATCAGTAAAAAAGAAAAAGAGGCTACAGGACGTCTCACAAAATAAATGAATACAGAAATATCATAACAAATCCAAAAATCGTATTCTCATCCGCGCTATTACAGTATTACTATATTAGCTGATATGAGACAAAGCAAACACATAAACAGAAATAGTTTTTACAAGCATACAACGATTTGATTTTGTGTTGCAAGTTACTTCTGCAACCATGTACTAAATTTCAGATTTCAAGGTACATATTAAAGGATGTGGGACAAAGTTTATATTTACTATTTTAAAGGGTTGCTTAAACTTATCTATAAGTCTCAAAGTGAATCTTTCTGGCACCTGGTAGTTTGCCAAGTTCAAAATAAATCATTTTGTTTAGATGACTTGATTGCACTGAGTTATTGTCTCAAGTCTTCCCAATCAATACTGCTCTCATTTACAGAAATGAACTTGTAGATGAGTAAATCAGTTGAATAACTACTGGGATCTAAATTACTTGGCCACACCACAACATATGGGTTTTGGGATATTATATGATTGATATATATGTATTATATATAGATGCATGTGGTAATTGCTATACATCTCACTATTACACATAAAGGATACATGTGTTGTTGTCTTAGTATGCTATTTGTTGTTTACATCTCTTTTGTCGGTGCTCCCGAAGTATGTGTTCTAGGATGGCACGCAACCTGAACATAGTTATGTACCAGTTTGGATTCAGGTTATGCGTCATCTTTGTACACATACTTCTGGAGCCCCCTTTTGACAGTATTCTTCGAGTGCTCAGGACCTTGCATTTTGTAAACTCAAAACTAAATCATAATATCGATTCTATAATTTTCTTTTATGCATCGTCATATCAAATTAATCATTGATTCCAAATTTTCGTAATCCTTATTTACATAATGTCATAAAACTTTATTTTTATTTTTCAGTTATATATTATATACATTCCTTTGATAGTGCATTATCCAATAATCTGTCTTACTTTCGGATAGACATGTATTGAAGAGTCAAATGCAATGGAGAATAGATCTGTCACAATTTTTGGATTTCCTCCAGCACTGAATGTAATTAAGCTAAAACTGTTTATTGAAAAACAGGTCGAATCAAGTATTGTTGAAAATGTGACAAAAAATAAAGATGGCTCTGTCACTTTTTTATTCAAAAATCCAAGAGGTATGATAAACTTTTATTGTTTATTGTTACATGTTTACATTATTTCTCAAATTCCTGTAGCATTTCATTGAAAAACAGTTCCAACCTGTTATGGATCTTTTATATTGCAATTGGGTCATTTGCACAATTCATTTTGCTTATCATCTGATGTGTTCCACTGAAAATATATATTTTTTTATTGTAATTTATTTTAAAGCTATCGTTCGTGATATATTGTCATGATTTTATCTCAATTGGGCAAATACAAAAATAATCAATTTGACAAAATTTATACTCATACATTTGTACTCTACTCACAATAACTACATGGTAAAAGGAAGAAAATAAATAATACTTGAATTTTAAAACATTTTGACCATTATGTCTCTTGCACTGCGTAAAAAATATTGTATAGTGAAAAAAGCAAAATCTCTGCGCTAGTTTCTAGATGGTTTCTATTACGTATAAGCCACAATTATATGAAGAAACTGCCATCTAAATTTATTTCAATATTTTGAACTTGAATATAAGCATTTGGATTATTTATGATTGCTCAAAAGTTACTATAATTCATACATCAAACGTTATAATGATTCTATCATTTACTCCTACTCCCTACTGTAGAAATATTTTAAACATCAGATTTATTTTTAAAACAGCAATTTAATTCATGTAATACAACAAGTTGATGGTATAATTTTCAATTTTTTTTTCTTTCAGATTTACAACAGTTTCATAGATCAAACGTAAATGATATTGAATTTGGAAATTCAACTTATATTCTACGTGTCATGAACACTGGCAAAGGTAGGAGATTATAGAATTTTCCAACCATCAGAATATTTTAGACATGGGATAAGAGCTATAATTCTCTCAATTCATTTCTATTCTCAGTTTTATTAGGATTTGAACATTTTAAGCAACGGAATTCTAATGCATTATCTTGGAATGCTTCTTTTCATTATGATATCTATATACTGAAAATTTTAAAATTAATTGATCGCTACAAAAATTACATCTTTCTATAATCAATATTTTATTAGGTGACTCTTTTGGAGCCACAGAGAATTTACATTCAAGTTCAACATCCTATCAAAAACACACCAAACCTCCTGCTAAGAAAGTTCTGAGGACTAACATTCTTGATTTAATGACTCAGAAGGATTTGTATGAAAATGCATATTATTGGAGCAGTTTACCGGTGTTACCTGCTGATGGAGGGTCAAGGTAGAATAATGTTTCACTCAAATGTAAAATATTTTGTTATGAAAAAAGTCCTGCAAAATGGCAAATTTCAAGGTAGACAAAAGATTTTCAACACAAAAGTAAAAGCTTTGAGAAATGAAAAAAAAAAAAAAACTATTTATCATGCATTCATTTTTCATATTATATCATGTATAAAAATTTGAGCAATGTAGTTTTGATTTTAGAGTCATATTTAAATCCAATGCTTTCATTCTTGCCAATGGTGTAATAAAATGGGTAAGCAATGCTGATGATATGCCTTATTCCACAGATGTGTATTGGTTCAGGGTATTGATACATCAACGACCCATATTCAAAAAGTGACAATGCATTTTGAATCAAAGAAACGATCGAATGGGGGACCTGTGTTTTGCATCATTAAAATGATCGATGGACTTCTCAATGTATTTGATGATCCTATAGGTATAACGTTGCTATTACTCACATTTATTTTATATATCATTGCCCATATTAGGAATACTCAATTGTTTAGAAGAGCTATTTGCATGATTATTGTACCATAAGAGTGCCCAAATATTTGCCACCATAAATAATCTCAGTGGCGACTGGCATTTCACTGTTTGTCCTAAACCTTTCTCAAAAATGAGCCTACTCCTGAGTGAATGTGTGTTCTTGCTTTTAGTATATTCTCTTAAAAATGGTTTAACTTGGCATATTGAATTCCGAACATCTCAGCATATATATGTTTAATCAGTACAGTATAATATAGTAGTATTAAATTGCTTTTCGCAGATTGTGAAGCTTGTCTTAAGAAGAACGATCAAAAGTTTGATGGTGGGGAAATCATAATCTACCCAAAATTAATTCCTTCATATTTTGAAAATATCTTTGTGTTGAAGGTAAGCCTTGTGTGTATATTGCTAAACATGGTTCTACCTAATTTTCCTCATTGTTCACTGCTCTCAATTACCAATTTGGTATCCACTTTAGTAATCCTTGCAAATTTTCTTGATGCGACGTATTATAGTTTTTTCATGTTTTGTGTATCAGCTCATCATTTTTGTGCTACATATAAAACTTTTGAGAGTTAGAAAAAAGAAAAAGGGAATGCTATTTAAATAGCCTGAGATATCAGATTAAAATGTCGACATATTATTAATATGGGCTCCACAATGGCCTTGCGGTTCTTTCAAAACAAGAGTGGCTCCTTTCATGTCATTAGATATCAGTGGCTGCTTGTAGAGGGAGTGAATAAGCGTCATATAAAACATTTGTATACTAAATTCTATCAATTTTCTGTTATTTCAGGGTGTTGGAGCCCAAATAACTATGGATACATTAGTATTGTATTTGGAAAGCTGTTCTGTGAATGAAACTGCACCACGCAACTGCGTGAAAACTGATTTACCTGGTGTTTACAGAATTGAATATGGAAATGAATACGGTACATACAACTTGTTTAAACAAATTTTTCTAATTATTTGTAACAGTGGGTTGGTTAAACCAGGTCTTCCCAAACTGGGGGTCGCAAAGAGTACACCAATTTCACACAATTTTTGATTCAAAATAGAAATATTAAAACTAGTACAAAACATAAATCTCGCGATTTCGAGAGATTACATAGGATCAAATAAGTAGTTCGTTTGCATAACAATGCCGACTATGATCACAAGACCCGAGAAAGGTAGGTTCAACTAAACTGTGATTCGAATCATAGTTTTCTTTATGGATACATGTCTAAGGCCTTGTTCATTGTGAACTTCCAGTTGTAATTTACAAGTCGCCTGGCTGATTTTTCAAAAAACAGTATTATTGGTAATTCAAAAAAAAATCATTTTCAGCATTCTGCTATACTTATTATCGTTAAAAAAATTAATCAACTTAATTTGAGTGCACAAAAATTTAATTTTTTAATTTATTTTACATGTAGCATATCTCACATTTTCAGATGTATCAGAAACTGAAAATCTTCTTCGAAATATAAAAGCAAAAAAATTGGAAGGAAATTCACTTAAAGTATGTTGTTATACACTGAAAAAAATATATGACGATATTGCCACATTCTGATACGTGTTTATTGTATGTTTTATAAAAATTTAGTAATCTTGGTACCAGTATCAACGAATATTTGTTTATCCAAATTTAAATCATATAGGTCGTTTGGCATACTCAACAATACTATTTTCAACAATCAACTCTCTTGATACCCAACATAGAGGCCGTGGTTTGTTTGACACACGATTAAACCATTTTATTAACTTTCCTCTCCCCCGGAATAAATGCAAAAATCTTATCAGATTGTGTTAAACATTAGGTGCTCCTTTAGTGTGTGCACCAAGATGGCGCACAACCTGAACATAGTATGTGTACCAGGTTAAGGATATCAGGTTGTGCGCCATCCTGGTCACATACTACGGGAGTGCCAAAAATTATATGTTATCTGTACCTATCCATAACCTATTGTTAATATCTTGTTACAATACATTCCTATTTAAGTTAGACAGCTGTTTTCTGTTTACAGATTTTTAATATAAGCAAATTAATAATTTTCCGATCAGGTCACACCTTTGCTGAGAACAGATTGTTTAAAAGTATTCGACATTCCGGCTGACGCAACAAATAGTAAAATAAGGTTAATATTCGAAAGCAAAAAACGTACTGGTGGTGGTCCTGTCACCAGGATTGATAGATTGAAAGACAACAAGGCTTTGGTATATTTTGCACTGCACACAGGTACTTCGCTGTTCTATTTTAACTTAATGAAATTGATCAAATATTGTGTAGGCCTCGGATCTAACTATGTTGCTGCCATAAGTTAAAGATCTTTTGTTAAACAAACCCAATGCTCAACAACTCAGCCAAAAATTATAGAAGTACACAATATTAAGTTGACTTGAAAAGATTTCTGTCATGCTAATTGGTGCTAAGCAACTAAATAGCACAAGAATTTACCAAAATTCTACCTTAAACACATTTCTGAATTATGGTTATGGAGACACTGTTTTAAACTAGAAAATTTGCAGAATGAATATTTAATGTTATTTAGCATTACTCCAAGTGTAAAGTTCTTGAGTTCCAAAAATTGATTACTAACAAAAGAAAAACATGTGTCCATATTCAGATATTAATTTTTGTTATGCAACCCTGTCGAGGAGTCAATGCTGCCAAGACAATACTGCCAAAGAAAAAGCAAGCAACATTTTTTGATAATAAAAAACTCCATGGCATTGAATTTAAAGCAAGTTCAAAAGTAGAATTCCGGAAATCATGCAAAATTACTTTTTCAACTTTTCACATACCGAACTCCATTTTTTATAGATGCTGAGCGAATTTTTAAAAAATTTCATGTTCCTTGTGATCATCCAATTATTATCAATAAGAAACCAGTTGAAGTTGAACTATATCATCATTCTCTTGCAAACGATCATTTGAATATATTGGATAATTTCAAACCAACACCTGAAAAGAAACCAGGTTTTACATTAATTCGTATATTATTTTTTATTTAATCCAATAAATTCTATTAATGAAAAACCTGATTTATGATGTTTATGTACATTATGTGAATTGATAATATCGTGTATCAGTTATGATGGTATTTTACCATTACATTATACTGAAAAGGTCTTTATAGTAGAGAAAAATTTACTTCGACTCTAGCTGCAAACTTTTGCTTTTCACAAAAGGGCTTTGACTCCTGTTTTCTGGTTAACGATAATTTTGACCTGACATATTGAAGATAATTTTCAATTTGACCCCAGGACCTAAACTCGAAGAAAAATAAATTTCTGTGAAATAATGTATGCTTTTCTCTAATTGTCAGTTGGTAATGTTGCTCTTTCCTGTGTCATATCAGAAATAATACTGTTATAACTATTTTAAGTTAAAAAATAACAAATAATACTTTTCAGAACCAGTCCCGCAACCTGATGTCAGATTGGAACCTTTCGAATTGAAGCCAAATTGTGATGAGAAGATCATCAAGTTTATAACTGGAAGTCAAAAGCATATTTCAAAATTGAAGAATGCTTACAAATGTCTGGCAACTGTTGAATTCAGACCACAACAACAAGATCAGATTATGACGTTTGTGTTCACATCAAATCAGGTAACTATTGGTGTTGAAAAGAGACTCAAGCTACTGTCTCATCTTCAAAGTGAGTTGGGTCAACAAGACAAAAAACTGATGCCGGACTTGTATATAATTTTTATCAAGTGTTTGAAACAATATTGATGAAATAGGATTTACTGAATATCTTAATGTTCTAAATTGAAAATTCATTTGTTGGGACCATGTAGAAGTAGTCAATGTATTAATTGACCTAAAAAATTAACATTGGCTTATTGAAATATGGGATTCTATGTGTCATCTCACTCATATTTGTTCACCTGCATTCATCTAATTGACTATAACTGGAACTCAGCCTATGCCTAGGAACTGCACTGGCTTGATTTGACTTCATTGATTCTGCTCGAAACTTGTAGAATAGCTGAGATTCATACTTGACTCGAGACTTGGATGACTCATGACTCAACTTTACTCACGACTCTTGTACTGGAACCTTTTGAAATATAACTGCACTGAAATTGCAAATTGAAAAAGAGAACATCATTTCAATTTATCAGTTTTTATTGTAAAAGGTGTCGACACAAAAATCAGTGTTCATTCTCCATAAGATACTCAAAAGTCAATTGCGATTGCAAAAGCCAATTGCTGTAAATATTAATGTCACCTAAAACTATGCCTTTTATGGGATTAATAAATAGAACGAGTTTTATAAAAATAATTTGATTATATGATTTGATATATAATTAAATGGGCTTATCTGAGTTCAGTTTATGAAATCAGATTTTTTTCATTTGCATTTTGTGTGATTTCTCGTCTGTCTCCATTTGAATTATGGTAAAATAGTATTACATATTTCATGTTTTTTGTCATCTTTATTATTGTTGTAACTTTTGTTTAAAACTATTCATTAGCATGCCCGATTTTAATTATATTCTGCTTTATACAGAAAAAGAAAAGAGAGACACAAAATGATTTTAACGTAAGGTGTCAAAAAGTTTTTGAGGATTTTTTGGTGGAATATACATCATCATCTCATACATTCGAAAGATCAAAACTACAAAATGCTCGTTCTTATAAGTTATTTTCTGAAATTGATGAGAAATATACTGGAAACGTTGACAATGGTGATTTAATTGTTTGGTGAGAAAGCGTTTTTATTCTTTTATCTGGATAGTTTAATGTTCTGTTAGAAGCCAGAAGTATTGATGATATCTTGCAATAACTAACTGGTTATTAGTGACGGATACAGACACGCATTTGTATATGGAAATGAAATGAAAGTAATGGCCTTTGAGCGACTTTTTCCATCTTTGAATACTGAAAATTGGATAGTGTCCTTTAGTTTCAAAAAAATAAGGTATTTTAATTAAACATCTAATTATCAAGACAATCAACTTTGTGTTTTCTTTTACAGTTGGATGCAGAACGAACCAGTTGTTGAAATAACTGGAATTAAGTCATCAGTTGATCATATGATGGATATCATATGTGAATTCAAGTATGACTGAAATGTCAGTCAATAACGATCAATTTGGGTGAGTTACCGTAGATTTTTCATCTGTTATAAAAAGGGCTGATGGATAGTTTAATTTATACAAATGCTTTAATTCATACAAAAACAACATTTTATTAATGAAATGAACTTTTTCTAAAATGTTTTTTTTCTTCAATCAGATAATAGAATAAGATAGAATTTTTATATTTATCTTGAGAGGGTAGAAAATCAGTAAGACAACTTAATGATATGCCGAACCAACGCCTGTACTCGACCCAGTCAATATCAGATAGGGGGGAATAGTTAGCCTGTTACATATGTGCTAACCACAGAGCCTTCTTCAATCTGTGCGACAGGATTGCTAGACTCCTTGCCGTCTCCATAGAATAGATATGTAAATCCCGTTCTATCCTATCTTTATGAATACACAATTACACCTAAGAAGTTATTTTGTTTTAGAAGGCCACCATATTATATTTGGTTTATCTATCTGTCTACCCTAAATTTTCGAAACGTTTGAAGTTGATTTTCAAATAGCAAGCGATTTTTTTTCTTTAAACACCGCTTGCAGTCATCAATTTTCTCTTGGTAATGATGATTAACCAATTTATTCGAGACCCTGGATGAGGTTGAATTAACTTTCAGGGTCATGCTTGCCCTTGCAAAAAAGCAAGGTGTTCAATTAACTTTCATACAAGCTTGTATATATTAGAATTTGATTTACATTGTGCCATTCGGATTACTATGGGACAATATTTTGACTTGTTTCAGGAAATTTACTAACTATGAACTTGCTAATGACTGAATATGTTTATTAAGGTGAATCTTATTATTTCAGAGTTATGGTGAACTGTGGAATTGTTGAACAACTGAGAATAAAGCACAAAAACGTGCAGATAAAATGTGACATAAAACAACAAAAAATTATATTGACAGGACCCGAGTCTGCACTTTCCGCTTTTCAGATTGATGCTTTGACTAGGTTAAATGTATGTGACTAATCTTGTACTATTATTTCAGTTTTCATTGAATAATTTACTAAAAATAAGCCTTTGTGTGATTTGCAAGGGGAGTTCTGGACTCATCATCCAATCTGTATACCAGGAAGGATTAACTGGTTTGCTATAAATCGTGGGGTAATGTGGTTCAGCGAACATGTTGGCACAATGTCCTACAATGTCCTTCCCCCAGCATTCAACGAATTCGACTTAACTGTGTTGGTGCCGCAGGCTACACAATTTGTGAGAGGCGGGAATAAGCGTCTTCCAAGAAATTAAGTCTTCTCCCTTCTACCCCATATATATATAAAAAATTCTATAATTCCATAATTGTTATCACACAAAACAGCGTTTTAATATGCTTTTTGATAAATTATAGTTTTGTACAGTTACCAGTTCAGATTGATCATGACAATGGTAAAACATCCAAATCCTTGAAATCAGGGAGGGACCTTTATTCCATAGTTTACCCCTTGGCAAATTTCAGAAGTAAAATTTACCCTCCTTACACTATCTTTACCTGTATGACCTGAGTGAATTACAATAAATACAATGGGCTTGCAAAATATATCAACGACCCTAAAGCAGGTTAGATTCCCTCTGGTTGAAAACCTTTGGTCTAGAATACATTAGCACGTTCAATAGATATACTGATCGAAACACAAATATTAAAATTTGTTGATTATTAAACTTTTATTACATGCAAATAATCAAATTTTGGGAATTTCCAAATGTTTTTATTCTCTTTTCAGACCATTGAAAAAAAACGATTGAATGGTTTGGAAGAAAGTGTTGTCAGATATTTATCTGAGTCAATGTCAGGATCTGAAGTGATAACCAAACTAATTCAAAATCAGTTGAGGGAAAAAAATATAATAGGTAGACATACTTATGCTAACCAACTAGAAGCAAATTGGGATTCAATACTGTTTGTCTGTTTATTATCAGAGCTACAAGTTTCAAATCGTATCATTGTGTTCATCTGGTGTCTGTAACTTGTGGCTTGGCGAGGTCTGCGGAGTCGGGTAAAATTTACGGTCTACTCTGATTCTAACTCAGAGTAGGAAAAAGGTCCAACAGGGAGTCATGATTCGGGTTGTAATTTTGACTTGACTTCAAAATATTTTATTGTGAGATTTTATAATAGGCTATATACAAGTAGTATCCGTGTATGTTTTCCCAGCATTGAGTCTTGGATTTTCAACTTTAAATGGTTTGTACTGAGATTTATGAAAGTGAGAATACATAACAGGAACATTAATTGATAAAACAAGCATGATTTACGCCTATTGGACTCAGTAAAAAATGACGTGGACTCGTAATTTAATTTGAATTTTAAAAATGCATGGATTCTTCGACTCGAATCTGAAACTGAGACCATTTGATTACATCATTTTTCACTTTTCTTCCCCACAAAAATGGGCATTTCGGAAGTATTCATACCAAGATGACGCACAACCTGAACCCTAACTTGGTACACATACTATGTTCAGGTTGTGCGCATTCTTGGTACAAATACTTCGGGAGCACCCATAAATGAATATGAAAATTCTTTCCTGCAAATCAATTTTAAATGATAGCGTCAATCATATAAAATTCTTTCCTGCAAATCAATTTTAAATGATAGCGTCTATCATATTGTGAGGCATCAGTGGCAGTATGCATGTGAGAGTCTTGTTTGGAGTAAAAGGCGAGTAGGTGTCAAATAAAATATCACTTTTCTTTAATTTGCACTGAATTTCCTTCCTATAATTACACCCATATTTCTTTTCTAAAGAGTCTCTACAATTTCTCTTTTTTTCTAGCTATGATTGGCTTAGATGGTGAAGAACCTTGTCTCAGAGTCGGAACAATTAATGACTTCAAACAAGGAATCAATCTGATCAAGGAATATATTGTTATTGAAACGATACGGACTGATGAACCAAGAGCTAACGTTGTAAAATCTCCTGCTTGGAAAGAATTTCATCAAGATTTACGACGAGATAATGCATGTGGAATTTATATCAAGGTTGCATATATTATTTATTACCTAGGAATAGAACAAGCCAGCAAATATACACCATAGTTTGAATTTACCACATCCTTATCACACTTACCTTACTATTCTGTATTCAATTCTGGTCTGTCTTCAATTATGTTCCCCCATCTTCGTCCCATCAGTAGGTGCAGTGTACTAATATTTAGATACATACTCAAGTAGGGGTGCTCCCGAAGTATGCGAACCAAGATGGCGGACATCGGAACGTAACAGGTTAGGGTTAGGCGATAAGTTTTTTCCAATTTCTCTTATTTTAGTCCTATTATCAGTTCGAAGACTAGCCAAGAGCCTCCCGTAGTATTTATACATAAAATTATGGCCTAACTCTAACCTAGTACACATATTACATTCCGATGTCCACCATCTTGGTTCGCATACTTCGGGAGCCCCCAAGTAGGTTTATGATATTTGGATTGTTTTACCTCATCTCTGCAAATTGTATCATAAGAGAGCTTGTTAATTTAAAATTATTTTAATATCCTTCAAAGTAAACTCCTATCTGGGGATCTGATAATTTCACCATAGTAATTTCATTATGGTGATTTCGGTAGGGTAATTCCATCACAATGAAAATACATCACACTAATCCACACTTCTTGAGATGTTTGGAATGGTATGGAATGGAAAGGTTAAAGCAGACTTCAGAATTTAGAGTAAAATACTTAGGTGTTTTTGTTCATATAAATCAAAAAAGAATCATGGTGATAAAATCACAGTGTAACTAATTACGCTATAATGTACCACAATAATAATATTGTTATGAAATTAGAGGGAACTACCGGTAGTTCTTATTTTTGAGCACATATACTCTTCGAATCCCTATTTTTTATCATTAGTTTTTATCTTTAGTTTGTTATAACAAATCAATGATAACTTCGATAATGCAAACAGATATATGTAAGCTATGTATATATTTTCAATATCATTTATAATATTATTGTAGTAAATTTGTAAAAGAAGTTGCTTTTTGGTGCTGTTTGCTTGAAACATCAAAGGCTATCATGATTGTCTCAAAATATATTGTTATTACTGTTAAATGACATTGAACTTGTATATATTTTTAAAGCTTTTTGGGTCATTTTTTAGCCAAATGAAGAAATCCTGATGGTTGGAATCAGATCAAAAGTCAAAATGCTGAAAGTTGAAATAAACAAATTTCTTGACAACAATGCGATCAAACGATATTTTCTGCAATTGCCATATGGTAGTGCGCGTTTTGTCATAGAAAGATCTCCTCTGTTTACTCCTGAAGCTTGTGAAAGGAGAGAAATAAAGTGTGGATTGACTCCTGAAGGAGGGGGCGGAGTTTTTGCAACAGGAAAAATGAGGGCATTAGATGATGGTAAGACTTTTATAACATTTTGGTTTTAGCTACAAAATTACATAGAAGGTATAGTAACTATTTTGATTTCAGTAATTTTTGATTTTAGTAAAGACTGCATACTAATTGCACTGCAACAAGAGATGAGAGAAAATTGTTTGTGAACACCTAAACCTGAACTTTTATTCTTTTTTTTACTTTTTCTCTTTTGAAAGCCCATAGATACGTTTGTAGCATCGAATGGTATGTGCCAAATTACTTGTATATACGTTCGTGGAACAGCAAGTGTTCAATTATTGATATAATTTACACATCATGATTCAAATCCCAAACTTGCCACCTCACCCAGGGATTAAGAGATTTAGTAGACTTTGCCATTCCAGGCAGATTTCAGTCCTTCCTAAAATAGCACATCTTCTCATATCATTGAATTGTTGGTACTTGTACAGGACCTTATTCAAGATGAAAGGTGTGAATGAGCGTTTCATAAAAGATTCTGAAACATAAGTAGTCCATATACTTACATCATTGATATGGAAAGATTTTTTAACAGTTAATATCTTGTTAGATATTCAACCTTATTTTTCTTTCAGTTCATACTGATTTTAGAAAGTTACGCAATACAATCATTGAAATGACGCATACTTTGGATGAACCCGGAATTAAAGAATATTATCAGGGAGAAGAAGGCAGAAAATTTCTCGAACAAACAGGACGAGTTAATAATTGCATCATTCTTACCATGTCAAAAGAATGTGCAGAATGGATTGAATATAATAAGAAGAATTTGTTTTTGGAACCGATAGTTCCAATATCCTCATCTGTAGTAAGTTATACTTAAATTTATTTTATACCCATACTTAAATTTTAAGTCAATTGGGCTCGTGCATCTTTTAATTCAATGGTTCTCCACAGCTATTATTTCACCCTGCTCTATCATGAACATACCAATTTTTGCTTTTGTCACAATTACGCCAGTTATTTTGTTTGTAAATAAAGTTTAAAAACGAGAATATCGGTTGGAAACCGAAGACTTATCGATCGATAGTTAGGGGATCCCCCAAAACAGAAACTGCAGTTTCGATTCATCCGCTCTTGTAACTTGCGCACTGCGCATCGCACACACACACTCGGCGGGTTTCAAAATTCTCTCGCTTTACAAAAATCTAGATCACTATATCAATAATTGATTGATAACTCGCTAATTATACGACATAATTCGCCCAAAATCAATAGGCTTCTGGTCCGAGATAAGATGAATGCACATGCAAAATCTAGAGCAGATTCAATCTCGCTTTCGTGAGATATCGCGTGCATCTAACAGACACACACACAGACAGACAGACAGACATACATACAAATACCTATCAATATACTTACCGATCTTAAGATCGATAAGTAATAAAGGGTCAACAAACAAAAGCGAAAGATTTAAAGTGTTACGATAGAAAAAGTAAACAAATCACTGTTAATTTACTTTAAAATTATTGCATATTAATTGCACATAGTACATAGTGAAGGCCTTTGCTCTTGTCCTGCAAGAACAACTGTGTAGCTTGGTTTGAGAAACTATGAACTGATACAATGATGTACACAAAGCCTCTCCTCTTTCAAATATTTTTTTGGGTTTTCGGGGGCCCCAGTTGACAAGCAATGGTAAACAAATTTCAAGATATTTAGTGCCCTATTAATCCCGAGACATATGGCATTATCATATAAATGGAAAACTAACTTAATATCTCGTTGTCAATCAAAACAATCTCTTTTACAGGATTTTAAAGAACAAGAACTGATTTCAGTAACTTTGGCAAAAACTTCTGTCAAACTGAAAGTATGGAAGACAAATATTATCAAACATAAGTGTGATGTAATAGTAAACGCTTCAAATCCTGAACTTGCACTTCTTCCTGGAGGGGTTTCTGGGGTTATCAAGGAACTAGGTTAGTATTTAGTTTTTATATTTCATGACTCTATTTCATTGAACACATTAAGGTCAATTTGGTTGTTGTTGAGGTTTTTCCTCTTTATTGTTGACAGGAGAAAAATTACTTCGAATATTGAGTACTTGAGATGAATAAAGCTGCTTGAAGGGTTATACTTTCATTTGTATTTTTTTCTATGCAAGCACATTATAAAAAAGCTGTTCAATTTTAATTTTTGGGAACACTTTTCTAATTTACAGAAACACTGGTTCACTGACAATTTCATGGAACTCAGTTCCCAGTTTCATTGCAAAGCACAGGTTTCATGGCCATTTATTCGAGCATTGATTTTTTCTCTGTCTACAATAAAGAGGTAAAACCTCGAGAACAAAAATTTACCAAAATGTGTTCAATAAAATAAAGTCATAAAAAAATGAATACGGTGACAAAAACAATCAGCAAAAACGCTATGTTACCGACTTTTCAATGTTTCTATTATTTTCAAAGGGAGTGTCGACCTCTGATATTCTGGACTGTTTTATATTAAAAATATTTCTCATTCGACTATTTGGTATTCGGAAACAATTTTTTGGTATTTGCAATTGGTATTTTTCAACAATTACCTTATGATATGTATAAAAAAAATTGTTTTTTTCATTCAATATATTGAGATACTTGATTTATTCAGATTGTTTAGCTCATTTGCAATTTGTATGAAATGAATGAAATTTAAATTCTGTACGCTTTAAACTTTGTTTTGTTTGCCTTCCTGATTCTATAGTCAGTTTTTATTCATATACAAATGAGATGTTTTGTTTTTCCAGATGGAATTCAATCTCCAGCAGATCAGATCCCAAACTTCTTCTGAAAGCCTGCGTGTTACGAAGTCTGAAATGTGTTGGAACTGCTGGATTAAAATCAGTAGCAATACCTGCTATAAGTTGTGGCGTCTTCGGAGGAAACATCAGTGTCTGCATTCCACTTATTTTGGATGCTGTTGTTGATTATTTCAATGAAACTCCGAATTCAAGTGTTAAGCAGGTAAATGCCCCACGAAAAACAGTGGGATAGAATTTTCATATTAATTTTTGGGGAAACGAAAGCTGGTAAAATTGCTTAATTATTTGTAAAACTTTGTTTTTTGTCTGTTTTCAATTTATGTCTAATGCTCGACTGATACTTAACCAGTTATTAGATTCAGTTATATAAACTTAATGGCAGACATAACTGACCAGTGGTGCATGTATTAATGTTTCCATTAATGTAATGTTTCCATATTGTTTCACATATATTTATCTTCCGCTAAATTCAAACCTCTAAACTCGCTGAAGTTGATTAGGTGTGTTGTTTCTAATGCTTGTCATGAAGCACCACCTTTCGAGCCAAGTGAGTTTTATATGACATTTAATTCAGTAATGACCTTATATTAGCATATAAATAAATGCTTGGACACTGCCAATTCAAGTCCGAATTTTTTTTTTATTTCCACAAATTAAAGGTTGATTTTGTTGAACTCGACAATCAAGCAGTACTGGACGCCTTTGTAAAAGCTGTTAAGAAATACCGACCCAAAGAAATGCTTTTGCAACCTTCAAGATTTTTGTCTCAACCTTCAAGATCTCAACAGATCAATCAAGCTTCTGGCTCAACAGTGCAAACTTCTTGCTGTAGAATTAGCGTCATTGTTGGGGATATATCAACACAGCATGTAGCTATATTGTTAACAATATTTTGTGTTTCAGCTTTAGTGTAAAAATTGCTTGGTGCAATGCAGTACTCCCTGTTTATGCCTGATATGGGTAATTCAAAACTAAAACAACTACCACCAGATAAAGTGATTGATTTAGAACATTTTGGTTTTGCTGATTCAGGGGAAAGGAAAATACAGCTGTTAACTAACCCTTGGACATACCGCGTAGTACTTATCACATCATATTTTTAGGTATTTCACTTTCCAGTTATTGGTGAGAATTAATACGGCGTGTATTATTCTACCTGAAGCGAACAAGACCTGGTTCTAACAATAAAAAAATTTCTTTGTTCTCAAGTGCTAAATTGACAAAAAATATTGTATAAAAATTTGGCATTCCCAAGCCTCGGTTGGGCTCAATTTGAAATTTTGACCAAGCCTGCTCATATTTAAAACCACATTTATGAACTATTTTTTGCAAAAAAACAATATCAATAAAAATGAGGCAGTATTTCTCTTATGGAATACAAAATTGTTGTGGGGATTGGTTGTATGATTAATCTATTTTTTTCCAATGCCACAGATTTTTTTAGATTACAGATATGGGTTTAAGTTTTTCTTTGATGTATCAAGTGATTACGTTATCTCACTTGTTTTGTCCCCTGTGATGAATATGAAACTCAGACCAACATAGGTAGACTGAAAAACATATTTTTTTCACAACTTGTATGGTTTTATTTTCAGGCCGATGTTATCGTCAATGTAACAGATACACAGAATGTGAATAATATTGCGAAGGCTGGAGCTGTGTCAAAATTACTTGGTCAAAAAGCTGGAGCAAACATAATAGTATGCAATTCTTGTGTTTTATATGAAATTTTGTATTTCTGTGTGAAGTTTTATACCTGGTTAAGATAAAAAATTGGAGATAGTTCACAAATAATATTAGAAATTCCACAGAATTATGGTGTTGCTCTGTGCACCAATAAATTATGGTCGACTTGAAGCTCAAGAATCAATTTGGTCGATTGAGAGTTTCATGGTAGCAAACTTCACTAATTCAAAGCGTTTTACTCAAAGATATCTTTTACTAAAACATTGCTGTCAATGAACAGAATTCGCAGTCAATGGCTATAAACACTCTTGATCAAAAAAGATCAAAACTTAAAGGATGTTAGTTTCTAGAGCAGAGGTGGGCCTGGTTTTGAAACAAAGGGCTAAAAATTCTGTCTACTTAGACTGGTGGGGCATGAAAGTGTGACGTAAAAGTTACATTTATGAACAATATTTACAGTATTACAAAGCGAAGGTAGAAAACGACAAGTCTTGGCCAAAACTAAATATAACCACAATCGTCAACAAATTCCTTGAGTTATTTTAGCTAAAGCATCAAACATTTGATTTTGGTTGTGGCAACATCAGGCGGGCCAGATTGAATTACCGAGCGGCTGGATTTGGCCCGCGGGCGCACTTTGTCCATGTCTGTTCTAGAGTAACCTATCAATTATCCTCACATTAACACACCCTCACATACATGGCATTACTCTAGGCTTAGAGACATATACTAAGCTATCCTACCATGTATTTATTTTTCACCTTCACTTACTTATGTTTGATTTATTGCAATTATATATCTTTGTAGCAACAATGTGCAAATCTACTGCGACCATTCAATGTCGGAGATGTTCTGGAAACTGATGGAGGATCGCTACCATGTAGAAAATTATATCATGCACTTGTGACAAATTATAATCAGAGGAATTCGCAAGGAATTATACAATCAGTTGTGTCGAAAAGTTTACAAAAAGCTGAGATGTCCAGATTCAAGTAAGACTTGATATGCTTTACGAATGATTAATCAAGTAACTAACTGCACATTGGAACTTTCTTCTCATCATTTTAATTGGCCAATCACCTCCATTCTGAAAAAGCTGTTGAGCCAAACGTTTCTTAACCAGTTATAAATTTACTGCTTGGGAGTTCATTTTACCTGCATTGAGGCTTAATTTTGCAAATAAGAAGTTCACACTTTTCTGTTCTATATAAATTTTCTACTCTCACCTAATCAACTGTTGCCGTTAATTAAGCATGTAGCAGCTTGTAACATTGTTGGGGTTGCAATTTCGCTGTTGCATGATGAATGTTATTATGTTTTTACTACACAGAAGACTATCTTTTAGACCAGGGGTCCAACACGTGACAGGAGCAGATTTATTCGACCGCATAATGGTTGATATTTTTTCACAAAAACCTAAAATAGTACGATGTCAACTATGAGTAAGTTTCATCATTTATCAAATTTTATTCTATTGTTATACTTAAAATTCAATAATTGTATTTGGTATATTTATTGTGAGTAAATAAATGATTTTAGGTCAGACAGTGTGTCCGAAAAAAGGTTTGCATAATTAATTGCACACTCACGTCGCATACTTGCTATGTTTGGCAGTACTTATATTTGCAAGCAGTTTTTATCAACAATGAAAGTTGCAAATCAGCGATCTGCACACGACTAACGCATTTGCACGCTATCTTAAGACTAGCAAACCAATGCAAAATAATCAATTTTCATGCATCTTCATTGTAATTCGTAGTAATGAGAATATAAAAAAGTTGCATTTACATTAAAACTCTATTTTTTGAACCCTTTTCAGCCCATGAGGCCATATAGGTGTTTATAGAAATGAAACTGTGTAAATTATAAGTTGGTGGATTATTCCTCTGTTGATGACATACTTGACCTTGTATGATTCAATTATCTGAAAAACATTAAGCACAGGAAATGATTTAAACAATGAATGACAGATTTATAATTCTATCAAACTTCGTTAATATTCATCTTCTGTGGCATTATTCTATTTTTCTTACCTCTTCAAAAGTACTGCGTGACTTTCTGCCACATTGAAAAGATTCTGGATTTTTTTCTTACGGGTACTATCTGATCCTCATTTTGTTCCAACTAATCTGCCAAAAGAGAATTTACGATAATATAATCTAGGTGGTTTTTGGAAAATTTTTTTAGTCTATTGTAGTTGTCCAAAATGTATTGGAAATCTGAAATAATTTTTCGAATATTTGGTTGAGTCGGGTGATAGCCTGTAATGAAGGTAACCATGGTTTACACATATAATGCATAGTAATAAAAACTTCGTTGAAAATCACCGTTCTAGACAATTAGCTACAGTTTTAAGGAAATGGACCTTTTTTAGTAAGCAGGACAGGTAGATAGATACACCGTATATCAATTACTAGATTATCATTTAACTTTTTAATTCACAACATTGTGAATTGTTGAAACTATTGTAATCTTGTTTTTAGGTCCATTGCTTTTTCAGCTATTGCTACAGGAGGATACAGCCATCCTCCAAATCTTATTGCCCAATGGATGAGACAAGAAATATCTCAATTTCAAGGAAATAATTTAAAGCAGGTTTTCATTGTGCTTTATTCTGGAAATCGAGCTGTTATATCGGTTAGTATAATAATCCAATGTGGTGTTTGTGATTTAAATCGGCGTTTTCTCGTGGAACTCTTGGTATGCTATTTGACTTACCTATGCAATACTCATGCACATATCCACACTACTTACGCTAGTTAAGATTTTTGTTCTTAGCAAATTATGCTGTTTCACAATTTGGAGAATATTACACAATTCGGACAGTCTATTCATACTCTCACTCTCACAAAACCCCAATAAGCGTTTTAAGAAATACTAGGTTTCCGTGCAATCTAGGTTGAAGAAGACTGATTTCTATATTATAAAGTGTATTTATTTCAACCCCAACATTAAGATAGGATTTTTCATATTCAATCTACGGAACAAGAAAGCCCATAACATGCCCTAATCGTGGATCGGGTGCTGGCCCTCGCCCTTGTATTAGTGAACATTAGGCATGGAAATAACCAGTGCAGTTTCAAATTTGAAGAACACATTCTTCTTTGGGTTGAACTCACTAGTTAACATGTTTCAGAAAATCATGTCGATTTTATATATCTATAACAATACGAGAAGATATAGTAACATTAATTGATAAGAACAATTCTAATGTCATATTCACTAATGAATGTCACTATCCCAGCTACATTAAAAGGGCCTACAGATATCCGTGACATAACTTTCGAAACACCAAATATAACGCTATAGTTGTGTAACGTCTAAAACAAACAAACAAAGTTTCACTGATTACCATGACATTCCATAAACAGATTCGCACAAACGATTAAAAAAGCGGAACTGAACAGTTGTGTATGTGAAACACCCTGCGGCTGCGTATTCAGCAATTTTTTCACAGTCATTTTCTATTAAAATATTTCTGTTCTTTATCTTTGATTCTAATCATCGTGGAGTAACCAAAAAACAGCAGCAAAAACCTTCTATTCTATCCAATTAAAGAGTCCAGCTGCACACTCCCTCAAATGTATTTCTGTAACGTTTCGTCCGACCAAAGTCAGACTTCCTCAGACAAGCAGTTTATAACAATGGCAAGAAATGAACAATCATGCAGTTTAAATATAGCAATAAATAAATTTTGTTTAAATTCAAATCTCAAATCATGATGAAACAATGAATCAACATTTAATTTATATTTATCCGTAGAAGTAATGTTGGAAAAATTAGAACCACAGATATTAGTCAAGCTCATTTCAGATGTAATTCGAAATATTATCGCATTCATGGAAATAATGCGTAAAAATGTAATTAAAAATAAGATTATGGGCCCATAGAAGGCAATAAAGAAGTCATATCAACATTAAAACGCCAATCAATGCTTAGATTGGTGAGGAACAATTTGAAAGTAAAATAAGACAAGAGTGAATAGTATTTATTCAATTTCAATCTTAAATGACACTGAAATATAATATTGATTGATAATTTAATAAATGATAATATAATAAGCTTTTTATCTCAAAGTTTTCTGGTGTTGTCATATTTTGTTTCAGCGGTAGAAGTTAGACTGCAATCCATAAGGCTCATTACTAATCCATGGAAAGTGGTGTTGTTCTTATCATCTGACACTATATCTTTAACACATTTCTGTTGCAACTGCTACATATGCATTTGAAAGAATTGCAGTTTGACACACAATAGACTAGGGTCCATCATTTAGATATTTTCAGAAAACATTACTAAATATCATTTTTTCTGAAACAAATATTTAGGCTTTCAATGCTGAGTTCAAAACAGGATTAAATTCCAGTGGAAATCCATCTTTCACTCCTACTGCTTCTGAAGAATCGAAAAATGATGATATCATTATCAAAAAAATTGATGATGAAACAACTCGATATGGGTCATTGAAAGTATCAGTAATTAAAGGCGACATCACTGAACAAGATACTGATGTAATAGTTAACAGCACGGATCAAAAATTTGATCTTTCCCAGGGTGAATATATAATGTTAATAATTTTTAAGATATAGTATAGAAGTTTTTTAATTTATTGATGTCTGTAAATATTCGTAGTACTAATACTGGAAATCTGCTGCACTTTTTTGGGGGTACCATCTACTGGATCATCTTTTATATTTTTGATATTTGGACTTTTGCAAATCACAATTGTATTAGTACAGGTTACAAATAATATTCAGTGTAGTTTACATTTCATAACTTTTTATTAAAATAAATTGAAACGTTTTGGAATTTTTTGGGGTTGGTTATTTTTCCCAATCAATCTCATTAAATATTGAACAAGTCTGACAAATAATAATTTACCAGGTATGGTTTCAACCCAAATTTTGAATGTGGGTGGTAACTCAATTCAAAATGAGGCGTGGGATCAAACTGGGGGAGATTATGTTGTAACTTCTGGAGGAAACCTTCCTTGTAAAAAGATCATCCACTTGGTGATGCCTAGCAATCAGAAAGATCTTCAGAAAAAAATAATTCGGGCTTTAATCGAAGTCGGAAAATTAGGATTGTCATCGGTTTCGCTTCCTGCTTTTGGAACAGGTATGATTTTTATTACATCGTTAATTACGACTTGCTATGTAAAACAGAAAATTAAGGGGCCCCAGTGGGTTGCCTTGACACATGCAGAAATCTTGTTTGGTTACAGATCTCCCAATTATTAAGTCAGTTAAACATTCCAATATTCCAAATGTATTAAAGGAAGCGTAGGTAAATACTTATGTGAAACATTCACTGATTTTAGTACAGTTTTTAACAAAATTATAGTTTTAAATGTAGTGTGTGTATGTGCCAACAATTAAGAGATTCATTTTAAGGGCCACATACACATTGCATATGCATAGTATTGAAATTTGTATCTTCAAGGACGAGAAAGTCATCAAGGCGTTCAAATTTGGCGCTCTCTTTTGTGCTGGTTTTGAATGTCAGATCTAGGGTTAGTTGTTTCTCAATTTTTATAAGGCCTTAATTATCATAATATTCAGTACATAAAAAATTGTAGATTCTAGATATGTGTTCATATACGGACTGCATTAAAAATTTATTTCTCAATTTTCTGGAGCCCTATTTATGGTAATATTCCTTGAAAAATCTCGAGGTACATGCATATGTAGACTGCAAGTTATTACAAACTGTTCAATGTACTGGTATGTCTTCTCATCAACATACTTATCTGTTCAGGAAATCTTCATATGGATTGTTCGACTATAGGATCGATCATGCGAGACTCAATCGAGTCGTTTGTGAAGTCGTATCCAAATTCCAGACATCCATCATCTGTGAAAGTTGTAATCTTCGATAAAAAAATGTTGAAAGATTTTAAAGATACGATTTTGATTGAAACTGCGAAGAAGGGATTTTTGTCAAAATTACGTGACTTTGGGAAAAGTAAATTATGGCACAACCTTTTTTTTTTATTTATTCAACAAACTGGGAGACAAAGTTGACGACCAGTTTCACTTCTCTGTTAGAAATCACTAGCAAGGCATTAGTGCATTTTTATTGTTCTTTCAAACATCTGATATCATATTCATAACATATAATCATTGTTGTAATTTAAAATTTTTGAAATATTGATAATAGTAATCATGTATTTCTGTTGTTTAGGTTCGTTACAAAATTCATTGAAAGATTGAGGGTTTGCAAAAAATAGACTGCAGTTAACTAAATGGTTCAATTTGGCAGGTTTCTTCTCCTCTGGCAGTGGAACTGCAGATGAAGACATCCAATACAAAGATAATTCTTTTCCTTTATATCTTTACTCAACGAACAAAGAATATATAGAAGAGGTATAGGGTTTCTTATTAAATAAATTTTTGTATTTAAATTCTTTGCTATAGTACAGGGGTGGCCAACCTGCTTTTGATCGTGATCGACAGAAATCTTCAAAACAGCTCGCCACTGATTGATAATAATGTTATACGCAAAAACAAATGAGTACTGAATATGAAGATAACTCCACAAATTGCTGTCAAAGGGCTAGTAACCTTCTGTTGAAGAAGGTGTTGGATTAAACAGCTCCTCTTTTTTTGTAGTCAAATTTTGCTTGAAAGTATGGTGGGTAGGGTCAATAATCGATCACTCGCACGATAATCAGCACATTTATTCTTAACCTTTGGCAGCGGCAAAACTTTCATTAGGTATATAATAATATGTATATTGAATTGGCCAACACTCAAATACTGATCTGCATATCTACCATATTTCTTCTTTTTAAAGACAATTTTTTAGGATATGTTATTAAATCCACACAACATCAGACGTGATTGATTACTCGAGACGTGGCGATCGACTGGTCAATGTGTTAGCCACCCCTGCTATAGTACAACAAACCAACGATGATAACATGAATCACCTTACAAAGGCCTTATGATGACTTCCCTTATTTATTTTCAGAATGACATTTGTTTTTAATTGATAGGTCTGAAATTTTTGCTGGTCCATTGTATCAAAAATATTCGCACATTTCAAAATTCCATAGATTAATCAGTATCAATTGTTTGCAGGCTATCGATTCTATCAACAATGACATTCAAAAGATAACTCAAAAACAAGCTATCGTTGATGATGTTATTGGTAGATTAGGTAAATGGGAATGGTTTGAAATCTTGGAGATCGGAAGAAGCGAAAAGATTGAAATCACGGATGATTCGGACATGTTTGTTTTTGTTCATACAATCTGTACTGGAACATTGAATCTATGAATTAGTTTGAAACATGGAGTATTATTTTGTTAGGGATAATAATGTGTGACAATTCTTTCAATTGTCACATTTTTAATATAACATATTGTCACATATGACTCTTTCCACTATACCAATGTTAACAACAGCTGATTAGCCGATCATTATCTAGCTAGAGTGTCCCATTGACTTTCTATGTCTTAGGAAAAATATGAAAATTCTTTCCTTTTTAATAAGGTATACGAAAAGACTGATATTGGATGGTCTTACCAAAAATGTGGTCAATGCTCACGAAGCAATTAAAGATATTTTAAGAGAATTTGCAGCTGCGGAGACGTTTGCTGCTTTTGTCTTTTGGCAACGAAAAGATCAAGCTGGTGCATGGAAAGATTTTCCGATGCGTGCTGTGCATAAATTGGAAATAGCATTCAAGGTTTTTTTCAGTAGTTTTGTGTATTTCAAATTAAGTATTTTTAAATCCTGAAT
This sequence comes from Styela clava, assembly GCF_964204865.1. Lineage (NCBI taxonomy): Eukaryota > Metazoa > Chordata > Ascidiacea > Stolidobranchia > Styelidae > Styela > Styela clava. The sequence continues at coordinate 23,494,145 of NC_135250.1, forward strand.
TTTATAATATTTTTTCATACAATCTGCCCGAAGCAGGTTCATAAAAAACTCACTTTAAACCAAGTAGCCTGTGAAAGTGTGATGAAATTATCAATTCAATATAACATGCCACCATAAGATGTGGATAATTCAAACCTCAATGTAATTAATTATTCAAGTCAACATAGTTGAGAGTATGTTACTCTATAATTTATATCAAATCACTTGTGATGAGTTTTATTTGCTGTGACAACAGAAACGTAATGGAGACAGTACTAACCCAACATTAAACAAAGTCCAAGTATCTGAATTTGATGGAGTCAAAGTGATCCAAACAACCATCGACCTCTCTAAACTTGATAATGACCCACAAGGTAGAAACCCGCCAGATATTCGACGAAGAGTAAAAGAAAAAAGTGTCAGTGGTAAATATTTTTTGAATTGTGAATGTTCTTTCAAAATTGGCACTTTTCTAAGTTTTTTCTTATTCACCTACAAAATATTTGTTCATGGTAATTTGACCACATTAAATGCATTCCTATCATTGTTAAATGCTTCACTCTTTAGATATTCCTACTTTTTGGGATGACATGTCCGGAAAACAAAGTTTGGAAGTAGTTTTAACACCAGGCTCTCAAGAATATCAAAATGTCTTAGCAAAGTTCATAAGCGCTGGGCAATTTCATCAAACTATTGTCTCTGTGAGTTAAATTTTGTAATTTTTGGACATGAAAGGTACATATGGATAGTTTTGTTATTACGTTGATGTTGTTCTTGTTAGTCTTTTTTCGTTTTGAAAAAATTGCTTTCTACATTAACAATCTATTGCTTTGAAAATTTAGAGGTTGAAGATTTTATTTTACGCTAAAAACTTTCATTTATTTCAAAAATTTCTTTGGGTTTTATGATATCCATTTTTTTCTGCAATGATGTCATCAAAATGTTTTAGAATTAATGACTTAATGCTATCATGATTCTGGATAAAATAAAGATGATAGAAAGCTTATATAGGAAACCAGTTGTAAATCTAGGCTGGGTATTTGAAACGTTTCCCAATTCAAGATTCAAAATGTGTTGATTTGAGTAAATGGAGTAAATGGAATTGAGTCCGCCAAGATTGTTATCAGCCTTCATTACTATCTTGTATTTAGGAGCTTTTCAAACCTAGCCTGTGACTCATTAGATATTATTCCAATGCTCTAATTTAAGATTGAAAGAATACAAAATCTGTCCCTGTACAAACAATATGTTGCAAAGAAGGCAGAAGTTACGGAAAAACATGGAGCGAATCTTGGAAAACCAATCGAAGAACAATTGTTTAATGGCACTATATATGATGATCAAATTATTTCTAATGGGTTTGATAGAAGTCACGCTGGAAAAAATGGTAAAATAATGTAGCTTTCTCAAGATATAATTTCTTTCTTACCTTTTGAAAAGGGTAGTTAATACTAAAGCTTAGGTAGATTTTGAAAAATATGCATGTGACGTAGTTACTGTACTACATAGTTTTTTTTATCATATTCATCTTGGTACAAGAAGTATGTAACGATTTAGTACTTCGTGATCTGGAGTTGCCTTATTTCTGTACAGAAATACTCTGTTCACAATGCTTATGAAAAACGAAGAAGTGATGCATGTAAAAACGTTGAAATTGTTCTTAATTAATATACAGGGTATGTGATACTGAAACCTAAACACATGTATTTAATTTTCATAGCAACAATGTATGGACGAGGTGTTTATTTTGCAACGACTGCTAATTATTCCCATGGGTACGCAGCACCAAACCAATCTGGCAATCGAAGAATGTTTCTCGTGGATGTTATAACTGGAGATTATTGCCAAGGAAATCAAAATATTGTTGCACTTCCACAAAGACGAAGCAATTTGAAGAATGATTTGTATGATAGTGTTGTAGATAACGTGATGAATCCTACCATCTTTGTGGTTTTTAAGGATGCAAGTGCTTATCCTACTTATCGCATTACCTATGTATGATTAGCTTTTGTTTTACCTTAAACTGTTTTCCTATAAAGTAGATGATACCTGTATTTAGTTACCTGAACAGAAAATTTCAAAACATTGATGCTAATTGACATAATATTCGAGAGAGAAAACAATCAAAGGATTTTTTATACCAACAGCAAAGAGGCACTCTATCAAGAATCACAAATAATCCTGTTTTAAATTTCTTAGCTATCATTTCCTGATACCTTACGGTTAGTCATTTTCTGTAAATATGTGTGGAGGCCTTGGTTACATAAAATTGGTCAATTCAAAAAATTTTATCTTTTGAAGGGCAATTTTTCCTAGAAATCACCGACACATATAAATGTACGTGGTTGATAAGCTTATTATTGTTATATATTATATTGCACTATATCTAATATGCTAGTATTTGTTGTACGCAATGCCCATCAGAATTGAATTTTAATTGCCTATAATTGTATTTGTTGTATGCACTGCCTTATAGAATTAACTTTTAATCGCCTATAATTGTATTTGCTGTATGCGCTGCCCAGCAGAATCTATAGTATCTATTCGACGTTTCTGTTTTGTTGTAATTTTATAAAATCTTTCAAATTACCTGAATTTTAATATTTCTGATGCACTGCCAAGTTTCTTTCAAATAAGGATAATTGTAATATCTGAAAGAAATGGTTAACAGAAAAATAATATTTGAATAGTATAGTGAATTGAACGTGTAAATTACCGTTATACTTTGATTAATGTCCTAGTATTTGGTATATTTAGACAAGATAGCTATGGACAAATAAATGGTGACAAAAAGAGACCTAAATGAAAAAATTTAAAACAATGGAGTGATAGCCTTTGGTATTTTTGTAACTTTTGTGCCTATTTATCCTCTCGACTGTGTTTGTAGTTGAAGAATAAGAGTGTTTTTTTGCAACAGAACTATGCTTAGCGGGACAATCCATAAGTCAACTTTGTTTTCATTGAACTGCTTTTGATTATAACCTAACGTTACTCTAATTTCATGAACTTTTGTAATGTTCGTATTTTTGCTGCCGAGTTAAATGTGCTTTTTTGCTATATTCAAGTTCAGATTTTTACGAATCACGTTTTTACGAATTATCTGTCCGTCCACTGATTTTCTTCAATATTCGGACAAAGTTCTTAAACCATGGTACTGTACAACCTGGTGGAATTTTCTTTTATATGCTCTTCAATTAATGCTGTATTATTATTCCTAACATCCTTACGAAATATTGCATTCAATATATACATATAGCAGAAGAATCATATTTTGTTAGATCAAGTGCAATAAATTGGGTAGGTATGTGGTAGATTATAATACCGGTGGGGCATATCTGGGGTTTAAAGACTTTCCAGCTGGCAATTTTATGGACCGCAAGGTATATAAAACTACATAATCAGCATGAAAATAATAAAAACTTATCACAGAATCAGAAGAGCAAACAAAACCAAGGGGAAGGTTTACTACATGCAGATTTTGGAAAGAAAGATCTTGTCAAAAAGAAGTGGTATATAGGTTAATATCCAAAGGTAAATATAGGTAAAAAGAAAAATATCCAAAACTAAAAAATTTCGCCACACATAATTTTGCAAAGACTCGTACCAAATTGGATACCGAATTAGTTTCACTTATATAAAAGCTTGACCCAATAGCTAATAAATAAAACATTATATAGGTATATTTCGACTCCATAATCAACATAACAATAAATGGTTGATAAAACAAATCAATAAAAACTGATTATGAAATCAGGAGAGCAAACAAAACATTAGATGAGGTTTAGAATATAAGACTGAAGTTTTTGCCGAGAAGAATTGGAACGTGTTCAAAATTCTATCAGCCAGAAAGGCTGTGTTTGGCATCACACACACAAACAGCCATAGAGATATTAACTAAAAAAAACGCGATAAGTTTATGGTAAATTGCATAGTAAACAAATATGATAAAAAAAAAGGAAAAAATAATTTGCCACACCACATCAATAATTTAGTAATATTTGCCACTGCCAAATTGATCGTTTTTCTAGTCTGGAGTGAACAGTAAAAATAAAGTTCAATGGAAACATATTGCCAAGCTGATTATAGACGGAGTCAAATGCCAAATTGCCCAACCGAGGTTGCCAGAATTGGCTGCATAAAGAGAGGGGTAGATCACTTCATTCCCCAAATTAGAGTCAATTATTGCCAAATTATATTTCAGATTGTAATGAGTACTTGAAGTTACCGGTAACAGTATAAGTCACTATAATTAAGTAAGGTAGGACAATGGGGTATGAAAATGATTATTTACTAACCGGTATGTGTTTTCTTCATTTAATCATTTTTGGAGTGACCTGAAAAACGAAAAATAAATCTGCGTAGATGTTTCAATGATTGAGTGAAGGGAAACGCGCTGAACTATTCATTACAGGCAAAAATAATTGTTTAATTAAATGCTTCTGTATTGTCATTATTTAGCGACGATCTATGATGACATCGCATCTAATAATTATCTTTTTCTAATAAGATATTTTAGTTATATAATTCGGTAAAACCATGCGGTATACACCGCCAATAAACAGTATTTCTTAATTTCCTATTATCATATTATTATTTAATTGATGCTCCCTAATTATGTGCACCAAGATGGTACACAACCTGAACATAGTATTTGTACCAGGTTAGGGTTATCACTTGTGCGCCATCTTGGTGCACATACTTCGGGAGCGTCATTTAATTACATGATCTTTTTAACTAGATATTAGAATCGTGGGTGTCGCTGCTCGATGCCTAGATTTGGTTTCCCGCGACTTCCCTTGCAAAGTAAAATTGTATATATGATTACTATTTTTTTTTCTATATTGTGTGTGTTTGCTTTTTGCTGGTTGAATAAAACAAACTTCTTCCATTTGCATATAGGTAAACTCGCGTTTTGTATATTTTATACTCGCTATATACCAACAATACCAACAGAATTAGTTACAATTATTTGATGAATTAATATATTCTTCGTAGGGATGTCATTGGTATTCAGAGTAGGAGAACCTAGTCAATGGATCATTGACTTCACATTCTACTTGGGATAGAAAAGAATTTATCACACCATGCAAAAACACCCAAAATTTGATCACTATCTATACCTTGGCCATCAAGTCAACTCAATACCATACCAATACACATACACCAATACCATACCTAAACATAAAATGCAGGCGCTCCCGAAGTGTGCGCACAAAGATAGCGCACAACCTGAACCCTAACTTGGTACACATACCATGTTCAGGTTGTGCGCCATCTTGGTGCACATACTTTTGGAGGTCCGAAATGCATGGATACTTAAATGATAAAAAAACACATCAAATTAAAATGACTCACAGCAAATTAAAAGATGAAGGGAAGAATTCAACATAGCTCTATTGCTCGCTCAGTTGCAATAATTAGTAACCTTGTAGGAACTATATTGTATTATCTACAACCCTAACCCTTATACCACCACTCAAACATAAAACCATGTATGTATGATAAGAAGGACCTCACATCAAAAATGTAAGAAACATGCGCATTAAGGCTAGAATGTGAACAGCTGTTCAAAGAAAATACCATCCAGGTATATGAGCTACCTTGTTATAGAAAAAATAGCCATGCATGTCACAATACCATTCTTTTGTACCAGACTTGGTCTGACCAAGTTACGGTAACATATAACAATATTATTATAGCTGTCCAACATTCTCATGAAAACAATAATGTGCAAGTGTGAAGTTTTTGTTAATTTTTCGAGTGTGATTAAATTTGTGTAATTTTCTCGTCATTCCCTCTAAAACTTCAGCCAACAGGTGTCGCTGACCCGGTGACTGTCACAGTCTTTCGCGCTTGCATGATAGAAATAAATTATTTTAATCTGAATTTTTGTCATCGAACACCACCAGAAGTTGATTTCACTAGTATGGTTTCCAAATGGTAATTTTTAATATTTGGAAACTAAATGAGACATGACTTGTTTTTAGAAAGATTTTTTGGACTTTACCGTCTTCAAATTTAGAGAAAGAGAACTCCAAAATTTGGGTTCAGTAAAAGACAAGGAATGCTGACTCACAAATTTACCCTTGAAAGGTATGAACAAATCAGAACTACTTCTTCGGTTGGAGGTATTTTTAACAAGTATGTCGCCAAAGCAATTAGGTAGCGCATTATTATGGAAGTCGTAAGCTAATGATAAAACTTTAAATTTCATCATATCTTCAACCTTGAGTATATTTAGCAATTTGAAGTAATGGTCTACATTTTCACGTCGTCTTTTACCAAAAACAATTCGTAAAAAAGTATTACAAATATTCTGCAATTTTGAGACAAGTGTTTTATTACCATAAAGTCAGACTGAACAACAACATCGAATATGGCTGAGTAGTGATGATTGAAACATTGCTAGTAAAGCTGATTGATTAACAACACACTGGGATACATTGGCAGAAACTGCTAAATTTACTTTTGTTTTACCAATAACATGTGCTATTTGTGATTTTGCAGAAAGATTTTTATCAAAGATTAAACCTAAGTGTTTCATTTCATTGCCTCTTTGAATTACATTGCCATTGAGCAGCAGAGGTTTTCTGCAACTCACACTTTTATGCTTGCTTGGATGGAATAATACGAATTGAGTATCGTTAGCATTCAGGGATAATTTACATCCAGCTATGAATATTGGTTAGTTCTTGGTTCGCAAGTGTGAATAGCTCTTCCAAGTTTTTCCCAGAAAGAATCAAATCAGTGTCATCAGCAAACATGATTGACTCCGAAGATTTCAGACATGTCATTGATGTAAGCTAGAAAGAATAACGGGCGGGCCAAGGAATGATCCTTGAGGAACTCCGTGCTTCATGACACAAATATCTGTAGAGAATGAATTGTCATATTGCACAACTTGTTTTCTGTCTTGCAGGTAGCTCCTGATCCAATTGGGTGGGGCTTCTCCAATTCCATAGTGATGAAGCTTACTTAAAAGGATGGAATGGTCAATGGTGTCATCTCAGGGGATCTAATAATTGCGTCGTCTTATGATTAGAAAACTCAAACCGTCTTGTGCGACCTCATAGGAAAGTTTGTAAACCGCCAACCCCCTTTTGTCATTCAGTGTTGCTATCGGACATTGAAGACAAAAATAGCACATGTATTCCATCGCCCAATGCTTGATACCATCGTGGCTTGAAAAATCCGTCAGCTGGAAAGACTGTGTTTGGCATTATCTACCCAATTTATTACATCGGATCAAACAAAATTTGATTCTACTGCTATATGTATATATTTAATGCATTGATGAGTAAAGAGCAATTAGGAACGATTATAATTGAAGCACATACACGGAGCAAATTTCAAACGGTGGTACAGTATTTGAAGAATTTCGTTTGATCATTCAAAATCAGTGGATAACAGATAATTTGTAAAAAAGAAAACAAACCTAAAATAGCAAAAAAGCACATTTCTAGCTCAGCAGTGGATATACAAACGTTTGAAGGTTCAATAAATTATAAGAGTGATACAATACAATTACAATTTGATGTCAGTTCTTTTGGGACAAAACTACAAGCCATTATCAGAATTAGGTTATAAATGGCCATCACCGGTACATAAGCAAACAGTAAAATGATCGTGTGATTCTTGTTGGAATTCCTCTCTGTAGTTGTAATGTGAAAAAGTCCTTCGATTGTTTTTTAAATATAAATTTAATTAGTACAATTTTTGCTTGGATAACATGATATCAGTATATACTATTTAGAAAGACAGTCCAAGATAAAAAAAACTATTCATACATAGGTAATGCGATAGGTAGGGTAACCACTTGCATCCTTAAAAATCACAAATATGCTGGGATTCATCACGTTATCTACAACACTATCATACAAATCATTCTTTATGTTGCTTTGTCTCTGTGGAGGTGCGAGTATACTCCGATTTCCTTGGCAATAATCTCCGGTTATAACATCTGCAAGAAACATTCTTCGATGTCCAGATTGATTTGGTGCTGCGTACCCATTGGAATAATTGGCAGTAATTGCAAAGTAGACGCCTCGGCCATATGCAGTAGCTTCGAAATATGAAAACATGCTAATTACACATTCATCTCAGGTATATAAAAAACTGTGATATAACATTTGTACAACTAAAGTTCATGATAATTTCGAACACCTTATACTTAAACAATCTTATACCTTTAACAGTATAATGCACGTTGAATTACTTTTCTGAATGATGCTTTTTTGTCAATTCATGATGTATAAATACATTTCTTCTTTTCGGTGTATTTTTGACACTGATTACATTCATTTAATTGGGATTGATACCAAATAAACGCAATTTTTGCTTGCTGTCTAAAGTGTTCATCAAGAAAAATGGGTAAAAAACACGATTGTAGAGCATTAAAATTTATTTCCATACATAGAAGCACAATTCCTATCTTTGATCTTAGTACGTTATTTTATAAATCGTCCCATATCATTCGAAAATGAACCATTTTTTATCATTTCTTATGAATACTACTCAAGCTGTTAAGCACCAGACCAAACACTCCATTTTTAACGGAACGGATCGAGAAAAATTCGTTGATGGCATACCATTTTTTCCAGCATAGCTTCTATCAAAACCGTGAAGCATAATTTGGTCATCAGTCGAAGTACCGTGAAACAATTGTCGTTCAATTGGTTTTCCAAAATTTTTTCCATGTTTTTCCGTAACTTCAGCCTTCTTTGCAACATATTGTTTGTACAGGGACAGATTTTGTATTCTTTCAATCTTAGAGCATTAAAGTAATAATTTTACCAGATGATAGGTTTGAAAAGCTTTACAAAATACAAGATGTTGGAGGTAATTTAGACAGTGGCTCCCAAACTTTTTTGTGCCATTGCCCCCCTACAGTAATTTATACTCCTTCATCGCCCCCCGGCACTACAAAAAAATAAAAGATCAGAAACGAATATATTACAGAACAAGCAGAGCAAGAGGACAAATCATAGTTTAAAGTGTTTTTTATGAGATGGATGACCTCGGTGGTCTTCAGCGAGTTTTTTAATATTTGGTGACATTTTCGTCAGGCACAATTTTAAATCACCCCGTTTGCTGATGGAAAGGCGTTTCGTAGCAATAGTGTCACAGCTGAAAACCACTTTTCCACCATATAAAAGGTCGGAAATGAAAGAATCCAGGGTTCTACCTCCTCAAAAATCGCCGGGTACTTGCCCGATGACTTGATAGTGGGAGAAGCTGTAACCGACCATCGGCTATGCCAGGGTCGGCAACCTTCTGTCGCTTGCGGGCCAAAATTAAAGGTTGCAAGACTTGGCGGGCCGCACATATTTTTGAAAGTTAAAAACAGAACAGCGCGCGAAGTCTGCGACAATTTGTGAACTCAACTCATTCGTCTTATTGAAAGAAAAAAATTACAAATGACATTTAATGTGACACTTGTCTTGTTTCCGCATCACGCTTGATAGCTTTTCGACGGCACACTGAATGAAGTCAAGATTGGAACATTTTCTAAATGGGCATCACTAATCCTAGTTCTCTGCTTGTTCTTTGTAATGTTTATTTTTGAAAATAATTGCTCGCGCACATATGTACTTCCAAACATCGAAGTAAATTTTTCCGCATGGTGTGTCAAATTTGGATAGAGATTTTTTTCAAGAAGATACATTTTTATAAAAATCAAGCAGTAATGCATCTCTCGAATAGAATATGAATTTTATTTCCTCATTGCGTTGCATCTCAAGAAGCTCCATTAGAATATTTTATGTGCTCTTGAAAACCCTGCACTCAGCATCAACTTTTCTGCGTGTTGCCATTTGTCTAATTATAATTAAATTGCAGGATCGTTAAAGGAGTAGCTGTTCACTAAATTGTTGGGATATAATATAATTCAGTCTAAACGTGTCTCACAATAAATTCTGTTACATAAAAAATATAATCTACTCCCCAAGCATAGATTATAAAATTATTTCATCCTCAAAACCGCCGATTTGTCACTTTAAATCAGTGAAGTGTCGCAGGCCGGATTATTTCACTCCCCCCAAGGCCGGATCTGGCCCGCAGTCCAGCAATCCTCCTGCGTGTGATTTTTGCCCACAGGCGCGCCCCTGCGAATGCACACAGAGTACAGTAATCAAGTATACAATGCGCCAGCCGCCAAACAAAAAAGGTTTCCCAAAGCCCCCTTCGTTTTTTTCGCTTCCTCTTGTATCGTTTTCGCCCACGGGGGCGATATCGCCCACTTTAGGAATCACTGATTTAGACTATCAACAGACTCATTTCTATATTTGTAACATTCAAATCAAAGCATTTTGAATCTTGAACTGAGTAATAATAACCAGTTGAAAGACTATTATCTTTCCTTTATCCAGAATAATTAAATATCTTAATAGCAATAAACCATTGATTTTCCAAAACAAGAAACATGAGTGTATTACATAAATACATATATATGTTTATATATACAGGAGAGTAATGCTCAAATATATGGAAATGAAAGCCGAATGTCTATGCAATCTGTCACAGTAGACTACCAATAGTAGCGAAAAATACCACTGAACCAACCACTGAAAATATCAAAGCAATTGGTTGGGTACCGGTAGTTAATAAGGAAACCAATTTTTTCAAAACAAAATGAAGAAAAAAATGACTAACAAGACAACAACATAATAACGAAACTATCCATATGTACCTTTCATGTCCAAAAATTACAAAGTTTAACTCACAGAGACAATAGTTTGATGAAATTTCCCAGCGCATATGAACTTTGCTAAGACATTTTGATATTCTTGAGAGCCTGGTGTTAAAACTACTTCCAAACTTTGTTTTCCAGACATGTCATCCCAAAGTGTAGGAATATCTAAAGAGTGATGCATTAGATAAATAGTTAAAAATGCTAGGAATGTATTTATGAAGAGTTCAGTTTTCAAACTACCGGTATACAGAACGACTGCACTGAACTTTTATTAAAATTAATATCTAACATTAACACAAAACAAATACTTTTAAGTTGAATTAGAAGAGTACATTGACATATTCCATTAAAATAAAAATGCAAATAAAAATTTAATTTACCACTGATACTTTTTTCTTTTATCTTGCGTCGAATATCTGGAGGATTGCTACTATGTGGGTCAATATCAAGTTTAGAGAGGTCGATAGTGTTTTGAATCACTTTGGCTCCATCAAATTCAGATACTTGCACTTTGTTCAATGCTGGGTTAGTGTTGTCTCCATTACGTTTCTGTTGTAATAGTAAGATTTACAATAAGTGAGTCGAGAGAACGGATATATCTTATGAGGTATTATGGACAAGGGTCTCTCATAATTTTCCAACCTACATTAACTTGAATTGTTTTGAGGGTCGACTTATCACATCTATATCTTACGGTGGCTTGTTGAATATTTGCTATTTTCAACACAATTTTTTCAAAACTCAAGGACTGCTTGTGAGTTTGGTTCATTTCAAAGTGAATTTTTATAGAGTTTGTTTCTCTCTTTCTCTCTTTCTTTGTTTTAAAGAACAAAGAAATACTAATAGCACCTTGTATGCCATTTCCAGTTTATACACAGTACGTATCGGAAAATCTTCCCATGCACCAGCTTGATCTTTTCGTTGCCAAAAGACAAAAGCAGCACAAGTTTCCGCAGCTGCAAATTCTCTCAAAATATCCTTTATTGCTTCATGAGCATTGACTACATCTTTTGTGAGACCATCCAATCTCAATCTTTTTATATACCTTGATAAAAAAAAACTATTTTAGAATAGAACTGAATTTTTATATTTGTCCTTCAGAAAAAGGAAAGCTATTCCTATAATCCATGTGTCTGACTACTGTTCCATACGGCATATGGGAGTAACCTATACATCTGTATTGTGGAAAAGGCAGTATATGTCATTATGTTTTGTAAATCTTCTTTGGATGAGAATGAGTCACACACATAATTATTTATAATACAATAAGGACCAGTGTGAAGAACCTCAAAAACAAATACACACACTCAATATGGTGCATATACTAGTTCAAAAGTACAATTCAAAATACATAAAATAGGATGGAGGCAAACTGCATATCATTTTGGCACATTTATTCTATAACTGAATATCTGTTACTGAAATCTTGTTAGAGGTCCAAAGAATTTCCACTTATATGAAAGTAGATAACATCCTTTCTGTAATACTTTAGGTTTAGCATTTAGCCTCAATTTAACAAAATGACAGAATTTGAATATACCAGGATTCAATGTACCAGTACAAATCGTATAAACCAAAACAAACTTGTCTGAATCATCCGAAATTTCAATCTTTCCGCTTCTTGCGATCGCAGAGATTTCAAACCATTCCCATTTACCTAATCTACCAATAACATCATCAGTAATAACTTGTTTGTGAGTTAACTTTCGAATCTCATTATCGATAGATTTGATAGCCTGCCAACGTTAAAAACAATTAATATTCATTATAATATTAAATTCGAAAATGTGTAGAGATCTTTGACAAAATGAACTGGCACAAAACAACTTCATTTCTCAATATACTTCGAATTTATTTAGAAAAAATATCATTCTGAAAAAAATGTGGGAAGTTAAGATGCGTGCAGGTTTCAATACCTTGACAGTGAATTATGTGGAAGAGGAGCGCTGGACTCCTCATCATCATAACGTACATCATATATTCATTGTTGGTCTGTCAAAGCTATGCCGACCATGAATTTCACGCTACCGTAGTTAACTAATCCCAATATGAACTGGTAACTAGACCTTGGGTTCATCATGTTATATGATTTATCAGATTTCTACTGCTCCAGGCTACATATTAAAATTTCATCCAACTGAAAATAGTAGTTCAAATTATCGCAATACCCTGAAAAGAAGGGTTCACAGTTCTAGCAAAAATGTTATTTTTACACATGATCAGTGGCATAATCATATCAAATATTTGAACCACCAAGAAATGGAGGTACTGCACCAAGATGGCGGACACCGGAACGTCAGATGTGTACCAGGTTAGGGTTAGGCCATAATTTTAGGTACAAATATTACGGGAGTCACTTGGCTAGTCACCGAGCTCGTAATGGAACTAAAATAAGAAAAATAGAAATAAAATTATGGCCTAATCCTAATCTGGTACACATACAACGTTCCGATGTCAGCCATCATGGTGCACATACTTCTGGAGCGCCGGAATAGAAATACAAAAATTCATCCAATATCTATTACATTACCTCTTGTATATCTTCTCTGTTTGTTGAGTAAAGAAATAAAGGAAGAGAATTATCTTTGTATGCAATGACTTCTTCTGCAGGTCCACTACCACCATAAGAGAACAAACCTGCCAAATTGGAATTTTCAGTCAAATGAAGTCTAATTTCACAATCCTCCAATAAATTTGTAACTAATCCAAACAGCAGAGCATGATTGCTATGGTTTTAATTTGCAGCAATGATTACATGTTGTCATATATTTGAAAGAACAACGATAATGCAGAAATGCCTTGTTACTTGCTAGTGATATGTAACTAAGAAATGAGGCTGGAGAGGTGGGAGGCAATAGTTGTAGCTCTAAAGTCCATATAATTAGGCATGCATTAGGCCACTGACTAAATTTGATAGGCCGTTAACTATACTATGTAGTTAAATTTGTCTTCATTATCTTAAACGATTAAAAAAAATTAAGGAATAATTTACTTTTCCCCAAGTCAAGAAGTTTTGACCAAAGTCCCTTTTTCGCAGTTTCACTTAAAATTGTATCTTTGAAATCTTTCAACAGTTTTTTGTCAAAGATTACAACTTTCACGGACGATGGATAGTTGGAATTTGGATACGATTTCACAAACAACTCGATTGAGGCTCGCATGATCGATCCTACAGTTGAACAATCCATATGAAGATTTCCTGAACAAATAACTATGTTGATGAGAAGACGTCTTCTAAACATTATTTTGCATAATTTGCAGCCCATGTACATGCCTCTATAATTTCTAATATTTCGTACTGCATATTATGATAAGGCCATAAAAATCGAGAAATAGTTAACCCTAGATCTTAATTCAAAACCGGCAGACAAACGCCACATTTGAATTCTAAGGTTTTAAAGTACATATAATAATCACACAAGAAGTGCACATGAACCTAACCAGAAAGTAACAGAAAGTAAGTTTCCCGGTTACATGAGAGAGTGGATGACTTTCTCATCCTTAAAGATAACAAATTTCAATGCTAAGCAATGTATATATGGCTTTTTCGTATTGACCACTTAAATGTCGGTTTATTCAGCACATTGTGAAGTTGAAATTTGCTAAACGCTATACTACCATAAGATGTTTCACAAGGGTATTTACTTATGATTCTTCTTTCAACCATGTCAATGTATTTGACATATTAAATTGGTTGGTCCACTTAATAATTGGGTGATCGGTGAACAAACAAGATTTCTGAATATGCCAAGGTAACCCACTGGGGCCACTCATTTTTCTTGTTTACATAGCAAGTCTGCTTAAGAAATTAACAATGCGATAAAAACCAAACCTGTTCCAAAGGCAGGAAGGGAAACTGATGACAATCCTAAATTTTTGACTTCAATTAAAGCTTCCAATATTTTTTTCTGAAGATCTTTCGGGTTGTTTGGCGTCACCAAGTGGATAATCTTCTTGCAGGGAAGCTTTCCTCCGGAAGTTACAACATAATCCCCTCCAGATTGACTCCACGCCTCATTTTGAATTAAGTTACCACCTTTGCGCATAATTTGGGTTGACACCATACCTGGTAAATTTTCATTTGTCAGACTTGCTCAATGTTTGATGGGATTAATGAGTTCTAGTGGACAGAAATGCTGTTAAATCAACTCAAATGTATTGTTAGTGCTTTAATATTTTAATAAAAACATAACTGCTCAGAGTGCCGCTGCATCCCAAAACTTTTCAATTTGATCTTCTGTCTACAATTATAAATTAGTCCTAGTCTATGCAACTGGCAAGATGAGCTATTTAACTATTCTTACGCATCACCAGAACTGGTAACAACATAAGTTGTGCCAGTTTTTGCCATACTGTCCAGCCATTTTATCAGCTGCCCTAATGATGAAAATCCTATCTACGGTACTATGTTAATGACACAAGTTTGACATTGGACAGGCAAGTGTTGGATAGGATAGGATTTACATATTTATCCCGGGGGAGAGGAAAGCCGATAAGACGGCTTATCCATATGGCGAACCACGGCCTCTCGTCCGGTTACCGTACCATTCCAAGTCGGGTATGGGATTAGTTATATTGTTTGTTTTCGGAAGCATGGACTTGGTGGTGGAGGAAGCCGTAACCGACCAGCGGTTACGTGAACCACCCAATGACGGCGAGGAGTCCAGCAATCCTCTTGCACATAACTATCCCTGCATGGGATTCGAACCTGCAAACCCACACAGAGTAATCAGAGGTGCGGTGGTGAGCGTTTTCCTAACGCTTAGCCCGTTGAGCCACACCGCCGCGCCACTGACATGATTGAGACTGACATTGTTGCCTGACTCTTCAAAGATGACTATGAAAATTTATAGTCATAGCAAGTCCTATTTATTATAAGAATATGAATTGCAAAAGTACAAATATTAAATTATAAATATTGGGCTGTGTTGTAATCAAGACTTTGTTTTAAAATTTCAATAATTATAGTCTCAATTATAAATGCAGACATTCAACTCTCAAACACAAATTTTTCAACATACGCTTTGCATTACGCCTCGATTCGTTCTAAATATTACCAAATTGGGTATAATTGATAGTTTTTAAAAATATTAACATTATATATTCACCCTGGGACAGATCAAATTGTTGATTTGTGCTGTTAACTATTACATCAGTATCTTGTTGAGTGATGTCGCCTTTAATCACTGATACTTTCAAATACCCATATCGTGTTGTTTTATCATCAATTTTCCTGAAAGTGATTCCATCATTTTTTGATTCTTCAGAAGCAGTAGGAGTGAATGATGGTTTTCCACTGGAACCCAATCCTGTGTTGAATTCAGCATTGAAAGCCTAAAAAACAAAAACAATTGTTTGAGAAAAAAAAACATAAAAAACATAATATTTAGTAGAGACTCAGAAAATATCTTAATGATGATTAAACTGTAACGTATTGTGTATCAAACTGCAATTCCTTCGAATGCATATTTAGCAGTTGCAACAAAGATGTTTAAAAAAAAGATGATAAGCAAGAACGATGACTCTTACAATGAAAAATTGATCACAGTATACTTGGTTATTCCTAGTGAGGGTTCGTGCGAAACTCTTCATGGAATGTCGTGGTAATCAGTGATACCATTCTCATTTGTATTAGACATTTGTCAACCATAGCGATACATTTGTCGCTTCGAAAGTTATGTATTGGATTCTTATAAAGTGTGTCCTTTCAATATAGCTCACTTAGTGTCATTGAATAGTGACTATGGCATTTAAATTGTTCTTTATCATGTAGTAATGTTACTATACGTTCTTGTATTGTTATAGATCTATAAGATCGTCATGATTTTTTGAAATAAGGGAACCTCTTGTTAGTGAATTCAACTCATACTAACCGATATAACAGCTGGATTTCCAGAATAAAGCACAATGAAAATTTGCTTTAAATTATTCCCTCGGAAATTAAATATTTCCTGTCTCATCCATTGGGCAATAAGATTTGGGGGATGTCTGTATCCTCCCGTAGCAATAGCCGGAAATGCAATGGACCTAAAAACAATGTTACGATAGTTTCAATAATTTGAAATGTAGTTATTGATATACAGTGCATATAAACTACTTCATGGCATGCTGGACAACCAAGATTCCATTTCTTTAAAAGTGTAGCTAATTGAGTGTTTGTCTAAAAGAGTGATTTTCAGTCAGGGTTCCGCCAGTATAGTCCAACGGTTCCGCAAGTTTGAATACAAATCCGAAAGTTTCTATAATTATGCATTATATGTGTATATTCTTTGAATAAAATCAAACATTTATTAGGTTTGCTTATGTTATTAAACTTGCAACAAGTAGATAAAGATCATTTTGTTTGCTATCATTAGTTTTGCTTTTATACATATTTATAGTTTGCATAATTTTATTAATCAAATGATGCTTTTTTGCTTTCAATAATTAGACTATTGAATTGGGGTTACTTCGATCTTCTAAATGTTTTATTCTACCCACCACCACCAATACAACAGAGGAAGTTGCAACCTCAACAATGTTGCAATCTGCTAAATACTCAACAGCAACATTTGATCATGTAATAGGAGAAAATTTAGCAAAATTGACCTTCAACGCATTAAAATTTTATTTCCACATGATAAATTTACAACCATTTGAGAATATCTGGAAAAAACCTTTCTTGGTAGGAAAATCAGCGCACATACAAAAAAATATGAAACGTTTGTTCCAATGTACAGTTTACCTTACCAGTACTTGCAAATTAACAATTCATAAAGCATGCAATACAAAATGTCCAATCTTACTGGAATCCAGACTGCTCAGCTTTTTGTAAACTATCCGATACAACTGATTGTATAATTCCTTGCGAATTCTGATTATAATTTGTCACAAGTGCATGATATAATTTTCTACACTGTAGTGATCCACCATCAGTTTCTAAAACATCTCCAGCATTAAATGGCTGCTGTAGATTTGCACATTGTTGCTGGAAGTAAAAAACACAAAAACAATAAGGTAAAAATTGTGAAATTAAAAACAAATTAGATACATGGTAGAATAGTTTTGTAGAATTAATATATTATTGCTTGTGAAATTTCCATTTCAGACTCTTTATATAGACATATAGAAACATATTAATATTGTTTTTTTAGAAAGCATGAAATGGGAGAGTGATTTACTATTTACTCATGAATCTACAATGGTGACAATCTGTACTTTCAGACTTTTTTATGTAGAAACGCCAGCCATCGGCTACCACCATTGTTCCATTGTCGGTGTACTTCTAATCAGAGAGATTTTGAGTCAAATGTTTTAGATCTGTGGAATTTGCTACTATGTACTTTCACTTCTACCGACTCTTGTGCTTCATGACAACCAATATTCATTGGTGCATGTAGCAACGCCATAATTATGTGTAGTTACTGCATAGAACCTATTCATGTGAATGTGACTTTGCTCAAAGCTTCTCTTAAAAACCCATCTCAGAAAGATCTTTAAATATTTATAGGTAAAATTTTATATAAAGCACAAGAAGTACATACTATTACTCTTGCTCCAGCTTTTTGACCAAGTAATTTTGACACAGCTCCAGCGTTCGCAATATTATTCACATGTTGTGTATCTGTTACATTAACAATAACATCGACCTGAAATTAAAGTAATAATTATTAAAGTAATTGCAGCCAACCCATGCTCGTCAACAGTTCCATCTTAATTCCAGGGAACAAGAAGTAAAGCAATTTAATCACATGACACACAAAATTATCACTTAAACCCTTGCTTGTATTGTTATTATGACCTTGAAAATGGAAAATCGAACTTTTATTTACCTCTATATCCATTAACTCAAAGCCATTAACTCAAACAAATGGATATAATGGTGTTTGGATAGTCTACAACATGAGCTAAAACACAAATCTGCCTATGATTTATGTACTGTAATAGCTTATTTTTACCTGCTGTGATGATATATCTCCTACAACAACGCTAATAGTGCAGCAAGGAGTTTGCAGTGTAGAGCTGGATGCTTGGTTAGTCTGTTGAGATGAAAAAACACTTGAAGATTTTGAAGGCTTTCCCTCAGCTTGGTGTTTCTTAACAGATTCTACAAAGGCGTCAAGTACTGCTTGATTGCTGAGTTCAACAAAATCTATCTGTAATTTGTAAAAATAAAAAAATTCAGACTTTTATTTAAATACATAAAGTCATTCCTGGACTAAATGTGATTGAAATCGTCACAAGTGAAAAAAATGACTTTGATTGAGTGTTGGTGCATCATCCTTGAAAAAATTAAAATTTATTTGAATTGGAACAACTACCATATATCAAAAGCGCCATCCCTGAATAAAATGAAATTAAAGAAGATGTCAGAAGCCTAAAACTCATTTTGGGCTCAAAGATTAGGTACTCATGTTAAGCATTAAAATTGTGCCAACCTCTGGATTTGCAGGTTTGATTTCAAATAAATTATGTGTAAAAAGACTTAATACCATGTAACTGACGGTCAGTTACAGCATTGTGCATCACCTGACAAGAAGCTGAGATATACTTATTACCTTTCTTTCCCCCAAATTTTAGCATACTGATCTCTTTTGAACATGTACCTGTTTAACACTTGAATTTGGAGTTTCATTGAAATAATCAACAACAGCATCCAAAATAAGTGGAATGCAGACACTAATTTCTCCACCAAAGACGCCACAACTTATAGCAGGTATTGCTACTGATTTTAATCCAGCAGTTCCAACACATTTCAGACTTCGTAACACACAGGCTTTCAAAAGAAGTTTGGGATCTGCTCTGTCGGAAATAGAATTCCATCTAGGAAAGCAAAATATTCTAATTGAATCTGTGAACGCATTTTTGCTTTTGCACTGCTATATAAGATATAGAGATGACCATTCATCTGCTTATTGCAAATATGTGAACAATCTAAATAAATGGAGTATCTCATTATATGGAATAAAGGAACAATATATTTTTATGGCAATAAGTACCAGTATATGCCAAAAGATGAATTGTTATAAAATTACCATCTGATATCAAGCTGTATTTCACGAAATTGTTTCAAAACGGTGTTAATTCAAATCGCTTCGAAATTTTAAAACTTACATCCATACCTCAAACTAATTATATTTGAGTATAAAATATGATTAAGTTAACCTTGGACCAATAGCATGAACGATCTTCTTGCAAGCAGGTAGATTACCAGCGGATGTAATTTCTGCATTTCCTGCCAAGAAATTGCCATGATTCCTTTCAATTAGTTTGTTCATTTCTTTCTGAATTGAATTCCCATTATCTTTATCTTGAAGAAGACATAGAAGAAAATAGTAAATTCGGTGACATTAATTAATTAATACCAATTCAACTTTTGATGTATACTCATTCATGGGAGTGCAATTATATTATGAGTTATAAATGGGAGAGAGCAATGTTCAACGCATTAAAACTGAAACTGTAAAACGAGAGTTGAGGAAAAAATTGATCAATGTATGCCACGAAAAGTGTTTCTAACAATTAAAATAAAGAGGCAAAATTTTGAAATGAAATATCAGCTCCGATACAAATTGGAAAAAAGGGTATTAGCCTTCTAGTTGCTTTAATCATTCCAGGTAAAAAACCGTTAAAGTGATTTTTTTCCAACAACACTAAAAGGAGAAAACCTCAACAAAAAATTAATTTATGAAATAAAACTGAATACTAACCGAGTTTCTTGATGACTCCAGAAACCCCTCCAGGAAGGAGTGCGAGTTCAGGATTGGAAGCATTAACTATAACATCACACTTATGTTTGATAATATTTGTCTTCCATACTCTCAGTTTGACATTTAAAGATTTTGCCAAAGTTACTGAGATAAGTTTTTGTTCTTCAAAATCCTGTAAAAAATAGTTTTGACATTCAACTGGACATTGAATTGTAACTTGCCGATTATATGACTAATTGCTCTCATGCCTGCGAATGAATAGGAAAATAAATATTCTAAAATCCATAAACCAGTGCTTGCCAACTGTGGTTTATGGCTTCTGAGAATCCACGAAAGAATCAATTGGGCATGACATTTGTATGTAATAAGGTAGTTCAGAGTTTCCCAAACTGAACTCCTATACGGCCATGCGCGAGGAACTGGACATTGAATTGTAACTTGCCGATTATATGATTAATTGCTCTCATGCCTGCGAATAAATAGGAAAATAAATATTCTAAAATCCATAAACCAGTGCTTGCCAACTGTGGTTTATGGCTTCTGAGAATCCACGAAAGAATCAATTGGGCATGACATTTGTATGTAATAAGGTAGTTCAGAGTTTCCCAAACTGAACTCCTATACGGCCATGCGCGAGGGTTCACTGGCACTGATAGCAGTGAATATGCAATCATTTTGAAGTAAATTAATCATGATTTGCTCTACCTTTTTGACTATAACGCTAATATCTTCGCTTTTGTTTCTTGGCTGCTTATTATTAAACTAGGGTCCGGCAAAATAATCAATAATTCTGTCAAAAGCAACCTAGGTATTTTCAAAGATCAGGTCGCTGAAAGTGTTGATGAGGCCATGGAAAATGAAAGTTTAGGGGGAGTGAAAGCACTATTTGACTTAAAAGTATAACTCACTACAGGTGATGAATTTGAAGCATTTGGTCTCAAAAACAAATTCTTCTTATTATATTCGATCCATTCTGCACATTCTCTGGACATGGTGAGAATAATACAATTATTGACTCGTCCTGTTTGTTCAAGAAATTTTCTACCTTCTTCTCCCTGATAATAGTCTTTAATTCCGGGTTCGTTCAAAATATGCGTCATTTCAAGGATCGTGGTGCGCAAAGTTTTAAAATCAGCATGAACTAAAATGGAATAAAAATGAAGTTTTAACCAGAAATTGATTTTTAAAAAACCTTTTCATATCAGTGAAGCGTAAGATCGATTTATGCCTTGAATTTTCATGTAATTTGGTATCAAAAACCCAGTCTTACCATCATCCAATGCTCTCATTTTTCCATTTGCAAAAACGCCACCACCTCCTTCAGGAGACAATCCGCACTTTATTCCTCTCTTTTCACAAGCTTCAGGAGTGAACAGAGGAGATCTTTCTATGATGAAACGTGCACTGCCATATGCCAATTGCATAAAATATCGTTTAATCGCATTGTTGTCGAGAAATTTGTTTATTTCTACTCTCAGCATTTTAACCTCCGATCTCATTCCAACCATCAAGATGGCTTCATTTGGCTAAAAAATGACCACAAAAGCTTAAAAAAATATACAAATATCAAGGTTATTTAACAGTAATAACAATATTTCTTGAGACAATCAAGTTAAGACTTTGGCGTTTTAAGTAAACGGCACCAAAAAGAAACTTTTAGTACGAATTCACTAAAATATTATAAATATAAGTTAATCTACAAATTTAACATTAATATAGAAAAATGTGATTCGATAAAATTCCAAGGAATTTAAAATCTATTTCGACGACATATAGTTTACATGTATCTGTTTTGCAATATCGAAATTATCCTGGATTTGTTATAACAGTCTTCACCAAGCTAATGATAAAATTATATATTCCAGGAGCATATGTGCTCAAGAATAGTTCATTGCAATGAAATTACAACATCGCTACTTTCATCATATGGTAATTATGTCGTCAGTGATTTTATCATTACCGTATTTATTCGATTATAACGCGCAAAATTTTGAACTGAATTTTAGGCAAAAATCAATGCTGCGCGTTATACACGAGGTCTCAGAAATGCGGTATTGAAAATGTGGTTTTAAACATCTGAAACGTGCGTGCGCTCGCGCATGCACATTCCAATGCAGGACGATTTCGTGCAAGCACACGCACATGCGACAGCTCAGCGTGCGTTTGACATTCGTGCAAGCGTTCGATTTCGTGCAAGCACACGCACATGCGACAGCTCAGCATGCGTTTGACATTCCCGCTGCGTTGAGAATATTTATTTGCCATTATCGTACTGTACTGTAGATACCCATTATATATTACCCATTATCTATTATGGCAAGACAAAAACGTTCTGCAAGAGGTTGAAAGTGATGTTCCCGCCGATTGGGACACTGATTTAAACATAACCCAAACAGAAATCGAACAGTTGTTTGGTGAATCAGAGACTGAATCCGATTTTGAAGAGTTTTGAATTACTGTGTGCTTTTAATAAATTTTTGTTCATGCTGTGAGTTGTTACCTTATGTGCTTACCAGTAGTTAGTAGAGAAAAAATAAAAAAAAGAATTTTATACCAATTTTCATTCAAAATTTAAAGGTGCGCGTTATACACGAGTGCGCGTTATAATTGAATAAATACGGTATATCTTTTAGTTTTAGCGGAACTAATAAACCATAGATCGATTGATTAAATACCAAATGTGATAAAATCAAATTATTTTACTCTAAATTCACAATCATGAATTGTGCTACATATTGATGGTAATCCATATGTCTAGCTATTTATAAAGTCTGCTTGCTTACTCTAATCCTGCCATAAAATTTGAATTACTGTGATGTATTTTTATTGCAATAAAATTACCCCATTAAAAGTACCATAATAAAATTACTGTGGTGAAATTAACAGACATCCTAGGAGTTTACTTCAAAATATTCTGAATATTGGAAATAAATTAAGCCAGTTGTGAAACAATCTGCAAGGACGAGGTCAAGCAATCCTAATGCACAGATATGCACACTGCACCTACATATGAGCTGTAGAGGGACAATCAAGATTGAATACAGACAATTAATTTATGGCAGTAATTCAAATTATTTTATTTTCTGGGTAATTCTGAGGTAATAAGAAAGGTCTGCAACCTTGATATAAATTCCACATGCTGTAGTGCTTCGTAAATTTTGATGAAATCCTTTCCAAGCAGGAGATTTTACAACGTTAGCTCTTGGTTCATCAGTTCGTATCGTTTCAATAACAATATATTCCTTGATCAAATTGATTCCTCGTTTGAAGTCATTGATTGTTCCAACTCTGAGACAAGGTTCTTCACCATCCAAGCTAATCATAGCTAGAAAAAGAGAAAAATTGTAGAGGGTTATAATTATAGGAAGGAACCTCAGTGAACACTAAAAGGAAAATTTTGTTTCTACAAAGTGATTTTTTTATGCGACACCTACTTGCGACGCCTTTTGCTTCAAACGAGGCTCTTACATGCATACTGCCATAGAAACCTCACAATATGTATGGGGCTACTATTTGAAATTCGAAAACCAAATTGCAGGGTGCGGAAGAACGTTCAAAGATGATAATCATATGGCAAACCACGACCTTTCGAGTCAGAATCGATCATAAATATTACCCATCTCCATACACCTGGTCAAGCTACAGACACAAGATGAACACAATGATACAATTTGATTAATAACAACTGTCGAAGAAACAAACAGCTTTGATATAAAACAGAAAAACAGTATTGAATCCCAATAGGCTTCTAGTTAGTCAGCATATACCCACCTTTTATATTATTATTTATCAACTGATTTTGAATTTGTTTAGTTATTACTTCAGATCCTGACATTGACTCAGATAAATATCTCACAACACTTTCATCCAAACCATTCAATCGCTTCTTTTCAATGGTCTGAAAAAGAATAATAACATTTGAAAATTCACAAAATTAGATTATTTGCTTGTAATAAATGTTTAATAATCAACAACATTTAAATATTTATGTTACGAATAATATATTTATTTAACGTGCCAATGTATCCTATACCAGAGGTTCTCAACCAGGGGTAAATCCAACCTGCTTTGGGGTTGCAAATAAATTTTGCAAGAACGGATTACATGACTTAATGTGGCCGTTGTATTCATCATATTTCACTCACAGCATACTGAAAGAGATAGTGTGAGGAGGGTAAATTTTACTTCTAAAATTTGTCAAGGGGCAAAATATAGATAAAAGTCCCTGACCACAATTTGTCGAATGACATCTCAAAACACTGTTTTGTGTGATGAGTCGATGACAATTATGAAATTATACAATTTTTTATATCTACCAAAAAGATCATACAATTTTTGCAAGACGCTCATTCAGGTCTTTCACGAATTGTGCAGCCTGCGATGCCAACACAGCAGTTGAGTAAAGTTTTTTGAATGCTGAGGCTAGTGCCAACATGCATGCCGAACCACATTACCTCATAATTTAGAGCAAACCAGTTAAGCCTTCCCAGTAAATAGATTGAATGGTGAGCTCAGGACTCCTCTTGCAAATAATCATTTCACAAAGGCTTATTTTTATTGGAGGCATAGAAGAAAACTATGAATAGTAAAAGATTAGCCACATACATTTAACTTAGTCAAGGCATTAATCTGAAAAAGTGAAAGCGCAGACTCGGGTCCTGTCAATATAATTTTTTGTTGTTTCATGTCACATTTTATCTGCACGTTTTTGTGATTCATTCTCAGTTGTTCGACAATTCCACAGTTCACCATAACTCTGAAATAATAAAATTCAACTTAATTAACACATTCAGTCTTTAGGAAGTTCATAGCTAGTGAATTTCCTGAATTGAAACCTGACACAGGATCTAAAATTAATTTGACTCTATCCAGGGCCTGTAATGTCTTGGTTAAACATCGTTAGCAAAACAAAATTGATGATTGTGAGTGATGTTTTAAGAAAAAAAAGCTTGCTGATTAAAAATCAACTTCAACCGTTTCGAAATTTCAGGATAGGCAGATAGATGAACCAAATGCATGGCGTCCAAAACACAATGACATTATTGGTGTGATTGTGTGACTATAAAGATCTGAAAGAGAATTATGGTTAGCACATACGTAACTGGCTATCTGTCCACCCTATCTCATATTGACTGGTAACAGACTACAGGCGTTGGTTAGCCATATGGTTAGCCGTCTAACGGACTTTCTAATAATCACCCAAGATAAATATATTTTATTATTTAGTTGAGGAAAAAACATTGTAGAAGAAGCTCATTACATTATTAAAGTGTTGTTTTCATTACCTAAGCAGATATCTCCGAGTTAAAGCATTTGCATAAATAAAACTATAGTTCAGGACTTTTTGTGATAGATGAAAAATCTATCTCACCCAAATTGATCGTTATTGACTGACATTTCAGTCATACTCGAATTCACACAATTTTTTATGTGTTCAATCATAAGATCAACTGATGACTTTATTCCAGTTATTTCAACAATTGGTTCGTTCTGCATCCAACTGTAAAAAAAGGCACACAGTTGATAGATGAGCTAATTTGATGTTGGAGTTGTAGAAAAATTCTAATACTAATGGACCGATCAGTACTCAAATATGAAATAGGTCGGTTTCATTTTATTCCCAGATTTTGCTCCATGTGCAGTTGATATGTATTATTTATTTTGCCTTGTTGTCCATATACTTAAAGATAATAAGTTCTCACCAAACAATTAAATCATCATTGTCAACGTTTCCAGTATATTTCTCATCAATTTGAGGAAATAATTTATAAGAACGAGCTTTTTGAAGTTTCGATCTTTCGAATGTATTAGATGAAGATGTATAATCCACCAGAAAATCCTCAAAATTTTTTTGACACTTTGCATTAAAATCGTTTTGTGCCTCTTTTCTCTGTTTCTGGATAAAGCAAAATATAATAAAAATTGTACATGAGAATAGTAGAATAGTTTTGAATGAAGATTTCAAAAATAATGAAAATTTTAAAAAACATGAAATATAATATAATTCAAATATAGGCAGATGTGAAATCACAAAAAATGCACATGGAAAGAAAAAACAATCAGATTTCTCAATCTGAACAGTAGAAAAGCCCCATTTACTGTATTTCGCGGCTATTAAGTCGATTGTCCGGACCCAAATTTTTCGTTAATTATTGGTCCGTCTTATTGGGCAGGTATGCTTATTTTGTTCTTTTTGGGATGGGCTTATTTTCCACAAGTTTTTTCAAACACAATTTGCGTAAGTTTCATATATGGGTTGATATATTCTATAATGTATTGCCAAACTGTCTGCCAATCAAGATTATTCAATTGACTTTGTACTGCCAGCTGTTATTTGTAATATTCCTTTTAAAAACATGGCCAGTGCGAACACCGGTAATTCAAAAAGAAAAGCTACCACGAAATAAAGTGATTGATTCATGACCCTTCAGTTTTGCTGAGTCAGGGAAAACCACACCAGACAGAAAACACAGCTGCTATTAACTGGTAGACATACAGCGCAGTACTTATCAAAGTTATCACACCATTTTCACAATTTATTTCAGCGTTCCAGTTAATGGGTTGGTCAAAATGATCAGTTTTTTATTTAATAGGCTAGAATATTTGAGGCAGTGACTTGAGACTCACATCAAGATAATAGTTACCTGATTTGATGTAAACACAAACACCATTTCCTGATCTTGCTGTTGTGGTCTGAATTCGACAGTTGCCAGATATTTGAAAGCATTCTTCAATTTTGAATCATGCTTTTGACTTCCAGTTATAAACTTGATGATCTTTTCATCACAATTTGGCTTCAATTCGAAAGGTCCCAATCTGGCACCAGGTTGAGGCGCTGGTTCTAAAAAATATTATTTTGGTATTTTCTAACATGAAATAGTTATAACAGTATTATTTCAAATATGACAGAGGAAAAATATTTAAAATCATATATTTGACTGAAATGAGCATTCCCAACTGACAAGTGAAGAATATCATACATTATTTTACAGAAATTCATTTCCTTTGAAGTTTGGGACCTGGGACCGAAAATTTTCTCACAATATGTCAGGGTCAAATTTTTGATAACTCAAAATCAGGAGTTGAGGCCCTTTTTAAACGGCCCGAAGTTTTCAGCGAGAGTCAAGTGTAAATTTTTCCCTACTCTACAGCCCTTTTCTGTGTAATGTAAATGTAAAAAGCGCACTGGGAGTATGTGCACCAAGATGGCGCACAACCTGAACCCTAACCTGGTACACATATTATGTTCAGGTTGTGTGCCATCTTGGTGCACATACTCCGGGAGCACCAAGTAAAATATCGTCATAACTAACACACAATATTATCAATTCACATAATGTACAAAAACATTATAAATCATTTTTAATAGAATTTATTGGAGAAAATATAAAATAATCTAGGAATTAATGTAAAACCTGGTTTCTTTTTAGGTGTTGGTTTGAAATTTTCCAATATATTCAGATGATCGTTTGCAAGAGAATGATGATACAGTTCAACTTTAACTGGTTTATTATTGATAATAATTGGTTGATCACAAGGTACTTTGAATTTTTCAAAAATTCTTTCAGCGTCTGAATAAAATAAAGTAAGGGAAAAGAAGAAAAAGTTAATTTGCATAATTTTGAATTTATTTTTATATACCAGTAATTTTTTTGCATTTTTTTGAATCAAAGTATTGAGCCCAAAAATTTCTACAATTTTTACTCTACAGTGTTGAATTGAAATATTTCAAATCTGATGTTAAACGCTGTTTATTGACAATTTTATATTGCAAATATAAACCTTTTAAAATGCCAATGGTTGCTGTAAGTCTTCTAGAAGTCTTTTTTTTACTTTTGATTGGGGACTTGGGGACTTCAATTTGAATACAATTATCAATGGTCATGATAATTTTGTAACATTTCTTGTAACCAAAAATATTATTAAATTTTCACACTTAGGGATGGTTTATATAGAATAAGGCATGATAAAGGACATGTTATTCATGTTTTGTTTATCTATTTGTTTTGACATAATATCGACGTCTTTTTCAGTTCTGAGTGAGCTGGTGGGCATGAGGTTTGTTTAACCAATGGCAGAAGAATAGGTAGATTCAACGTCTACACAATGCTCTTGTCAATATTGGATCTCATTTAATAAATGGTGTATAAGCAATTAAGTACCTGTGTGCAGTGCAAAATATACCAAAGACTGATTGTCTTTCAATCTATCAATTCTGGTGACGAGACCACCGTCTGTACGTTTTTTGCTTTCAAATATTAACCTTATTGTGTCATTTGTTGCGTCAGCAGGAATGTCGAATACTTTTAAACAATCTGTTCTCAGCAAAGGTGTGGCCTGATGGAAAAATTAATAATTTGCTAATATTAGAAATGTGTAAACAAAAAACAGCTGTCCAATTTAAATAGACATATGATGTAACTTACCTAATATTAACCTCAGAACATGGATAGGTACAAATAACATATGATTCTTAGCACAATCTGATAAGATTTTTATATTTTTCAGAAGGAGAGAAAAGCCGATCAAATAGCCTGATCATATTGTTAATGAACCAACCCTATTCTTTGGTGATCATATCATATCGAGTATCAAGATAGTTCGCAGGACTTAATGGTTAAACATAGTATTGTTAAGATTATAATATTCATGAATTGAACTTGGCTAAATAAAATTCATTGATAATGGTACTCAGAACTCTAATTGACGTCAGTAGTTTACATAAAAAAATGCAAAATTTTTAAAAAATATTCAATAAACACGTATCATAATGTGGCAATATTTGGAAGAATATTTTACGGCGTATTTCAACATACTTTCAGTGAATTTCCTTCCAACCTTTTTGCTTTTATATTTCGAAGAAGAGTTTCAGTTTCTGATACTTCTGAAAATGTGAGATGTGATACATGTAAAATGAATTGAAAATATGGTAATCCCAAGTATGTGTACCAGGTTAGGTTTAAGCCATAATTTTATTCCGATTTTCCTTGTTTTAGTTTTATTACCAGCTTGGGAACTGTAAGTGGTAGCCAAGTGAATATCCCCCTGTCAATAGGTGTCAGTCCCTTTACACAAATTAATCTGAAATAGGCGAACAGAATTAGTCACCGGTACTCATATCTCATACCTCAGTTTTTGTGCACTCAAATTTTTTTTAGCGAAAATAAGAATACTGAAAGGGTCACGTTTATTTAAAAATTTACTGATAATACTATTAATTAACTAAAAAAAGGGTCAATTGGAAATTAAAACAGAACGCTCACAATGAACAAGGCTTTAGGCAAGCATCCATGAAGGTATATATATGGTTGGAAGCGAAGTTTAGTTAACATGCCTTCTGTTACAAATAATTAGGAAAATTAGTTTAGGTTGTATGCACCATATTCATTTCCATATTCAATTCTGTAAACACCATGTAGATCAGTTTTCACACAGTTGCTCGGTGCAGTTTCATTTGAAGAACAGCTTTCCAAATACATTACTAATGTATCCATGGTTGTTTGGTCTCCAACACCCTGAAATAAAAGAGAAAATTGATAAAATTTAATATATATATATTTTTTTATTTTCAAGGCCAATACAAGCAGCTACTGATTTACAGAGAGGCAAAAGAGCTACCATTATTTTGAAAGATCCGTTGGGCCATCTCGCCGACGAAAAGTAACTAGGGTATATAGTAGACCAGGGGTCACCAAACTACGGCCCGCGGGCCGGATCCGGCCCGCGTCGTCATTTTATCCGGCCCGCAATAACACACAAAAGTGGCCAAATATTTTTCCAAGAAAAATTTTCTCGAGCATCGTCTTTCTTGTTTATTTCGTAACACTGGCCAATCAGCAAGATGCAGAAAAAATGACGTAATAATGGGCCTTTTCGCATCCGCTCAGACACTTTGGTCACCCTGACAGATTTTCAGTCGTGGTTGTAAAAAATACTTCGTTTTTTGCGATTCTGAATGGTATTCGTTAGTTTCTGGTTGTGTTTGAGAAATTTAAGTATGAATCAAAAAGGTCAATCATCATTTGCCTCTTTAGGAGTTGTAGTTTTAATAGTAGTAATGAAAAATTAGTCTAAGAAATAGCTGTGACAAAATGGGCTAAAATTTTCTACCGGGAG
Organism: Styela clava; assembly: GCF_964204865.1. Taxonomy (NCBI): domain Eukaryota; kingdom Metazoa; phylum Chordata; class Ascidiacea; order Stolidobranchia; family Styelidae; genus Styela; species Styela clava. Next base: position 23,524,619 of record NC_135250.1, read on the forward strand.
GCAACGTTTTCTGCGAAAGATGCACTCGCCGAAACTGTTTACGTCTTTGTGCTAAAATGAACGTCGAATGTGCATTTTGCGCTAACAGTACTGTAATCCCTCGCGTACTGGTCCAATTTCATTCTTTTTGACAAAAATATTTGTCTGGCACGTTTCAACACAGTTTGAGTCATACCCGGCCCGCGTTCAAAAAAGTTTGGTGACCCCTGTAGTAGACACTTCAATCTAATGTATTATGCTATTTAAATATCTTTTCTTTTTTTTAACTCTCATGAGATCATGTTTGGCAATAAAAAATGATGAGTTGGTACACAAAACAACAAAAATAACTGTACCATGTCTCATCAAGAAAATTATGCAAAGATTATTGTTGAAGTTGATACCAAATTGGCAATACCAAAGGGCGATGAACAATGAGAAAAATTATGTATAAACATGTTGAGCAATATACACACAAGGCTCACCTTCAACACAAAGATCTTTTCGAAATATGAAGGAATTAATTTTGGATAAATCGTGAATTCCTCAACATCAAATTTTTGATCGTTTTTCTCCAGACAAGATTCACAATCTGCAAAAAGCAATTCAGTCTATTACTTCTATACTATACTGATTAAACAGTTAAACATATATATAACAGATATAGTTGGATATACATGTTAAATTCAATATTCCAAGTTGTGACATCGGTTTCGGGTAATCTTCATAAACATATAATCATAAACATATAATAAGATAAATGTGAGTAATAGCAACGTTATACCTATAGGATCACCAAATACAATGAGAAGTCCATCGATCATTTTAATGATGCAAAACACAGGTCCCCCATTTGACCGTTTCTTTGATTCAAAATGCATTGTCACTTTTTGAATATGGGTTGTTGATGTATCGATGCCTTGAGCCAATACACATCTGTAGAATAAAACATATAAAAAATTTATTCTCTATAATTGATTTAACAATTCACTATGAGTAGAATATAGTTCTCTTGTTAGGGTTGTGAAAAATAGTTTGCCTAAGTGACTAAAAGATCAATAGATTTCAAATTTCTATACAAGCCGTTACTAGTTACCGGTATCCAAGTGCTAGAAGGCTATTTTCTTTCATTTTTTCTCCAATTTTTCAGTCCTACATGACCTGATATTTCCCACCATATTATGTTAGTTTTTATATTTCTTGGGAACACCTTCATATGACATTCGATGCAATTCTTGTTTATATTTAACTGATATTGAGGTGGCCATATTAGTCATTTAACCTTTGTGTCCATATATTTGAGCATTGTTCTTCTGTTATAACAAACTATGGTCTTTCCTATTCCCAATTCAAAATTGCGTGATTGCCAAAGTTATTTATTTAAGGTAAATGTTCAATTTATGCTATTTTAGGTTTAATATTATTATACAATTTACTACAATCTAAGTGCGAGTCATCACAGTATTGACTTATTGAGCTCTTGTCTAAATTGGTGTAACTGAATAATTCAATACAAATAGAAATCTGTTAATGTTTAATGTAGACTCAATCCTCTTTCTAAATTAACCTTATTGTTTTTACAGATGACATAGAGATAACATGGAGATACCATGTATAACATGGAGTATCTCATATGCCTTAAATCAAACCAAAATCTTGGCAAACAATTTCCAATAACTACAAAATCAAAACTACATCACTCGCAAAATACATACATGCTGGTAAAATATGTACATAGATGCATGATGAACAATTTATATTTTATTTTTCAAAAGTTTATACTTTTGTGTTGAAAATATTTTGTCAACCTTAATATTTGCTATTTTGCACAACTTTATAACAAAATATTTTACATCGGTGTGCAAAAGTTTCCATTTATATTGCTCTACCTTATTTTAATAAGACTTATTAATTATTTATTTACTTTTTTAAGAATATTTGCTCAAAGCAAGGCAAATTTTTATCACTTGATCAGAAGCAAAGAAGACTGATCTCCGAGCAAAGCTCAGGATGGCCGCTGAAGAACTGATTGGTACTGGAACAATGATAAAGGTATTCTATGCATTCAAAATTTAGGGAGAGAAGGTCTCAATTAGGGCTGTCCAAAATCGAATATTTTTTTGATTCAAATCGAACCGAATATTTTTCTCGGATCGAACCGAATATTATTGTGCAATCCTAAATTTGTCTCTAATGAACAATAAAAACTTCCTCTTCAATATTGTGTTAACGTATGTACAGTTACATCTAAATTATTGCAAATATTTTGCATAACTATGTTTCCAGAGTTATAAAAGGACACAAGCCTTCTTGAACTGGTCAAAAAATTAGGGTTTCGAAAACTATCAAGGTTTAAGAGTTGGAAATTGCACAGACTCTTTTAATGCCCGTAGTTGCTATTTTAATCCTATTATCATTAGTATTATTATTAACTCCATATTTTTTTGTGTAATTTCAGTAAAATGATAAACAACTATTAATATAGATATAACTGTTGCCCAAAAAATTCAAAATTGCATTTTGGGAACTCACAAATTCAGAGCTAGTTTGATGGCCATATTGTTGCTGTACAACAGCCATCATTTCACAATAGTGCAATTATTTGTCATAGTAATAAATGAATGAAACAAAGTATTGCCATTAGAAGAAATTACAAATTCTATTGGAAAAAGGTATTGGACCTCCAAAACGTGTTTCAGTCCCGTACCTTGTTCCTATGATTACTGACTGAACAGCTACAAATAGATTTTATTTACAGAACTGGCGTTTTTTGCTGACACAAAATTTGCCTTTTTCACCTTGTGTTTTCTCAAAAACTGTCATCTTCAAATCATTGTTACCGATAACTTTTCATTTACGACCATGTATGAAATGGATAATTACATGTCACCGGGCAATAGGAGAGACCTTTTTACAGCAAAGAAAGCGATAGAAACATGTGTTTGCTTGCCCGGTGAAAAACGCGGTGTAAAGGTGGTCGTGAGGCGATTATGTACCAAATTTTAGCGATTCGTAAATTGGCCGAAAAACGCTTCGAATAATTTGCAATTCGATTCGATTTCGAATATTCGGTTCGCTTGGACAGCCCTAGTCTCAATTTATGACTAAATCTTAAAAAAAAAAAAAAATTCAGTCGGAACTAACAAATCAAGCCATAAATGGAGAATAGCTGGTTTAAACATTATTCTACCTTGACCCTTCATCAGCAGGTAACACCGGTAAACTGCTCCAATAATATGAATTTTCATACAAATTCTTCTGAGTCATTAAATCAAGAATGTTAGTTCTTGGAACTTTCTTAGCAGGAGGAATCTTTGTTTGTTCTTGATGGGATGTTGAACTTGAATGTAAATTCTCTGTGGCTCCATGAGGGTCACCTAATGAAATAATGGTTATATAAAGATAGAACAAGTCGAAAAGAAATGGCTTAAAAATGTATTAATAACGGTTAAATAAGGGTAAATTTTCAGCAAATAGGGTTCATATGGATCGTTTTGCTAAATTGCTACTGTTAGTCTTTTGTTTGGCAAAGAATCGATTTTCCTCGTAATTAATTAATGGATCAATTGATTTTAAATTAAAATTTAAACTAAAATTTCTTTGTTTAGACTGTTCAAATCGTAATGAAACAGAGAATTAAAATGATTTAACAGAATTATAGCTCTTATCCCAAGTCTAAAATATTCTGCCGGTCAAAAAACTCTCGAATAATTCACTTACCTTTTCCAGTGTTTACAACACGTAGAATATAAGTTAAAGTTCCAAATTTGTATTCATTTACGTTTGATCTATAAAACTGTTGTAAATCTGAATAAAGAAAAAATTTAAAACCATCCATTCAACCTCGTTATTTTTATTAATTAAAGCGCTGTTTTATAAATAAATCCAATGTTCAAAATCGACGGCGGGGGTAGAAGAACATATTAGAATCATATGAATTAATTTTTGAGCAATCATAAATAATTCAAATGCTCATATTCAATGTCACAATAATGAAATAAATTTTACTGGCATTTTTTTGTGTAATTGTGGCCATTTTCAATAAAAAACTGCAAAGTTAAATTCATAACTATGGCTGTCAATCATAATGCAAACTTTGAGCAATTTCCAAGACAATAGGAAATGGGCATTATTTTTATGTCCGATGCTACAGGAATTTAAAAATTAAAAAAGAATCATGTAAACACAATAAAATGAAAATTGATCGTACCTCTTGGATCCTTGAATAAAAAAGTGGCAGAGCCGTCATTATTTTTCGTTACATTCTCAACAATACCAGACTCGACCTGTTTTTCAATAAACAGTTTCAGCTTAATTACATTTAGTGCTGAAGGAAATCCAAAAATTGTGACAGATCTATTCTCCATTGCATTTGGCTTGTCACAAATATATATCCAATAATAGGACAGATTGTTGTATTACACGTTATTACAAAAGGAATGTATATGATATAACTGAAATATACAAATAAAATTTTATCACACAATGTAAATTTGTTAATAAAAATCTGGATCAAATCAATGATTATTCTGATATGACGATGCATAAATGAGAAGTATAGAATAAATATAATAAAAGGTAAAAGGTCCTAACCCCTTAAAAAATACAGTAAACAACGAATGGGGTCCATGATGGGAATTGCGAAACCTTCATGACAAACTCAGATGTAGATGGAAATAAAGCTATTAAAGCATTCACCAATATAGAAAGTAAAACTAGATAAGAAATGATGAGCATAGTTTACTACATAATTTGAGCGATCATATGAATTTTCCATCCTCTAGAACAGCGATGGCGAACCACTGACCCGCGGGTCACAAAGTGACCCACCGTGTTTTATTCGTGATTCACCAAGGCACGAATAAAATAAGGAAAAAATGCTAACATATCAGTGACAAAATTGATAAAACCGACCTTAAATTAATCTAACAATACCTAAACTATTATAATCTACCGTCAGTTGGGCAGTCAGTTGGGTAGTCAGGGCCGCGAGGGCTCATATTCAAATTGTTAATTTCGGGCTGGTATGGTAATTTTCAATACCCCTAATCTTGGACGCATGTCTGCACCGCTGTGAACCATTATTCAGCTTTTGGCTCTGACATCGTTTATTACATAACAATGCAACTGATATGTTAATTTGTCGTTACATCTGGTGTCTTTCGGAAGTTCATCTGCAGACTGTTTTAGGGGTTATGCGAGAACTAGATGCTGCATTGTATTTTATTAGTTTCTCGCCCACAATACCGTTAAGAGAACAAAATCTTTCAGACTTGAAATAAAAGCCTAGAAATTTGAAATAACAATGGGGCAGTGTAAAAGTGCCTTAATGAGGTTGAAAGTTGATCGAAAAATAGAACACTGTCAGGGTGGGATTCCCTCCAAACTCTTTGGAACCGTAAAATAATTTACCGCATCATCCTAAACGTTTATGGTAATTCATATGCGTGTTTTCGTACTCTAATTTCATAAAATCGAGAGCCATAAAAGTCCCTGATAGAAGTGCTTCATAAGTAAAGCCTGAAACTACACCAACAGAAGCCTAAAAGATTTGCTTCAGAAGTTTCTTATATATACAAACATTGATCATATATCTGTGACCCACTCTCTTCTGCTCCGCAATAAAAATATAATTTTTGACCCATTCATTAAAAAAGGTTCGCCATCCCTGCTCTAGAAAGGGTATATTAATCATAAATGTTATGCTCACCGAAACGTCACCGAAAAATTACGTCATTCTGACGTCACTGTGCAGTACAGCGCACTATCCAAATTCCAAGAATATCCCTCCATTTGGCTCAAAAAAACAAAAACTCTATGTGTCTCACAAACGAGGGGCGTCTGGCACCACGTCAGATCACACCATGCTTGTCTCAATAATAATCTAAGTTAATCGCGGCCGTCACATGACCAAAATTGCCGTTTTTTGCTAAAAACTCTCGAATGCTACGGTAGAATTTTTTTTCCTCCGGTAAATCGGATTATTTTTTCCCAAGGAATTCAATGATGACATTACTGGATTGCGCTTTTTTGTAGTATTTTGCGCAACTTCATTATACATTTATACTGCATTATTACAGATATTGAGGGACAACAATGTCCAGACGTCTCCCAAAGGTGGGGTGTCTGATCATCTGTAAAATGGGTTTCTCTGAAACGGGACAATGTCATCCGATTTGTATAGTGTGCCGTACTGCAGTGGCGTAATAAGGCCCACCGAAGTATGCGGATGGTCGTCCAAAACGCGCACACGATACCGGTAACCCGAAATCGAGCAAGCTATTTCTCTCGTTTTCTCGTTGCAACGATCACGATAGGAGAGAGATCGCTGGCCTTGGCGGCGCAAATGCCATTTCGGGCGATCGTAATTATACTTTGGCAATCCCTATGACGTGATGGTGACGTCGTAGTGACGTAATTTTTGGATGGCATAGTCAGGTGAGGGTTAGGAATAACATATGCAAAATCGTTATGCTACGCCCACTAGGATAGGATTTACATATTTATCCCGGGGGAGAGGAAAGCCGATAAGACGACTTATCCATATGACGAACCACGGCCTCTCGTCCGGTTATCATTCCAAGTAGGGTATGGGATTAGTTATATTGTTTGTTTTCAGAAGCATGGACTTGGTGGTGGAGGAAGCCATAACCGACCAGCGGTTACGTGAACCTCCCAACGGCGGCGAGGAGTCCAGCAATACTCTCGCACATAACCATCCCTGCATGGGATTCGAACCTGCGAACCCACGCAGAGTAATTAGAGGTGCGGTGGCGAGCGTATTCCTAACGGAAGTACTTGTGGTACTAAACTATACTAGACCCGCTATTTCTGTATTCCAGTATTCAGATATTACCGTACGTCTGGTAGACTTTACTGATCTGTTGAATACCAGGACGAAAAAGTTAATTGGCTAGCTTTCCTCCATAGAGTTACCACGGGGAAGATTGATAGACCAGCCACGCCCAAGCCTACGGCGCCATCGAACCCCAAACACTGAAACAGGAACCAAACCAAAAGTCTAACATCACACTAGGGAAAACACCAGAATCGATTCTGGGGATTCCCGGTGGCCCGTGCATAACTGCGCATCTCGATTTCCACTTGTAGTGCCCGCTTGGAATCCATGTATCATTTGGCTTAATTATTAATTGTTTCAGTCATTACAATGAATTTCACCTGACCAATCGTTTTTTAGGTGTCTAATACTCTACTATTACTATTTTCCTTTTGATTGAGTCCTGGTTCAAAACCATTCAATAAAATAGACACTCGTGTTATGAAGTGAAGTCAAGTGAGAATATCTCGAGGTTTTATTTTATTACGTTATCCAGTTATTTATATGTGAACTCCGTGTTCGATAGAAATAATACCAAGAGCGAGATGCTCAAATATATGGACACGACAGTCAAAACGAAGAAGTATGGGTACAATCGAGGCGCAGTTCTTACCACTTCATGGCAGCTCCTGCCACGAACGAACCGCGGCAGCTTTTGCCATGGTTTTATAGCGCTATTCTGTATTAAGTAATCAGTATTAACGGTATATTCACAAACTAATGTACCAAATTCTAATTGATCATGCGGAATTATATCTACTTAAACCCTAACCCTAACCCCAAATCCATCAAGACTGTATCCATAAGAAAAACTTTCCAACTTACCCAATATTTGTCACCATAAGGGACAGCCCCGTCCTTACGGCCCACCTGCCGCGGTTACGGCAGCAAAATTTGACCTGCCATTGGTTTTCAATTTGCTGCCGCGGTAACGGCAGCTCGACATTGGTTTGTGGCAGCTAAAAAGTCAGTCGCCATAGGTTTGGCCGTAGCGGCCATGGTATGGAAATACCGCCATGGTTTTGTGGCAGCTGCAGACGCCATGGAATACTTAAAACTGCACTTGGTACAATCTGTCACAGTAGACGAGATGTAGTTAGTTTTTTTAAAAACTCGTGGTATGCTTTACCGGATATCATCTACATTGGAATAAATAAAAAAGCCGCTATTGTTCATTCAATTTAGCCGTCTTTATCCTCTTTCGAAATGAACATTCATGAAAAATATATTATCATAATACACCATTTTATACAAACATCTATTTATGTTGCTAAATTAGACTTTGTGGAGTTTTTAAATTAACACATTAACAACAATTTTGAGTTCCTCGTCGAAACTTCTGTTGTTGATAAACTCATTCTGCAATTGGTTGCCTTTCGTTGTCTATGGCTCTATGCAGATACACCCTTTTATTGCAGTAATGTGTGGTACTGGCGTTGATTTGCTTTAGAGTAACCATAAGAATGATAGGTCTACTGTTTTTCGTCTACAATTACACCAGGATCGAGTGCTTGCTTGCATGCTACATCAAACATTTGCTATTTACAATAGTCAACTGACTTATGGCAGCTGACACAGGTTGCTACTAGTAATATCGTTGATATTTAATCGTAAATATATACTACTACGATTTAATAGATTTTTATAATTTTTCTATTAGTAGTAAAGCTTGTTATCAAGGTACGATTTATTTCCAGATGATGGCAATCATATCCCACGATTTGAAAATAATTATTTAGGGAAAAATGAGAAAATATACAATATATAAGAGTTTATCTGCTTCATCTTATCAAACGTAGTTTATTCAGATAACTAAACACTTTGAGGACAAAAAAAAAGTATGCGTAATTTTGGGTTTGAAAAATTAGGCAATTTATGAATTAGTGACACAAAGTGAGAAAAGCAATAGAATTAGAATGGCTTAAGGCTAATTATAATTTTCTCAATTCACATTTTTCTTCAATTTTGTATTATTTGTGTTTAATAATCTTGTATTTGGAGAATAATTTAGGGTTATAATATGAGAATAATAAATTACCAAACTTATGGCAAACCAATGTTAACGCAATATTCAGTAAATATTATTATTTAAGACATTACCTAGCTGATATCTGTCATAAAACAGGTCCATTATGCAAGTACTAAATTACTGTGTTGCATTTGCAATATTGCTCAAAACTGCCTCATTCCAGAAAGTATGCAATGGCGGCGATACGGAAACATGCATCTGCGATAGAACCGACAATTCCGGAACTATTGACTTAACAAGTATCGGCAATAAAGTCAACAAACCGTGGTATGTTCTTTGATCCCATTTTACAAAAATAAACAAAGTTGTAATCACTGCCATAGCACGAGCTAAATATTAGTATTCCGAAACCGACCTATGTCACTGAAATTTGAAACGATGTAGCCTACCATTTTCAAAATGTACCACCTTCACCACATTCCAACTGAATTACATTTCGAGCATGTTGGAATATGAGTAATATAAATATGGACCTCCTGAAGTATGCGCACCAAGATGGCGCACAACCTGAACTCAGGTTGTGTACCAGGTAGGGCTGGGCATTTCGAATCGAATATTCGAATCGAATCGAATAGTAAATTATTCGAATCGGTTCAGAGCTAAATTTCGAATCGCCGCCATCTTGTTTTTATCTTTCCGTTAATGGTCGAGGTGAATTCCCCAATTTTTTTTTCATCGGAGTCATATGTTTTCAACGAAATTCTAACATATGACTCATTTCTGTAGTGAGTTATTGATAAAACGTGTTTGTTATTCTGTGTGAACGCTCAGTAATCTATCTGAGTGATGTATTCTATGTCTTCAGTAATTCATTTGTTAAGAGGACCAATTACTATAAAAAGTCGTCTACAATTATATATTTCCAAGTATTCGAGATTCGATTCGATTCGAAAAAATTATTCGATTCGATTCTGAAATCACAAGGTATTCGAAAATGCCCAGCCCTAGTACCAGGTTAGGGTTCAGTTTGTGCGACATCTTGGTGTGCATACTTCGTGAGTACCATGAATATAATATATATTATATATTGGTCATTTTGTATAATGAATTTACAGGTTCAGCTACGTTCCATCATCGATGTATCCGTTTCAGTTCATGTACTCATATAATCCATGTTACGAATTCACGGATTGTTATTATATAAGTGGATTATCGGTTAGTAAACTACTATAATATATTACAATCAAAAATCTTGCGTTGTAAAAATAATTGATATTTCAAAAATTGAAGCAATTCATTGTGGAATAGTGAGGCTTATTTGATGTTCTGTTGGTCGAAATAAAACGGGTTGGTGGCTTGCAGGAGCGCGTTGAACGTAACTGTGTCAGCCTTGCTGATTGGGGAAACGTTTAGATTTTAAACTTCGTATCCGCAATCTCGTTCTAGTGTAATAAATTAAGCATGACTTGACGTATTTCTGTTAGGCAGATTATTCATAATCGACCAAAATAAAACAAAAATTATACATTTTTATTTCAATTATTCTATTTTAGATTGTAATGATTCCGGGAGAAAATCCAATTCCGTGCATGGATGTTGGAGTCATGAATTCATCAACATTTGTGGAAGAAGAGAATGGTCAAATTAGTCTTCATTATCATTCATATGATATGCAAAGGTAGTTCACATAATATATTCAGATCCCATATTAACTATCCCATATTTACTATTTTTTCCATTTTAGCACTTGCAAATAAAACGCATTCTAGGCTCCTGTTATCGCGACATTAGTTGTTTATATGGCGCTGATAATATATTTGATTGTAGGTTTCTTACAAATGTTTTGTATTTTATACTACAGAAAGGCTGTTGTTTTTTTGGAATGCAACTCTTCGTCTCACGAAAACACTTTTACTCAATTTGGAGACGAATATGCGCTTGTTTTTTTCGTGAGTATTTCTTAAATAATTAGTAAAAACTATAGGGGGGAGTGGGGTATATTGAGCACATGGGGTTAATTGAGTACAATGTATAAAAACTCCGGTAACTTTTTTGTATGTTGAGTGAATGGTTTGTACTTTGTAGCAACAATAGTTCATATCCTATGCTTTTATTTCATTGCGCATAGCTCACTTGCCTACCAAGGATAAAATTGTTTCAGATGTTTGTATGTGAATTTTTTTTGTTCGTGACAAAAATTGTTTTGGAAACTTTCACATGATACTGATAGTATATTTTAATTTTTTTGTGATGCCTTTTAGTACCTTAGTAAAGACTATTTTTGCCCTATTGGATAATTTTATGTAACTCATTGACTTTGTGTTTTATTGATGTTTGAAAAAATCGAGGTAAATTGAGTCTGTCGGAAACTTACCGTCGGGTAAATCGGGTATATGCATAAATGGCTTCTCCCACTGCTATAACACAGGATTATGAGGTTCTGTGTGACTATTTTGAGCCCTGACACATTTTGTAGCCTTTATCATGTCCATCTTTCAATATAGGCTTCTATTTTTAATGAATATGAGTGTAAATCCACAACGGGCAATTGTAAGATTTTGAGAAAGCAGTTCTTTTCTTGTAACTAAAAAAAATAGTAAAAAAGAAAGCCGTGGACAAGCCAAGCACAGAGTCCTACTCCACCAGTAAACTTAGTGCATTTACAAAGGCTATAGTTGACGTAATCACACTCACTGTCATCTCCGAAAACATGTAGTAATATTAAAAAAACAGCCGTCCCAGAAAAAGAATTCAGGCGAAAACTATATAACGTCAGTTGAAAGTATATATCATTATACTGATAGGATACACTTAAAACGGATATGATTGGTAAAAAAAAGAAAAACAGCAAAGAGAAAGATCATAATAGTTCAGAAAAGCAGTAACAGAGTCAGAATTAGATTCAGCTTTATTGACGACGAGACAGAATATGAAACAGAATTCTCACATAGTACAGCTGATTATAACAGAAGACTAACTATAAGTAGCACATTCTGACATTAATAAAATCGTGACCTTGACTGGCTGGTTGAAATATGGGGAGAGAGAATTTTTTGGCCAAGTTGTCCTCACCAATGTATATAAAATGAACTGTGTATGATACCAGTGTATGAAAGAACTCAAATATAGAAAGAAATTAGATTTAACCCCAAATAGGAACATAAAAAGTATCTCAGAACTTGTTTCACGGTTTATAATTTTAAGAAATCTGATTTGACTGGTTTTACGACGATTCATATTATTAATTTAAAAAATAACAGTAAAATCTAACTAAAATAACAAGGTTATCCCTATAATGTTATGTTTTACAAGTAACGGACTTTTGTGACCATATATTTCAGCATTGCCATTTTATTTATTGTTCAGAACACTGTAACATAGTAAAAGCTCAATGTCACAACCTTAGTTTTGTGTTGTATATTACGTTAACACATTCCCTTTGTCAGCGAATTAAAATTTCAAAACAATTTTTTTTTCAGACATTCAAGCTGAATGGACCTGCAGCCTGTGTTATTTCGAAACAACCAGATCAAAGAACTCCAAGAATTGCTGGCATTTCAATGTAAGGAGATAAATATGATCACGAATAGGGAAAAATTGATGAACCACATTTCGCATATAGCTTACCTCGTGTGTGTCAAATGAATTAATTTTTGATATTAATGCAGCTAGATTCAGATAATTTATTTTTATCATGCAAGAATCAATGAAGACACAACACAAAAGTGTATAACGGAATTATATACACGTAGGAAATAACGTCAGAGATTCATTGCAATCACAAGGGGGCTAAAATATATCCAATTAGTGGAATGTGGCGGAGGAGGGTAAAAGTGACAAAACCTTTGAAAGGTTTGGTAAAACAATAAATATTACGTAGTAATTTTGAAACTATAGTCATGACAAATGTATTTTGATGCATTGTGGCAAAACAGGGTGTTAAATTGTAGATAAAGTGAATTATCTATGCCCCAACCAGAACGTAAAATACACAAAATTGTACATTTGGTAAGTTTACTGAAAACTGTTTATTACAGAACTTGCATATGTTTTGTGATTTTTTTCATCATTGGAATATCGCGTACTCGATACCATAATAATATTAATGAGGCAACCTTCCGCTCAATCCATCAGTGCCCAGACGAGCATACTGTGGTAAGTCTAGAATAGATCCAGGGTGTGCAACAAAAGGCCCGCGGGCCACAACCCGGCCCCAAGCCATTTAGTGCGACCTTAGTCAACACTAAAGATTTTCCCCCATAAAGAATATAATCTTATATTCCACAGTTTATATTTGAAAAGGCGCTCAAAATGGTTAATTGTTAATACATAATGTTATTTTACTCTTGTTGCTGCGTTAAATCGCCGTTTTGCTGGTGCCTTTATTACTGTAAGGCTAAGCGATGGCCACATTCTCCTCTGTCGCCTTTCCCGCGACGCTATTGTTGTCGATAATGTACAGTAATTTGTTGCTGCAGGATTTCTATAACTCTTTTTCACAACATTATATTGTGACGCATAATACTTCATTGTGGTTTCTTGGTTTAATTCGTCGTGTGCATGCAATTCAAAACTAAATTTTCTATGTGGCACAGCTAGTGTCTGAAGCTGATTCTACAGCCCACCGACAAAAAAATGTTGTACACCCCTGGCTCTTGATTAACAGAATTTGAACAATGGCTGATGTACATTTTAGTAAATATAAGTGGAAACTTGATAGAAACAAGATTTATATCTCCCTAGCATGAAGCTAATAAATAATCACACATTAGATACTGTTGAAAACAAAAATTATTTGTGTTACACATCAGGTTAATTCAAGCGATGACAAATCCTACCTGCTGGACGATGAAAACGTGACAGAGTCAGTAGAACCAACGGAAATAGACGACGATACTAGATGATCCATGAAAAACTTTTCAACTCTATGACATTATAGATCTACTATTAATTTATTCACATAAAAGTCGTGGAAGTGTATGTACATGCCACGATGATGACTAAAAATATTTTTGTTGATTCGCAAAATTATGGAAGACAACTTGTTGGTATCGCCGATTTGAAAATTGAACCCAAACGGTCTCGCTAGTATATAAAAATTCCTTTCAATATGAGAGTGCGAAATACGAAATGGTTAGATTTCTTGAAAAGGTAATCCCGATTGCATTTACCTGAACCGCTTCAAGTTTCGCGTCAGTATGTATCTACTAACGGCTAATTCCACATTATACTTCTTTATAATCTCAGTAGCTCTTGACATCGCAAGGCCAAATTATCACTCGTACCTGCGATCCGACATCAGCCTCCCATAATTATGAGTGAGACTGTCCGCGGCCCTAATTTGAGCAACTTCCTTTAAAAAAATTAGGATCTTTTGTACAAAGCCCCCGTTACAAAACACCTTCGCACACGCTTAAAATGAGAAAATTAGTAATTATCCAGTTAGATGTTGAGATCGGGTTAGGAAAGCGGATTATGCTGGGAATTCAAATATTCAAATCATTCCTAACTCCAACGGGATAATTATTAATTTGTTATTAAACGTAGCGGGTGTGGCTTACATTTTTGAATCAGTGGCGAGGGCTCAGTACAAAATACCTCAAAATTGTGACAAATCAAAATCTTGACGCGTATTATTAAAAACCATTTTCAACAAATAAATAACCATTCAGCTTGATTTTCGACGTATCGTCTGCTAGTTGGTCTGTATGTGTGAAAGCCTATGTTATGTAATGATATACAAGTAGCGTATGTTCGTTGCCTTTATCGTACAAGATTGCCTGGTGACACATCAATTTCCGATTCGCGTTTTTAGCTTAAGTGATATTGCAAACATCGTTGTCGTTATAAACTTTAACGAAGACACGAGAAATGGCTCTTTACAACTAAATTTATTATCCAAAATTGGTGATTCAGCATTTAAGCTAGAGCCTCGATAAGTTGGTGAAAATAAGAAGACTTTTGTTAAATTATGTTATGGTTGGTAGCAAGAAATAGATCAGACAGTCATTTACTGGGAAAATTTTCTCTAAACTATTTTTTTCACAAAGCACCAGGGGTTAATAATAAGATGGTGAGAGCAATGAATTGAGTTTATAAGCAGAACGAATGATCTACACGTAAAATCTTGAGGCTTTTAATTGCTCTCAGGGAAATTAAAATCAAGTGACATTTAATTAAGTTTATTTGAGATCGTGCAATAGGTTAATTTGAGATGAAATTAATTTATGTAGAATTTCATACATGCTTTCGTGCTCAAATCCCTTAGTGAACGGTATTACAGATTAGGCTTGCACGTAATTTGCGGATTTACGGAATTATTTCGAGTTACGGAAGCGAAGTTACGAATTACGTAAAGTCGTAATTATTGGTCGAGCACTTTCGCGATTGAAACGAGCTCTCTTCAGAGCAGTCAATTCCGTCGATTGTAAAAAATTAAAGTTTTAGTAAAAGAAGTTAGAGTTCAGGTATTCTCAGCCGTTTTTCTCTCTCTTGTTAGGCAGATGAGAAGGCATAACGCGTCATTTACTAACCTATTATCAACTTATCTAGGGTGGCCAATGTACATATTAACCGTAGATAAGGAATAGAATTGTGTTGAGACCGATGGAGGTCAACACACCTGGTTTCAACTTCTTCGGGTGAAATGACTAAAGAATGTAAGAGATCAACTTATAAAACATGGCCTATTTGCAGATGCCGAGATAATTAATGTCGCGCTTATCAAACAGCAATGAAGACGGAAGAGAAATTGTGTAATGAACCAACGCAACTTAGTCTTTTCGGCATCGGTAAAGCGATTGAGACGGCAGAGAAACAACAATACGACGGGATTTCCCGTGTTCATTCTGCGCGAGATTCATTTTCTATTACAAAATCTTGATGTTCTGTTACCGATTTTATCGTTATTTATCTGTCCGGATTTGGCATTGCTCAATATGTTTTTCACAATGCTTCGCAATATGTCGGCCAAATATGATTATCTGTCTTTACCAAATGCGGCAACTTATTTTGATTTATCGTCGACTCGAATACCACCGGCACTCGACCAAACTTGTGTCAATCTTGGCAAATAGGATTGTCGATTTGAGTTAGAAAAATAAATTAATATTTTCATGAGTGCAGAATAAATGTCACAAAATGCATTGTTTTGCGATATAACTTTGTATTTTCGGAGAAGGCATGTCATATAAGTACGGTATTTTAAATAATGCGCAAATAATTATTATTTGATCTAAATTTATCGCAAATAATGTTATAACTTTTAGGCCGCGAAATGATTTAATGTAAAATGAAGCATGGAATTCGGAATATCGTCAATATGTCGGCATCAATAATTATTATAAAATGCTAGCTAAGTAGTAAAGTCGGATATTGTAAAAAACGGTGAAATAAAAGTCTTCGTGGCGAGGCAAGCGAAAGTATAATCAAACAAGAGAATACGCTTGTAGTTGATTAATAAATTAGCAACCCGGAATTTTTATTTAATACGAAAGTCGTATTAATACGTTAATACGATTTTAAAAAGTGAACTATCGTTTCTTCATTATATTACCAGTGTTGGTAATGATAAAATTGATCGCATAAAATTTGGTGATAAAGTGGATAAAAAAATCAAAGCTAATACAAAAGATAAAAATCAGAATAAAATTATTTTGAATTCACTCCTTGATATTTGTCTTTAACATCTGTCGCCGGCGTGTAGTACTGCCGGGAATATGAAAACCAAACTTCGATGCCCCATTCGGAATAGAAGTGGATTAAATTGGTTGTTATGATAGGTTTAAATGTGTGAAAAAAATATCGCAATTACGGGGTCATTACGTAATCGATTTGGCCGTAATTACGGAATTGATTTTTGTCAATTACGTGCAAGCCTATTACAGATAAAGGTTTGCAGGCTTGTCTTTAAATATTCTTGATGCGTCATCGATATCGCGTAATTGTGTGCTGCAAGTTCCAAGAGAAAAGTTGGGTAGGGATCAAAGTACGCGTCATTGAATAACCCACAGGGAAACGTGACAACGTCAAACGATTCAGAAATGACAAGTACGTATTTCTGAAAGTCTTACTGCACTAATCCATAAATTGACTATAACCAGTGGCACATATACAATAATGATGTTGTAAATTTTACAGAATAATGAGTTGTACAAAGTCTAAGTGGTGTTACTTTATTTTTACAGCCTCCCAACCAACGAAAAATCATGATTTTTCAATCGTCTGGAGCAGAGTGATATATGTTTCATTATTTCACATTGTAGCTTTGTATGCTCTCACTATATCGCACAATTTTCATATGAAGACTGTTCTTTTGGGTGAGAATAGTAATAATTTCGAGTTGTTTACATCGGTGCATTTGAACAAATTTCTAATACTTCGATGGTTAAATTTTTATACTTCCTAAACTAAGTCTTAGGGACATTCGATGTCCATTCCCCATTGACTGCTATTGCTGTGGAACCTTCCATTCGAAGTGTTGATAAATATTTTTGTGTTAATTTGCTCTGAGTAACATGGGAAGCCCTTACCTCAAGTTACGCGGATTACCTGTAAACAATATCGACGGGTGAAAAGATAAGGATGAATACTGTTTCAACAGCATAAATCGTTTATTAAATTAAGACTGGGAAAAATCTAATTCAACATAGTCAGATCAGTAGAAGGAAATCCCACAAATATGGAGGCCCTTGGAAAAAATCATGATAAAAGAAATAAATGATGAAATTTGGTTCTTAAAAATCTGAACTTGTATTTTAGGTCTCGTTACTTATCTGGTGGGTGGTTTTGGTTTGGCTGCCGGTGCACATCGATTGTGGTCACATCGATCGTACCAAGCAAAACTCCCTCTAAGAATCTTCTTGGCGACAGGCAGTTGTATAGCATGGCAGGTTGGTACACTGTCATTAAATTTGGTATTTTTGATTGATTCCAGTTTGTCTAACTGCTATTTTATTTTAAAGGCGCCTATTTTGTACTGGTGCCGTGAACACAGAACCCACCACAAATGCTCTGAGACTGATGGTGATCCACACAACGCAAAACGAGGATTCTTTTTCAGTCATCTGGGTTGTCATCTAATTAAAAAACACCCTGATGTCATCAAAAACGGAAAAACAGTTCCCCTTGACGATTTGCTCAATGATCCCGTTGTTATTTGGCAAAATAAGTAAGTTGTTATATATACTCAACCGGCACTGTTTCCAGTCATCATGCCGGTTCTAGGAAAATTTCGACGCAGGAAATTTCGCCGCATAGGAAACATCGCCTTATTTAAAAAAGATTCGTTATTCAAGAGCATACCCTAACTCTATAAACCTAACTTTTCTTTTTCACAAATACTTGTTTTACAGCAAAATGCTCTTGCGATTTTTCATAGGCGGCGAAATTTCCAACGGCGAGATTTCTTACGACGAGATTTCCCACGGCGAATTTTCCCTAGAACCGGCATGGTGGCCGGAAACAGTGCCGGTTTAGTACATATACCAACAGTAAATGGTTAAGTGAACACTGGTGACGATTAGCGGTATGTTTGGTGGTTTGAAAATTATGTTTTAGATTTACGTAAAGCGTGTCATGTTATGGCAGCTTACGAAGTGAGATACATACATTTTATGAAATGAGAAAACCTGGTGTTAGTAAGTTCGAAACAAAAGAGAACCCGTTCTGAAACTTTTGGCTTTCATCACTTGTCTTCTGCATACTAGCAAATTTCTTTAAATAGGGCAATCACGCCAATTAACCTTCACAATCTGTTTGCAGAGTATTGCTATCCGCCTCCATATTTATATTTTACAATTTGTTTGCAGAGTGTTTCTACCCGCCTCCATATTACTTTGTATCGTTTTACCAACTTTGATTCCGTATTTATGCTGGGATGAAAATCTATGGTATTCGTTATGCTGTAGTGTGCTTCGCTACGTCATTTCCTTACATGCCGGATTTTCAGTGAACAGTTTCGCACATTTGTATGGAGATCGACCGTATGATGTCACAATAAATCCCGCAGAAAACAAGATCGTTTCATTTTTTGCAATGGGTAAGTTTGTAGAAGTTTTCCATTTAAATTCCGTTTTGTCCAATCTAATCAATGTATCCCAGGTATCAACCAAGGGCATCTCTAAGACGTTTAAAATTTCAGAAAACTATTTTAAATTGTAATTGAATAATTAAACCAATTATTAGCTTGTGTGGCAAAGTATATGGGATGTGTTGAAATTTCACATTGTTTTGAAAACAGTGGAGCCTAAATATAGTGTAACCATAAAAAGGAAAATAGATATTATGTCTTTGGAAAACCTTCACTATTATTATTTTTTTTTCGTAGAAGTTCCAAAGTTCATTCGTAATTTATCATATTTACCTAACTCATGCACGATTTGACACTACAATTTCAGATCATCTATTTATATTTTCTATCTAGGTGAAGGATTCCATAATTATCATCACACTTTTCCACAAGATTACAGAACAAGTGAATTCAGATTTAGTTTGTTGAATTTAAATACGCTGTTCATTGACTTAATGGCTATGATTGGGCAAGCTTACAATAGGACAACAACCCCAGAACGAATTGTAGAAGCGAGACAAAAAAGAACAGGCAATTTGTCGCTACTAAACACTGAAAGTCACTAACCTCTGAAATTAAGAAAAATTGGTACTCCCGAAGTATGTGAACCAAAATGTCGGACACCGGGGCGTAGTATGTGCACCAATAATCTCAGGTACAAATACTACAGGAGTCACTTGGCTAGTCCCCGAACTCGTAATGGGACTAAAATAAGAAAAGTTGGAATAAAATTATGGGCTAACCCTAACCTGGTACACATACTACGTTTCGGTGTCCGCGATCTTGGTTCAAATACTTCGGGAGTACGGAAAAATTTATTGAAATATACAACACTGAAAACCCATTCATATTACTAATCCAGTTTTATTCTCAAAATGTTTTATTTCATAGGAAATGAGATAAATATATATATTATTATATAAAAAAACTCTGAAATGCAAGTAAAATACTGTAAACATGCTTATATATTCATTACAGTGTAAAATGACTAGGAGGTTTTCTTGCGTAAGGGAATTTACATCAGAGAGTCAAGCGAAAGTCTGAGAGGTAGTTTGCATAAAAATAACATTAACCCTTAAGGTTTATTATTAATTATATTGCTGTGCGTAATATGCAAAATACATGGAGTTCATGTGTAAAAAGCCAAGTCATGGATCATTCCATGTGAACACATGGTGAATTTTGGTACAAATCGTATTGCATTGTTACCAAACTACACTCCGATTAAGACAATGCAGATTGAGTTTTTCAGACTCTCAAACCTACTTCACGCTTCATAATGCGTGGTGTCGTCTTTGGGGTTGAACGAGACTGACTAACGGTATTTTGAGACGACGGAGCCTTAGTGCAATAACTCCGCTTGTTCCAGTCGAAGTTTGAGTAACAATGAGAATTTTTAATAAATTTGCATATTTTATCAAGAATACTTGAATAAAGCATTGGGTTCAAAGCACTATTAATAGGAATCAAGACTATTCCTGCAACAGCGTATACTTCGGGGTAAATATGGACCCCTGATAGGTAGATAAAACCTATTATACAAATTGGTATCCAACAAAGAAAATCAGATAATAAAAGACGAGTTACTCGTTTCTGCAGTTTGCAACGTGGGATTTCAGATCCCAACTTTTTTGCATTTCTAATCGATATTCTAATTATTAAACCGTACAATATAAACATAATTATAAATGCAGAAAAATTGTACACCAGAAAAAATATGGAATATTCCCAAGCAATTTCGTCCCTTGACGCAAACAGGCGGGGTAAACAAACACTGTTTTGACTATAAAATCCAAGCCAATGAATAGGATCAGACTGAGGGCAAATTATGCCATGGATTTCTTGAATGCCCGAAATTGTGCTGGCGTCCAAAGAAAAAGTGAATATGTTTGTAAAGTTATTTCGTTCAGAATATGTGATAATTTTTTGGGATACGTTTCTCAACGTTCGTATATCTACAACTTCTTCATCGTACAACGGACATGAAGTTACACCGTCAGTGGTAAAATGTAATCTGATAGTAGGTATTAAGGGCAGGGTACCAAATATAATTGCAAGAACCCAAGAAAATGCTATTGATAACTTTATAAATTTATCAGTTTTTGTTGAGTAGGATATCACAAACGGTTTAAAAATTGAGTAAAATCGAAAAATGGCCATCGTAGTCATCATGGTAACAGACGCTTCGCTCGATATTAAAGCCAATGCACCAATTGCTGAACAAGTATCGCTGTATCTCCAGAGTAAGTCTTCATATCCATACCTTCCGGAAAATCTAGTTCCCTGGATTGCGATGATCAACAAGTACACCGACATGATTAGATCAGATATTGATAAATTTAATAGTTGAGAATGATGCCCACGCTCGATCGTATTCAACTTCTTCACTTTTCCCGCCAAAGTATACAATGTGAACATTATAACAGAAGCATTGCCAGTTAGACCCAGTACTGCTAAAATCCATACAATGTATCGCAATGAAGTAGACACTACCATTTCCTTCTCAGAACTAAATGTAGGAATATCATCTTCACATTCGTCCATTTTATAATAATCGCACTTGTGATCCCATCTATTCTTCTTAAATTTTCTATACATTTCTGCCGAGCTGTTTGTTGTCATGTTATTTCGTATCTTCCGTATCATTTTGCATCGCTGCAAGGGTAGTTCATCAGTTCCATCTTCACAATTGATGATTCCGTCACATACCTAAATTGTATTATTGGGTTTTGTAAGTAACGCATTTTATTGTAATATTTTTTGGACACGAATATAATCGTTAACAAGTTTCAGTACTTAAATAATGCCGAGGCCACTAGAAAGCTGTCACTGTTACTTTTTAAAATCTTTACTGGGTTATATGAAAAGCGATATCTCATAAAATTTTGCAATACCATAGAATATTCCGCCACCACCTGTCCGTCATCTTTCCGACAAATCAGCGCGGACTGCTCATCTGTGACGGTGGGACTTGATTTGCAGTTTTGATTTGAAGCTTTTGAATAATCAAGTAACGGATTTCCGCTCATGTCGCATAAGCTACTGTCACTGCGATCAGTCACCAAACCTCCGTGTTCATATGTTTAAGCATTTCTCTCTTGTTATACCAATATCAATACTAACTAGAGGTTACCTGGGATTTTGATATGCTTATGAGGTTTTTGCTTGGGCAATAAAATCTGTCAAAACAGTTGAATTCTTCTTCTTTGATTAGCGTTTTGTTACATGAAGTCAAATTCTGGCTGTCCCATTTACCAACACAAATTAGTGAATCGTGTAAACATGTAACTTCAATGCCACTGCTGCAGTAATCTGGCATCATGTCGGACAGTCCTTTGCAGTTATCATCGCACTCGTCCGCTTTCCCGTCGCACTCTGGTATATTGTCGCACAGAGTTGCCTTTATAGTTTCAACTGTATGGTCTTCAGAGGTTTTGTTGCAGAGTATTGTATCATACTGAAATAGGAATAATATCTAAATATAACAGTATTGGCTGTAACGTTATAGTTAGTCAGGGTTAGATTCAGTGGATGCAAAATGAAAAAAAAAAAGGGTTATTTTTTACATCAAACTTAAAAATAACAGATTCCCTCATTTCAGAAAACTCTGCCGAACTAAAAGTACTGTTTTGCTGTCTAAAACAACCTTCTCAATGATTTTCTATTTTGCTCAAAAATGATTAGAATAACAAAATTTACTTGATAAATCCATTCAGTGATTAAACCGCCAGTAATTGAGGCCTAACCAAAACTATAATAAAACGGCTACCACATATCATTAAAGATATTTTTATAAATCGTCACTCTCATTGCGTCATAATTGGTCATTGTTTTATAATTGTTAGCAATCATTGTCTAGTGAGAATCAAAGTCTTATAATAGAAATTCATCTTGTGAGAAAGAAGAGAATGCTATCTTATTCTAAGTTTTTTTTCATAACATGATATTCGCTTGCTGAATACGAGAAATATACTTTGGTTTGTTCTGTAATAGCTCTACACCAGAAGAGAGATTGGCAAGAACATGAAAATAACCATTTTCAGTTAGAATTTACTTGTATTCAAAATATAGTTACCTTTGGTTTGCAATACTTTTCATCTAAACCATTTTTACAGTCTGCCTTGCCATCGCATATTTTGGTTCTGTCTATGCACTTCCCGTCTCCGCAATAGATATCGCCTGTGGATGTTAAAATGTATACAAATTGTGTATTTCACTACATAAATTTATAATATATGAAGCAGAGTTGCAATTCAATTCAATTATGGTGAAATCTATTAATTTTCGAATGCTCGCGCAGTCCAATGAGGATATATATACAATGAGTGAAAACTTCCAAATATTTGCTCATTAATCCATTGTACCCTGCATTTTTACGTCGTCCAGCTAAATGGTTCGTTGCATATGAAGAAAACACATCGTTCGCTGCAAAAAATCCCTTGTTTAAGCTGGGTCGAGTGCGAAATTGGCCGTATTGAGGCTTTTAATTTTTCGATTCGTGTTCGGTTTTGGGTTTCGAAGTATGGTACGTTGAAAGCATACTAACTATAAGCATATGCATATTGGGAATACATATCTATTAGGCAGAAAACGTAGCTACAGAACAGAATATGAATCAGTCGCCACGTGGGGTGCGGTTATTGCTGTATTTATTCATTGATATAACATGGGACTTACGTATTTATCCAGGGGAAGAGGAAATCCGATAAAGCCGAAAGCCTAATAAATGGCGAACCACGGCCTCTGCAAATAGCTCTGTGCTCCATATAAACCCCCAGGCTGCCTGGACTTTGTGAGCTATTCGTATACTTATTAAAAATACTGATTTTAACTATAAATTACTCTGGGATATCTTGCCATTGAAATTTAAAGTTTGCCATTTTCATGTCTTGTGAATTTACACAAAAAAGTTTGTTTTTATTTTATTATTTAGAGCAGTGGTTCCCAAACTTTTTTGACCATCGCCCCCCTAAAGTAGTTTATGCAACTTCATCGCCCCCCTGCACTACAAAAAAATATACAGTCAGAAACGAATATATTACAGACCAAATAAGAAGACAAATAATAGTTTATGGTGTTTTTTTAATGAAATAGATGAGCTTGGTGTTCTTCAGCGAGTTATTTATTATATCTAAAATTACCCCGTTTACTGATGGAAAGGTAATTTCGTTGTTTTAATAGCAATAGTAGCACGGCTGAAAACCCCTTTTTCACCATGTAATAGATCGAAAATAAAAGAATCCAGGGTTCTACCACCTCAAAAACCGCCGTGTACTCTTGCCTTATAGCATTTCACTTTCTAAATTCACCCCATTTCACATTAAAATAATAAAAACAAAGTTAATTTTCCCAAACTTATAATAATGATTTTCGTACATCTCATTCATTCGTACAGCCTGATGACCTGCACCAAAATATTTCGGAAAAATTCATCCCTGAATCCTCATCCTATCACGGCCTCCAGTCCGATCACCATTCCACGATTAACCAGCCATTTGTTTTTGATTCATTGACTCGGATGTGGAAGAAGCCGTGACTGACTATCGGCTACGGCCCAGGGGTCGGCAAGTTTTATGTCGCTCGCAGGACAAAATTCAGGGTTGCTAGTCTTTTGCGGGTCGCATATATTTTTTGGAAGTTAAAAACGGAACAGCACGCAAAAACTGCGACAATTCGTGAACTCAACTCAGTCGTCTTATTAAAAAAATATTACAATGATATTTAATGTGACACTGTCTCGTTGCTGCATCACGCTGGATAGCTTTACGACGCCAAGATTGAAACATTTTCTAAATGGGCACCACCAAACCCACTTCTTTGCTTGTTCTTTGTAATGTTCATTTTCGAAAATAATGATTTGCACAAATATGTACTTCCAAACATCGAAGTGAATATTTTCGCATGATTTGTGAAATTTTGATAAATATTTTCTCTAAGAAGATACATTCTTACAAAAATTAAGCAGTGATGAATCTCTCGATTAGAATATGAATTTTATTTTCTTATTGCTTCGCAATATATTCGAATATTTACTGCGCTATTGAACCCCTGCACTCAGCATCAACTTTTCTGCGTGTTTTCATTTGTCTAATTATAATTACATTGTAGGCTCGTTAAACGATTGGCTGTTCACTAGATTGTTAGGATATAGTATAATTGAGTCTAAA
Source organism: Styela clava (assembly GCF_964204865.1). Lineage (NCBI taxonomy): Eukaryota > Metazoa > Chordata > Ascidiacea > Stolidobranchia > Styelidae > Styela > Styela clava. Next base: position 23,549,641 of record NC_135250.1, read on the forward strand.
CGTGTCTCACGATAAATTCTGTTACGTAAAAAAATGTAATTTACTCCTCGAGCGTAGATTATAAACAAAAAATTTTCATCGTCAAAACCGCCGTTTGGATATTTCCCCGGGCATAGACTTCCTTGTTTACTTCGTGACATTGGCCAATCAGCAAGATGCAAAAAAAGTGAACAATGCCCCCTTTCGCATCCGCTCAGGCGCTCAGACACTCTCACTCAGACAGATTTTCAGGCGTGGTCGTGAACACTAACTCATTTTCGCATTTTTTAATTATATTCGTTAGTTTTTAGTTGTTTTTCGGAAATTTAAATATAAATCAAATAAGTCAATGATTACTTTGCCTTTCCATGAGTTTCAGTTTAAATACAGTCAAAGTCAAAGGTCCATTCAGTGAATCGTCCAGGGCCAGATTATTTTACTCCGGCCGTATTTTGCCGACCACTGGGATACGCAAACTACCTTACCTTACTGCGAAGACGAGACCAGAAATCCATTCGCGTGTGAATATCGCCCACATGATTCAAGCCTGCCAATGCACACAGAGTACAGAATTAAGTGCGCCGAACATAAAACAGGTTTCGCGAAATCGCCCCCCTATCGCCCCCTTAGACTTTTTCGCCCCCCTCTGTATCGTTTTCGCCCACTGGGGGGCGATATCGCCCACTTTGGGAATCACTGATTTAGAGTACATTTCGTTATCAATTATGATTTTTGCATGTATATTATTTAATTTTAACGATCCTTCATATAGTCATATATATAGATACTGTTGATTTGAATGCAATTATACTTATGTAATCAATAGTGAGTGTAGATTATAAGCGACTTAACACTTATGATGAGGCTCTACAAGAAGCCTATAACGTGTTGGGCGGTGACACTTCGCGCTATTAACTTCCCCTGATGTATATAACCTGCCAGGTTTCTCGATAATTAACAACTCCACAACTTTGAATATGAACGAAATGTAATGCAGTCGATAAAATACCAGTCTACATGCACAAGTACGATATAGACGAATAAATAAACGACGAAATTGTGTGATGATAAGAACAAATAATTCCAGTATTGTAGAGACACAAACGATCACAGTATTGTAGAATGTAGACGTCCAAATAAAGTTATGTTGAGGTTGAGGTTGAGGGTTGCTAAAGTTTACGACCAACCCAACAGGCAGGTTTATAACATACTTAATTCTAAAGATGCAAACAATAGCAACATTACAATATGAAAACAAATCAAACCCTATTATTTAACTTAAAGACAAGCGAATAAATCCGCTCATTACGGCATATGAATTAGCATTACTAACAGACTAACCGGCAAACTCTTAGCACAAATAAATTGTAAACAGCCGACTGGCAATGATTTGAAATAATAAACAAACACAAAAACGAGAGAAAAGAAAAATCGATAAAAGACTTTGTTCCCGCCGACAGGCCTATTCCTACCCACGAACAGATGGTGCAATCGCCTTGAAGGGAGTAGTTTATTAGCGGTCATTCGACAAAAGTGCAATGACCGATTTCTCTCGAAATAACCCCGGGTCAAATATATGCAAAATAAAACAAAGAAACTTTGTCTGTAACATTCCCGGCCTCAAAATAACGAATTGAACAAAAGTTATTTTCAAACATTTAAACAAAATACAGACAAGTTTCTTTCCCATCACTAGTTAACATTTGGTGCAATTCGAAACGAAATGTGTAAATCAAAATATGTACAAATCAAGGTGATTCTAAGTAACATAGCTTCCTTATGTCCCGAATGTAAGTCGACTTTGCTGTTCTAACGCGAACTCGACGAACATTTCCATATTTGTCTGGATAAACCTCTTCCACAAGAGCTTTAGGCCAAGACCCACGAGGAGAGTTCTCGTCCATAACCAGCACTAAATCTCCAACAGCAAAATTCCTCTTTTGTTGTTGCCATTTTTGACGAGTCTGTAGTATTTGCAAATACTCCTTCACCCAACGATTCCAAAATTGATCTGCCATCCACTGAACCAACTTCCATGATTTTCTGTATCCATCAGCCTTGAGAAATATATCAGATGGATATGAAGGATCTAGACGTCCAGTCAGTAACATTCCAGGTGTTAACGCTTTCAAATCCTTAGGGTCATCTCCAACGGCTGTGATTGGTCGGTTATTCAGTATCCTTTCTACTTGTGTCAGGAATGTGTAGAAAGATGCCTCCGTCAGCTGCCGTTCCCCAACAAGAGCAGTTAACACTTTTCTGACAGAGCGTATCATGCGTTCCCAACAACCGCCCCAATGACTGGCAGCAGGAGGGTTAAAATTCCACTTTATTTCTCTTTGGCTGAGACTCTGATGAACCGACTCGTTCCATCTTTGCACACCCTCCTTCAGATATTTGTTAGATGCAGTAAAATTTGTACCATTGTCAGAAAACACTTCCAAAGGCAAACCCCGTCTTGCAGTAAAACGATCAAAGGCCTCAAGAAATGCTGATGCGTCCAAAGAATTGACAACTTCAATATGGAGAGCTCTAGTAGCCATGCAGGTGAATATAGCAGCCCATCTTTTGACTTCACTCCGGCCAGACTTGATCAATACCGGTCCCATCAAATCTACTCCTGTACTTGCAAAAGGAGAATTTCCTGGTGTTACTCTAACTTCTGGTAATGGTGACATAATTTGTGTTCCAGACTTAGAATGCATCATTTTACACTTCAGACATCTTCGTATTCGATTTCTGATTGCAGAATGCCCTTTGATTATCCAAAACTTTTCCCTGATCACAGACAAAATGTGCAATACACCACTGTGTCCTTCTTGATGATGATAATGGTCGATTATCAAGTCTGTAACATGATGATGATATGGTAAAATCAGTTGATGCTTCGATTCTCGAGATAAACTTGAGCGCTGAAGTCTTCCACCAACGCAAATTACTCCATCGATCAAGCATGGTGTCAAACTCTTCAAACTTGATGATTTAGTCAGTTTCACATCTTCACTAGAAAATGCTTCATCTTGTACAAGTCGAATGACATTAGTTGATGCCATCTTGAGTTCATCAACACTCAATCCAATTTGATGAAATTTAGGTTTATCCTTCTTACCATACTTCCACAGAAAACATTTCTTGAAGCGACACAACCAGGCAACACTTCTACATAGCTTCGTCCATGATGAATATCTTTCCAAGATTTTGAATAGAGCTGGCTTCGATTTTCCAGTTGTTGCACACACTTGACGTGTCGATTTTGTTTCTGGATCATTATCTGAAACCTGTGGTAATATCTTTGGTCTTTCAGGCCAGTTTTCCTCCGAATCACAAAGAAAGTTTGGTCCCTGAAACCACATGTTGCACTTGTTCAATTTGCTAGGCATTACTCCCCTCGAAGCAACGTCAGCTGGATTATCCTTCGTTCCCACATGACGCCACTGCGATGGCTCTGAAAGTTCATGAATGGTTGCAATTCGATTTGCAACAAAAACTTTAAATCGGGTTGATACATTATTGATGTACTGTAAAACAGACATTGAATCTGCCCAGTAGACGATCCTTTCAAATTTATATTCCAATTCCGATTGAATCATAGCACTTAGTTTTGCTGCAACCACCGCTGCGCACAGTTCTAATCGAGGAATTGATACCGCCTTCAAAGGAGTTACTCTAGATTTTCCTGCGACAAATTCACATTGAACTGCTCCAGAAGTGCTGACAACTCTTACGTAAGAAACTGCTCCAAGACCAGTTCCACTGGCATCACAAAAGGTATGCAACTGCATCTTGCATGATTCATACCTAGTTCCATGCAGCCATCTTGGTACCCTCACTTTTGCCAATTCAGATAATTGTCCAATCCAATTCTCCCATAGTTTAATTGCATCCATAGGAAGGTCATCATCCCAGCTGAGATCCTGGGCACACAAACGTTGCAATAACTTCTTCATTGGCAACAGGAATGGGCCCAGCATACCCAACGGATCAAAGACTTGACTCAGCATTGAGAGCAATCCCCTCCGAGTATGTGGTTTCTGCTGAATATCGACTTCAATTACAAAGGAATCTAGTGGAATATTCCACGACAGTCCGAGTACTTTCTGTGACGACACTTTGTCAAGGTTCAAGTTCTCTGATGAAACAGCTCTGTCAACTTCCGGTATAGAATTCATAACTTCAATGCTATTGCTAGAAAACTTCGAAAGATGGAAACCCCCATTTTCTAATAGACCGCAAACTTCTTTGATTCGTTTCAATGCAAGAGGAACAGTCGGCTCAGATCGTTCTAAGTCATCGACATAAAAACTCTTTCTAATAGCATTCAAGGTTTCTTCATCTTCATGGTTCGCATTATCTTCAGCTACTCGTTTTAAAGCGTAACATGCAACGCTTGGCGACCAATTTCCTCCAAAAAGATGAACGTTCATTTGATACTCAGCTACTGGTTGTTTGAGATCACCATCTGGCCACCATAAAAATCTCAATGCTTCACGATCTTCAGGTGTGACTAGAACCTGGTGATACATACTTTTGATATCAGCAACCACAGCAATCTTCTCTTGTCGAAATCTTGACAGGACACCAATTAGCGAATTAGTTTGAGAAGGTCCACATAGAATATTGTCATTAAGAGACGTGTCTTGGTATCTAGCAGAAGCATCAAAAACAATCCGAAACTTTCCTCCTGTGCAGTGATGAGGAAGATACCACGTCTTTTTGGTGTGTTCCAGCTTGTTATCCGAAATTCTGCTTGCATGACCATTCGATATGTATTCTTCCATTTTCTTCTTATATTTATCATGCAATTCTGGATCACGAAGCAATCTTTTCTTCAAATTGTTGAGACGTGACTCAGCAATTTTTATGTTATTTGGCAATTCTGCGTCTTTACTTTTCCACGGAATGCTCACTTGATAATGACCATCCACTTTACAGATAGTATTTGCCATAATTGATAATGCAGCCTTATCTTCTATTGAAGGAGCAGTATCGTATGCATTGCAACCTGAAAACTCCGTTTCAAACGCTTTCTCCATTTGCTCATGTAGCCTCTCATTGTTCAAAGAAATCCATGAAACGTTGTCAACATGAGATTCATCACACTGATTGTAAGTATCATCAGGACCGAACAACGCCCAGCCTAGAGCCGTTCTTGCGGCATATGGTTGACCCTTTTTCCCGCGTCTCATTCCAGAAATTACATGCGCCTCTGGAGCATCCACGCCTACCAAAATCTCAACTTTGGCATTTTCCAGCGTTGGAAAATTCAAGTCCTGAATGTGATTGCATCTTAACGAATCAGCATTCGAAGGAATGTTAATCTCCAGATCGGATGGAAGTCTATCCAGAACTCTGACGCCTTTGATGTGAATTGAATGCACTTCACGCAATCCACGGATATTCAATGATACTCGAGCACTGTCAGTCTTAACGACACCACCCAAGGTTTTCAAAACAATTTCATCTTTGATACCTTTTATGCCAAGCCTCTTCATCAAATCATTTGTACATAGCGATACATCAGAACCATCATCTAGAAAGGCATACGTGTCGCAAGATCGGCCATCCGATCCCCAACATCTAACTGGTACTACCTTCCTACGAATATGTGATGCTGTCTCCCTTGATGAACAAAATGATGATGAAACATGAGCCCCAGTCTCTTCAGCTGGTTCAGACCCGGCCTCCTTCGATGATGAATAACTACTGACTTCATGTTTCTCAGACTGAGTGTCGTCAGTTGAGTTACGCAAGTCAACTTTAGAGTTTGTTTGTCCATTTTTTGAATGCTTAAAGTGTAACAGTGTATGATGTTTTAGATCACAGCCTTCCACTCTACAGTGAATTTTCGATTGACACCGGCTTGTCCAGTGACCAGGAATCAAACAATTAAAACAGATATTCTTCTGTCGCACAAACCTGTGTCTGAATGAAACTTCTTTTTCTTTGAATTTTGCACAATTCCACAATCGATGACTACCGTCACACATCATGCACTTCAACTCATGACTTTTACGTTTTGGAATGTCCTTACTAGAGTTTTCTTCGGATATGAGAAAGGATGACACCTTGCGATTACTACGAGTACCTCCCAAGTCGTCAACTCTCTTCTTCCTTTGTGATTCACGAGCAAGTTTGCCAAATCCTGATCGATTGACATTTGACACAGATTCCATAAATGATAACAGTGTATCGAAGTTTACCAAATCTCCAGCATTATAACGATCGTTGGCCAAATTTGCAAATTTCCACATTTGCTGAGATGGAAACCTTTTGACAATTTTCCTTAGTACAGTTAAGTCATCCAAATTGGATCTAATACCGAATTGTGAAAATGTTATAAATGTACTTCTTGCTTGAGTAAGCAATTTATCCCAAGCTTCAATGTCATTAACTTTTATTGCGGGTCCCTCACACAACAAATTAAGATGTGTGTCAATAATTAAATGAGTTTGACCATAATTTTTATGAAGAATATTACGAGCCAAATTGTATCCCTCTTCTGATGGTAAATTTCCACATGATTTTATAGCTTCCTTTGCTTCACCAGTGCAATGAGATATTAGATAATTTAATTTTGTAGCAGTGTCCAGTTTGCATGATCCAATATAGTTATTGAATTCACGAACGAATTCAGGATATTTTAGTACGTTCCCGTCAAATACAGAAAGCTTAATCTGAGGTAATGTGAATCCCTGCTTGATTATATTTGCCACATCAGTCATGCCCGCCATCATCGCCCTGGTCAATTGCGCTACAGCATTCAGTGTCATGTTAGGCATTTCAGTAGCAAAAGGCTTGGCCACATCTGGCGCCCTCATGCCTGCCCTAACATCATCATACACGATATCATGCTTGGCAGATTTGAAATCAGGCTTAATCTCTGGCTTGACGTAATTAGGCAACAATAATTGCTCCACACTAATCTGTGGATCTAGTGGTTGCTCGCAATTATCAGGTAAAATAGGACTCACCAATATCTTCTGAGTCACAGGCACCTCATGCTCCGGGCTTGAGTAATGGATAGGTATGCCTGGATCCAACATGCAAATAGGCCGCTGTACAATTTCTTCCGCAGTAGAATGTTTATCCTGATCCGTATTTACAATTTTGAAAATACTCCTGTTACAATCCTCATTAAAATCTAATATTTCCGATTTATCATCATGTTTATTTATTATTTGTGCATCATGACTTGGCACAGAAAACAGTCCCTTCCCCCCTGGTGTCTTCACGTATTCCATCAATCTCTTCGGTGATAAGGTAGTAAAGGATTCCACATCTTCTTCTTCATCATCCCGCGTTGAGCCTTTGCTTGATCTTGCCGCGACGCTTTCCAATTCTATCTTCGCTTGTTCTGCTTCCGTTTCGGCATCCAATATACTTCGTTTGATTTGAAGTCTATGTTGGACACGTTTGCGCTCAAGTTCAAGTTCATGTTCGACACGTTTGCGCTCAAGTTCATGTTCGACACGTTCGCTCTCAAGCGCAGCTTCCTTCTTCGCCCGCTCCAACTTTAATTGCACTAAACGTAGATTACGCTCGGACATGGTTTGATCAGACTTCAACGACGATGTTCTAGATGTCCGAGACGACGACATTTCGATAAATGCAGAGACGCTTAAATTTCCTTTCAATCGAAGATAGAGTTCACAGGATCGAAGTATCCACGAACGGCGAGTGTCACGAAGCCAATTTTTAGCAACAAATGTAGATTATAAGCGACTTAACACTTATGATGAGGCTCTACAAGAAGCCTATAACGTGTTGGGCGGTGACACTTCGCGCTATTAACTTCCCCTGATGTATATAACCTGCCAGGTTTCTCGATAATTAACAACTCCACAACTTTGAATATGAACGAAATGTAATGCAGTCGATAAAATACCAGTCTACATGCACAAGTACGATATAGACGAATAAATAAACGACGAAATTGTGTGATGATAAGAACAAATAATTCCAGTATTGTAGAGACACAAACGATCACAGTATTGTAGAATGTAGACGTCCAAATAAAGTTATGTTGAGGTTGAGGTTGAGGGTTGCTAAAGTTTACGACCAACCCAACAGGCAGGTTTATAACATACTTAATTCTAAAGATGCAAACAATAGCAACATTACAATATGAAAACAAATCAAACCCTATTATTTAACTTAAAGACAAGCGAATAAATCCGCTCATTACGGCATATGAATTAGCATTACTAACAGACTAACCGGCAAACTCTTAGCACAAATAAATTGTAAACAGCCGACTGGCAATGATTTGAAATAATAAACAAACACAAAAACGAGAGAAAAGAAAAATCGATAAAAGACTTTGTTCCCGCCGACAGGCCTATTCCTACCCACGAACAGATGGTGCAATCGCCTTGAAGGGAGTAGTTTATTAGCGGTCATTCGACAAAAGTGCAATGACCGATTTCTCTCGAAATAACCCCGGGTCAAATATATGCAAAATAAAACAAAGAAACTTTGTCTGTAACAGTGAGATATAGAATTTGAACAAGGGTCGCAACCAGGATTTTTCCAACGGAGTGGGGGGCATACGGTGAAATTAAAACAGTGCGCCAAAAGTTCAATTCACGACGGCGTGAGGCGTGTAATAAATTAAAAACAATGCGTCGTTCACAGCGAAATTCCACAGTCACGTGTAGCTCGCCTCTGTTTTCTTGACGGTGTTTGGTGAATATATACAAAAACACGCTCGCGTGTAGCGCCGATCGAATCATGAAATGTGGAAATTTTACTTGGAATTTAATGCTAACAAAGTTGATTTTTTATTGTCATTTATTGATTATTTACATGCGCCGTGATTAGTGGTGGGCAAACCGTATTTTTTTTATATAAAATTATTCGAATATTTTAACGAACATCGGCGAAGATGTTAAAGACAACTATTAAGGAATGTATTCACAACAAAAATTAATTTTATTCTGATTTTTATCTTCTGTGTTGGATTTGTATCACAGTTACGGTCCCAATTTTGAGCAAACAATATTATCATTACTGACCCCGGGATGCGATATTTGTGAAGCTGATAGTTGACATTTTTATGTTTTAATTTTATATCGTTTCCGTGTTACTTTCATATTAAATAATAATTAAAAAACTCCGCAAATTGGTAATCTCTAGAATACTTAGTGTTAAGTATTCACGTAACTCAGCTTTGGTTTAAAACACTGATATATACTTAACACGTAAATAAATCAGCAATAATGGCATTTCTACGTGGTCAAAATATTATTTCTCCGCAACATCTCGGGAAATTTGCATAGAATACATTATTTACATGCCTTGCTTATCTGATTCAACGTTTCTAAATTTACAAAAACGATGTTGACGCGATTTACGCAAAATTAGAAATTGAAAAATATGATGGCGCAAAAATGACACAAAATGAAAAATTCTCACATTCGTCGTTTCTGTCTGTTGGCGATAGCCGTCGGTAAATTTTACGTAACTCGTTGTAAATTTATGTTAATAAATTCTATTTTGCTTTTCAATGCGCCCTGCTTTGCGTTAAAATAAAAGAAATCGGGAAGAGAATGTCCTGACCTGAAATTAGCTCATAACCCTTCTTTCATTTCGAACGGCCATAACGGCGGTTACATACGCGTTACTGAATAACAATCAACAATCACGCATTCTTATTTGTCATTATCAGTGCCAACCAAAAAAATAACATATCGTAAAGATAAAAAAGTATGGCGGTGTTAATTGCGCTGCGGTGATAATACGCAGAATAATATCGTTTTGACGAAACCATAATGCGCGACCGTAAAACGACGGTGCTGCTTTTTTGTGGAAGAAGTTTCGCATGAAAATTTTTTCTCAAACCAAAGGGTGGTTGGGTGGGGGTTGGTTGGTTAAGACCAGGGGTGGATTTAGCCCGTTCTATAGAACCGTCTCACGGAATTTAATGAGATCAGCGAATCGGTCAGCATTACTAAAAAACATGTAACAGAACCGGCCGAAATCTATGACTTTTGTGATGGAACCAGCTGACAAAAAATTTGAATCCCACCACTCGTTACGAGTTACGACCCATGTAAAGGGGGACGTGGGGCTTTGTATTCATTGATATAGGATGGGGTTAACATATTTACTCATGTGGAGAGGAAAGCCGATAAGCCGATTCCCTGCTATTCTTCTAATTTTTGTCTTCGTTTTTATTGTCAAGATATCCCAGACTGCCAGAGTGATTTGAAATCGGAGAGCCCTGGGGCTTCGTATGGAGCGCCCCATAAACTATGATTGCGAGAAGCTGTGGTTCGCCATATATTTAGGACTTCTTATCCCTTTCCTTTCCCATGGATAAATATGTACCTAAATCCCATGTTATAATCAGAAATAACGGCACTTGACTTCCTATTCTGTGCTATAGCTAATAGATATGCATTCCCAATAAGCATATGCTTATAGTTAGTATGCTTTCAACGTACCATACTTCGAAACCCAAAACCGAACACGAATCGAAAAATTAAAAGCCTCAATACGGCCAATTTCGCAACCGGCGCGGCCGAAGCAAGGGATTTTTGCAGCGAGCGATATGCTTTATCCATATGCAACGAACCATTTAGCTGGACGACGTAAAAAATGCAGGGTACAATGGATTAATGAGCAAATATTTGGAAGTTTCCACTCATTGTACATATGCTCATTGCGCAGTCTTACCAGTGCCTTTTCCACACATTGAGACCGGATCGACTTCTGAGTCATACAATACCGCACACATGGTTGAATCTACTTCCATATTCTCCTCACATAAACATTCATCAGATAGGTCTTGGCAATTCACGATACCGTCACACACTTGCTTTGCTAGGATCACCTGCAAACACGAGACTATTTTCTTGTATTGACTCGCACTCATATTTGTTTGAATTGAGGCTCGATTTGAGTACTTACATTATTTCGGTCCAAACAGTAAAAGCATGAGTCCACACCAGTTTTGAGAGTGCCATTATTTTCATAGCAACCATCAGGTATTTTTGAAAGAACGTCTGTAAACAGATGAGTTATATTTTTTGTAATATAAATTCATATGTATATATACAACTACAAAATTGAATTCCAATACAATTCAGTGTAAAATGGTGACTAATGCAGTGGTGCAGGCGACACAGAAGTTAATTTTCCATGAGGCTATTTTAGTTTGGTAAATTCGCCAAAATAACTTCCACCGACAGTAACAGTAATGTAGAACAAAATGGCCGGTCAATTCTCTAACCCGCGGCTTCTCTTTTCCCGAGAAGGCTATGCCCATACATCTCTCCAAAAAGTTATTCGTCATTACAAAATTGGTAGCGCCGTAGATAGCTATTTGGCACTGTTTGAAAGTTTCGAAAATATTATTGCGCTATAATGATGCCATACAGAGAGCTCCAATTATCTGATTCTGTATAAGATAAAAGCAATATGACTTGGAGAATATGTAAGTGCTGTCTCCTTTACTGATATAAAGCTTGATTAACTTCCTAAAGAGGAAAGAAATCATTTTGCTGAATCACCATGAGAAATTGCGAGATTCTCAATATTTAATCAGAAGAACTTGGACCGTGAAAACAAACAGTCCGCGAATAATATTATTCCATTTAATCCCCGCCACCTGCCAAACGCGTGGTCGAATTTCTCTCTTTTTATCAAAATACTATTTAACATTGTAATTCCACTTCTTAAACTTGACATAGGGGTAGGAACAACATTACACGAGGTCTAAGTTATTTTATTACATATATGCCGTTTATATTGCTAATTTTCCAACTCAAAAATTGAAAAGGAATTTCAAATACAACAATTTGTTTACGCCACATCATGTGAAATCGGACAATCATACATAATTTATTAGTCGATATTTCTTAAGTGTTGTGTCATGTCGTGTGTTGATTTTTAGTTTTTACCAGCGTCTTTGGATGGCTTAGGTCTATCGTAATCTGATGCTTTACAGATATATAAACATAAATGAATATTCGGCGCTCCTGAAGTATGAATATCAATATGGAGGTAACTAATTTTGTTCGGCTACTTTACATCAAGTTGTGTAAAGGGACTGGAACCTATGGGCAGGGGGATATTCACTTGGCTAACACAGACAGTTCCCGAGCTCGTAATAGAACTAAAATAAGAAAAATCGAAATAAAATTATGGCCTAACCCTATAACCTGTTACTCATACTTCGGGAGTCCCGAATATTCCATATTATGTGTTACACTCCTTGCTAATAAATAGAACTAAGAAGACGGGAAAATGTAAAAATAAACGAACAAGAACAACTGCAAACAAGACGTGGCACTATCTTTTTGATAGGCCTACATCTCTCCTTAATATTAAATGTAAGATAATTCATGTCTAAAGATGAATTTCAAATGTTTGAGGAGGAATTTTTAACTTAGCAACTAATTGAAATATTTCCAACGGTCAGCCTACTTTTGGGCTTACCCTATATTTGCGTTAACTATATACCTGAAATATGTTGTTAAATCAAAATGGACTAATCATAAACAATTTAACCACTGGTAGTAGTGCCATAACACAAACATATTGTTATCGATGGTGAGATAACGGACTGGCCAGTTCGTTTTTCAATACAAGACAATCGCTTCACCCATGTCGTGAAATATTCAAAGAAGAAATAAATATGCATGAATGATAATATTGTGCATAAATATATTCAACTTACCTTCTATCGAATATACCGGTCCAGTCAAATAAAATACCATAATCAGCACAGTAACATGTATATCCATGTTGTGCACTTTCTATAAGTCTTGCGATGTGTCACGACTTGTACTGCCTGTCTTCTGGTTTAATTTTCCCTTTCAAGTCAATTTTTATTGACACAGCAACTCAGTGAAAAGAATATCCAATTGTATTATACATCAATCAATAGTCTAAAACATATAAGCTGCTATACAATAATATTACGGTATCGGCCCCACATTTCACGATACGGTCGAGATGTGAATGAAATCGGAAAAACAAATTTAAAGAATATATAAGTGTTATGTGGATATCGCGGTCTTTAAAAATCCTTTGAATTATGACATAAGCCGGAGGCTATCAAGTCAAATTATTCCTACTTTATGACGTTTCGTCGAATAATTGCCGAACGCCCCGTGGTCAATGTTTCGTCATACGTGACTACGATTCAGACAGGCTGTATAATTTTTTTCACCTTCTAGGCGATCATTTCTGTCGACGACATGCCAAAATTTTTTCAAACTTTTAAAGCCCCTTCTTCCTTGTCTATTTATACAATATCACATCTTAAATGTGGATTAGAACTTAGTCTGCTCAGCATGCGAAGTATCAAGGCATATCTCACTAATAGCGCATAATACGAACGCGAGACTCCAAACCAATCCAAATAAGCATTTAATCTACAACTATATTTGTCACGTACAATTGTATCGTATACTTGAAAACCTGAAAAATACTTCTCACAGCGGGTGAAATAACGTCTTCTGGTACGTAGAAAAGTTCGTGTTTTCAAGGTCTCCACACACATGCTTTTCATATTTAAGTGTCCGTGACGCTTTTCTAGAAAATGCTTTTATGGATGAGAACTTTGTTTATTTTCTTTTTGCGCGACGAACATCATTACGTGGTGACGAAAAAAGCCGGTCACCTAAAATTTTGGGCATTTTATTTGTACAATATTGTGATCATGATGGACAAAGATATTATTTTCCTTTAGAACCACGCCAAGCAAAATTGAGGTTTCATACATTTTGTCAAGGGAACTACAAAAGTCTTTTGCTTAAATTTATTGACGCTGTTACGGACAATGAACTAATTTATTTTTGACAGCCATGCAAATAATTTACAAAAAATTCCGACTAGAAAAAAAGGTACGAAACACTCAATTGCGACATCTTTTAATTTAAATGTGGCACAGGCAACTGTTTTGAGATTTTCTGTATTAGTGAAATTGTGGGGAGCTCTACCCCAATACCGCTCATGTTAATTTACATAAATATATAATCGTGTGAATATTCGTCACATTTATTAGTATTAATTGCATCACGATTTCTAAGATACAACTATTTTCACAGACAATCCTGCAATGTCTTGTCACGTTTATGGAATTTAACAATACACCTCGATTATATTATAGCATGAACATGATGTAATTATTGCAAATATATTTCTTGAAGTAACGACTAAAAACGATTTAAGATTTAACAACTCGTTCACCTATTACGTGCATTGATTTAACGTTAAAATCGGTGAAACATTCGAAAATTATCGTTCTAAAATTTCTATACTTAATTCTCGATATTGATATCTATATCTGATAATTAGCCTTAGATCGTGAAAAAAATATATTGTTATTATAGGATTGAAGTGAAGTAAAGTCGTAAATAACGCTGGATTTTGATGCACCAACAACGTCATATTTATAAAAATTGTCATAAGGTGACTTCCAAGAATGCGAGTGTCGTAAAGCAGCATTCTGTGCTGAAATTGGACGATCAGCAAAACCACATCGAAGTAATCGAACCGAGATTTTCCTTTCTTAAAAGATTATATAAATAATGCACATAAGCCGTGGTTTGCAACGCGCTATTTTCGACTCAATCTGTTTCATGTCATTCACAATCAAAAAAGATAAGTATATGCATTTCGTCTACAAGATGACTCAAATATATTTCATAGAAAATTATCGTTAAATAATTTCGAGAATCGAAAACGAAAAATCGTATTAGTTTGTTGATGTTTTCCATTGTTTTAATATGAATTGTAGAAAATAACGAGTAGTTCGTTGTATTCAACGGCTATAATTAACGAACAGAGCTTATGGACATCATATAGAATATTTTCTTACATTTGACTAATTTCATATACTTATCTTCGAATAAAATATACTAACGGGTATGTAGTCTTAATTAAAGCAAATACAAATTCTCTTTTACTAATCTGAAAAGAACCCTCATTAAATCCAGCACATTTCTGTGTAGATATTATATATATCAGGGGTGGCCAACCTTTCACATACCATGCGCCACGTTTTAAACATAATGTTTCAGATGCGCCGTAAATCTCTTGTATTCCCACGCCTAATGTCCGCTTCTTGTTGAAATTATATAAATTTATAATACACACACATATATACACACGTATATGTAGTTTTTACAATTTACAACTTCACATGAATAGAAATTAAGCAAGGAAGTATAATAAATAAAACTGATCAATTTTATTTAAGTACCGCCTTTATGAGACTTTTGCTGCTGTTTTACTTTCGCCAGTTTTTTTATTCTTGGAGTTAAGTTTGTTACTGAGAGGAGCAGTGCATTCTTCAGATTTAAATCTGTAAGTCTTGACTTCGCTTTGCTTTTGATTAGTTTCATGGCAGAAAATGTTTGTTCACATCTATATGTCGTTCCGAAACGACATATAAAACCCTGGGCAAATTTTCTCAGTTCTGGAACGCATTCTGTCTTATGAGCATTACGCAATAAAGCTGTTTTTAACAACGAAGAGAAAAAGGTACGATTAAGAAGTAAAGTTAGTCGTAATATTGTGACAATAGGCCTTTAGTATCAATATCTACTCTACTCTACCCTCGATCCTAATTGGCCTTTGCTAATCAGCTGTTTGGTCTAGCGTCGCGTGATTTTACTCCAGGCTCCTACGAGATTAGACTTGCGTCACAGCAAGCGATTTTACGCTTCGCTTTTGTTGACAACGGTCATTTGGAGTTTGGATGAAAAAGGTGGTATTTAGGGGTCATTTTCAGCATGTTGTGGGTTGATATATAATAAATTTTTTAGGCTTGGGCAATTCAACTGGTTGTTCAATGGTTATTGGGAGATATTTGGGAAGTCTGGGCAATGGAGAATCCATGTTTCAAGCTGATAAATGACGATTTTCTATTTTTCTAGAAGTTCTGAACTTTTTACTTCAGTAGGGCAAAAATAGTAAATTTTACTAATTTTTGCTAAAAGTCTAGAATGAATGTCATAAAGTCCGTCCAAAAGCTAACGTCGATAATCGCCTGTTGTAGATTTTAGGTGCAATCAAAAGTCACCATGTAAATCGCAAAAAAACGGCTTGGCGTGGAGAAGCCAAGTGCAATTAACAATTTTGGCATGAAAAGGTTTTAAAGATGCAATGCGCCACCTCTAATCATGCAATGCGCCACGTTTGGCGCATGCGCCATAGGTTGGCCACCCCTGATATATATGAAACATTTTATGAACGCTTTCGTCACCAGCTCACCGCCTTGGTTTCGATTACACATGTCAAATATGTGGACGGCATTGGGTTGGGACAACTCTAAAAAAATACCCTTTAACATTAAGAATTTTTTTTAATTGTGCTTTACCTCATTCGTAATATTATTCACTTTTAGTAAATCGATCAAGCATCGTACAATTCGTCTCAGTGGAACACATTAGATACATAGTTTGCTTCTTAGAAGTTATATGTAAATTTAAATAACGTAAATTAGAATGGTAGCTTGAATGTCATCGTTTATTAGTTTCAACAATTAAAATATTAACTTGGACTATTTTACTCGAGAGTGGAAAACGAACCACAATCGATGCCACAATCGATCGTAAATGTGGTCAAACATTGCTTTCTGAAGTTATGATCAACTTATGAATATTTGGAAGAAACAAATAAAACGTGTAATGTCTTACATATGAGATCATTTTTGCTTTAGGTGTACAACAATAGAGCGATAGTTGTCGACTGGCTGGCATCTCAACATTCTACTAATCGATATTTAAAACTGATTGAAAAAAAACTCTGGGAAACTCTCTGAAAACGAATTGTTGTTATTTCAAACGTTGGCATCATTCTAACTTTCCACAAATATTCAAAAGTGAACATTTGAGCAGGCGACGCGATCATCACTGGCTTTGGTGACATTGTTATTCCCGACCACTGTTATGGTTACAATAGTTCGGCTCCACGAAAACAATCTTCAAACTTCCTTTTCACTGATATACTTTATATACTGATATACTTCGCTTTTACTAATATATATACCTCATGGTATTTTTCACATTCGATTTCTATATTACATCACGATTTATACCTGAAAATTCTATTTCTTGATCATGGTATGCATACTCTCACAATCGAGCTGTACAACCTTTGCGGTTGTTTTGCAATATTGATATAACACAGTAGTGCAAATTATTATATAAAGCGTAACTATGGCCCCATTCGTTTGCCCTGAAAACTACTACGCGCAAATGACATTTAATTAATCTTACAACGGTTCCAAGTTCTGTACATAAGTATAATATTCTCACTATTTTGTCTTTGAACACACAAACACATATATGTCTTTTTCTTCATCCCATCATACTAAAATGACAACCACAATATATTCGGAAATTAATTTAGCAGTGGACCGGTGAAAGGTCGTTCGACCCTGTCCAATGCGAGTTGTAACCTACAAGAATGCAGGATTTATTCTCGGCCAGTGACCAGTAACATCAATGATATTGACAATGATTCGTCGTCTAGCTAGTTAACTTCCTTCACACATCATCGCGATTCTTGTAGAAAAGTTTTAATACAACGAAAGTAGCCTACCTGTGGACGAAACATTGGAAATAACTGATATGCAAGGTATACTTTTGTTTTCGTGTTATTAAACTTTTCTCTTTTTTTTTCAACTTTCATTATATCGAGCGGAATCTGTGGCATGTGACAGCTGGCCCTTTTCCAACCCTTTTTCATAAAATCCTCTCTTTTTAATTTTTAAACTTTTTATTCCTCATTCACTATGCAAAACTATTTTCTGTATTTGTTCGATCTGTACTGTATCTTCCTTCGCCTGTATCATTGCAAGTCGATCTTTGGCTCTTGCGCCGTTTGAATAGTTAATAATGCGCCCGGGAATATGTACTACAAAAGTACTAATTGACTAAACTATACAAAATTACACCAAATACAAAGTAGGCTACTATTTTTATCTCCAAAAAGATCAAATATTTTCTTCCTAGAGGGATTCCTTCCCTCCAAGTCTAGGGAAACGCTGGTTTTCGTTTAATTTTCTGTTCTAAGCGGATTTCTGGAGTGTTGAGTACAACAATGATCTTCCATAAATTGAAATTTATAAAAATTCTCCAAATGCAACTGTATATTCATAATTATACTCGTATATTTGGACAAGAGGTTGAACTTTTGATCGTTTTCCTAAACTCGCATTGTAGTTTCGCTATACATATAAAACTTATTGCTAGATGTCAGTATTGTGCTTCACCTCAACTGTCGATTTTTTGCTGGAACATTGATGGCCCCACTTGAATGAATACCGTTTCTGTGGTCAAGAAATGACGCATGATTCAGCATTTTTTGCAAATGTGACTGCACCTACTCTACAGATTTTGAAGGAATTTTGAACTGATATATTTTAATGATGGCGAAAAAGGGAAAAGTGAAAGAAGATTTGGTCGCTGAAGAAGTAAGATTAGATGAAGATAAGAATAGAATCGCAAACTGGAAGAGATGGGGACCGTATCTTTCGGAAAGACAATGGGGAACTGTTCGAGAAGATTACTCTGCAGATGGAAGTTGGTAAGTACAGAAGTATTGACATTAAAATCTGGGGTCTAGTATAGTTTGGTACCACAGGTACTTCCAGTGGGCGTAGCATAACGAATTTTGCATATGTTATTTCCAACCCTCACCTGACTTTGCCATCCAAAAATTACACCACTAAGACTGTAAGACGTCACCATCACGTCATAGGGCTTGCCAAAGTATAATTACGATCGCCCGAGATGGCATCTGCGCCGCCGATAACGAACTCGCTAAGGCCGGCGAACTCTTTCCTATCGTGATCGTTGTGACGAGAAAACGAGAGAAATAGCTTGCTCGATTTCTGGTGATCGTCTGCGCGTTTTGGACGATCATTCGCATACTTTGGTGGGCCTTATTACGCCACAGTGACGTTGAAATGACGTAATTTTTCGGTGACTTAGTCAGGTGAGGGTTAGGATTGACATATGCAAAAATTGCTTAGCCAGGCCAACTAGAAGTACATGTGGTACTAAACTATACCAGACCCAAAATCTGAAAATACTATTTTAACAATTAAATTCAGATAAAATTGAATTGAAATTATTGAGATCAATATTTTTCACTGTAAAACTTGCCGGGTCTCATGTAGTTTCGTACCTAACATACTTCTAGTGGCCGTAGCATAAATATTTTCTCACATGTCGATCCTAACCCCCACTTGACTACGCCATCCAAAAATTACGTAACTACGATGTCACAATCACGTCATACTGTCATAGAGCTTGCTCAAGTAAAACTACGATCGCCCAAAATGGCATATGCGGCGATGATAAAGAACTGACTAACGTCAGCGATCTCTCTCATATCGGGATCGTTGCGACGAGGAAACGGGTGAAATAGCTTGCTCGATTTCGAGTGATCCTCTGCGCGTCTTGAATGACAGTTTGTATAGTTTGTAGGGCTCATTTACGTCACTGCGATGTCGTAGTGACGTAATTTTTGGTTGACAAAGTCAGGTGAGGATTAGAATTATGCAAAAATTATTATGCTACGCCCACTAGAAGTCCTTCAGGTACGAAACTACACTAGACTTAACTTGCCATGTATATGACTGAATCATAGTCCATGCTAAATTCATGGTAATTCTAATAGTATTGAAATTTTATTTCGAAAATTAAATAGTTTATATCTGTTTCAGTGTTTAGTACACTATTGTATTCAGAATTCAAATCAGGGTAATGTCAAAATGGATTCAATGGACACTCAGCTATTTATCACTGTATCAATTTATAGAAAGAAGCAGCATAGTCATACATAGTCTAGTTAATTTGTTTATATCATTGGAAACCTTTATTAGAATTATGTATCTGAAAATGGGATTCGAATCTTTGCACCAGTGCAAGGTCATCAAAGGGGCGATGGCAAACACTTGGCGGGATACGCCAACTGTAGGAACGCTGGAGCGCCACTGTGAGGACGAATAATCTCATTGCTATACTGTATATAGTGTAAACTAAACCCATTCAGTGTTATTTGTCATAAATATTGATATTTTGTCATGACGCTTCAAAACACTCCCAATATTCATCATATATTTTTTCACAGTTGGGATTCGTTTAGTCATGATGATGCAAGATCAAGAGCTTATCGCTGGGGTGAAGACGGACTGCTGGGAATTTGTGATAGACAATGCAGATTATGTTTTTCAGTTGCATTATGGAATGAGCATGATCCCATATTAAAAGAACGACTTTTTGGATTGACTGGTATAGTGATATTGTATTGAATACTATCAGGTTATTAACCCTGCTAAAACGCTTAAAAACAGTGAAAAACCGTCAAAAAACACCAATAACCCTGCTAAAACGCTTAAAAACAGTGAAAAACCGTCAAAAAACACCAATAACCCTGCTAAAACGCTTAAAAACAGTGAAAAAACCACAAAAAACACCAATAACACTGCTAAAACGCTTCAGTCAAGATTTTTAAAAAAAATTGATTATTTGCAAAATTTTACCTTTTTTTAATAATTCAGTCATCACTACAAATCAAGAGTTTTCACTGAATTTTGATATATAATTTCAGTCCTTTTGTATTATTGCCGTGCCACTGATCCTTTATCTGTGATTCTGTTTGTCTTAGGTTAGGTTATCTATTGCCACACTTTTATCTGTTTTTCTTATTAGCGATTGCTTACTAAGATAAACATATAGAAGAGTTTGTCTGCGGAGTTCGAGTTTATCATGTTTTTTCAATTTTTTTTTATTTATATTGAAGTCGAAGTTAAAATCAATTTTATGGGTGATACAATCAACTCGAAATTTCAGATTTTTATTGGTGGTATCAGTGCTACACAAAGAGCATGAACTAAGCATTCTCGATTTACAATTAAAAAAAAAATTAAATAGAAAAATGATTTTATTAGAGCTCTTATTAAAAATTTTTCATACCGTGGCCGTGAGTAGTAGTCTAAATTTTTATGAAACACAAGTCAAAGCTTGATTTTCAAATATCTTATAAGGGCTGAAGATTTGTTATAATTTTCCTATCCTGGCTTTTATTGGTATAGCAATAACAGGGTGATACCAAAAAAGAAAATTCTTACTGTAGATAAATTCCATTCTATAAAAAATAAAATATATAAAATGCTGAAATTAAACTCAATGTTAGATCAGAGATTTCTAGGTCCTAATTTCCTTAATAATAGACTGTTTTCAAACATCAGAAATTGAATTTTTTACTCTTTTCTTAGGTCCTGAAGGAAACCATGGCGAAGATGTAAAAGAGAATTATTATTATTTGGACAGCACACCTACTCATTCATACATGAAAGCACTTTATAAATATCCCCAGAATGGTTACCCATATAGTCAGATAGTGAATGCAAATAGAGAAAGAGGTTTACATGAACTTGAATATGAGTTGAACGATACAGGTATGTTCATCATATGTATATTCTCTGTGAGACTGGCTCCTTGCAGGCAAAATATGAAAAGTTTGAAAGGGTTCATACATACATGTCTGTGTAAACTAGAACAAGAAGATCAAGGCACACAATCTACTTTCTACCATAAATACTGGTGACATAAAAATGAAGTTTTCTGATATGCTCCTAATTCAGCATTTTGTATAATTCCTTTAGTATCTGTATTTCCCTAATATAGACGCTTGAATTGAATTCAAAATTATCGTAATGAATTTTTTTTAACTGCTTGGTTCATGGGAGACGATCACCACATATGAATGATTTCAGATATTTTTTAAAAACATTTGCAAAAGTTAAGACTGATGGATGTATGCTTCTAGCACATTGTTTAAACCAGTTGGTAATGGCATGGTAGTAAAGGGTAGAATTGCTAAACCATGTTGTTATCACAGGTTGAGTGGCTGATGCGGATTTCGGTCTTTTTACGGTAGTAACAGCTTTTTACATTTCAGTGGGGCTGTGGGGGTATGTTCGAAGACAATAAATAGCGCTGTTTAAAACACAGTTATTTAGGCTACCGAAGGTTCTATTTCAATTATTCTATTTTATATTTTTCAGGATGTTTTGATGAAAGTAAATATTGGGATGTCACTGCGGAATATGCAAAAAATTCTCCATTCGATCTGCTTTGTAAAATCACAGGTTTGAAATTTCCTGCAACTTCAATAAACCTTTGTGTCTATATATTAGTACAAACAGAATTTACTCGTACCTTAAGAAGACCGATACTGAAAATGTTAGTTTTCCTCCAAATTTACATTTTTTTACACACAATTTTTCATATGATTCAACTTTTGTATTAAAAATGTTGCAAAGAATTAAATCCATTTTTTTATCATTCAAAATTGAATCTATGAATAGGGTACAAAATACAATACAAAATCTAGAAATCATTTCCATTGATCTATATTCTATAATATACTGATTGATAACTTTTATTCCAGTTACAAACAGAGGTCCTGAAACTTCAACCATACATGTTTTACCAACAATATGGTACAGAAATACTTGGATATGGGGCTGCAGACATGAAGGTTGTACTATGAAACCAAGCATCAAGAAAACAGTAGATGGCACATTAGATTGTACTCATGAAACATTAGGTAGGTGGAAAAACATGAGTTGAATGTTTCTCCATTTATTCAGAGGTATATTTTTGTAATACAAATATGATGCACAAGGATGAGAATTTGAATATATTATTTACTATTACTACAATGAAAAATTTCATAATATTTGTGCTTTTATTTTTAATCCAATATTAGAGCTTGTTTTTGTGCATATGTAGCCTGTGGCATTTCTCTCTCAATTTTAATTTTAATGGATTTGATCATATTATGTCAACACATGCAGAAGGAGAGTAATTCTCACAATACATTTGCACAGTTTGTTAGCCAGTATGGTGGGACATTTTATTTAGTATTGTTTTGTAGTTTGAACAGTCTCATTTTTTACGAATGAATAATAAAGAGGCATTTTTAACCATGATGCATATGCCTGTTTTCACAGTAACGAATGATACTTACCGTAGGACATATTACATATAACAAACTATAATTTCATTTTAATTCCAGATAAAATGTCAATGTTTTTTGATTCTGTGGAAGGATATGATGAACCAGAATTACTTTTCACTGAAAATGAAACAAATACAGAGAAACTTTTTGGCCAGAAACATTACACAAAATATTTTAAAGATGCTTTTCACCGATATGTAATTGATGGTATGTACTATGTGCCATGATTTGTATGGTTCCAATATGCTTTATATAGTGAAGATTATTCACATGATTATTAAGACAATATAGCATTTGCTACTTCTGACTGATAAAGTTTCATTCTTCTTTTAATTTGTTTAATTTGTATTGATTTCTTCGAACATTTGATTGTCCTGTTATGAGTAATAAGCAAATCTGTATTATTTTACTTAAAATTTTACCTGAACTAACAGTACAATTCTGTTCATTTAAAACAGTGGTTCACAAACGGTTGGGTGCGCCCCACAAGCGGACGTAGACAATTTTCTGAGGGGGCGTGAAATAGCAATATTTATTAAATTTAATCTTCCCTGCCTTATTTTAATTATTTACATTTCATTATTTTGGATATTTTTTACGTGTTTTTTAAATGAAACATACTTTTGTATTACTATATGTTATTTATAGCTTATTGTTAGCTAGTTATTTTTTAGGTGGGGCGCGAGACGGGACAAACCCTATCTGATTCTATCATTCAGAAGTGCAATATGTTTTTCTCACTTTCTAATTTGGCCCTCCGTTATATATCTTTGTTTTCATTTCACTTTATGTATAGGGTTGCCCACTTTTCTATATTGTGTCGATCCTAAATGAGCTCACAACTTTACCCACTTTGTAATAAATGATGTACAGGCATTGCCGAGCTGAAAACATACCGGTTTTTGTATTAATCCCTGCTTGTGCAAAACCTAGTTCAAGGTGAAGGCATGAAAACGTGGTCAAATTTTTTTTGTATTTTCAGTGTACACTTCTATCTGAAGTATGTATATTCATTCAACTTTGACATTACTTACACTTTAAGGTGACAAAGATGCAGTATCATCCAAAACAAAAGGCACAAAAGTTGCTGCTTATTACAAGCTTACTATAAAACCAGGAGGTAATTTTTTTGTTTTCATTTTTAATTCCACTGCTTTTATCCATTTATAAATGTCTGAATTAGCCATCTCACAGTTTTTTTGTTTTGCAGACTTATTTATCTTATATTTCGATCTATACTTTCTAGTTTAGATTTTTTCACATATTTTGGTGTTTCCTGTTGCAATATTTTGTGGGATGGGATTTTCGTAATCAACTAGGAAAAAAGAAAGCTGTTAGACACTCTTAGCCGAGTCTGCGTTCAGGGTGTTTTATTCGAGTCAGAGCCCTACACTCGAACACCTCTTGAGTCAAATTCTGATTTCTAAGGAGTTCAGAATTTCAATATTTAATATGTATGTCAGTTATGAGTTATACATGAATGGCATACCCCAACAAATTTGATGGAAGATGGAAAAGTTAGACTGACCGATTGTAATATTCAATTTTTTTTATTCAGAAAGTGTAATTCTTCGCTCAAGACTTGTAGCGGCTGCTGAAAAACCACAACGTCAAGACAGATGGTGTCAAAACGAATTTGAAGAAATTTTTAAGAAGAGGATTCTAGAAGCTGATCAATTCTATAAAGTAAATATTCTTATTTAATTTAATCATTCGATTTTTTTTTTTTATTGATTGCAGTCGCCCATTATGGTTTGCCCATTATGGTAAGTGCTAGAAGTACGCTTGCTATTGCACCACGCTGTGTGGATTCGCTGGTCCGAATCCTGTGGAATAATTATGTGTACTTACTTGCTTGTGGTTTCGGTCACTGTCCAATACCATGCATCTGTGAAAATCAAGGTAACTGATTATCTAGACCAGCGTTTCCCAAACTTTTTCGTCCACGGAACACTTGCACTTTTCATCTCGCCTCGCGGAACACTAAAAGTTGAAAGAATAAAATTGATAAAGAAAAACGGTGTAATGTAACCGCTACTCAATCTAGTGGCGAGTTGCCAAATGCGCCGCGAGAACTAACAGAATTGTGTTAAACATACCTAAAAAATGACTGAATATTTTGCATATTGAATATTATGAATGTTTTAATATTGAATAATTTAAATACTGTGTATATAAATCAATTCATTCATTTTACCATTCTATGTCGTTTACTTTCCATTACATAGTGTTTGCCTCTAATGGCCAAATAAGAAATTATTTTAAAGTAAATCCAGTCAAAGATGAAGGAAGAATAGCGACGGTTATCAAAAATTCCACTACCCCACCCTAATTGGTCCACTTCAGGCCGACGGTGACGCAATATCGCCGGTTAGTTGGGTGGCAACTCCACGTTCCATAGATTGCCATGGCGACCATTCTAGACATATTTTTGATTCTTTTTTCACGGAACACTTCGAAGACGCTCGCGGAACACAGTTTGGGAAACGCTGATCTAGACATGCACCTGAACTAAACTGACAATTAGACATACTTCAGCGTATGAATTAAAACTACCTTACTAAATGCCCTCTCCTCTGGAATAAAAATGAAAATCGTATCTCAATGAGATGTTTGTGATAAGTAGTGACTATGAAATATGCCTCATTCACTTGGCACAAAAGATATATTGATTTATCTTTACAAAGTAACCATACTTTTACATGCGTGGAAACATTTTCTTCATGAAATAACTATAGGATTTGAAAATTGTCCAACCGTTGAAAACCGCTTAAAAAAACATAGCCTTTTATTGGCGACTTGGATCGGTTTGAATCTTGTTGGGCAGGATCCTGTGCAATGGTTATGCTGAGCTCGCAGATTCATCATATATGTGTGATATAATCAATACAGCTTACTGCTAATGTACGGTAGTTCATTTATTAGATACATTAAACTGTTGAATAGGTTCGTCATAAGAGAAAGCTACCTTGTTATATTTCCTTTCTTTGAATCCGGTTTGTAGTAAAATTTCTGACACTGTTTTTTACAATTTTTGCACTTTTTGCAAGATTTTTGTTAGTTTTCCACTAATCTGTTATATTTAGAAAAAGTTCCCAAGTGTGAAAGGAGAATATGCTCTGATATTGCGACAAGCTATGGCTGGATTGTTGTGGTCAAAACAATTCTATCATTACATAGTCAATGACTGGTTGGATGGAGATCCTGATCAACCTAAACCACCCTGTGAAAGGCAAGTAAATTATTCTGATTAGGATTCTTATTGCTAACTTTTATGCATAGTTTTTGACTTCTTATGTTTTCTGACTTTAATAAAAACTGTCAAGGAGCACTGTAAAATTGACTTATATTATATTGTGAATCACATATTTCGTCTAGTCATAATTCACACAATGGATATGAAGAGCTAACCAGTTTCTGAATTCTGAAGAAGGTAGTTCATGTAACCGCTGGTCGGTTACGGCTTCCTCCACCATAAAGTCCATGCTTCCGAAGAAAAGCAACTAGCTAACTGATCCCATACTCGACATGGACTGGTAATCGAATGAGAGGCCGTGGCTCGCCCTATGATTAAGCCGTATAATCGACTCTCCTCTCAACAGGATAAATATGTATAAATCCTATTTCAGCATAATTCCATTACACAATAGACCAAAGTAACAATTTTACCACATCTGTGTATATTTTTGATCAAACCCATTAACATAAACTATATCACCAAAATACTATTTTACTGCACCCAAATATATCTCAAGCAACCAATTTAGTACAATGGAATGGTACAATGAATCATCAAAATATCATTCCATTCCATCGTTATTATTATGTTATTATGTCATATAACTTTAGCAGTTTGGGGGAGAATATTCAAGTAATACACAATAAGGATCAATTATGTGTTAGCAAATTACTCAGACACAGAAATACCTAGCGTTAAAAATGAAATAAGGCGCTTCAGAAGTGTGTGTACCACATGGAAGTACCGGTAACTAATTTTGGTCGCCTACATCAAGTTGTGTACAGGGACTGCCTATGGGCTGGGAGTATATTCACTTGGCTAACACAGACAGTCCCCGAACTCATAATAGAACTAAAATAAGGAGAATCAGAATAAAATTATGGCCTAACCCTAACCTGGTACACACACTACGGGAGTACCAATGGCAATAATAATGTATAATTTCTAAATATAATCTCTTTGTGTTCAATGCTTGGTGTATATTTGTAAGCTTTCTTTCATAACTTTTCCAAACAAAACCGAAATGGAACAGTGAATAAGCATTATGTTATCTTATTTATCAATCTAATCGATCTCGTTCAAGCATCCTTGTAGAAATTGCTATGTACAAAGTAAGAAGTAAACGATAAGAAATGATTGCAGTTTAAAACAAGATATCGTAGTTCCCCATATAATTTCTAATTTACTTCATTGAGCGTTTCTCAATAACTTTCCTTATATTTGTTGGATGAAATCGTAATCTCAAATAAATGAAGTAAGAGCATGTTGTAATTAAGATTCAGGGAGAGAACAAAATAATTTTTCTTTTGTTGAATTTCTCCTTTCGTTGTCATTATGATCACCACATGAAGAACAAGTTCCCTTAGTGTATGATGAATATGGTGGTGGTTGGCTTTCCCTCCTGTCAAATAAACACAAAATACTTCATTGCACACCGGCGCGGCGGTGTGGCTCAACGGGCTAAGCGTTAGGAATACGCTCGCCACCACACCTCTAATTACTCTGCATGGGTTCGCAGGTTCGAATCCCATGCAGGGATGGTTATGTGCGAGAGGATTGCTGGACTCCTCGCCGTCGTAGGGTGGTTCACGTAACCGCTGGTCGGTTACGACTTCCTCCACCACCAAGTCCATGCTTCCGAAAACAAACAATATAACTAATCCCATACCCGACTTGGAATGGTAACCGGACGAGAGGCCGTGGTTCGCAATATGGATAAGCCGTCTTATCGGCTTTCCTCTCCCCCAGGATAAATATGTAAATCCTATCCTATCCATTTGAATATCATAAAATTACCGTGTTTGTCCAGAAACAAGACCCAGCCTGAATTTTATAAAGGATTTTAATACAAGCCCTTCCCTTAAAATATGACCTAGTCGACAGCGCGAATTTTTTTTTGACCCAGTCGGTAGCAAGAAATCACTCCTACACGTTTTATTTGATTAATCTAAAATGTGTGAGAGAGGAAAAGATTCAATGACCTTTTAATAAATAAAAATAAAATAAAACATTTTTAAAATGTCAGCTTCTAAATTGGAGAGCATAAGATATTTATTTCAATCTACCCACATCCCCTCAAAGAATCCTATATCCTTCAGGTTTGAGAAATTCTAGCTTTTCTTCTTACATATTATATATTTACCTATTTTCATTGTTCGATGAAGTTGAAGATAATACTTCAGGTTCATTTGAAAGCATTGTTGTTTGCTGTAAACAAAATATGGTTTTAAATTGGGAAAGACAATCAATTCATTAAAATGTAGGTTCTCTATATTTGAGATTATCTAGTTTTTTCATATCATGAAGGAAGATGCAAAAAACAATACTGGTTCTGTTAAACAGCGACTTATTTTGGATATTTTAAATGAATCTGTATAGTCCAAATTACCTCAGGTTGATTAGGTGGCACTGATCTAAACACTACAACCTCTTGCCCACAATGTCCTCTTTGATAATATGCTTGTCCACCGTCTCGACCATACTTCTTTCTCCAATGGTAAAATATATATACAATCGCCAACACTACAGCAACGAATATCAACAATACTATAACCCCACTTGCAACCCCAATATAGGTCCATCTGTAACAATGTATTTAAGTTACCAGTTTGTGTTCAAAATATTAAAAAAACAGTGGGGAAAATGGTATCAAAATTCTGCCACCAAAGGTTCCTAATTATTTTTAGCTCGAGACTCATCATAGAAATCATGTCACGCATTGAAAAAAAAATTTGACTTTATTAGCATTGAAGAATGACCAGGAAAAGTTTAATAATATAATAGCCTACTTATTCAATACAATCATGAGCTTGTTTTGATGCACCTATTAACATAATGTACCATTTGTAACTATCTTGCAGTGTGAAGTTATATGTCAAGTTCCAAATGGGGAAGAGAGAAATAACTTTTCACGAAATGGATTAATATTTTGCCACAGAATTATCATATTATTCTTTTGTTGTTATATTAATACATTTAACAAAGTATACCCGAGAGCATGAGGTTCTGGCAATTTACTATGCTGTGTCGCTTCTGTCACCAAGTTTTGACTTTCTGTAAATGGAATAGCAAATATGTCCATATTTTATTCAGTTCACTTTTTATTGAATTTCCAATTTTTTTCTCCTATGTAATTTTTTGTATTATATTCACTGATATATCAAAAAGGAGTTGAACTATGTATGTCTGAGAAAATCTGACCTAGGTCAGACGAAACATTACAGTAATATATTTATGTTAGTACGCAGCAAGACTCTTCAATCACCAAGGTTACTCTGAGACTATATTACTATATTTATTACAAAACAGTCAGTTATTTTTGGTTATCATTTGAAATTTCTGATTTGAGAATACTTAGCAAAGCATACTACAAATACTTTGGGAATAGCAAAGATTTACCCAAAATTTAATCAAGATAGGATTTTTATATGTATTCTTCGAAGTGGAAAACTGACAAGACTGGGTAATCCTATGGTGAACCACAGCCATCCGGTTTCCAGTTCATGGCTGGTATGGGATTAGTTTGCCAGGTATTTGTTTCAGATGCATGGACCTGATGTTGGTGGAATCCGGAACCACTTTTGAATGCAGGTTGATGCTTATAAGGATAGAATATAAGAAATTTTATTACAAACCTGTGATTGAATTGGTCGAGTCTGGTTCTTCTTCATGTTCATGTTGAATATAGTGGAGTTGAGGAACGAAAGAATGCTGTTCAACACTACATGAAATAAATAATTTTTTACCCAAATAGTGATAAAGTTATTATTGCAAGTTTATTATTTCACTAGTCTTGTGCCATGTAAATTCTAGGAACTTCAAGAATTTGTTCGGGCACTACAAAGAAGTCAATACCGTTAGTTTGCTATATTTAATTGGTTCCAACCGAATTAAATGCGTTATTTCTATATCTGATATGATTGGATAAGAGGAAACGGTTCACCATATTATTATGTTGTGCTACTTCCTCTTGGATAAATATAAAAATCCTATCCATACACATTCCTATCCTGACAAAAGAAATCTTAATTATGAATCACAATGTGCGGTGAAATACAGTGTAGTGGATTTGCTTCAAAAATTTCACCTTGTGAATACTCTCGATTAAAGTTCAAATTATAAAATCTCCAACAGCTGGTCTAAAAAGTATTTGATAATAATTGAATAAGTATTGTGAAATGATGTTATTGGTACTGCTGCATCTCCTCAGTACCAACCAAAGTCTTTATATGGGGTGTGCTTTATTGAATTATTCAATAAGCATTGTATTATACAATTTTCTATTTTATACTTACTGTGGTAACAGATGATGATCTATAAATTCATCAATACTACAACAAAAAGCTTCTATTCGGTCAAACATATCATATCTTGCACAACAATGTGTTTTATTTTCTTGAGATTCACAATTGAGTTTGAAGCATGCATGAATATGCTCGTCATTCATTTTTTTTTCAAACTATTCTATGAAATATTTCTATAATCTGAAATTTTTTTTTTCAATTTGTTCAATTTTATTTCGTAATAAATATAGATACAAATTTTGGGATAAGGATTTAAGGAAATTCAATTAATAAGGAGAGTAGGTCACATGCACTCACTCCGGAATAAACAATACTCGAGCAAATACTGAAATGCAACAGCTGCTGGAACTATATAGATTTGAGTTGGTGCATAACATGCCAGTAAATGCCAACTGACATGGGCATAAAGCAGTCAGAATTAATACGATCGATGAGTTCCATACAACTAAAGTTTCTGTTTGTTGGATATGTTCGTATTTAGGAATTGCATATTATATCTATCTAACTGAAGACAAAAATAAAAAATGAAAATAAAATGCTGACAACATCTTTAGGGAGGCTTTTGTCTATGCCTCAACCTGGGAGTCCCACTCAAGTCACCCTTTCTCCAAAACTAGAAGTGACTCCAGTCGTCTGAATGAAAAGACTCGTCATCAACAAACCGCTCTGTGATCATCTCGACTTTGGACTCGACACTAGTCTATGATGACCCGTAACTTGCGGACTCGTGGTTTAGGGTTTTCTACTCAGCAATACTTTACCATTGGCCCTTTAATTAATTTTTTAATCACAGCAATTATTTTAACAATGAGATCTCATATGATTTCTCTACTCTAGTTAGCTATATTAGCTATATATTATTTTTGCATCTGCTCACCTAAGTACATTGTAAACTCAAATTGAATTTTTTTTTAACATTAGCTTGTGTTATCTGTCATTATTATTGTTACCATTCCATCATCGTCATTTGTTCATGTAAGATTCGTTCATCTGTTTGCTTTAGCAGTTTTCAAGAGTACTTCTGTCCTCTCCTATCCCACGTTATTATGAAATCCTGTCTAATAATCTAGCACAAAAAACTATCTTAAATGAAGCTTGTTTTGTTGTGAAATTCAGTCTTGCAGACTCAGACAATTCTGATCATAGATGATACAGGTGTATTTGATATTGTATTGTTAGTAAAGAGACATGTATTGTGAAATAGCATTTGAAGTTTGCATTACCTAATTTGTTTTGATTTCATGTGTCTTTTGGAACCAAGTTCTGTTCTGATACTTCAAAGAAATGAATAAATGGCAGTTTTGAATGAACTATTTTGCGTTACTATTTCTCAATTTACAACAATTTCTGCGATGATTTTTCAGACATATCGAAGTCTTTATATTATTTATGTTTTATTTTCAGATTTTCTGGTCGTAACCATGAATGGATTCATCTTTTTAATCGTGATGTTGTGTCAATGCCTGATAAATGGGAATATCCGTGGGTAGGTTGAATTTCATAATGTAAACAAGAGAGCAGTGCTTAAATATGGGGACACAAGGTCCAATTACTAACCACAATTTCAGTAGCATAAGTGACTTAGGTACATTGAAATCTGTTATCTGATCATTCAAAATCTTCGAATCAAAATTGCAAAGGTGTAATACCACGTAATGATACAATTTGCACAAAATAGCAAAAATATGGGTGACTAATCAAGCCACATGGAATTCTGAAAAATTAGGTTTTAGCCTTCAAGCAAATACTTGTACCTTATGTACTGTAAATTCGAAATCGATTAGTCCCTTATTTGCGAAAAAAAGTCAACAACAACAACAACGAGATCCTCAATAACAACAGTTCAGCAAAATGATCCATAGATCCACTTAGTATTCAAGAAAGTACTAGTTTTAACTTACTTATCAATATTGTTTTATATTCGCAGTATGCTTGCTGGGACCTTGCTTTCCATATGATTCCATTTTGTAGAGTTGATCCAGAATTTGCTAAATCACAATTGATGTTGTTTTTGAGAGAATGGTACATGTCACCTAGTGGTCAAGTATGTTTATTTACCTCTTCTGAATCAAAACATTTTCTAGATTCAATGTTTGTTCATTTTTGCTAATGGACTGACTGCGTGTTACAAATGAACCATTGTTCTTGAGAATTTTAATTTATTTGGATTGAAGAGATAGCTGTGAATGTGTATTTATTTAGTGTTTGATTCTTCACAAGAGCGATAGTCCAAGATATTCAAAAGTAATCTTAGACACCTAACTTGAAACAATGGAAAATGCGACTGGAATTCAATTTATTATTGATCAGCCTTATTCGGTTTTGATTTAAATATTTTGATTCTGACATTGAGATGTCTGAATTATCGTCGCCCTATTTATGTTTTGAAAATAAGACTTTGGCTCTTACACCGTCAAAGACGACAGGCTCCAACTCCACAGCCCAAATTCTTCCGCACTAATAAGTTATGCTTTTATGTGAATGACTTTACTGTGTTTACCATATAATCTTCTTGACTATTTTATACCAAATTGACTGATACTGTCTTTTTTTGAGGATATTTTGTATGTTGTTTCAGATTCCTGCTTATGAGTTTGCATTTGATGATGTAAATCCGCCAGTTCATGCCTGGTCAGTTTTTCGAGTTTATAAAATGACCGCTCCCAAAGGTCAACGTGATCAAAAGTTTCTTGAGCGATGCTTTCACAAACTCATCCTCAATTTTACATGGTGAGTGTGTTATTTACTAAGTCATTTTTTATACATGGACGTAAAGTGACCTTTTTGTCAATTTGTCTTTGTTGTGAAAAATCATTTTTCTCTGCAACATGCATATAGTCTATGACTTTGGATTTTATTCAGAATATTTCAGAATTCTATCTCGCCCAAAATTTTGCTGTTTTGTTCAATTAATGGGAACACTTTTAATGACGTATGGGAACTCTTTATTTCCTCTCTTTTCCCCTGATTATTCCAGTAAACTGGGTTCTCAGCTAGGGCCTTATCGTACCTGCGCTGATGCGCAACCTTTCATGTCTGTAAGCATTGCTTTATTGTTTATTCAAAATTTTGATAACTCTATTGTTTTACTCATTTCAAGGTGGGTGAACAGAAAAGATCCGCATGGAAAAAATATATTTTCTGGTGGATTTTTAGGACTTGATAATATAGGTGAGCAAAATTGTTCAATGTATGGTGTTATTTATTCCTATGTCAATGAAAACATGACAGATTGCACTTCGACTTCACAGTCATATTTTTTTGGCAATAGATATGTTTACTGTATCAAAACTTACCATGAATATTAAATTAACCCCTTTGCTAGTAGTAACTCACTGCTGTACTACGTCCTAATGTTGTTATTATTCTATTGTTCCAGGTGTTTTTGATCGATCCAAGCCTCTTCCTACTGGTGGGACTTTAGAACAGGTACTTTGTTTATACTTGCACATGACATGTTTGTTTGATTTACTTTAGCATATTATCCAGTGCTGAGCTTTTTCCTATGTTGGAAGTTTGTTACAGTGAATTTCGAATATCGTAATATATAAAACAAACAAATGCAGGCCATTGTCTGCAATATTGGATTCAGTTTTTTTCTTACGGATATTCTCACTGTTTTGTCGCATGTTGTGGTATTTGTCAACAATTTTTTATACATTTTCACATCTGGCTCATAGATTTTGTTTTTTTGTTCTATATAAATTCCATTACAGCTAACTTTTTTTTTATACATTCAAATTGAGAAAAAACGTTCTAACTATATAATTGAATAATCAATCTAATTTAATTCAATTTTTAAATCATCTATTAGTCTGACGGCACAGCTTGGATGGCATTCTTCTGTTGTGTGATGTTGGATATAGCACTTGATTTAGCGTTGAAAAACAGAGCTTATGAAGATATGGCAAGCAAATTCTTTGAGCACTTCATTATGATTGTAGATGCAATGAATGCAGCAGGGAATGGAAAAGGTAATTTGGAATTAACATTTTCAGGATTACGGTACTGGATATACTTATAGATTTATGTCAACACCTTTTTTCAATTTTTGAAGTGGTTCATATAAGTAGCTTTTTTGTATATTTCAGATGATATTTTGGCTCTGTAATTGTTGGATCGTTGGCCCGACTATATTGTCGTTGTAGCAACTTGACAATGTGTCCAAACCCCATATTTACCATGTAGATAAGGATGTAAAGAAACTTACTTTGAAATGGAAAATACTTGGGAGCCAGAATTATTCTAGCCCTCTCTGCCTTTCACTCCGAGAATGTCTGTACAGTCATTTACGTAATCGTTCCGGTTTCGCATTACCCACCCAATTTTTACGTTCTGGGTGAGGTGGTGGGCATGGGATTAGAACATTGGAATTTTGGGTCTAGTCCAAAACTTTAACCATTACACTATTTTGAACTAAAAATATTTCAGGGCCTATGAGGGTCCAGAAAGACTCCTGCCCTTTTAAAATATGTTTTCAAACCCCATGTATACCTACACATGTAAGGTATAAACCAAGAGGTAACAAGAGGCTATTTTAAACCACAACCATTCCTCAAAACACCTTATAATGGAAGATATCAACAAAATTCCAGTGGTTTCTAAAACACAATAATAGCCTTTTATATTGGTCCTTGTCTAAAGCCCATTTTCAAGGAAAAAATTGAAGTTTGGCAATATTTAATATTTACAGGTCTTTGGGATGAACAAGATGGCTTTTACTACGATGTTTTAAGGTTTTGTGACAAAGCTGAACCATTGAGAGTTCGTTCTATGGTTGGGTTGATTCCATTATATGCTTGTCTAGTATTAGATCAAGAAAACACAGAAGCTCTTCCAGAATTTAAAAAAAGAACTTGTTGGTTTTTAGAAAACAGAAAAGATTTAAAATCATTGGTGAGTAATTTATTTGTAGGATTTTTTTGAAAGTTGATCCAAAAAACTTGAACAAATATTTTTAATCTTTTGGGCAAAATGATTTTGGGGATAACTAGGATATTAAAAAGATAGGATTGTGCTAAATGTTTAGTGTATTTATGTTATTCTTCCAAATTTTGGGGTTTTCATTTATCATAGTATTAGTTCTTGTTATGTTGGTTATCATCTGCAGCTGAACCTAATAATGGCCCTCCATTTTTTCATTCATTTTACTTGTGCAATGTTTCTCGCATAATAAAAATAAATATATGAATATATTGTGCAACACAATTTGGAATAATATAATATCGATCAGAGACCGAAGACTTATTGGATCGAAAGTTAGGGGATCCCCCCAAACAGCGCTCTTACTCCATAGTGACACCTTGTGTCCCATCACTAATTAATTAATAACTCGCTAATTGTACGACATAATTCACCCAAAATCAATAGGCTTCTCTGGTTCGAGATATGATGAATGCACATGCAAAATCTGGAGCAGATTCAATTCCGCTTTTATGAGATATCGCGTGCATCTAACAGACATACATACATACAGACAGACAGACAAATACCTATCAATATACTTACCGATCAAAATCGATGAGTAATAAATGTAATCCTATTTCAGTCATCTTTTATGAGTGAAGGAGGAAATCGTATATTACTTGCTATACCAACTCGTAAACAATTGGAAAGTTTACTCGAATACATGTTGGATGAAAAAGAATTTCTTTCTCCTTATGGAATCAGATCATTGTCTTTGGTGAGTATAATATCGTTAAAACACAGTAAACTGCTTTTATTATTCACAAATTGGACATAATCGGTGACTGTCGCATAGTGTAAGTTTTAGTAACACATTTGCTAGTGTACATTTCGTTACACTGCTAAGGTTCCCAGGTCTGACTCTTGGGAGGTAAATCTTTGCAGCAGGATTGCTGGACTTCTGGACGTTGTAAGGTGGTTCATTTATCTTCTGGTTGATAGTTATCTTTACAGTTGAGGTCCATGCGTCTGAAACGAATAATTGATTAAATATTGTCATACCAAAAAGGGCCCCGAAATGTGATTGGCCATATGATGTAGAAATTCAATTTACTTTTTCTATAGAGATCCTATCATCGTACTGCGAGATGTAATCCTTTGGTTAATATCCTGTACTTCTTTATTTAATTTTCACCTCTAGCTGAATCGTGGAACAAAAGTTTTCAAAAACCATGATATTAATTCATCAATAGTTCATGCATCACATTATTGAATTCCTTTTCATTTAATATTCTTTAATATATAGGTACATAAGGATCATCCATTTGTTATGCATGTAAATGGATCAGAACATAGGGTAGATTATGTACCCGGTGAATCCAATACATACTTATTTGGAGGAAACAGCAATTGGAGAGGCCCAATATGGCTATGTGGTAAGTTTCTGTAATCAGTTGAATTCATTTATGGTTTTGTAAGATTTCCAACTTATTAGCGATATTTGAATTGATTCCTGTATTGTTATCTTTAGTGAACTATCTTATCATTGAAGCATTGGAAAGATATGATTATTTTTACGGCGATAGTTTTATGGTTGAATGTCCTACTGGATCAAAGAATAAAATGAGATTGAAGGTATGAATTTTTTTTGCATTTGTGAACAGCTGACAAGTATTTGAAGTATTTGATTACTTTCATTCTCAGCTGATTTAATTTGTAATTGTGGACAGTCATAAGGTAAATGAATACACAGTATAGCGATGATGGTTTTCTGAAACTCTTTTCTTTTTCGTTGGTGAAATTGTTAGAAACGAGCAATTTCCAATATCCGTTGAACAAATAGAATGTTTCAAGTTTTAATGTCTATTGTGATGTATCCCAGCTTATGAAAATTATGAAATTGAGATGGTTAAATGAGTGTTGTGGGAGCTTTAATCATTAACTCTACTTGAGTTAGTCACTATTTATGAATATCTCAAAGTGACTCTGAATGAATTTACTTTTACTCAACTAACCAGTGAGACCTATCATATCAGTTATCAACTTGACCTGAGACTCTGGTGGCCTATTGACGCAACTCCACTTAAAGGAGTTTCATATAACAAAATTTGTGACCTTGTTAAAAAACATGCAACAACTCACAATTGTTTGAATGAATCTGTGAAAAATTCTTTTTCTTTGCACTTCTAGGATGTGGCAAAAGAATTGTCAAGAAGATTAGTTTCATTGTTTGAACCTGACCCAGTTACTGGAAAGAGACCATGTCATGGAGAAGACATGAGATATGCAAATGATCCAAATTGGAAAGAACTTGTATTGTTTTACGAATACTTTCATGCAGATACTGGTAGAGGTTGTGGTGCAAGGTGGGTGAAAAATTTTGTTATCTTTTTCAGTGATATTAGATATTGTAGTTGTCTTCAGAATTGGGCTGTGACAGTGATTTAAGTATTTTGATTCTGAAAATATCAATATGATATCCTATCATAATATTGTGCATGGCTTTGAGATTTTTTTCAAGAATTCAAGTAATGTTGAATTCATTACTTCATAGCTACTTTCCCTGATCGTATCGACTGAATGCTTCGAGTCCACATCAATCAACATTGTCTGGTGCATACTTTTATGTGGTTTTGATCACTGGTTGCCCATAATTCTAGCTTGGTGATGAGTCTCCTTTATTAAAACAAATGTAGATTCTGTTCCCCCTTAAATCGTTGGGAGATAAGCGTTAAATTTACCAAGCATTGCTTCACACTAGATATACATTGCTCGTTTTATTAAACTTTGTGTTTACACTAGAATTCAAACCCTACCATTCTGTTTTTCAGTCATCAAACAGGCTGGACTGCACTTGTTGCCAACTGCATTGACAGGATCGCAAAGTGAAATTACATAAAACAGAAGAACATACTTTATATTCCCACCTATATACCAGAACATAATCTCATTTAGCCAAGGATATTGTGTAGTTGCATGTCATTCCTTTTTTTATATTCACTAATTACTTGTCTGCAGTTTACCATGCAATGAAATTTATGTTGGGATATAATAATATAGTACCAAAAATAAAAACAAGGTTAATAAATATTGCAGAGATAAATGAGAATAATTATGTTGCAGGACTTTCAATGTTCCTTCAAAAACTTGTCATTATTTACTTCAAAATAATTCCATGCGAATTCGAACAAGATACCTCATTTTGTTTATTATCTGCTTTTTCAGAAAATATTAGGCATCCTATTGTGATTTTTTTTAAACTTTTTACCTGATTCCTGGGAGTAATGCCCAAGGTACGCTTTATGACACATTTTTTCTATTTCGTTTGCTATATAGAAATACTCAACCATGCAGTACATTTTTATATTTTTAGGGCAACCAATCATTTTCTTCACATTGACAAACCTCATTATAAATATATAATACACCTTTAAAATGGCTCCCAATAAGTTAGTATGTAATATAATATAATTTTTGGCTACTAGGTGAAGCAAATTATGAGTTGACTTATCTATTTACATTATAATTAAAGTAGTTTTAGTATATTGCACTTTTACCTTTGTACTACCTATATAATCATGCAAATTATTGAACAAATATTATAAAACATTTTAAAAACAGCATTTGTTGCATTGAAAAATGGGAAATCTTAGCTGGGACAAGTCAGTGGTGTGGGGATGGTTGTAGATTAAATGAGTTAGTAGCAGCCTTGTGTGAGATGAAGTTCTTTATGACGGTATGAAATATTTAGTTACGAACACTTAGTTATGTGGTCAGACAGACAGAGAGACTCAAATTCGGAAAAAACATCATTGTGGTGATTTTAATTCACTTGGCAGAATCTGAATCTTGGCATAGAGAATGATTAATCCGGGTGGGGAACCAGTGAGAAGCAAATGTGGGAAGCTTGACTTTTTTTCTCTTTATACTCAAATCTCCGTAAAATTAAAAAAAGAGTATGTTGGGCATCCATTCTCGCACACCTGCAGTAATATTAATAAAAATCGAACGATACCCGAGAGAAAAACAGGAGCCTCAAGTCCCTCTGCAGGCCCACTTGCGGAACCGGGAATTTAAGCAGGATTGCAAGTTATCCGGTTCGGTACATTCAAAAAACATGATTGAACTACTGAGCTATTTTTTATATTGACTTGGTGAATTATAAGTGAATATTATTCAAATAAGGTTCTTCAAAAAAACATCAAATCACAGAATATGGAAGAGAACCGACACTTCAATTTGATATCCGACAGTCGACGGAGTCTTATCCGGATACTATCGCCTAGCGACAAATGTAAACGAACTACTGAACCATATCAAACAAATATTTGGATTTGTTTACAACAAACCGAGTATTTTGTCTGCTGTACATCGATTTGGTCGTGCATTATGGCGTCGCCTGTTAGAAATCCGAAAGATTTAAAGACAATAATATCTTCGAATCATACAGTAAGTACAATTTTTACAATTGGTTGCTGCTTGTGCTGTATCTGCAGTATGCAGTTCTGTGTATACTGATAACACAAATCTCTGAATAGTCCATCAAAATGATCAAATTGTGAGTTTTATTGGTCGGCTATGTTTAGTCCATAAAAAGGCTATCAATGCAATATATCTTTGTTAGGAGGGTGAAATGATGCCAATTTCAGTTGAAAAACTTCACATTTCACATGAAGATGCAAAATATGAAGTTGAAATGTTGAGATCAAGAATTGATGAGCAAGGACAATTGATTTGTATTTTGAAGAAACGAGCAGATGAGTTTATGACACGGAATAAGGTAAGCATCAGTAAACACTCTGGCACCAGCAAACAAGCTAACACTGGCTTATTCTCGAGCTAACTCCGATTTGCGAGTAACGTTATCTCATCTCATCGTGTTTCATTCAAAATTTTTGAAACTTTCTTGAATTTCCATCATGTATGTTTGTCATGTGTATTATAATCATTTTCTGCCATGAGTTCATTCTTCATCCCAAAAGTCATACATCAAGTCCATGCTTCCGAAAACAAATAACTATCTAATCCCATACCCGGGCGAGAGGCCGTTGTCGCCATATGGTTAAGCCGTTCTTTCGACTTTCCTCTCTCCCGAAATAAATATGTGAATCCTATCCTATCCAATTCATATGCCCTGTTTTAATTTCAATATCTTCACAAAGCTTTGTGGAAATTATTGAGAGTAATTGCATTATTTTCTAGACACTTGATAACATAAACAAAGAACTTGAAAGGCTCAGAGAACAAGCTTTGGAAGAAATAAAAATGGAAAACAAGAGATGTGATATGCTGGAATTAAGGTAAATCTGCGATGTTCATACAAGAAATCCAGGGACATCAATCATTTAGATAATAGTCAATGCTACAGCATATTGACAAATAAAATGAACGGTATTTCATCATCAGTGTTTTATTGATATAATATTAGTTCCTTTTAATGCAGTATTTGATGCTAGCCAGTTTGATACTGATTAAAATCTAGTAGGTTATTGAGTTACAATTGTAA
The DNA here is from genome assembly GCF_964204865.1 of Styela clava. Lineage (NCBI taxonomy): Eukaryota > Metazoa > Chordata > Ascidiacea > Stolidobranchia > Styelidae > Styela > Styela clava. The sequence goes on from NC_135250.1 coordinate 23,590,568, forward strand.
CTATATATTATATATGTATATATAAATATCAATGCTGTGGTGCATCAACATATCAAATTAAATTTAATATTATATTCACATATAATTTTTTACATATTATACTGTATGTGAGACCATCCAGTTTGGTACAGATTAAGAACATCGAGGGCATCTTTTCAGGGCAGTGGGTAAAGACGCTGAACCTATTGGCACCTCAAATATTTGGCCTAATGGAACTTATCCCTTACTCTTCATTTTTATTGTAACAATATTCAGGTACTTTAATCACTCTTTAAAATGCCTCCAATGTAACTGGAGCATAATATTGCTTCCAGTTTGTTATTTTCCTATTGTACACGCTTGTCTAGGCTAATATTACTGCAGATAATCAGTGATCAGTATTTTATTTTTTCACGCTCATGAAAATACACCGTGTACGAACAATATGAAAAATACAAAATTTAAATTTTTGGAAGGTAGGGTTGTAGAAATATTTTTGCTGTTGGCTTTTATTTGTCAAATTTTGTTTTTTAGGTTCAATGAATTGGCAGAAAATCATGAAGAAATGATTAAATTTAAAGATGAACATAAAAGAAGAAATGAAATTTTAATGGAACAAAATGCAAAATTACTCAAAGAGAATAAAAGTTTATTTTCAAGTGAGTACTTAACCTTTTTAATTTAAGTGCTGCAAGTTCTCAATTAGGAAAAATTGAAGCGAGGATAAGCTGGATGGAAATGCAGAATGTTTTGACCTTCAACTTACATGTATTGAAACACAATGCACTCTTTTTGCCCAGTTGAATTTCAGTGCCAATAAATTATTTTGTAGTTGTAATATTTTTGCCCTAGTAAATGCAAATTGAAAGTTTACTTTTATTAATTTGTTTAACAATTTATAATGTGTTTGTGCCTGATGATATTGGTGTAAACATTTTCCAATGTGTTTTGTCGTTTCAATTCCATTATTTACAGTTAATTATGTTTTACATCCTTGCAGGTGCAATTGAAGAAAAAGATAAACAAATTGCAAGTTTGAAATTAATGATATCTAATATGAAGAAACAGATACGACAACTTGAAGATGATCATGATTCTGCAATTAATGAAATGAGAGATACAAATTTTAATTTAACAGATGAGGTATGTGAACTTAACAGGATATTTTTTGTATATTGTTTCATAATGACAGTGTTGATGATTTCTTCAAACGATCCTAAGAAAAGTTTTGTGAGAGTCATTGGCTAACCTCTCCATTATGGTATTGTGTTATTAGATGTCCTGTTATGCCAATTGACCATTCATTTAATTCAGGGCTTTGCGATTGGTGATAAATTTATGCATCAAAGGTGAATTTTGCAATCAAGCAAGTACATGACTAAATGTGGCTGTTTATCACATGGAAGATTTCAAAGTACTCTCTTGCACAATTGATTATTATCCTGTGGCAGAGAGACGGTCTTGCCTGGTTTTTCTTAGTTTTATTTACAGCACACTGGTGGTGAAAGAAGTCAAAAATATTTACAAAACCTCAAGACGCTCCATATTTACTAAGCGTTCTTGAGAGTATTAAAATAGCTTGCATACGCACAAATTTTGTTTTCGAATTTGAATTTTCGAGCTGGAGTTTTTTCGTGGTTTAAATTTTTTTTCACTCAACAGTCGGACTGCAAATTTTTCCTGGAAAATAATGATGTTATGATGAACCATAACCCATGAACACTTCGTACTTCATTCTCTATCACTTTTGCAGGTTGAATCATTGAAAAACGAAATGAAACAATTATATCGGAAGCTTAAATTGTCTGAAGATTCAGCTTCGAAAGCTAAAGCTGAACGAGACGTTGCTAAATCACAAAAAGAAAATTCGGATTCACAACTCAGAAGAGAAAATGAGATTTTATTGCAACAGGTGAAATCCCTTTTATGAATATGTAATGTGTTACAGCTTTTGATGTGTTATGATTGAAATAATATAATTCACATTAAGAAGTTTTTGAATGACTGGCTTTGAATGAATGGTTACGTTTTTTTTAATATGGCCAAAATCGTCCCAGGGATGCAGTTGCGAAGTTATGAGCATATTGCCACCCCGAGTATATGTCACGATTGAGCCTTTTTTTTTGGTATTTCTCTACAATGTTACTATGTTTTGTGCGCTCTTTGATCAAAAGCTGCACGCTATTAAAGGCTTTCAGAAGGGCTAGCTCATTGTTTACCCATCCACCACGCTTTTGCCTTGCCACCTTTCATAATTTGTATTACAATTTTACAAAAAACTTACATTTTTGAATTTGAATAAGATATTTCTATACAACGCTTATTCACTCCTTTTGCTCTGAACAAATCCATACACAAACAGCCACTGATATTTAACGATATGAAAGAAGTTGCCATAATTTGGAAAAGAAGAAGTCTTTCCAGTTGGGCATTGACTATCCAAAATATTACACCCTGGGTGAGGGGCATAAGATTTAAACTTGTATTGTATAATCTGTGATGCCAATGCAGTTGAATCTAACGCTTTGACCCCTAGCCCATTGCGCCGCAGCATCGTCTCATTCGAAACACGCTTGTGACTGAAGTCATATGCAGATCTGAAACTGTTAGTAAACAAAATGGATTCGAAGGTAGTTTATATCATATATCCTTTCTAACTTTGCAAAGTCCTGACAAATATTTGATGAAAATTCAAAATTTTATCACAGGTAATGCAACGCGGTAAACTTCTACAAGAGCGCCAGTCCGATATTGAAAAACTGGAACAAGATATAATACTGAAAGATGAAGAAATAGAAGAAGCTGAAGAAAAATTCAGAACGATGGAAGATCGGGTTAACCTAAACTCAAGAGTAAAGAAATTACAAGTAAGTAGTGAATAAGTTGTACTGTATCAGAGAAAACTTCTATTCAATTTCAATCAGTGTTTTGAAAATTTAGTTGTTGACTCGTGTGACGTTTTTGAAAAGCTTAAATCTACTTAGTCATTGAATAGACTTGTACCATGCTTTTCGAATACTCTGGTTATCCAAACAAAAGTGCTAAATAACCACCAGGGGAACTTGACACTTGAAATTTCAGAGAGTCATTGAAATTTTATTAAAGTATGATTTGTTAATTTGTCCATTTCACTGTTGTTTGGGAAATTGTTTATGCACTCTGGACTCGACTTAAGATCCTGGACATCAGCGGCTGGACTTGTCTTGACTTCTTCTCTGAGACTGATCTTACTATGTGTCTTTCAATAAACTATGTGTTGATAGAATTTTGACTCCCTGACTTCAAAATTTAAAACAAGGAAATTTGGAGGACTAAAACTGTGCTGTATGCAGTCTTTATTTGTAGTCGTTGGTACTATCCGGTTATTTTATTGTATGTTTAAGTGTCTGTGGAAATTTGGATTCTAACCGAAAGAATATTGACTGAAAATTTCTCTTTGACACCAACGAGAAATATTCTAATATAGTAGCCTTAACTGACAAAAAAATTGAAGTGTTTTCATCCAAAATCTCAAATTGAAATCCATCCAATTATGTTTTAAAATTATATCCACGACTCAATTTGGATATTTTTTTTTATTCTAGGCTGAAAGAGATATTGTTGATTCTGAGCTATCACAATTAAAAAGAGAATATGAAGCATATAAAGTACACAGCAACAAACTTTTATCTCAAGAAAAAGATTTAAATTATAAATTAAGGAAGAACATTCTCTCTTAATTACCTGATGAAATTTACTTGCCGCTCATTTTCAGGGTCTAATTTGCATCACTGTGGTAATTGCAATTTACAATAATTTCAGTATGTTAGATTTATTTGCCTGCTTCAGTTGTTTGTAAGAGATCGTATAATGTTAAGACAACTCGAAATCTTTGGCCAGATATCTTCCTATTCAATTAGTATAAAATGGGGAAAGACCTTTATATACCTTCACCAGTTATATTTCCTGTTTGTATTTAATTTGTGCAATTCAATATTATCTTTTGCATGTTAGTTTATTATAAAATGCCAATTTATGTTTTGTATACATTTACGACTGTGTAAGATGTTGTGAGCTAGCATGGTTAGATTAAGATCAGAAAACTGCATTCATGGCTAATAATTTAATTTGGTGGCTCACGCACAAGGTTTTCTCACAAAATTTATTATATATATCAATATGAAATGCTAGTAAAGGCTCTCATATTTGTCTAGTTGCTTCATCTTAAGGTACATGCTGTAGGAGGAAAAGACTTAAATCCTCAAAGAGGTACAAGTCCGTCCACATGTCCCTAAGCCCATGAGTCACATTTTGAAATCAGCAACTGCACTCTGTAATAGTCATGAGTACGAATATTTGGAGGTAAAATGGAGTGTTGTTGCAACAAGCTATATTTGATTTCCAATACCAGATTATTTGGTTTATTTTGGTAAATCTGAATTTTATTCTCTATTTTGATGGTTTGCTCAAATTGTCTTAGAATCTCTGGCGGTTAGTCGAGTATATCTTAATTTCTATGTGATTTGCCACACTTGAGTTTTTGAAAAAAGCGATACCAGTTGAGTCAATGCGAGTCTCCTTGCACTCTTCTCTATAGACCAATATTTTACGATCTTCCCTGGTCGCTGTAATCTATTTCCCATTCCAAGAGACTGTTTGCTTTTTGAACTTATTCAAACAGACAACAAACATAATGTAAATATGTAAAATAATGAAACTTTATTCATGATCAATTACCTAAATGCAACCAAAATCATCAGTGCAGGCGTAGAACATTAATACATGAGATATGAGATCAGACGAAACAATAAACAACAGTAAAATTGCATCTCTATGAGACACTAATTAACCCCAGGATACATTGAATGTAGAGTAATTTCTAACAACGAGGATCAGAAAACAAATTGGAGTTATTCTCATTTGAGCAATAAGTATACTTGGTGAGTTACCGGTTTACACATTAAATCAAGACATATGGTTTGAAGTGTTTCATCAGCCTTGGAAACAAAAAAACGGTGTTTTATCGGTCTCGGAGTTCAAAACAGACTTCGACTCTCGTCTGGCATTTGGAGTCTTTCATAGTACTAATTTAGACTTTTCTTTCTTTCCTACCCTCAAGAAAGATTAGGAAGTTTCAGACTTGAATGCCAGCAAAATTTTAAACATACCCTGCATCAAATAGTAACGATTTCCGAATTAATAAAAGCATTACAAACCATATATATATATATATAACTCCTAGGAATAGACGATATTGAAAATGAAGAGATCAGTTTTTTGTACAGCACACTAAAATATTGGTACAAAACAATATCAATTTTCAGTTCAATTGCTTAATTTCATCATTAAGCATTACTTTTACATAACGGGTCAATAATGCAAAACAGGGCACACAAATTTGAAGTATTAAAAATGAGTTATATGCATAAATAATCATAATTCACAACAAAAATTTACGTCATTGGCACGAGATGCAGACAAAACAATTTTATCAAACGAAAATATTCTATACTTTCAGTTGGAATCAAGAAATTTAAAGAATATGCTGGACAACGTTAGGAGAACTGATTCGAGAAATATTGCGCAATTGACCCATGTAAATTTTTAGGGGAAGGTTTTGATATATTCTGATTTTACAATTTGATTTACATTTTACAACAGAAAAATTATGAAGTCGTTGCATTAACTCGTCACCGCTATTTCTCTGTTCAAACAGGACACTCAACAAGCCTTTAATGTTCCATGTCAGAGATGCACAATGCTAGGCACACAGCCTTGCGAGGATTTGAAAACTGCATGAGAATTGTTAGTTTAAATGACAACTACCGTAACTTTTGGGCCAAATTTGGATTACATGCCTATTTTATTTGTGCAACCTTGCTCTAGTTTTTAGTTTGAATGTTTCAAACCAAATTTCAGTTTAGAAGCCTATTCCAGTTGTGCATCCCAGCTTTACATCTCAGTTTAAACAACCGAAAGCCAAATTCTGGCTCATATTGTCATTTCAGTTCTGAACCCATGCTCTGTCTTATTTTAAATATTTTAGGACAAATTCTTCGCTTGCATGACTATTCCAGATGTGCACCCCAACTCTATGTCTCAGTTTAAAGGACTTAAGTCAAACTCTTTTGTGCACCTTTAAGCCTTGTTTAAAGCCAAGTTTTGGATTGACCATGTCTGAAATCTGAATGTTTCTATTTTGGGTTACACAATCCTGCCTTATGTCTTACTTTTAACGATATTAGCTCAAATTTTAGTTCCCATATCTATACTGGTCGTGCACTTGGCATATATCAAGTTTCAATGGCAATAGCTTCAATCGAATAAACAAGTAGCGGAATTGAGAATATAAGATCCTTTGAGAGTTGATGACACAATCATTCTTGGATCACCATTGAATGATAAATCTTCCTATGCAACATACAATTAGGATATATTGATCATCTATTGGAGAAAAAACCAATTATATCTGGATTGCTCTTATCTGCGACAAGCTCATTATATAGTAGAGCATATATACGGGTAAGAATGTACAAAACTATGAGAAGCCAATATGTTGAAGTTTAAAATAAATGTAAGCTAAATCAGTTTTTCAATAATAAACGACTTTGAGTTTTGCGTACAGAAGCACTTTCCGGCTTGTCAGATGACATAGATGAACATATATAATGTAAATGCATCAAAATTGCCATTATAGTGAAAACTCAATGATAGTTCATTTTCATTGCCTGCTAATGAGCTGAATGTGGAAATTTTGGCAGATTGAAGAATAATCTTCCATACAGACCTGTAGCATCACTTGACTGTATCATATATGTGACTAAAACAGTACCAAAGCAAAATAATTTTATCGATACCATAAAAATGTCGCAAATATATATACTATTCCAATAATATATCATTTTTAAATAACTCAAATAAACAAAACTGAACAAAATTATTGGCAAATTCATAGGAAAACAGTTATATTAAATGCCACAGAGAAGTCGCACCTTATCCTAGGAACATGCTTGATCAAACACAATCTCATGATAATACAAAGGTATTTGGAGGTTAAGATTAAAAATCTTAATTAAAATGAATTACTTAGTTACAAATACTGTTGCAAGTAAGAAATAACGACAACTTCATAATGTTCGTTACTTTCTGGACTGCGGATTCCGTGCCTTTCACCGGGATAAATCTAAAAGAAAATTAGGACATTTTATAGAGCATAAAACGGTGTGTGATAGAAACAAAGGATTGTTTTTTATAAAATGACCAATTGATTTTCAGAATTTCCAGGAGTTTAAGATGTGGTTCTGATAGGTAGCAGGATAAAAAAAACAATCAAACTAGGGTATGTTTTCACATATTCATTCCGAAAGCTGTGTACTACGTTACCAATCAAATTTTAAATTGCACCCTGGCCGAAGCGATGGATTTGGCCGACAAGATCTTTAAGATTTGATGCCAACATACTCCACTCAACGATCTAATTTTTACAAATTTCCTACGGATCCCAATACAGCTCTTCATTTTTCAAACCAAAGTTAATAAAAATTGTTGCGCAACCATATGACTTTTATATCTAGCAATGTTTGTCATTTCCATTCAAAGAACATCAGATGTCTACGGTCCATAAAGTCTAAGAAAAAAAATAACTAGATCACCTACCTGTAAATGGTAAGGTCTGGTATATCGAACAAGTGCATTGACTAAATGAGCCGTATGAACAAAATGTACATTCTCATCAATAACTCCTTGGAATAAAAATATTCTGTTTGGCCTGTCAAAGAAAAAAGTTAATGGTGAGTAGATGAAATGATATATATATAATTCATGTATATTATCATTCCATGTCTGTATGGGATTAGTTAGCCAGTTATGTGTTTCAGAAGCATGGACTTGATGGTGGAGGAAGCCATAACCAACCAGCGGGTTCATGAACCACCCTACGGCAGTAAGGGGTCCAGCAATCCCCTCACACATAATTATCCCACACAGGATTCAAATGTGAACACACACACAGGGTGATCAGAGGTTCGATGGCAAGTGTACTCCTTGACACGTTTGGCCCACCACCGAGCCATTTCAATAACCCACATAACTAGACAAAAGGAATAATTAGCGTCATTGCAACTTGCAAAAGAGATCATTTTTTTATCATTTGACAACTTACTCTGAAGGAAATTTCGTAGCAGACTTCACCACCGATCCTTTGCTATAACCTTCAGGATTAGACTTTGGAGTACCAAGGTATCTTTCAGTATATGCAGTATCGTATAACTCCCAACTTGTAACTGGGGCTCCAGCAATTGCCATCTGATAATTAGAAGACGGAATATGGTAAGATTTATCAGCCCACACAATAACATACTACAAAAAGAAACCATACATAAAATACCAGACATTGGATAAAGAAATTTTGACGTTAGAGGACAAGCTCCAGTTTCTGGCTATGTTGCCATTGCAAGTTTGCAAGATCTTCTACATTATTGAATATGGTGACCCTTTACCGATTGTATTATGTTCAATCTCAAAGATTTTCTTAAACTTACCTTGAACACATCAGGCCTTTGTGCTAATCCCATCAGAGAAAGATAACCACCTGAAATTTTGAACCAAAACTTTATGAGAGCACACTGAGTGAAAAAAAACGAATACAGCAGAAAACAGACATAAAGGGCTCCGAGAAAATACCAACTTATGATTTAAAATCCATTTACTGGTGGCTACCAGTAACAAAGTATATCATAGTATCAGTTACCATATGACCAGCCATGAATTGCCACTCTTTTCAAATCAATACAATCAAATATTTCTGCAGCTTTCTGTAAACCTTCCACTTGATCTTCTATTTCAATCTGACCCTGTAAGAAAGAGAATTTTAATTTTTAGAGTTTAAGTTCGCTAGATTTGATCTTACCGCCTTATTTAAGATATTTAAATTTCTTAAAATTGGAAATTTACGTTCCATCCACGTATTTTCAACATTTTTTTTAATAAAAAATACTTTCGCTTTACTATCTGTTATTTGTAGCTTATTGTTAGCAGAACCAGTGCTGTAGAAGTTCAAATGTCACACTTCCACAAATTTTATCCTGACCACCAAAGCCAGACTTCATCAAAAGAGTAGCTTGTCTGAAGTGCTATACACACTTCATTGTTCAGAGAACATTAGAAAATGTGGGTACATAGACCTACCAATTTATTTTTTACCGCTCCTTCGAAAGCCAAGCCCCTATGAGCTGATCCTCTTCCATCAATGGTGACAACAGCATAACCAAGTGCTGCCAGAGTGAATAACCTTCCGTACCTCAGTCCTTTGAATGAGTTTGTGACCAATTGTACCTGTAACAAACGTGAATGGGATTTAGTACCAGATTTTATTTCTGGGATGTTTATAAAAATTATTTTAAAAAAATTAAAAATGACGCTCGAGAAGGTTGGCCATATAAAAAAATTTATGATTGAAGTTGAATTGTTTTTCTATAAAATATTCCGTTTTGCTGGCTATAACTAGTGTTAGGTACAAACACCAAAATTCCAAGTTGGGTTCAAGTTTTTGTAATTATCTAGAAAATTTTGAACACTTCCAATATAATATTAACAGATGTGGTAACCCTATTTTTTTATAATTTCAAAAACTCGCTCATTATGTTTTGATCTTCAAATCAAGCCAATTTGTTGAGGTTGTGATTAAATTTAGTTTTGGCAAGAGGCTTGTTTTCTGCTTTTGCTTTTTTAACACTGTGAATTTTGTTCATAAAATGTAGCTTTTTATGAGACCCTTACATGGCCCGCCAGACTGGATGGGCAAATTTTTTGGCCCCTGATCGAGGAACTTTGTCAACCCCTGTTTTAAACGGTTAAGAGTCAATTCGAGTCTCAAAAAAGTGGAAACAGACTGACTCCCCAACACTAAACACAAATAAAGCAAACATAGAATTATTGAAACAAAAACAATTTTCTTACCCGAGGGCCTCCATAAACATACAACACAGTGGGATATTTCTTGCCAGGTTGAATTTCCAGAGGTTTATGAATCATTCCATGCATATCAAATCCTGTTGTACTTTTGTATGTGAATAGTTCAGGAGGTTTGTACTCAGCAATGAGAGCTGAAAGATGTAAAAAAAAGGTTCAATTTCGAATTATTTATTGGAGTGAAAGAGTAGAAACCGAAATTATAGAGAAAATTTAGATGACGTTGGCAACGATAACTAGGTTAGAAATTCTCAAGCTGTGCGGTGCCTCTGAATGCACAGTTTGGGATGATTTTGATCTACTTCCATAAAAAATTACTTTGCCTACCTATGTTAAGAACTTGACATACCAAATCAAATCTTGTTAAAATTAATGGGGGAATTAGGACTATATTTATATATTTATTAAATTAATGGCCATACTAAGTATTCAGTCGTGTTATGATCATTTATGTAAGTATATTTTAAGATTTTTCTTATGATAATTTAATACTAAATGAGGAAATTTGTGAATGCGTTATACAGATTGTATTGTATGTTGGCCTGTCCAAACACCGATTTTATTAACAGCAACCTATTGAAAATGAAAACTGAAAAAAAAAAAAAATAAATTTCCAAAATTTACATTACAAATATTTTCATAAATAATTATGCGAAATTTTGAATTCATTGTAGAAAAATAGTTAAAAATACATATATGCAGTTATGCATATTGTTTTATTCCACTGAAAAAATGTTTGCTTGAGACAATTTTCCAATGAAATCTCGTTGCATGTTACTATGAATGCATCAAATGCTTAGCTAGACTACATTGCAAATTCAACATACCAGAGGACTGCATGAATGAAGTCAAATTTTTGCCCTTATTCAAATGAATGATGTCATTTCCTACTTAGTGAATAAGCATTCATTTGGTTTCATTCAGCGACGTCTTACCAGACAGTTTGAAAGTAAAATGAAAAGACAGATTCGCAAACAGGTGGCATTTCTTATTCTATGTTTTATGATAATTCAGATCAATGCGGAAAATGGAATAAAGAATTTCACGAACTGTAGTATTTTCAGAGACGAAAATGGGTAAGTACATGGAATAAGCTATGTTTTTATGCATGCGTGCAATGTTACAAGATTGCAATTACCTGTATTAATCTACAGCGGCGCCCAAATAAACTAATTCCATATTTAGAATTCATTCTGAACTTTTAACAAATTTGAATTAGTCATTATAAATTCATGAAAATCTTAATTGATATTGCAGAAACTTTAAGATTGTTTTTATGTTAAAGAAATGTCTTTTGTCTACCTATGAGATGTCAAATGTTGAATTTCACAAACTAGCAAATTTTACATAAATTCAAACAAGTTTTATTAAAAAACCTTTTACAGGACCTTCAAATTTGAACTTTTTTTTGATTATCGAAAGTCTTTAAACATCCCATTTAATAATCTGTTTCTTCAATTGGAATATCGATCGATTTTACCAATAATTCATTTCAATCAATTGTACTTGACTCCTTGTAAGTGGACTTGATATTAGTCATCAAAAGTATTTGTATTTGCATTTCAAAGAGAATTTTTTCAAAGCAAGATTATGCACACTCACTCAGAAGTAAAGAAGACACCTTTTTTAGCAAACTTATCGATGACCACTGAAAAACCAACAGTTACTGTGATTTAAAAAGTCTTCAATTAGGCAAAGCGTACGGTACCCTGTATGCATGAAGCAAGCAGGGGCAGATGACCGAGAACATATAATAGGGTGATCAAACCAAGTGTAGACAAATGTTTATTGGAATAGCTACAATATAAATGTAAGGAAGAAAAATTTTTTCTGCAGAAAATAGCATTATAAAGATAAATAATAGAATTCTTTGTTATTTTTCAAAATATCTTCCCTTTCCTTCCACTACACGCCTCGATCTGATTGAAACTTGACTGCACGAGGCACGTTTATGTTCTTCTGAAATTTTGTCCCAACAAGTCACCAATCTATGCCTTAAGAGCAGTTGTTCTCAATCTGAATTCTGCGCATCTTCCTAATTCTAAAATAGTGTTGCTACCACTACTGTATTTTTTTAAACGTTTAAACTTCTTTCAAATTCAAAGTGAAAAGATTCCACCAGCAGACAAGAACCAGTACGCCATTGAAAATGCTTTGGATTTTGCTGGTGACAATGACAATTATGAAACTGTGGCGAATTTAATTGAAAATTTTTTAAGAGAAAATTCTGAGTTTGATCAATGTGTTGGCGAGGAAGAAGTAAATGACTTGGTGAATGAAAAATTAAAGGTAAGAATTAATGTTTGGTCTGTAATAAGTTCAGGGAAGTCTAAAAATAATCAAATTTAAATATAGTGAAAATTGGATATATTCAATTTTTTGAATATTTAATTCTCACGACAAAAAATAGACTTCACTTAACTTCTAAAAAATTGAAAATTGAAAAATCAAAGTAACTTTTATTCCAACTTTTTGCAATAATAATTTAATTTTCGACAAACCACATTTTATTGAACACCATTTAAATTAGAACGCATTCGACATTCAATTTGAATATGTTATCTCAGATTGTATTTGCTGAATTATTAAGTTTTTGTCACCCTTGAATACATGTAACATTAAATGTAGATGGCGGGATAAAATGAAAATGTATGCAAACGCACTCAGGGTGTAGGCAATTCTAAATTTATAGCTCCAAGTCTTTCCAAAAATGGTGGACTCAGAAAATTTGTACAGAAAATTATTCAAAGTGTAACACATTGAAATAATATAATAAATGAAAGGGGTTTTAATCTGAATCAATAATATTAAAAAACAGGAAATACATGATTTTCTATTATAAAAATGTTGGAAAACCGAATTCAAACACAATATTATTTTCAAAAAATATTTGGTTCAAACTATTCGCAGTACTATCCAAGTCGAAACCCTTTCAAAATATCAATTATAGGGATTGATTTTCAATTTTAATTAACTCGAAAGATTTCTCAACAAACTGGTTCATTTATCTTGTGTTTCATATCTATTGATTAACATTACAGCTGTCAATCAATTTTATTACAACTTCAAAGTTAAATGAGATAAAAAAATCATCGATACATATTTCAAAATATAGTACCTAACAGTAGGGGTTACCCTAAGACTAACTACTTATCATTCATATAATCCTAAAAATGTAGCATTATTTATTTTCAGGAATTGGAACTCAATCAAAAGCAACTCCTTCTTATTGTCTGCATTTCGATTTCAATCTCCGTTTTCATCTCAATAATATCGATTATAGTAGCTTCAGTTGCTCATGCAAAATTGAGAGCTTTACAGAAGAAAACAATGTTGCCAGATGTTGATGATCAAAATAATTTACAAACAATAAGTCAAAATATAAGAAATGATAATTTGAGAATGCAAGCGAGTGATATGGGGGGTTCACAAATTGTTTTATTCAAAAAATAAATTCAACAAACGGAGTATAATCAATTTTACTGTGTGTAATTTGTCTAGGTAAGATGACAAAGGATTTATTTTAATACTGAAGATATGACAAGCATGATATTAGATATTTTGAGATGAACAAATCACAAAGAGCACAGAGTGTTTTTTATGGAATGACTTCAGAACTTCACTCTGAATAAGGCTCTCGAAAGGTGCGAACCGAAATCTGAAATGTTTTCCACATACACTATGAACAAGGCCATTTGCAAGGAGTCATTAATACGTAAGAGCGTGGAAAGTTTGTGTATTTGGCAATTGGCAGGTCCGGCAATTCCAACACTATGGCATATTTCACACCTGGTTTGCTTGAACCTGACTCTTTGCAATTTAAATAATGAGAGATATCCTGAATTGCCTATAACTAAAGTTGCCCTTGATATTACTTATATGAAAGCTAGACCAAAATGGTGATTTGCATTCAACTATTTCATATTTACACAATCTTGCCAAGCTCATGGACCGCCTGAACCGCTCCGAGAGAACATCTCCCGAGCAAATTATTCGTCTCTGAAGTGGAAGAACATATTAGCTGTGATTAGTAAAATAAACAGATATAAAATCACTTACGAACAGCTTCCAGGATGTTCATAGTCATAGCAGGTCTTTTCTGAGGAGACGTCAGTTGATACAACTGTGCGGAATATAACTCGTTCGTGCTGCTTGATACAGTGACAAACATCGTACAATCCTGAAAATGTTTGCATCACTAGTAAATATATAGTTGAATCTGCCTTCATAGGCATGCACTGATATTCAACAATATCACATAATTTAATAACACCAACGGACAAAATTTGAGTAAATATTTTCATACGACAAGTGTATAAAGCAATTTAAACAAAATTGAAATAATCACCTCATCCATGGATACAGTGTGTGATCTGCCAAGTTGAGTTAATCTGATAGGATTACTTGGTTCCTCAGGATTCGCAAGATACCTGAAACAGGAGAAAGTATATAAGAAGAAAGAACCTCCTGAATGAAGTATGCGCACCAAGATGCGCACTACCTGAACTCAGGTTATGGTAAGGTTATGCGACATCTTGGTGCGCATACTTCAGGAGTACCAAAAGAAAATATTGGTGCAAAATATGGTCCTAGAACAGTTGTACACAGGCAAATCAATTTGAAGAAAATAAAAGAAAATGTCCTAAAGTGACTCTACCAGCTTTTAAGTACTGAAAATCTGAAATCGTATAATTAATTAGGTTCTGCGAAAAAGTGAATTACTTGCAACAACAACAATATTCGGAACAACAACTACAAGAATTAACGAAGACAATCCATATCCATTCAGTAAAAATAATTGAGTAAGAATAAGTTACTCACAAATGTGACTCGAGTGGAGTATCTTTTAAACCAACGAAAAAAACTTCATTTGTTTCTTCTTTCACCCAAATCTGCACGATAGTTTTCTGAATAATACATTGGTAGTTATTAACTCAAAATATATGAGGCAAATAAAACAATCATGAAACAAAGATTTTGGAGAGAAAAAACAAGTAAGAACTCCAGTCTTTACAACATCAATGTTTTAAAACCACTAAACTGTTATAGTGAGATTTAAAAACTTCATTTATTGACGGAACATATTAGAAATTTAATTATGGATGGCCGAAGAAGATTTTACAAGCCTAAACGAAACATTTTCAAACTCTAAATATTGAACAATATTTTACATTGATATAGATCATTTTAACAGACAAATTAACGAAAATATATACCTGTTTATAGGGATTGAATCTAATAATTTGAAAGTTAAGAATGTTTGTTTTGTATTACTTCTGATTTGAATGTGGATTATTAATTAGCGATGGCAAAATACTTAATTATGTCTAAGTTCAACGCATTACATTGAATTCCAATAGTCATATAAAATGGGCTGGATTTCGTTCACAAATTTCTCAAACTGATGAAAAAATAAATAGTCCAAATTTTTATAACTAACTTATTTAATAAAAACACATATTACTAAATGAAATACCACCAATTTTAATCATTTGAATATCCAAACCAATAAAAACATTTGTGAATGCAAAATTTTGAAAATCAACATTCAACATAAATAAATACATACGGCATCATTGTGTTCCATGACATCCCATTCTCCAGCAGTCAATGTTTTTTCAGTGAATTTACATTGTATTGAATCATTTTCTATTGTTTCATCGAGTTTGCATGTTAAGTGATATAAATGTCGATTACCAGTTTTTTCACTCGACCAAATAAAATTGACGATGTTTGAGCCAGACTGATGCTTGTAAAAGTAGTATGTATCATGAACCTGAAAAATATGGTAATTAAGATTTTTACAAGCTGGTAGGCGCCTAAAATCTCCGCTGATAGTTGAAGCCGGCACTCAAGCAACCGGTTAACATCCATAGAAACTTCTGGATCTATACCAGCAGTGTGACTGAGTGTGCGAGTTACTGAAACTGCCAGTTCATTTGAAGCGCTGTGCATTTTTATGTAAGTGATATACCGTAGTTATTATTAATTGAAATAATGCCATAGAAACGAATGTCCAATCTGGACTTTCTAGGAAACGCAAATTACTAGGGTGACAGGATAAACCATGTGTGAAATTTCATACAAATCAGTCCAGCTGTTAAGACGCTACAAGCTTTGACACACAGACAGAAAGAACAACGGAGCATAAGAGTCTCCTAAAGCAGAGATCCAACAGATATACTAAAGACACAGAGGATACATAAACTATTGAACTTAAGCATAAACCAAAGAAATGTTAAAACTTCAAAATCAAAACTTGAATGAAATTCCAAAATGACACCTTTTCAAAAGACACCCTATTTACTTTTTTAAATTTGTAATTTTTATTCAAGAGCAAGTTGTTGGCTTTAAGCAGACAATAGAAAACAATTGCCATATCAGCCAAGTTCAATTTAAATCATTTTGAATTGTGAACACTTTTTCTCAAAACCTAATATTTTCATAACATTTGCAGTTTCCCATATAGTTAACATTTAATTTGATTTATACGTACATTAAACCAAATATCATTCCTTTCTTCTAACAAAATCCTGATTCCATTCAGAGCAGATTGTGCCTTTGTTATGGAGGGATCCTGGTCCGACGTTGGAGTTGCTAAATCCTTCATTTCAACATCAGGTTCCCCAGATTTTACTCGCTCAGCGAGAGGAACTGTGGGCTCCGTTACAACAGTTGTAAAAAGAGATAATGGGACGTAAACTATTGCTGTACGTTGTTGCATTCTATCGAGTATCTGGACCAACATACTGAAAGTAAAAAAAATATTCATGATTTTGAAACTCAATTACGATTATAATTTTAGACTAAAAATCTGTTGGAATACAAATATCTCTAACAAAATATTCAATTTTGAATACAATAAATATTGTGATCAGGCTTTGTATTTATTTCAAAGAACTCTAAATAAAAATAAATAGAATTTATTCAGTACCCGAGGGCTCTCGACTTGGGTAGCCACTTAAACCACAATTTGTATTTAAACCATCTCATTAAACAAGAAAAGGCTTGTTCAAAGCGAAGGGCGGTTACGAAAGAATGACAATGAACTTTTGACTCCTTCTACTACTTACCCATCTCCAGAAGACAACCATTCCACCCTAACAATATATTCCATCCATGGGAACAATGATTCTAATGACTCTGGAAGCATTTTTATTACAGAATCTGATATCTGAAGAAAGGAAATTATATAAAATTATTTTAGGAATATACATTGACTGTAAAATATTACAAGGAAAAATTACAAAACAATCAGTAGCCTAATTATACAATAGAAAATACCATAAACTAAGTTTTAAGTAAAAAGATTGTATAGTCATTAGTTGTTCGTCTGGGAGAGTGTATCTTTGATGCGATAGGAATTTCATATCAACTCCGAGGAGAGGACAGCTGATAATCACATGGCCAATCATTGCTTCTTGTCGGGTAGACGCACCATGTCAGGTTGTAGAATAGTTAAACGATTATTAGTTTCTGAAGCATGGACTTGAATGATGAAGGAAGCCATACAAAAAGCAGCAGTTGCGTGGACCACCTCACAACATCAAGCATTCCTTCGGGTCGAGGTGCGATCGCAAACACGTTTCTCATTGCTTATCACAATGTGTCATGTTTTGATCATATGAAATGCTACCAAGGTACATATTTGAAATTGTGATAGAGTTTGATTCCACCTATAATATCCTTACATTTTGTACTCGGAGGGTGCCTCATGAAACATTAATAATTACTCCAATTGATTACAAGCACTATCAGGTAAAAATCTTACTTCATCTTCAAAATAATAAGAACCATAGTAAAATGGAATTTAACACCTACCATTCCTTCCTCTGTCACTGTAAATTCTAGGATTTTTAGCTGAGTTGAAGCATTCTTTGTACCTAAAATGAATTGTTATATTGAAATATTTATTTCTGTTAAAGGTGAAATTAATAATATTTAAGACAAAATTTACCACTTTAATCAAAAATACTTTTCTTACAAAGGGGGATTAAACCACATCAGAATGGATTGGTCAATTCTAATATGAAAACCTACTAATATGGGAATCCCTAGTTGTGGAATGATGCAATGAAAAAATTAAGGTATATTTCCAGTTTATTCCACTTCGAATCTTTATTAGACTTTTGTCACAAAGCTACTTATTAAAAGTTACACTCAGAATATAGTTACAAATCATCAAGTTTAAAAAATATCACACATATTTTTAAAGAACAATACACCTTCCTTGGTCCCTCTTGCTTGTCGATGGAAATTATTTTAAAATTTTGAACTAATGAATAGAATGAGTGTCAGAATCTTTTTTTTGTCAGCCAGCATAAATTAACAAATAGTTATGTCACATTTACTTCATTTAGTGAGTCTAAACATCAAAAAAATTGGTTTAATGCAAAACATTGAAATATGATATATTTACCAGATCTTGGATAGCGGTAAGAATCAATGTCGGGTTCAGTAAGAGGATTAAAAATATGAAGAACTTGAACTTGAGATTCGTCAACTTCTTCATACAAGATCCGATGAACGCCTGAATTCGCAAAATAAAATGAGTTATTTGTTTTAAAAAACTGATTTTCTTGCTGAAAACTGAGGTATGATAATTTATTTATTTAAGTCCAAATATTATAATGAGCTGGAAAACAATGGGGATCTAAAATTTTCATTTGAAACAATTATCTACAATTTTCAAAGAAACCAAAAAATCCAAACACGATTCCCCACTATAACCTCAATAATTTATCCAAACAGGAAAGTAATTTGTAACAAATCATGACTTAAATTGCGGACAATTGTTTCGCCACAAATAATAAAATATGATACAACAATTAAGGTAATCTTGTGCAAGCATAGAAATAGCTTCATAGATAAAGCCTTTTTATTTCAATAAATTGAAGAGGACAACAATACAGGAACAAACCAAACAAAAGTTCCTTATAAAGTAAATATAAAGCATTTTCATTATTGAAGAAACAGTTTGAGGTATTATGATCGAGTGTTTTTCCAAATGAAATTTCAAAACAAATATATTATGTTTCCTCATTTGCGTTAGTTGGGAATGGATTTTAAAATATATCTTAGTGGAGAAGAAACCCGACAAGATGATAATCATAACAGCAAATAACAGCAAGTACCTTTAGGTGTGCCTGGTTGCCACCAGTACCCTGTATATCTGTCAAATTCCTCTTGCACAACGTATGACGTAACACCAGCAGATATTGGCTCTTTTATATTGTCTTTATCACCTGGTTAAAAAATTTCAATTTTATGAGTTACCAATTAAACAGTTGATCACAACTTCACCTCCACAGGTATAAATAGTTCCCAATTAACAATTTTATTCATTAAATAGTTGAATGCATACAAGCAGTTGCCAAGTGCCATGACCATATTTGAGTAATCTATTATCCACATTACATTTAAAAAAGATTGTTACATCAAGAATATCGAATCTATTTTAAATTGGCTCATATTCGACACAGGACCTAGAGTTAGAATGTGAAAATGCAAGAAAGTTTAGTCATCAATGATTTGAGTGTTCATGAATTTAATTGTAAAGGGCTTCAGTGGCTCGATATACAATATATTTTCAAATGAAACAATTCTGAACCATTCCTGAAATGATATTAAATTTATTTAACTCAAAAATAAATTGAAATTCGATTTGTTTTATGGGACGATACAGAATAAAAACAAGCGAGTTCTCAATTAATTGTAAAACATAAACATATTTCATAAGAGAAATATGCAGATAAGATGTTTTGCATACAAGCTAATCTTATGTTACATAATATCCAATTTTCAGTGATGATAAAGAATCAACATGGTTGTTATTATTGACATCCTTCGATTTTGCATAAATTCAAATATTTAAACAAAATTGATAAGATCAGGGAGTATGGGTCATGAGAGTACAGAACATCAGATAAGATTGACAAATTTGAAGGCAAATTTCAACCAAAAAAGAGGTCATTAGTAGGCTATTCTATATTTAAGAAAAGAAGATTAAAATAAAGTGAATCTTTGAGCGATAATCTCATCTCGTAAATATGCCAGTTAGATTTTTAGCTAATTAAATAAAGTAATTACCATATATCCTCACATATAAGATGACCCTCAAAATCGGCCCTAAAACAGCAAACTTATAATAATACGCATATAAGCAAACCCTAAAAATATCTGATCGTGAGAACTCAGCATGGTTCGAGTTGTAGCTGTTGAAATTAAGTTAGCATAATGTTATTTCATTTGAGTGCGATTTGAGCTTTAAGTCCGGGTTGTATGCGAGAATATACAATAATTATAGTTATAGTCCAGATACACGATTTGAGTGTACAAGATGGTACTGTGTTAATTGATGATGAGAACACTGCAGTGAGAAATTATTTATGAAAGAACAACAAGACACAATTCTACAGGAAAAGAAAACAGCATTCTAAAAAATATTATATACCTTTGTTTGCAAATGTGAGTCTTTTCTCATCACCTGTGACAATATGCTTCACCCATATATCGTTGTTCATAATATATGCAACAACATCAATGTTGTTTGGGGCCATTTTTGGATCAATCTTGACTCCATCATGTTTGAATTGCAAATATTTTGGAGTGTTTGGATTCATCTGGATGAAAAAAAAATGAAAGGTAAGAAACCAGTATTCACACAAATTATTAATCTAGTTCAATGTTGAGATAAATTTGAAGACAATAATAAACATAAATTAAAAAAAAAATGAGATCAAAAATATTATTGCTTGCTATAAAATATGTCATAGTTTCATTTTTTTAGGATTCAACACTCAATATAGCATCAGAGATGTCCGAGTAGAATAGAATATATTGAATCAGTGATTATCTTAACTTTTCTATGTTTCAAACTAATTGAATATTCAGACATCTATGTGTCTTTATCAAACAAGACCCAATTCTGAATATATTCTACAATATTATTTTTAAAAGGTAGAACATATTCGGACTTTTTTATTATTATTTTAGGGCTAAAATTTGTTACTTTTTGACAAAAAAGATTCAGTATTGATATTCTAAATTACAATTTTCAGGCGAAATTTGAGAAAAACTATTTCTTTGATAAGGCTATGGCATTCCTAATAAAGACTGTAGCGTATTAACAGAAATGAATCAGTAAATTAAAAAATTTTGAAACAAGTGACTGAATAGTTGTAGTTGGATGAATAAAATGAGTTCAAATTGTAGAAAATAAAAAAAATAAAATTTCTAAGTATAATAGATAATATAAATGGGAATGGGGCGACATTGTTTTGGAACATTAAGGTCAAAGTTAACATTAATTAAAGTGAAATTTTATATGTGATGAAATTTAGTGCAGAATTGTGAAATATGATATTGTAAAGTCTAAGATAACATTAAACAATAATGACTTCCCCTTTCTCATAGAGAATCAAAATGTGATTGTGAATCGAACAATGCCAGCCAAAGAATGAACAAATCGCAGACATAATGGTACGCTTGTAAAAGCATGAAATAAAAATAAAAATGCTTTTAAACCTAACAAAACTAACGAGGCAAGACTATCATTAACATATAAATTAAGTCTTACTTTTGTTCAGACCATTACATTTTGATATTAATAAGATTAACTAAAACTGTAATTATATGATTAAGACATTTTTTTGGCTTTCCCTCGACTTGAATAAATATAAAACTCCTAGCCTATTCAATAGAACATCCAGAGAGAAGTTGAAAATTAAAAAAAAAATGAAGCGGGAAAACATGTAAATCTATTATCATTAGCATACAAACCAATCCAGAAACTTGCATTATTCTTAGACCGTCACATTTTGATATTAACATTAGAAAGAAACTGTGATTTAATATATGATTGAGCCATTTTATCGTCTTTCCTTTCCTTTCAAATAAATACCTAAAATTTTATCCTATTCACTAATGCAGGGGTCACCAAATCCGGCCCGCAATAACACGCAAAAATGGCGAAATTTTTTTCTCCTCAAGAGTTGTAGTTCTAATAGTAGTAATGAAAAACTAGTCTAGAAATAGCTGTGACAAAATAGACTAAAATTATCTACCGGTGAAAAACGCTTTTCGCGAAAGATGCACTCGTATACTTGTGGCGCGTGCTTTCGACGAAACTGTTTCTTGTGCTGAAATGAACGTCGAATGTGCATTGTGCATGTTGCGCTAACAGCACTGTGATCCCTCGCGTACTGCTGCAATTTCACAAGTCACACTAACTTTTGTACTGCCTAAATGCGGATATTCAAGTGGGTATGTTACAAACAAATTAAAGTTCATCCGATTTAAATAAAATTTGCGCCAGTGGATAGATCTGAGTGAAAATAAGATGACAAGTTTATAAAAAACGGTCTAGAAACAACGAAGATATCGGAATTTTAGTACCGCCCGACATGCCAATTTTTTCCATAAGGATTGTATTACTTTTTAGATAATAACTGTAATAAATATGAAAAAAGAACACATATCAATCTCTAATCTTTCATTCTGCGTCACATCTATGGAATATTGAGACTATTTCAGGATTTTATCGTCGCAAATAAACGCTGGAGTTGTGCATGTTAGTTTGACAGTGGTTTATTGTGGGTAATAATTAAAGATGTTTTGATATAACAAACTTCATATAAATTGGTAAGTATCAAGTTAGGAAGGAAATACACACGTTCACATAAATTTTATTGGTGTCCATAGACAATATCAAAATTTGAACCACGTATAACTTGAAATTTATGCGCTAATAAAAAAAATCAAATACCAGATAATAGTTGTTTATTTCATCTAAATTATGTCAATATTTCCTGGAATTCCAAGGTACCGCAGGCAGTCCGTAGTCGTTTATATGAGCAATATTCCAACGCGGCGTAGCGGTAACTAGCAGACTTGATGGCGTACATATTTTTTGCGCGGAAAAGTGGATTATTTAACATTCCTAATTCATGACAGCAACGTTTTGCTAACAGCTAAACTCAGGATAGTTGAATAGATATAGAAATCTTGTATATTTGTTTTACTAGGATGTTCTCAATCTATTAAACCTTTATAAAAGTTTCTCCAGTTTCCCAGATTTTCCCAATCTTCTGTGTATTCATTGTTTATGTTTTGTGTATGATTTTTTTGCGGGAAAATATACTTATATATTCTGCGATAGAGATAGAATTTAATATTCAAGTCTTCAGGAATTTAGATTATATTTATTGTTGAATAAATTGAATGGATTTCCAAACTTTTGTGAATTTATTGTATTGCATTGACAAAAATATTTGTCTGGCCCGTTTCAACACAGTTTGAGTCGTACCCGGCCAGCAGTCAAAAATGTTTGGTGATAATGCACTAATGCATTAAAAATCTGGGCCTCTTTCTTTGGATAAATATAAAAATCTAAAAAAAAAACTTTTTCGAACTTTTTTCCCCTCAGAACCCTATATTATTAATGATAAGCCTAACTAAATTTGACTGATCAATGCCAAACAAGCAATGGAATTTTGCATTCACAAACTGATACCACTGCATATTTTCCACCCTAGTACCGTAGTCCATAGTCCCGTCCGAATTGAATATTTATGTTCTACCCGTCCAAGTTCTTTTGCATCATAATAGTACATATCTCCACCAGCAGGAAAGAATATTCTGGATCTGTCCTGGGATATTTCATAAGAAATCACTCCGTGAACTCCGACCCTTTTTCTCTCCCTCAGCAACTCTTCTTCACGCGAATAAGAAGGCTGTAGTGAACCCTGTAAAAAAACCTTACATGAAATATCCTACAGAATAAAATATTTGAAAGTGTGGTGATTGACCTTTGAACCCTTCAGCTGTTTACAGCCTTAACTCTTGTTATAGCATCTCGAGTAAGTGCACAAGAATTCACTAACACGAGGGCAGAGAGAAATCACCCTTTGCTGCATTAAGCCATGGAATGTAAAGTCAAAAACACTAAATTGTGCAGTATTTATAATAAGGGATGACTTAAACCGAATAATGTACTATTCCAAACACATCCTGAAAGTTTTTTCAGATTTGGAAATCTTGTCAATACAGAATTGATCAGATAGGCATTGCTTTGATTGAGCTTTTTAATTTTTATAGCGTTAAAAATGAAATACGATGAAATTTATGATTTGTTGGACTTTTTCCTGAAGTTAATGCAAATGTTAAAATTTATTTGATAATAATAAAAAATAGGTGCAACTGGTATCTAACCATTGGTAGAAGCAATATTCATCCAATATTTTAAGAAAAAATGACATTAAGTTTAAAACCTCGAAATACACGTTTTCATTATTTTCTAAAACAGGCTTTCTAAGTTAGTTTTCGCAATTTGGGTTGAACTTAAAGTTCTTAATTTTTATATCATGAATATCTGATTTCAGTCTAAATTTAATTGCAAAGAACACTCAAAAAACAGCAGTGAGAAAATTGCGCAATGAAAAATACCTGATACATTGCTACGACAGGCTTCCAAGCAACAGCTTTATCAATCCATGCAGCTTTAGGTTCTTTAGGAACATCCACATACAATAGTTCATTCTCCCTTTTGTTTGGTAATATTCCAAGAAAGAAAATTCTATGAGAATAACTTTCCACGTCTTTAGGAAACATCCACTTTCTATCTGGATATAACTCCGGATCAATTTTGAAAAATCGAAAATCATGAGGTATCTTGCTTGCAAACTGCATATGAAATTTTCTCGACATCATGACGGCTTCTTTAATTTCACGCCAGCTTTGTTTTTGAGGTTGCGAGGCGTGTGAATCTCCAGAGTGTATCGGAGAGGAGTCTTTCAAATCGACAGACGACGACATATGAACCTCTCGTGTTGATGCCATTCTCGATAAATAATGTATATAATATGCAAATTAACTTGGAAATGACAATATTTTATTTGAATATAGCAAGATAGTCAGAAATTGATAAACAATTATACTACTACGTGGAAAATATAGTTATGGTTGGTCTATATTTATTGTGAATATATTTGATTAAATTCACCAATTTCTGACTGAATAAGCAACAAATACTATACTTTACACTCTAATTGGCTGATTTTGCACATTTTCATACAGAAAAAAAGAATAAACTATACAATGTATATATTGTGAATCAAGGGTGCATTTTTATAACAAAATGAATTCTAATCAATACACTTTAGAACTTTTAGAATACAAATATCACGAGATGAAAATATTTTGAATGTTTATATTAAATATTGTCATATTTAAATTCACACATTATGAAAAATTCCTCAGCTTTCAATTGTAAACAAATCGCTGAAAATGAAAATTTTCTCACTAATGTCGACCAAAACGTAGGAAAAAATGGAATCGCTGAACTTCGTGGTATAGACATAATATGCAAATTATGAAATAATTATTTGTATGCGCCGTAATGATACGACACTTGCTCTGAGCAAGATTGCACAAGCAGTCACTTTCATAGTTCGGAAGAACTAGAACAAGGGTTCTCAACCTAGCGTTCGCGAACCCCCAGGGGTTCACAGGAAGAGTTCCATGGGTACTTGGTCGGCAGTTGAGTTTTCATGTGTCGCTATTTTTCAATATCCTATACTACCAGAGGAAAATGCGTGCCGATTGAAACTCAGCATGATCTTGCATTGTAGTGCACAACAATGTGAAATACACCACTTTGCAGACAAACTGTGAAATCACTGTCAAAAGACAATGTGCTGCAAGCATTGCAGAAAGTGATATGCTAATTGAAACTTGAGAATTCATTAGTTAGGTGGAGGACAAGGGTAATAACATCAACACAAAGATTAAATTTAGTTGGTCAATAAATTGTTGTTGCAGCAAATTGTTATATATTACAACTTTGTTTGGTGTCTGATTACTGGGGGCTCGGATGGATTGTTTCGTGACTCGGGGGTAATTAACAGGAAAAAGGTTGAGAACCCCTGAACTAGAATCTTCCGGATGAGGGCATTGCCTACCTGGCAGTACACCCCGGGTGAGCTGGTGAACATGGAATTTGAACAGAGATTTTAATCTTCGATGCCATCATAAATAAATCTAACAACACCACAATCTAAGATCACAGAACCTACAAAATTTGTTTAAACTTTCAGAATTGTGAATCACAAACTGTGAAAGAATACATTAGGTGTTTCGTATATGTTAAATCTTCCACCATAAGATACTTTGGCACCTTCGTATGATACTTGATGAGAATATAGTAGAGAGTGCCTTATATAGCTATAGGATTTTTCATATATAAATATAGGATGGGATTTCATATTTATCCCAGAGAGAGAAAAGTGAAATAAGATATGGCAAATCAGGGATCTACTATATATACTCCTGATATACAAGTACGGTACACCACACTTTATTTACAGTTTCATATGATAAATATTAAATAACACTAGGACTACTTAAGAAGCAAGAAGCTCTACAAAGTTGGAATCATAGAAATTTATTTGATAATGTTCTATGTCACATACAGATTTGAAAATAAAGGGAATGATATGACCATAACATAGGTATATAACTGGAATGCAATAGATGTCATGACCAGGTGTAAATTATTGAATCAAACAGTCAAATATATTCAAAATTAGTAAAGAAATTTTGATTTTGAAAAGAATTAAAATATTTCAATTGAAATTTATATGACATCTGGTGTCCAGATCATTTAACGTCTACTTTACTTTCGATAATGGTATTTCAGTTTATTTAAAATTTTCTGTCTTATAAAAGGCAATCTCCATGAATATGTGAGACTATACCCGTTGAACCTTCACAAATTTAGAATATATTCACAATTTTACATGTAAAAGTATTACTTTTATTTCAGAATGTATTTGAAATGGTAAAGAATTCGCTCATAGTCATGACATATTGATATGTAATGATAGCTATAAAATGAACAGGTGATCTGTTATAATCATTTGTAACAATATGCATCCTCTCCAAACACGTTAGTTCAATACTTGAACATGGAATAAAAATGCAGCCCTATTCTATGCAAAAAATTTCGATCAGTACAGTAGTGTCTACAGTAGTAGTATCAGTATAGTAAATGTAACATTTTCTCATGCTGTGAGAGGAATATACAACATACTAAAAAGATACAACATACATAAGCTCGCCTCTGAATCTATGGTTTTTACCCATTAACAAAAAAGCACAATTCCAGACATAATTTAGAATTTTTGTCGCAAGATAATTATTAAAATGAAACAATTTATAAATCATGATTGGAGAATTAATAACCAAAACTAAGATAGGCTTGCCATTGGTAAGATTAATTAGATAGAGAAATTTGTGTTGTTTACTTATACAGTGTATTCAAACCAACTTGTATTAATTTGTGTTGTGAAACCATGGAATTACAGTATTACTGATACCAACCTCCCTTTTTCCTATAAAGCCCTTCGGTTTCTGAATTTTTTTATATACCTTCTATACATGACAGCAGCGATTGAAATGACATTACAGTTCATCACAAATCAGACAACAGTAACATAATATTCAAAGATTTGTATTTTATTAATTTATATACTTGAAAAGTTTTTCTAGAAAAGTTTAGTTTTGAATCGATTAGATACCCCATTTGGGGTCAAAGTTTATTTGATTTCACTCCACAATATAATAATTAGTAATAGTGAAAAAGTTTTAGATGGTGAACGTGAGAAGTGGGTAAAAATTTCATTTCGCTTTCAAGGTATAGCGAAAATGGCAAAAACTACACAAATCCTTTTATTTGATTTTATTAATAGGCAATGATGATTTCAATATTAAAGAAACCGATGAATTGTCACATGGAATGCAGAGCATTTGATTCAAGTAATATTCTATTGCCTAAAACTGTACCCAACCTGGGTCACTATTTGTATTATTAGTAGGATTCGATTGTGCACTTGCGAACTCACCCCAATCTGATTGTCCAAAAGGATTTGACGCTTGGGGCTGAGAATTCGAAGCGTTCATACCAAGAAGATCGGCACTAACTGAGCTAGCCGCAGGCTGCTGATAGCTTGTTTGTGGCTTTGGCGCAGCTACCCCACCCGGTGGAGGTGGAAGCAATAACCCACCACCTGATAAAGGAGCATTAGTCCTTGGTCGGGCAGAACCTTGAGTTTTTGACCCAAGTTTCCCGCCAAGATTTATTTTAAAGGTCTGTCCTTCTTTGAGTTGTAAGTCTAAAGCAGGCTGTGTGTTAACGTTTTGTTCAATTTCTTTATCTTTCTTAACAGAATTAAAATGATCTTGAAGTGTGACATTAAAGTCAAATGCATCTCCACGATCTGCAAATCCGATTCCAATATAAGCAGTTCTTCCAGAACCATCTGCGATTTTGAGAACAAAATATCTTGATGAATCTGTAACTGATTCGACAGACATGCCGGGGTAACTATCAATAGGCGCTTGAGCAAACAATTCACCATTCCTGTCTTCAAGTTTGACAACGACTTTATTTCCGGTAGCAATTATTCTCATTCTGCCAGTCCATGAAGGTTTGTCCAATCCCCAATCCGCAGCTCTGTAGCCACGATTTGTGGATCTTGGCGGAATCCGATACACCAAAACCTCTGGTTTTACAGTCAATATCCTTTCATATTCTCCCGCCATATCTCAGTATCTATATACTGATATATTTATTCGACTCAAGGAAAAAATATTCTACAAATAAGAAGAATATAAGGTAATAATGTTGAATTTTTCAATAATGTTGAAAAGGTTTAGTTGCAAATGAATATCTTAGAATTTCAGTAAAAAATTCTGTTTGAAAAAACATGATTACAATAAAGTAGGCTAGTGCCTGATGTATACAAACTGACAAATCACTCAACCTTAATCAGGGTGAATGTTCTGACCGATGTTTGAGCTAACGAGACCCGAAAGCAGATTTTATAAATTCTGAAACGCATGAATGGATTATGCCTTATACCGGTACCAGTATACAGTCATATTTTTAGAAGCAAACTAGGATTTAATCTTGTATTGAGAACATTTACCGGTACCTCGGGCACTAATAAAGCCTACTGGTATTTCTGTAGTTCGAGTTATATCTGCAACAAGCTGATGATTTTTCAATAGCCTATGACATTTGAACATTCAGAAAATCAGAACATTCTGACATTACAGCATACCGTAATTTTGTAATTGGATTAATCAACTGGCGCGGCTGTGTCGTGTGGCTCAACGGGCTAAGCGTTAGGAATACCTGAATACGCTCGCCACCGCACCTCTAATTACTCTGCGTGGGTTTGCAGGTTCGAATCCCATGCAGGGATGGTTATGTCTGTATGTGCGAGAGGATTGCTGGACTCCTCGCCGTCGTTGGGTGGTTCACGTAACCGCTGGTCGGTTACGGCTTTCTCCACCACCAAGTCCATGCTTCCGAAAACAAACAATACAGTAAGACTAATCCCATACCCGACTTGGAATGGTAACCGGACGAGAGGCCGTGGTTGGCCATATGGATAAGCCGTCTTATCGGCTTTTCTCTCCCCCGGGATAAATATGTAAATCCTATCCTATCCTAACTTCGTATACAGGTTCGGTACCGGTATAGTATACTTTTGTAAAACCAGATAATATGGTACCGGAATACAGTCTACAGATAATAAAGAAGTAATACGTCTGTACGAGCCGCAGTACTGGTAAAGGTCGTAAACTTATCACAGTACCTGTACTACCGGTACCGTCCCCTACCGTAATTACCGGTACCGTACTTAGTCAATGCAGCAATGGTAGGTATCATAATTCAGTAATTTGAAATGGGAAAATGAATACCGGTACAGACCCCTCTCGTCATACTATTTAATTGTTTTACCCGCACGAAATTTCCTCACCTAACTGGAGAGTGGAAATCTTGTTAACTACAGGTATTACAGTACCGGTACCGGTACCGTCAGACCGTATTCTGGTACCGGTATTATAAGCCTGGAGATCTCGCGGACCTCACGGGAACAACACTTTTCATCAATCACTTCCCCAAGAATTAATGTTTAGTCATGCATAGCAAAGTATTAATCACGCCATGAAAGTCGTTCATATAAACAACCACTGTGAAGCTAGGTAACCAAACCACACTTACTAGTCTGCTAGTACCGATACGACTTTCATATTTATTTCGACGGAGTCTGAGAGTGGAAAGTCGATCGTCGATGCGGATTAAATATATTGCAAACTACTACGACCTCTCGTTCAGTTACCAGTCCATGTCCGACAGGGAAATAGCAATGACATTAAACAACATGATAGGCAACTCTGACGTCACTCCATAAGACTACAGGCAAAACATTGTATTTCATGATACGCTCCAATGCACATATTTCTCGTCGCCTTTCGCGTCCGTTTTCCGCTCGCTTTTGCTACTCGGCGTCTTTTTTACGTGTAGTACCTGCCTTTTTGCGCCTGTAACGAAACAAAATAATCTCTATATCTAAGAAGTTTTGCTTACTTGGAAAGCTGGAATAACAGGCAAGCTGTAAAGAGCAATTCTGGACATCATAGACGTTTTTTTTTTATCAGAAAAGATTACAAACGCGATAGCGGAAAGATTTGTGTGGAACATTTTGCAGATAATGACAAAGTTCAAAGTTAGTAATTTTAATGTTTGCGCTTAATCATTGAAATTTCATTTAAAGAGGGTGTCATACAAAACTGTGCTGCGATACAATTCCATAACACAAAGTTTGCACCTATCGAACTTGCTTTTGTAGGTGAATTTATTAGACATATTACATATTCAGTTAATCGTAGGTAACATTGCTGGTACATAATGCATCGTAGATAGGTTTGTTTAAATTTAGGAATTTAGCTCATAGCCCACTAATTAATATTATCTTCTATGCAGGAGGTTGCAGGGCTGAATTCAACTTGCAGCCTTACCGATCACCTGACGATGCTCATTTAGTTTGGCTCGAGCAAGTCTTCTTGAAATGCTTGTGTGAATGGAA
The DNA here is from genome assembly GCF_964204865.1 of Styela clava. Taxonomy (NCBI): domain Eukaryota; kingdom Metazoa; phylum Chordata; class Ascidiacea; order Stolidobranchia; family Styelidae; genus Styela; species Styela clava. The sequence goes on from NC_135250.1 coordinate 23,621,431, forward strand.
ACTACCTATATTTTTTGCCTTCCTCCGATTTTAGACAAATTTATTCTGAGGGATTTCGCATCTAATTCTCACTGATTGTTGGCTGTTTATAATTCCTATTGATTGTGAATTCTGATTATAACAATGAGTTGAAAATTTTTTTACCTAATTTACTGGCACCTTTTTCTTGTCAATACTCCAAGCTGAGGTAATAAACATGACAATACATTTATGTCATCTGGAAGCAAAATATGCACACAAATTAATAGTTTGGCACATTGAGATAATACATCATGACAGAAAATACAAGTTAAAGATATGTATGACCATCACATGGTAATTAAAATTAATAAAAATTAATAGGGGCTGTGGAGTATGGAAAGTTCAAGACAAAGAAAAAAACAAATGTTCATAGCTCATGAACTCTCAATTTTGCCTCCATTGCTTTGTGAAGGCCAATATATTTCGAGTGGCTGAATTGGTTTACCTCTATGATAGCAACGATTTTGTATTTAATATAGCGAGATTATTTCAATTTAATTGAAGTGATATAATTTCCCAAAGCAATGCTTGAATCGTCTAGAATAGATCAGTGGTGTCAAACTCATGGGTTTTCGAGAGCCGCATTGCATTTTGAAAATTGTAAAAAGAGCCGCAAACAGTTTTTGATAATGTATACTTAAAATATATTTTTAAGATAGTTTTAGTTTGTGACATATATTGTGATGCAACTAAACAGTTGGATTAAGTTTTATTATTTTCTTCAATTTCAACTGCAATTACATATTAATATTTGCATTCCACTATTATTGCAACATTTGCAAGTTACAGTATTTATTATAAAAAATCGTAAAATTCTATGTACAGCCATCAAAATCATTTTTGAACAAGCTTTGAAAAAGGAAAGAATAATACATACACTAAAAATAACTTAATCTAAATATATGAACCTAAAATTAACAAAAATACTACAGTATAAACTCAATGTTTTAATAATTACATTCGTCCTGGCGTTTGGCATCTTTTTTGTGTCACCAGCATACTAAGGTCAGTCTGAAATGATTTTATAGTACCAACTCTAACTAACGAGGCCACATGATCATGGGTTTATCTGGATCTTTACGAATGTTTAATTAATTCCAGTAATGCAAAAAAGTTACTTTTATCATTTCATGTATAGATCAGTAAAAAAACAAATGACAGATTTTTTCGACAAGACATTTCGCACTACATTGCGTGGCATAGGATTGCTTGAATTATTATTGATATTGATTTTTAGTAACTAAGTCGTTGTATAATTATATTAATATACAAACACATGGAAATTTTCTGTTCGAAGTTGGTCTTCGAATTTGTCATATTGACTGCTGAGCTTATTGTGTTTTTTGATTGTATTGATGGAAATATGACAAATTAAACAATGTGCTTCAGAATTTTGTGAAGAGCAGAAATGTTACAACTCCCATTTTCTTCGAAAATGCCACCTTCTTCGTGTACTTTGCGTTTAATTTAATTACTCAAGTGTTTTATTCAAGTATTCTTTTGCTAGCTTGATGTGTATTCTTAATTGGGTCAAAATGTGGACAAAAAAAATTAATATTCCAAAACTACTTTCAGTAAATTGTTTTCTGTGTGAATAATCAATTTCACTTTAGAAGGTTTGAAAAATCTATTACATTTAGATAAAAAAAAAACTTCCAAAATACTATTACAATTATTGTTAGGCGTTCGAGGGCCGCACTGGAAGTTCTCTGGGGCCGCGAGTTTGAGATCCCTGGTCTAGATTGAAGTTGTTCAAAAAATATATTATAGTATTTTATCATGAATGATGATTATACCCCTTTCGGAATTTCTTCTATAGTACTACCAAAAGTTGATGAACCAAATATAACACAGGTGCAGTGAGGTACCCGTAATCCTCATTTCCAAAGCTGTTTTAAGTATGTCTGGCGTGTTTTGTGCCTTTTTACAAATAAGACCGCTTATGCAATCTTACGCTTTGGAATTTTTAGTTATTTTCCTCAAGCCCTGCAGGATGTGGGGGCCATACACAACTCTACCGGAGGGTCAAATGTCTTTGCATGCCTCCATAGGTTGTTTTTCTATTGCAATTTTCTATTTTCAATTGCATTATATTTCTTGGAATCACACTGTCCCTGATATGTCGCCAGACTTCTGATATCTCCACGTCTGCTATAGTTGTCCTGTGAATAAATAATAGGAAATTGAGATTAGACGAATAGTTGAAAGTTTTGCTTTATGTCGGCTTAATTTCTTGATTGATATACTTACTATTTCTGCTATTGCCTCTTGTGCTGCAAGAGTCTCACAATGCTTAGACAGGTTTGTCCACAACTTTCACATCTAAAGAAAGAGAGGAGATTTATTAATTTTCGTTAAGAATAAATAAAGCAGTCTATATGATTCAGAATGGAAAAGCTAATAAATCCAATATCTCATGTTTTATTTAAAAAATATTTTACTGAATTTTGGAAAATAAACCAACTAATAAAAGGGTTTAGTCAGAAAATTACAAGCATTCGTGGCTCCAAATACTTGAGAAATCAGACTATACAATATAGACCGGTATGAGTGAAATGTTAGGTGAACTTGTTAACACTTTGATTAAATACGCAAATAAAAGTGAATGCGTAATAGTATGTTACAATGAGCAGCAATCAACAATGAGTATATATCCTCACTGATTAAAAAAATCTAACTGGAGGTGCATGAACTATTTGAAACCATAAGGAGTAAGTAAATATGTAATTTCGGCAAATGGGCAACTACGTACCGTACTGAATTAATAACTTCGTAGTATTTGACAAAGGCTGGCTTTCCCACATGTACTTAACAGTGCGATGCCCGGGTGTGATATACAACAATAGTATTCACCTTACCTTTTACCGATTTCTTTTTACCCCAACTTTCAAAAATATCATTAAAATCGACAACAACTGTCAAAGCAGGCACGAACACCATTCGTGCTACGCCTTGAAAGCAGCACACATCCGCTCGTTTTCGTCTCGTCAAGTATGTGCATTGGAGCGTGCTATCGAATACGATCTTCGGACAAAAATGCCGGAGTTGCGCATCATGTTGTTTAATGTCATTGGAAATAGTTAACCAATTACCGGTATTTAGTTGTACAGACTTTACTAGTAGGTAATGATATTTACGGGTAATGTGATTGAAAATTTTAACAACGGGCTCTATATTGTATCGAACGCACAAACAACAGGCTTCCTCATTTCAGAAAATGTATGTATGTCCCTATGTAAGCCGCAATAAAAAGACACGCTTTACATAAATCTGATACAAAACTTTCAGAAACGCCAAATATAACTCTAATCGTCAGCTGTGGCGCACATTCCACACCTGCTACAATCGTCTAACGTCTAAAACGAAAAATAAGAACAATTTTGCTAACTATTACGACATTTCGAAAACGAGTTCCGACCAACCCCACCACTAGAATTATCCACCCACAGTCGGTGCAGAAGGATGAGACGAATGCATAAATTCTCTGTCCTAGGAATGATCGCTCATATTGATAATTGGGAGAAATTCGGGTCAGTGACGTATAGGTTAAATTTGTCCGAATCCAAATCCTAGTTACATGATAAGTTTTGGACCTCCAGAAGTATGTGCACCAAGATGGCGCACAACCTGAACATAGTATGTGTACCAGGTTAGAGTTCAGGTTGTGCGCCATCTTGGTTCACATACTTCGGGAGCGCCAAAAATAGATAGCCTCTATTAGTCTATTCTATTCAATACCAACTTCGATTTTGAATCGAAACTCTAAATTTGTTTTTACATTAAATTACCAAAAAAGTGCAACCTCCAGCGTACATAAAAAGCAAGGTAATCCGCGAATAGCTGTCTCCTGGACCACAAAAAGTCTAGCGCTAACCATAACTGGCCATTCAGAAGCCCTGACATTTTAGTGGCTGATCCGTTAGTAGTCAAAAGCCCCTCAACGTTTTATTTTTATTTTCTTTACTCAGTGGACTAACGCGTCCCTTCTCAAAGAGTGCTCATAGGTAATATGAAATGCACTAATTCACTTCGTTTTTCGCACCCCGACTTGTAATATCTCCCTAGATCTATCAATAAAGCGTTGTTCTATCCTGCCTAATCATGTCTATACGGACGATATTGTAGTTAACAATGCAGTCGAAATTTTCAATCTAACATTCACCGTACAATAATGAGAATCAAAATATTCAAGACACTGTAGCGTTGTCTTTGCAGTAAAGCGTTCCCAATAAAATCCAGCAAACTCATCGTTTTAAAACAAGGTATTTTATTCGAAAACTGAAAACAAATTTATCCTCTGGTGTATATATATATATGACAAAATGATTAAACTCAGTTTGAGTGTAATTCATACAGTGTATAAGAAACACCTTATCTATTTATTAGTACGTCGATGTTACTGCTTTTCATTATAACTCGGTCTTCTGGTTTATTGTTTCTGCTTTTAATTGTTCACAGTCGTTATAAATCATCCCTGGGTCCTTATCTTCATTGACATCTTCTGGAATCTGAATTAAACAAGTATACTACCAGTTACCCTGTATGTGGATTCGGAAGTTTCTGACTGACTGAGAGACCACGGCTGGTCATGTGATTGAGCCGTCATATGGATTCTTATTATGGGATAATTATGAAAATATATTTCTATGCTATGCGATTTTCAATGTTTCTATTCGTATTTTTACATCAATTCAGATGCAATATATCCAAAACTAGCCAATATCGATATTTCAGGAAAAGTGTGACTCAACGCACATTACTTTCAAATTCTTTGATTAGAATATACCCGATGTGATTCATATATACAGACAATGCAAAAATACACACGCGGTAACTGAAAAATCGAGGTGGTTTTCCTTAAAACTATTGATAAACAGTAACATTTTATACTATACTTATGGGACAAATTACTGATTCTAATTTGTGTTTGATTGCTTCTGGATATAAAGAAATCTTTATATAGGTAACACTTTTACTACCTTACTAGATCCCCAAATTTGCACTATTCGCATTTGTATCATATATATGATTTTTTATTATGTTATTAAAATCTATAACGTATTACATATGCTTTCTTCCTCAAGCTTTGTCTCCACAAAATAAACCGCTTATATTAGGCTCTATAAATATATTTTACCTGAAATTGTATTTTTGGACATCCTTGAATGTTTCGACAAACAAGATTTTGCATATTTGTTGTTTTAACTAAATCAAATCCAACTTTGCCGCCAAACGTTGATTCTTTCCAATATTCAGGCGACCCAATGGTGCTGGAGAACACGCTATGAAAAGAAAAGCACATATATATATTGTATTGTTAAACAATTTAACTAATCTTAATTTAAACAGGAGCTTGGGTGTGAATATTAGTTTGTGACAGTCATATTGTTGAAAACCTCTGCGTTGTGGAAATACACAAAGTCAAGTTTTAATTTGTTTTTCAAACCATATCATAATATCGATTAGTTCACCATACCTGCGTAGAGAATAACTTGATATTGCCTCGTTCAGTGTGATTCCCCACATTTTCGATTTGTACCGTTTTTCGACCATTATTCCGATATAAAATTCAACAGCATCAATGTCTCCGCCATAAATGTCGCTCAATACTTTAGCAAATTTAGTTTCTCCTGTTAAAATATTTAATTGAAGAGTAAACAATTAAAGATTTCTGAGAGGTGAACTTTGCCTCGAGCATTACTTCTTACACATCGACGTTTATAAAAGTATACTGGTAAGAAGTACAGTTTTCGAAAGATATTATTAGTTCTTCAAAAGCATGGGCAAGGTGGTAATATATTCTGATATTTTAAGATGTAAACAACATCGATTCTCTGATATACAATAAATAACGATTTGGATTTATCTAATATTCCTACAGGCTTCACCATGGTTTGAAATTTTACATTTGGTTTTAAAATCAGGGATGTTTCTCGGTTCAATGTAAATGTTTATTCTACTAGTTATTTTGAACTGAGTTAATGTGATTGTCTTATATATACCTGTTAAATCTTCAAACGTCTTGTAAGGTGGAAGTCGAAAATATTGTCGATATCTATTGAACGGCTGGAGACGAACTTTCCGGTTCATTTTGACAGTCTCAATTGCAATTCTGTGAAGAGATTCTGGCATGTTTCGACCTCCAGCACCCTAAATAATAACAAATATATGCCGTATGAGAATAGAATTCTGTCATATTGATCAAATCAATGGGCAGGAACGCCCGTTTACTATAGTTACATGGACTTGAAAATGATAATGCTTTGTAAGGTGCGATGCAGATAAAATCAATAACTTTATTCACTTGTATTCAAAATGTAGATATCATGATTTGATGTTACTGTTTCATATTTTATAAAGAGGAACGTTTATCAATCATACCATTGCCAACATATATAACAAAATTTCAAATCCGCTTATATATTACATGTTGGTAGCATAACGTGACTTACACGACCAGCTATTTGATTTGATAACGAAGTTGTAAAAACATTCATTCCGTGATCTAGCAGAGGGTTCATGTTGTAATAAATTTCAGGCAAGCTGTAGTTTCTATCTGAAACGAAATTGAAATAAAAATGAATAATTATGCTTATCATCTGTATTTTAAAAAGGGAACAGCATTAATACACATTGCACATATATACTTCCAATTTTTTCTATGATTATAATCAAAAAATTAAAGTAGATCAAACAGCAAAGCTTACAATGGAACTATAATGTAATAAAATTTGGAATAAGTAAGTATAAAATCGTCCAAAATGTGTTTTTGTTCCGTATGCTTCATAGCTTAACCTCCCAATATCTGCCCGATTAAAATATACTTTCATCGTTTTGATAAAAGCTTTCCGGTATTCCACCAGGAAATGTGTTTGTTTACCTCCTATCAGGAAATAGTCTGGTATCAGATTATGCCAGTGATAAAGTGTATTGAATTCTACGTGAATTCGACTGCTGGACCATCGCATCGGTAAGTCGTGCAATAAATGAGGTTCATATGTCAACTGGAAATGCATCCCAGAAACGTGTTGAACGTACGTTTCAATGGTGATTTTCATTATTTCACCTGAGAAATAAATGAGTAATGGCTAGTGTTAATAATACAAAACGAATGCTCTATCTATAGACTCCATTTTTAACGAGAACGTTATAAGTAATTTGATGTCGCCATACGAGTACATCTTATCGGAATTTGCCTCTTCCATGGATAATACTTAAATTCTACACAATCCTATATTACGAAAGAAGAAAATGATATAGAAATATTTAGAAGTTATAAAGACCAAAAACGTAGCTAAATGTTAGTATTCATTACGAAGTAAATATTTGCACTCCTGTGCTTTTTCGTAACTCAAAAGCGTGTAAATTTAGACTAGAGTTCGAAAAGCAAAGTGAAAAATCTCCCTTCACAATATATCATAATTTACCGAGTACGATAAGTTTTGTAGTTTGAAACAGCCTTTCATCGTCCCAATCCGGATGTAGTTCAGCCATTATATCGCATGCTCTGTTATGTTCCCGTAGCCACAACGTAGTGTAGTACACGAGGCTGGGCAACATTCCATAAAGTGGATGTCCTAATGCAAATTTGTTTTCTTCTTTCACGAATGCTGGATATTGCATGTAGATTCCCGGACAGTCTTTAACATTGGGGGGATATTCCTGTGAAAAACATGGAACAATTTGGTCACGAGTTTCAGTGAGGCATCACGGAGTGCAGGTCATGCAAATTTTTATTTGAGCCTACTTCGAGCTGTCGGAAAACTCGACTGTGACTGCGTTTTTATTCCTCGCAACAACAATTCAAACATGGTATTGGTATATTAATTTAAAGGACACAAAACAGAATTTTTGATGCCAAACTACTGGATACTAATTCAGTTTTATAAGCTTGAAAATAAGCACGTGAACGTAATACCAGGAAATGGAACAGTATTGAACTTTGAACAAAAATATGATGCATGCTCTATTTTATTTGACGGATCGTGCATCGCAAAACCTCTAATATATATATATTGTAATTGCATTCGGTGTTCGTCATAATATTGCATTTATCTGAAATGGCAAAAAAAAATATGGAATGTTATCCGAAGTGGGGTAAAAAATCAAACCTCTCCATTGTAAATTTGCATCTTCATCTTCCCACCGCTCATAGTTCTTAATGCGTGCTGTTTCTCTAACGTTTCACCGTAAATATGACTTCCATCCACCTGGATAAGATTTCGATTTGAATTGTTTCAACAGATATGTATATGCATGGGTCAAAGTCAAAGAATCCTGCTAAGTGATTTTGTCAACAGTCCAAAGATTAAATAAAGCACGTGGGTTTCCTGCTGTCAGATTAAAGAGAGAGAGAACGAGAGAAAGAGGGGGGTACATTAAAATGAATGAAAAACATCTGAATTCAAACATGTCTCAGGGTGGACAACTACCATGTGCGATCCCCATGTCATCGAGCGATCTGGCATTCGTGACTTGAATCCTTGGTGAGTAAAGTGTTGTCCATAGAAAGGAACGATGACAGATGTTCCGCGTGGACAAGGCTTAAATTCAGTCCTTGTGAACACTGTTTTCACAAGTGTTTCAGCATCTGGAAGTTCTCGAGGACCTGCCAATTGTAAAGTGAAAAATTAGTGCGAAAGTTGTGCTTATGTATACCTTCGAAGCTTTCATCGGGGTGCAGCAAACCAAATTTACTAGGGCATATTTCATTATAGAAATTACAAATACAAACTTCATTTCTAAATCCACAAAAATTATAAAACAAATATAAAAACTTTTGCTGCATTTTACTCACCGGCAACACCAGCAGGAGTTGGGCAATTCTTTGGAACCGGAGGAATAGTCAAAGCCCAATACGTTTTGTTCGCGTATCCATCGAACGTCGTGTAATCTGCAGCTGTATTGTGCGCTTCGGGCCAAACAGGGGACATCGCTTTCACTAAAATATTAAGCATAGATTTTCTTTGAATGCGAATAACCCAATACACAATAAAAGTATAGCTGGAATCAATAACCGACTGCAGTATTCTGAACTTGAGGAGTTTTGAAAAATAATATGAAGAAATATCACCAATTGAGCACGTATTGTTGTTGACAAAGTGTAGATATGATCATGATCAAAGGGTTTCATAATTAAACTCGGGGTCGGCGGTATGGCACATCGTGCTTGTTGCCCCCGCATCACCGATTAGCCAGCGCGGGGTCGCATCCCGTGGGCTGATAACTTTGTGCATGAGGATTTCATAATCATAAACATCTTATTCTATCCTAAAGTAAGATATGTTGTACGTGGGAAATAGTGGACCGTTTGCGTAGTGCTCACATTAGCAAGTCAAAAAGATAAGTACCACGATAAGTTCAATAATTCAATGGCATTTAGCATATTTAATAAACTCACATTGCAATATTTTTGTCATAAAGAATGAGTGTAGCACTTTTATATTGTTCACTATTTGCCAAAACCATTTTCCGTTAGTCAGTATTGCTTGAACAGTGTACGGTGATGGTCGAATGATTTCGGAATACCAATGCTTCCAAGTTTCTGTGCAGAGACGTTAAGTTAAAATATGGTGTCACTGAATTACGTATGAAATTTCATTTATACTAGTAATTCACTACCATTTTCCTAGGGTGGAATGTGCAAAACGAAATAAGGCTTATGTCGAGGCTTTACTGTAAGCTAAATGTTCAAAAAGCTTCCTGATAGGATTAAAACATTAAATGATATTTTTTTCTTCAAAATTAATCTTTTGGCAAGTACGTTTATCATATTGACGCTAACATGATGATATTATTACACCCAGCCAAGAATTAAGGATTAAATGTTAATCAGTAATCACTACAACGATGGAATCAGACAAGCATATTACTCTGAAGCTCAGATTTGAATTTATTTTTTTCAATTTTCAAATTTTTGTAACGTAATTTCCTCCTATTCATATAGCAACATTATTTTGAGTAAAATTTGTAGTTTTTAGGATTAAAAATACTCAACACACATTATAAACCTGAACAAGCAAAAAGGACCTACCAATTTCACAGTTGTCACCATAGTAACCAGTTCTATAGCAATCGCACGTGTATCCATCACTAAAACCAATTCTGGTGCAAATTCCAAAGTGTTGACAAGGGTAGGAACAACATGGATCATCTATAAATCACATTTTGGGTTGGTTCAAAAGTTTTACTCCGCAATTTCATAAATTTTATTCTGTGATCTTGATGGTCGTTGTAAACTACTTGCATGAGAAGTATTACTTTGGTCATGCAGAATCACTTAATACTAACAATTTCGATTTTTACAACAGTGTTCTTGCAGTCCGTACATATGGTTCCACCAACACAAAGTCAGAAAAAAAATGAACAGTATTCCGCAAGTCGATACTCCAATCAGCCATTCATTTTTATTTTTTGGGCACAATCAACATGTATTATTACAAAGTTGTTACTGAATAAGCAAATGTTAAATCATCAACCATAAACTGTTATTTATTCATCGCGTAATTACTAAGCGATCTGGATAAGCCAGGAAAAACGAAGGTTTCGAAACTTCAATTGCAATTTTAAAAAGTTGAGAATATGATTTCGGGTTTATCAAATCTACTTGTTTCTGCGGTAATTTAGATTTTCACTAAAATTTGCAAAATTTAATTCGTATGTGATATGGAAATTGCTCAACTTAATCAATACGACGAGGGTGCCAATTGGTACAGTATCCTATCATTCACTAGCAATACATTTACTCACAGTTCTTCTTTTCTGATAAAGCCGGAATAATGAACAGTTGAAGTAAACCTGAAAATAGAATGATTTAATTCATCCAAGGTATAATAAAGAAGTTACAGAAAGACAGCGAAATCGGGAATGCTCCTACTATTCGTATCATTTCAATTTCATGTATATATTTTATTTTATGTAATAAATAAAAATTATCTTACATATCTTACCTAAAAAGATCAGTATAGTAACGTAAGGCTTCATAATCTTCAGTTTTTCCAGCATTGATAGATCGGAAAATGCAATTCATACCAGACAAGAGTGATAGACGTTTCAAGACAACGGGAACAAGTTTATATATATATATACTTTCAAACCAAGGGTATTTAGAGGATCTGTCGTCACAAAAATAATCAAAACAGCAGGTGATATACTAGGCCTACTACATAATAGCTATCCTTTATTTACCTAAATTTTATGACGTTTTGGAATGCTTTTACTATATAAAAATGAACTATTCTAACACTTAAAAATGACTTGTGACTATTTCTGTGTCCGCTGGGAAATAACTTATATTTAATTCGCAACGGGTCAGTAAACAAGTTGAAAATTAGTGCGCAGTGATCTCATACCTATTACGTGAACCAATGGCCTGTTTACAAGGATTTCCTAATGGGAGTCATTTTAGGATACAGTGTAGAATTATCGAATAATCTTCTCTCGTTTGTGAGTAATTGTGTAGGTTTTTTTATTCCCCATTGAAAAAATATATATATAAAAAATGTTGAATTACTCCTAAATGAATGTGAAATTTTCTCTATCACCTAGTAAAAGATATCGCGACCATCTATAAATACCGAAAAATACGCCAGAAGTTATGTATTTTCGCATCCACGAGCAGAGTATACCACTAGGCAGTCAGTTGCTATTTATAGCAAATGAATAATACATTCACTGTCTATAACTCATATTGGCTTATGCTTTGAGTGGTGACTCACTGTGGATGTCCACACCCGGTCATAAAATTTAGCAAATACGAAATTCTGGAAATTTTCAGAAGGGAATTTTTGGCAAATTTGTTTTAAACGATACCAGTCTTTTTAACAGTCGCATGAATTATAATAGAAATTTTGTTTTTGATAATTTTAACCTGGCTATTTTTATTAACCCAACAATGTGCCCACAGGATTGATTCATTGATCCTGCAAACAAAATACGATTATGTTTATGTTTGAACGGCACTTCAGGCAATCTCATGCTTGTCTATGAAAAGTTTGATGACGAACTTGGTGAAGCAACGCACCGGTTATTGTCCGTTATATAAACTTGTTTTGAGTTTTTCGTTGGGCTAAAATCAAAATATATACCGGTACTCGAAAAAAAATGCAGAAAGCTCAAGACAAATAATCAAACATCCATGAAAATAAAAATTATATAATAACATACTGTTACTGGACTCAACATTGAGCCCAAAAGCTGACATAGGATTGCAGCGATTCAATAGGGTCATAATAACAAACGTCTTAAGGGTAGAATATTCAACAATACCGCATGATAACATAGGCTACTACTATACAGTTGCTAACATATGTGTATGGAACAATTTTACCTCAAATCAGATTATCATATTCGTCATCTTATGGCAACCATGGCTATGTGAAATGGGTGTTCTTGTTAACCTTAGAACCGGGCCGCGATAAATATTGACCCTTGGCCAACCAACCACTGATTTTACGTTCCTGGACAAAACAGCTGTCGTCTTTATTCATTCAACGCTCCCATACTGTCTCAATACTTAGCACTTATATCAAGTTTTCCAACGTTAACGTTGCTTCACTGTTCTCCGCATCAGTTCTGAATTTGAGATTACAATTGCTCGTGTATTTTACAGAGCCTATACTTCCCTCACGTGCAACAGCCAATTGTGTTTTTGTCGATATTAATCACCCATTCAGTACCATAGTCCAGTGCGATTAGATTGCTATACCTAAAACACTACAACATATAAAACTTGATTTTTTTGTCATTCAACTCCACTGGAATGTTCCGCAAGGAATATATTAGACTTATTGGGGTTTGTTCCATATCTTTCATCTGACGCGCTCATACTTGGCGGAATACAATACGGAAAGTATTTGATGTGATAACATAAATATATGCTGATATTTGCTATTTTTATATGTGTAGAGTTGTAACGTGACGCTGTTTTTTAGCATCTGGATGCTGGAAATCGGGTCTCTGGTTAACACATTGAATTACTGGATTACTTCCTTCCTCGTTAGCAGTAGAAACAAAAATAGCTCATTTATTTCAGTCAATTTTGTATTTCTGATTTTTATTTCAAAATTTTGGATTTGAAATACCATGTCAAGGGCACAGATACCTCGTGTGACGGTGGACTTAGCTTGATGATTTACAAAAAAAAAATACACGCGTGACGCGTCTCATTATATCTAAATATCCAATAAAGTAAAGTCCCTATAATATTTTAGATGTTGCGAATTCCCACCTAGATAAGCGTGATTAATTCAGCATGGTGATTTCTAGCTGACATTCTCATTGCTGTCCATAACCAACAAACTGATCACAGCAAACTATGCCGAGTTAATAGCCCCCTACTTGCTATTCTTTCGAAGCAAAATTCTAAGATTAACAAATATTTCTCATTTCTTTGCAACTCGCAGTTTTGAAAAAGATACCTTTTCAATTCACAGTCATATCTCCGATAATTCTAAACACAGAAATATATTTTCCCATAGTTGCTACCAAATGAGACAAAGAAATTTCAATCGTTTATATATCTAAGTGTATAACAAACAGCTGAGAAACAATCTACGTGCTTCTTACACAAAGTAGTGAGTTGAAAGAAATCGTATCGAAATAAAAACGAAACGAAAATACGAAATTACGTTCCAATCATGATTAATAGCAAAAGCCCCGCATTTCCGTTTCATCGTCAGGCAAAATTTGTGTATATATTTGAAATGAAAAAAAAAACGAATTCGTTGCATTAGTAGATGACTATCACTCTGTGGAAATGCATGCTATGATGCATCACAAAAGGCATGGAGTCAAACAGACAAAATTTCAATTTACAACGGAAACTGACGTTATTATGTATATACATTCGAGCTGCATCCAATTCAAAATCAAAATTGAAATCTTTCTATTGTCCAGAACACCGATATCATGATGTTATTTTGGATCTAATAGACTGGTAGTATATAATAATAAGACAAACAAGAAAAAAATCCAATATCTATCTATTGGACTTACATTAATTAAGTGATTGTTACCAATACATTTGAATCAAGGGTGCAATGCTCAGATATACGACACGCATCATTATGTCAGTAAGGACATAGCTGAGCATCGAGTTGACTAAAAAGATCGGCGAACAAGATTCACGGAATAAAAAATCACCGTTTTCTACAAAAATTGTGTATGACATAGAAAATTTCTGTGTACAAACTTGACATCATACGTCATAAAAGATGTTCTCGGAAATTAAATAAGAAATCAAAAACTTTGGGGTGAAATATCGGGTTCCGTGGAAGTCAAAGGAAATTTAGAAAAAATAAAAGTTGGCTCTTAGTGACATTTTTTCTATGAAAATTAAAACTTAAAATGGATTCGTCCATTACTTTTGAAAAAAGCGAATTTTTGACAACAACCCAAACAAAAAAAAACGAAAATTTGGCTCAAAGACCCATCGACTCACGTGCATAAAATGAAGTGTGAGTTTTAAGTGATTGATACCGTAATATATTCAAAATAATAATGAAAGGGAGTTAATGAAGTATAATGAGTTATTTGTTGAACGTTGAACGTCTAACGTCAGCACTAAATAACCTCAAAAAAGCTGAACTTTGGAGTATGATTAATGCTAAAGTGTCAAAAGCATTGAAAGAAACTATTTTTGTTTCAGTGTTCGTTAGAACTTCGCTACTGTTTTCAAAGCTCGGTCTTGGTATTTTTCTTTTTCGTTTCGGTGAATTCGATATCGTTGTATACCATAGCTTGGTCTTCATTGATCGCCTCTTCCATCTATAATCCAGATGAAAATTAATAATTGTGTAATATAAATACAAATCTTTGAATGGCGTGTTATATCTCACTTATACTTATTTGTATTATTACTTATCGATTTTAATCGGTAAGTATGTTGATAGGTATTTGTCTGTTTGTCTGTCTGTTTGATGCAAGCGATATCTCACGAAAGCAAGATTGAATCTGCTCCAGATTTTGCATGTGCATTCATCATATGTCGGACCAGATTGATTTTGGATGAATTATGACGTATAATTAGCGAGTTATTGATTATTTAGTGATGGGACACAAGGTGTCACTATGGAGTAAGAGCGCTGTTTTGGGGATCCCCTAAATTTCGATCGATAAGTCTTCGGTCTCTGACCGATATTCTCGTTTTCTATATTCATATAACGTTGAAACACAAGAGCTTGTTTCTTGTCCCATAGATATCATTGTTAAATGAAGTCCCATCTACACCGGAGGGTACTACCGTAGTGTAAGTACCAGGATAGGGTCAAGGCAAAATTTTATTTCGATTTTCCTTATTTTAGTGCTATTACAAATTCGGGGACTGTCTATGTTAGTCAGGTGAATATACCCCTACCCATAGGCTTTCGTCCCTTTACACAACTTAATGTAAAGTAGGCGTATTAGTTACCTCCATATTGGTACACACACTTCTAGCGCCCATCGGAATACAACAGTTATACACTGTATAATTCAATTGAGTTTTCGAAAAAATATCACAAAATATGACAGGCTTTGAAAGAACTGTTGAACTTATGTTGTTGTTGTCTAAAGGTCAAATTCATTTCCAGCTGGCCATTGGGATTTAAAATGAAAGGCAAACGGCTTGAATAAAAAAAAACGTAACATACAGTGCAATATTTTGCTATTTCGCTTATTTTCATATAGTTAAAGTTTTGCGATAACTTTTACTTTTTATGTGCAAATAAAATGCTTGATAACCAAACTGGACTTATTGAACAATTTTTTACCGAGAAATACATTTTCCAACAGTAATGGTATTTTGAGTTTATTTTGGCAACCCACAGTCGCTGCTTTACTAACTACTCTACTATTTTAAATGCAGTTTGCTTTCTTGGAACACTTACCGAGATATTATTGATTACAATAAATTGTGTCCGAAACAATAAATTAATATTTTAAGCATGAAATTTGAAAATTTACCTGGAAACGAATCTTTGGGCAACCTTCGATGTTTCTACAGACGAGATCTTCCAACGTAGTTGTTTTCACTATATCGAATCCTACTTTCCCACCAAATGTTGATTCCCTCCAGTACGAGGGAGAGCCGATAGTGTTGGAAAATATACTGAACAAATAAGCACAAAGTTGATATTGTTGAATATTTTGTACATGTCGCCGTCGCCGAATGAGATATTTGAAGATATTGGACTATTATCTGCAGTCAGTTACTGGTTATTGTCTGGTAGAGACAGAGAAAATTATATCGACAAATTTCAAATTTTCTGAAATGTTCAATAGAGCAGCCTAAGAGTTAGTTTTACGACATAAAAGAGAACAATATTCAAATACATGGACACCTAAATTGTATGTCTACCGCAATTCCAGTCAAATAAGCAAACAATTGGCCCGCGAGTGATGAAAATGTAGCAAAATATGATATGAAATATTAGGCCCTGTAGGAATTAAAAAAGGGAAAAAACTAATAGCATCCTAGCGATTGCTGTGCGTACAATACATGTTGAATAAAACGATAAACGTACCTTCTCATAGAGTAGCTGGATATTGCTTCGTTCAGTGTTAAACCCCATACTTTCGAATCATGTCGTTTTTCAACCATGACCCCGACAAAAAATTCCACTCCATCAATGTCGCCTTCGTACAATTCACTCAATACACGAGCAAGTTTTGTTTCCCCTGTAAATAAACAGAAACAACACAACTGAAAAATTCAGCAATAGAAGTATACGCATTTTTAAAGCAATGCTCTAATGTTTTAGCGTTCGTGGTTGAATTAGGTTATGTTTGCTGAAAAATCGTTTTAAATTACATCTCCATCTTTGTGGATAATTATTTAAATGAGGACAGAAACACAGCGCTATTGAGTGAGTGTTTTTTGATCTCTTGGGCCTACTGTAGCAAACTAGTGAGACATGCATTTATGGTCCGTTTGCGAGTTATAGCCGCTAAACTATATACCATGGTTGACTGCAGAATACTCCGGGAACTTGAACTGTAACCAAAGACAGTCTGTGTATTCGCATTTGCACGGCTCATTGGAAGCGCGCATGGAGCTTAATGAAAAAATAATGATGAACGTCTCACTAACTGCATTGCAAATGAGTAAAAATTACCTGTTAGTTCTTCAAATGTTTTGTATGGAGGCAGATGTAAAGATTGCCGGTATCGATTGAAAGGTTGAAGTCGAACCTTCCTGTTCATTTCCAAGACTCTGATCGCGACTGGATGCAATGATTTATGCATGTTTCGACCTCCAGCACCCTAAGTAGAAGTGGAATCAGTGAGAAAATGATAATTGATAATGGTTATGAGTTACAATGCTATAAATTAAAGTATGAAACAGATATTTCAATTTTTTTCTGATTATGATCCCAATGAATAACAAAATTTGCCTAAAATTTGACGTGTAATTTGGGGAAGAACAAATGAAAAAAAAAAAATATATATATATATATTGGCTCTCTTTCTATTGGGCGCATTATTTTGTTTCCAGATGATCCAGTAGGTAAAGAGAAAGACATTTTTATCTTCCAATTTCTACATTTCATTCTATTCGTTTACCATATGTACAATACAAATATAGGACTGAAGTTATTTTTAACAAAATTGTGGACCGAGTCGATGTTTTGAAAATGTTATTTGTAGACTCGCATAACGGAGTTGAATTCACGTACTGTTCAAATTAAAATATACTTGGTGCATTTTAAACAGTTTGATCATTTTTAACTTACACGTCCAGCTAATTGATTTGATAGAGAAGTTGTGAAAACGTTCATTCCATGATCAAGCAGAGGATCCATGTTGTAATATGTTTCGACAATGCTATAATTTTTATCTAGAAAATATAAAAGATGGTATTGGACATTAATAAAAATGATAAATGTGTAGTTTGCATATTACTTCGCAACCTTTGTCAAAACTTTATTTGCTTTTGTGGACAGAATGGATTGCTTGAGTATGACCCACAAATTTGCAGATATCATCAAACAATAGTATAAATGATTAAACAGACTACTTCAAATTGGTATATTCTGAAGTATTAGAATGTCAGGAGCAACCTAAAAAACGTATATTTTGTGTACTCTTGTTATGCAAATTTTCACACTCAATTTTCAGAACGTCTTACCTCCAATTTTGAAATAATCAGGCATCATATTATGCCAATGATATACAGTATTAAACTCAACATGAATTCGATTGCTTGACCATGGCATGGGTGTCTCGTGCAATAGATTGGGTTCATAGGTCAACTGCAAATGCATTCCTCCAAAGTGTTGTACGTAAGATTCCACAGTTACTTTTAAAATTTCACCAATTATGATCAGTCGAGTTGTTTGAAACAAGCGTTCGTCGTCCCAATCTGGATGTTGTTCGGCTAGTATACCACATACTCTGTTGTGTTCACGCAACCATAAGGTGGTGTAATACAACAGACTAGGTATCTTTGCAAAAAACGGATGAGCCATGGCAAATTTGTGTTTTTCGTCAACTTCAGGTGGATATTTAATTTTAATTCCAGGGCATTGTTTCAGCGGCGGTGGATATTTCTGAATTTTGGATAGAGTATGTTATACAAACTCAGTCATTACATAAATATTGTCGGGCGGTCATACAAAAACCAAAATTTATAAGGCGATTTGACATTAATATGACATAAAAATCATGTTAATATTGTATAAAACATAAAGATATTTTTTTGGTGAAATTTTTTGGAAACGATTTTTGGGGAGGAATATCAGAAAAACAAAAGTAAGTGTAACAGTTGGCTGTTAATAACTAAAATGTGTCAATACCAATTAAATACAGTTTTAGAACGTAGATGAAATCGATTCGTAATTCATGGCTCTCTACAGCACACACATATTCATATATTATTAAGTACTAATCAAACCTCTCCATTAATCATTTGCATTTTCATTTTTCCTCCTTTCATTGTTCTCAATGAAAACTGTTTTTCTAATGTTTCTCCATAAATGTGAGCACCATCAATCTGAAATTTGAATTAAGATACGATCACACTAAGCAAGAAAGCCAAACGAGCAGGTATGGCGAAACGGGTGCGATGTGTAGTATAAAAGCTTTACGGGATGAATTCGACCGAGACGATCGTACTCAATTTTATGACATTCATATGTGAAAACATGGATCGCATGAATATTCATAACTGAAAAATTCTTCACACTATCATTGTATTTTCATGTCATAAACGTCGTAAATTACATTTTCTCTAGAACTAGATGCTGCGTATCGGTATACTGACACTCTCTAAATTTACTTCCCACAAACTTTTTCCCAGCCCGAATGTGATTTTTTTTTCAAAAACTTGTGATTTGACGGGCCGCCGATAAACTATGACGGGTTAGTTTGTAAACCGGGAATTAGAGTTAAGCGATCATTAAACCAGAGCAGGGGTTAGCAACCTGCGGCCCGCGAGCCAAATGCGTCCCACAAGAAAAATTATGCGGCCCACGCAGAAGTGCCAATTTGGAATGGTGTTTGGCCCGCAAAACAAATTTTTAATTTAGTTTAATTTTGTACATGCCAGTAACTCAAATCCCTTTGCGTTGCAAATACTATACACATGGGTCCATTTTATTATCAATGCTTATGGCGTAGCAGTTAGCAGCTAGCTTGTGCGAAGCCAGCAGCACATGTTATATTGTTAATAAAGGTGCGGCCAGCGGTTTCCCCTGGTTATTTGTATCAGGTTCTCCTAAATTGAAAGGTTTTACACTTCATAATAGAGCATCGTTGCCGGGTCAAATGCAGTAACAATGGAAACCATTTGGGTTAAAATATACAGTATTTTTGAATTTAGTTTTCACTGTGGGTACGAGACAAAGTTGTCTGTTTTCTTTCACTTTTTATCAAAATTCAATTATCTCAGATTCATCAGAATAATGTTGACGGCAAATAATATCTCACCGAGTGCTCACTCCATGAGAGAGTGTGATCCGAATGAAGACTCTTGAATCCCTGATGAGTGAAATGCTGTCCGTAAAGTGGAGTTAGCACAGTTGTACCACGTGGACAAGGTTTAAATTCAGTTCTTGTGAATATTTTTTCGACAACCTTTTTTGTATCTGGAAGTACTTTCGGCCCTGTCAAAGTGTTGTAAATGGTTGTAGAAAGAACTACATTAAGAACAGTTAAGAGCTATCTGAATACATTAGGCTATAACTAGCCTATTCCAAATGAGTACTATTTTCAGTCTGTGTACCAGACAAAATAAGTTTATGCTGAAACTTTTCAAAGAACTTCAATCATGTGTAACCCATTACTCTATATCTATTTTTCCGATCGTATTTAGTGGTCGCTCATAATTCTAAGTAAGTGCGCATCATCTTGCTTTGAGCAAAATTTAATTAAAAAAAATGTATGCTGAATAAGGTCGGCATGTCGGAATGTGCCCACTTTATTCATGCATTTGAACATTTGGACATGTCAGGAAAAGACGGGTCTTCATTATCCTAGGTTTACAAAATATTTTAACAGAAAAATATGAAATGAGTCGGAAATCATTTAGGTCAGGGGTGGCCAACCTTTCACATACCATGCGCCACGTTTTAAACATAATGTTTCAGATGCGCCGTAAATCTCTTGTATTCCCACGCTTAATGTCCGCTTCTTGTTGAAATTATATAAATTTATAATACACACACATATATACACACGTATATGTAGTTTTTACAATTTATAACTTCACATGAATAGAAATTAAGCAAGGAAGTATAATAAATAAAACTGATCAATTTTATTTAAGTACCGCCTTTATGAGACTTTTGCTGCTGTTTTACTTTCGCCAGTTTTTTTACTCTTGGAGTTAAGGTTGTTACTGGGAGGAGCAGTGCATTCTTCAAATTTAAATCTGTAAGACCTCGCTTTGCTTTTAATTAGTTTCATGGCAGAAAATGGTTGTTCACATCTATATGTCGTTCCGAAACGACATATAAAACCCTGGGCAAATTCTAATCGATTCTAATCGGCGCGGCGGTGTGGCTCAACGGGCTAAGCGTTAGGAATACGCTCGCCACCGCACCTCTAATTACTCTGCGTGGGTTCGCAGGTTCGAATCCCATGTAGGGATGGTTATGTGCGAGAGGATTGCTGGACTCCTCGCCGTCGTTGGGTGGTTCACGTAACCGCTGGTCGGTTACGGCTTCCTCCACCACCAAGTCCATGCTTCCGAAAACAAACAATACAGTAAAAACTAATCCCATACCCGACTTGGAATGGTAACCGGACGAGAGGCCGTGGTTCGCCATATGGATAAGCCGTCTTATCGGCTTTCCTCTCCCCCGGGATAAATATGTAAATCCTATCCTATCCTATCCTTTGCTAATCAGCTGTTTGGCCTAGCGTCGCGTGATTTTACTCCAGGCTTCTTCGAGATTAGTACTTGCGTCACAGCAAGCGATTTTACGCTTCGCTTTTGTTGACAACGGTCATTTGAACTTTGGATGAAAAAGGTGGTATTTAGGGGTCATTTTCAGCATGTTGTGGGTTGATTTATAATAAATTTTTCAGGCTTGGGCAATTCAACTGGTTGTTCAATGGTTATTGGGAGATATTTGGGAAGTCTGGGCAATGAAAAATTCATGTTTCAAGCTGATAAATGAGGATTTTCTATTTTTCCAGAAGTTCTGAACTTTTTACTTCAGTAGGGAAAAAATAGTAACTTTTACTAATTTTTGCTAAAAGTCTAGAATGAATGTCATAAAGTCCGTCCAAAAGCTAACGTCGATAATCGCCTGTTGTTTCTAATTCCAACAAGCCGTAAGTGGGCGACGTGGAGTAAGGAGAATAGATTTTAGGTACAATCAAAAGTCACCATGTAAATCGCAAAAAAACGGCTTTGCGTGGAGAAGCCAAGTGCAATTAACAATTTTGGCATGAAAAGGGTTAAAGATGCAATGCGCCACCTCTAATCATGCAATGCGCCACGTTTGGCGCATGCCCCATAGGTTGGCCACCCCTGATTTAGGTTCTAAACGCTACACTTGTGGTAAGCATCCTACCTGCAATTCCAAGCGGAGTCGGGCAGTTTTTTGGCACAGGAGGTAGAGTTAGTGCATAATAAGTTTTATTAGCGTATCCATCCCATGTTGTATAGTCGACAAAAGTATTGTGTGCTTCAGGCCATGGTGGTCTCAATGCTTTTACTAGAGAAATATAAATATATATGAATAGATGCAGTAGTAATATTTGAAGAAATTATGAATACGACTTCAAGTAAATAAATATGCTTCGATGAAACATACACGTTGAGGGATAAAACTTACATAATGTTTTACCAGAATAATACGACACTTGTCTAGATTTTGAAGTAGGAACAAAACAATAGTGAAAACACATTGTGTTGAGTAATGTTATTTTGAAAAATAGATTGTTCCCAGGTTTTCGTTTTGCCATGACAAATAATAGTTGAATTGAATGGTGTATCATTATGCAGTCCAGGTAAATTCTTTGGTACAACTCTGTAACTGAGTATAAGGCATTTGAGGTTTTGTCGAGGACCAAGGTAACCATTGTCTGATTCAATTCAAAACTCTCGTAAGCGTTAGTAAAAGAGTTTTCCAACAAAGTATGTAAATATCGCAGACAATGATAGTTCTCAATTCCCCGATGTGACTCATCGAGCAGTAGTATGTTCCGCCTCAGTTGCAATTCTAACTCCTGCCGCACTTGGCTATCAATATTTAGTTTTAGCTGTATTTACGCCATTTCAGGGTATGATACTTGGAATAATTGCAACTCAGCGAACAAACAATACAACAATACAAAAGCGAAGCGTGATGTTGTTTTTTCTATACACATTCTCTCCGTGGCGAAGTGTTATATGAATTCCAAATAGACCATAAACAACCAATATAAGATACATTTTGAAAAACAGGATGACTCATATGAAATATATGAATATACTGATTTATTTTCTTCCATCGAAAGTCGAACTAAGCATTTTGCGAACAATCGGCGTGAATAAAGAACAGAATAGTGATGAAAATAATTCCCAATTGTAAGAATACATATTGCAATATATGCAACTTAATAATCAATTAATGCTGTCTCAGCTTTGTGTCTCACAAATTAAAGTAAAAGGGAAATACCCAAGAACTATTTAACCGAAATAGGCTTTCCGATTTGAGAAGTTCACAACGGCACTGCAGATATTTTCTAGGGTAGTTCCAAAGACAGAATAACATGTAAAACTGGGTTATTTTTTAGATTTTTCGTTGATATATTCCGGTTCTATTCCTAAAAAGAGTAACGTTATCACATTCGTGATCCAGAGTATGAATAGGCCTAAGCACCGTAATATTTCAATGGATTGCGGATCTTCATTTCATTCACCTACAGATCAAAATATCAATGCGAGCGCTGGTTGATTTATTTAAATAAGGGTATAGTAACTTCACTTACGGGATTGTTAGTAAATAGATCTTATGGTAGATTAATGATTTGCAGACATATCTATCTGGAATTGCACATTTTTGAACATTATGTCTTTCATTCTGATCGGAGAATCAATCCCACTTGCAAAAAATACTCAACAGGAATAGCGAAGAATATATTACTTTGTAAAATCTTTGCCATAAGTGAAGAATGCAGGAATCCAACACTGTTTATAAATTTCCAAAAATATTTGTAGTATGTCGTCAGTTTATTGACTGTGTAGGGAGATGGCTGTATCAAGTCAGCTATCCATGAACTCCAATATTCTAAAAAGCAAAAAATCAAATCAATTTTTATAATCTTCAAGTTAATTCAAATTAATTGTTAACTTAAGAATTTGAAACATGCGACTGTGAGTGTAAAAACCGTGGGTCGCTTCAAGTTTGCGTTACAAGCTTGGCGAAATTGTGGTGTGCTGTTTGGCAAACATGGCGAATATGACTAAAATGTCGCGCTTCAGTGATGCGCGACAGCCGAACCTGACTGCGAGTGAGTTGTTATTTTGAACAGTCGATTAATAAAAATGATTCACGTTTCTTGAAATTCTGAGACTTGATCAATATTATTCTTTTCATGATGAAGTATTTCAGTCAAAGATCATTGTACGGGATACAAAACATAGCAAACTGTTTTTACCATAAATCGTACGCCTGAAACCACAAATACTCAACACAATAAGTACTTAGTATTAGTTCGGTAGATAAGGGGACCTTTTTGGCCCAAGTTTGATTTCAGACATAAAGTTTTTTTTATTTGTGATTATTCATCTTAGGGTCATTGCCCATCATTTCTACATGGGTGTGGAGTTTACAGCCTTGAGCAATTTTTTTTACGGCTCTATAATTGTATTAGGGGTTTTCGTCAAACCTGTGCATTATAATGACGCACAACCTGAACCATAACCTGTTACGATACTATGTTCAGGTTGTGCGCAATCTTGGTGCACAAACTACGAAAGCACCAAATTTACTAGGAAATAAAATCAATGACTTTTAGGTATTTGTTGAGCCAGTTTTGGGTCGCGACCCCTATACAATATATGGAAATACTGTCGAAACATACGCGTAAAATAAAGAGTACTATTTTAAAATACCCGTTTTCGTTGCAATTAACAATACAAGCCTGCTAATGCAGTCGCCAGTGGTTCAAGTGGATATACACCCGGTAGAGAACAGTCAATTATTTGTTAGCGAGAATTGTTATGCAGCGGGATGATCACGACGACGCAGTGGAAGATAATGATATCACGAGAACAAGAATGAGAAAATTGCTACATTTTATAGTACATCCTTGGGAAAGAATGTAGTTCATTCCTATGTTCCATGCCAATGCTTTTCAATCTACCAAAGACTCTCAACACTTTTGCTTTCTCTTGTATAAAAATGCATTGTTATTATATATTGGCATTTCCATCTGTTTGTTCGTGCTCTAAGATAACCGATCAGCGGCCTCCAAGGAGGACGGGGTCCACTTTTAAGAAACCATGTCATAAACCAAAAGAGGCAAACAGATTTTAATATATTCTCAACAATGAATGAAATACGGGTGGTAAAATGCCAAGTTATTCCAACAACATGATCATGTTTTGCAATTTACAACCGATATTTTGTATGTAGCTTTGTTTGACAGAGCCCCAAGAGCTCTAACTACAAATATCAAAAATGTGAGGCCAAAAAATTCACACTACAACATTGTCAAATGTGCTGTATTTACGATAGATAACAGGTTTACCAAAAAGAATTACATGAAAAATGTTAAAATAAAGATTAATTCAGCAATATCTACTTGGTGATATGCATCTGTTGATAATTTTATGTGTTAGTTTCGGAAGTTTAATAACAGAATTAATTGTGGTTGTTGGGGATGTTTTAAAAAAAAGGTTGCATGGAAAAAAGTTTTCACAAAATGTCAAGGTTTGATAGTAGTAGAGAAGTAGAAAAAATACTCCCATGTTTTTTTTTCATTTGATAACCACGTCACAGAACTTCTCCGATAAGTATACGCAGCAATTGCGAGAGGCAGAAATGCCGAGATGGGATTTTATCGCATTGCAAACCAATATTAGCAATTCTTATATATATTCGCGCAATCCCGTCCGAACAGCGTGGAAAAGATTATACCCATCTACACACTTTAAGAACTATGTCAGATGAGCGTCATATTATCGAATATCAGTAAAGGAATAGTGCAATGGGAAAAGACATATAAGGCGGAACTTTCAGTAGTATGCAGTAGAATATATATTTAAAAACATTTCGTCACTCCAACTGCAGTCTGAAACTTTTTAGATACCAATTGGCACTCATGTAAGACTGTAAGAGGCACGCGATGGAGTAGATACTAAGAGTATCCATCCCCCAGCTGTCATTTGAGTGGGTACTGCTGTTTTTATTGCAGATGTTACTGATCTTTTTGTATTGAAGATTAACTAGCATCACCGATTTAAGGATGTTGGAAACCAACACGCAGAACAGCATACAACTTCTATGGAATGAAATCATACACAAAAGCTCGTCAAAAACATATAGCTCAATAATCAAGTGGAATTTGATGCATGTGCGCAAAAATGTTACTACGTACAAGCGAAGCACGCAGGAATAGGTGTGTGATGTACTAGTATTCAAAACGTTTGACTCAACTATGTTGGCATAACAGGTGAACATCTCGGTTTCGCATACGCATACCTTCTATCTCCACAAGGATATATTAATTTTACCACAAAGTCAATGCAGCACTGAAAGGTTGAGGTTCTTCCAAAAGAAAACAGGTTACACATCTTTAGATACCAGTGGATGGTTTTACATGGCCTTGTTCGGAGTGAAAGACGAGGTCAAATATTCCAATCGAATTCAACTAATGAAATGTTTCCCAAGTCCCTAAGCTTAAACGAGAAAAACGAAACGCGCGTGGCAACGCAAAAATAGTTTGAAGAGCGCAATAGAAGGTGGCTAGATGCTGTCGATGGATCTTGGCTTCTATTAGTGAAATAAACTACCATTTATTCTACTAAAATTAAATTTCTGGCATTGTAAGGAGATTCAATGTTACTATGTATGCAAAACTAAACCACGTAGTTATGAAATAATTGTTTTTAACAAAAAGGCGCTCCTGAAGTATTCGTACCAAGATGGCGCACAACCTGGAGATTGTATGTTTATCAGGTCAGGGTTCAGGATGTGCGTCATCTTGGACCGGATGCTTTGAATCCACTTAAAAAAATTTGCTCAACATTATATATACTCCACATCTACCTGGGTATCATTATATATATCATATACATTATATCTAAACAATAAAAAAAAACTTTATCGATTCTGCCGGACTATATTGAGAATCGAAGAGTTGAGCAGAGGTGACCGTGGCCATTTTGTCAACGAGGCACAAATGACAGCGATACTACTTTACTTACGTTTTTCACAGTTGTCCCCATAGCGTCCCGTATTGTAACAGTCACAAGTATATCTGTCGGAAAAGCCTATTCTGGTGCATATCCCAAAATTTTGACAAGGAAAGGAACAACATGGATCATCTAAAAATAATGACGTCATACATCAATATTATTTCATGCATGTAGCATTCATTATGGTCATTCATTTTCTGACATCTATGATATACATTCTAAATGTTTTATCAACTTTAAGTTGCTGCCAATGGTATTAGACTTTAAAATAAATAAATAATGATGACTTATAACCCAAATACATACTGTTCAGCACCTCCCATTATTTGTCTTTTGAATACTTAATATTTTGTTTACTTTTCACTGTGAAAGTTATTGCGAATATTCAGGGTAGAAATGATTATTCTAAGTAAGGTACTCGAATGAACTAAACTTACATCCTTTCTTTTCCTGTCCTTTAGCGTTCACGAAATAAAGCGCAGAGAACAAGATACATCCTGAAATGTAACATTGTATTTTATTTGTGTTTTATATCAATAATAAACTTTAGCATTAAAACATTTTTACCACAATCGCCAGAATAATGAGATAATATTAATGTTGCTTCTGAGGAAATCATGATTGAGAGGAATTTTTGGTACATGACGTAAACGGCGAAAGCGCAAACGCAAACGGGGCTAATTTTTAGCAAAAAGAAACGAGTTTTAGGGATAAAATATGAAATAGTCACTTGATTATACTTATTACTCTTAATGAATTGAAATTTGTTTAATTAACCTGGTAGTTGGCTTCGTAGCTAAAGCGTTGGAATTAGCTATGTTGGTATCGCAGGAAAAATCATGCTTTCGAATGCCATGCCCACCAACTCACACAGGGTGTAATAAATTCGGCAAGCAACGCCGAACAGGAAGATATATACATAGAGTAGCTTCTTGTACACTGATTGTACTGAGGCCCGGTCGGAGTGAAATGCATATAAAGGTTGTAAAATCATTAGATGAAACATTGGACTCACTCGCATTGGCTAAATGTTTTCATCAGGACTGCGTCCTTGTTACTTTTACTAAAGTCACAGCTAGCCACATGAAGGGTTAACAGTCTCGGTTCAACGGAATTCTCAAGGGTACACCAAACTGTGTGTACCTTGTACGCACGAACGGTTCAAGGGTGGGTCATGCAGTCGAGACGAAAGTGATCAACAACATTATTGCATGCTGACGACTACATTGAATATCCCGTAATTAAAAACATCTTCTATCCCTACAGTTCAATTATCTTTGGTAGCAATATATTTACAACCTTCAAGATACTATATCGAATGGATTATTGGAAACATGTAATACCCACCCTTTAGAATGCTTATATGTTCAGAATGCCTGTAATATGTGACATGTTCAAAAATTTAAAGCTGCGATGGCAATATAAAAATTAGGTTGAAAATTTAATTAGTTGTGAACTGCAATTCCCACTATTATTCAACATTATATATTTTTTATTCGATCGAATTGTCGGTATAATCTATATGAGAAATACTACTTACCTAACACAAGGAGATGATAGTTCAACACCTTCATAATATTTTTAAACTAAGATGCTCTGTAACGCAAGTATACAACACCAATGAAAAAACAAAACCAGACCAAGCGTTTATGTACGCGTCGGCTAACTCTTCAATCGCCAGAAAAACGTCACGTGCAAACCGTAAACATGCTTTCTCTATACTTCAAAAACTTTTTCTTTTACTGATCTATCTGTTACATACTTCATCGGCAAAATAGGAGTGAAATAATAAGGAACGTATTAACCCGTTTCTGATAAAGAACGCGATAAAAATGCAACATGTAGGGTGCTCGTGCTATATCAAATCCATCATTTTTTGCGAAAATATTTTCAGATGCGGATTCAAGATATTTGAATGCATTGCTATTCTCATTACACAATTAGTTTTATTTTTCAGAATTTTTTCGATATTCTGCATGTTTTTGAGATATACGTATAGAAAGAAAATTAGGTTGTAGAAATAGCCGGCTGATCTGATCTTTACGTATATGGAAATGGAGGAAAATAGTTTGATCTAACTGTTACCAGTGCGGATAAATTGGCAGAAATCATAATGATTTTCATTCACTATATTATGAAAGGATATCTTTACTGACCAGTCACGTACACTGAAAAGTAGGTAGGCTTGAACTCATTTTATACTAATACCAACGAAATCAATTACAACTGTTTGCTGTCAGCGACTGGGTTACTGGAACAATGCAATTCCTTTCGTGTCTTAGAAAACTATACAATACGCCCAGAGCGTAAAACTAAAATACGCATTCAGGGTTTATTACTTGACGCGCTCCTGAATCACGTTCGCTCATGGAGATAACATCTATTGCCGTGTTTCCCAACTCGAATCCGCGGTCTCAAATGAGTCCGCGAAGCGTTTGAATGAGTCCGCAACGAGCCAGAAATTCACTGCTAATAACAAACGTTTTTGCAGAAGTTAAATATCAGCCAAGTTACGATTTACTATAAAACATCAAAAGCAAGTTTATTCACATCACATTATTCAAGTCAATTATTACCAGTTACTGAGTATGGCTGGGCATATATTCGAATATTCAACTATTAGAATAGCAATTCACTATTCGACAATTTGGTAACAGGTGACACGACAGGTCAAAACGATTGAATTTCACAACTGACATGCGAATTTCCGACGAAAACCCGAGCACACGCGTGGTGTTTCTCGCGGTGACCGTACATTTGAACCCATGCGTATATCCACGGGTTCAATCTATATGCAGGTGCTAAAACCCATGGGTTAGGGTTAGTATGGGTTTAAGTATCCGTAAAACAAAAAAAATTCCATAGGTGCAATAGCTTACAGGTGAAATTGTCATGGGTTCAAATGTATGTGGGTTCAAATGTAATGGAACCGTTTCTCGCGAGTCGCGAGTTCGTTTTTTTTAGTAGGTGTCAATGGTGGAAACCCAAATTTTCTAAATTAAAAAGCGGCAATACAAAAAACTGAAAATAAAAAGGAGGAAACCATAACTTTTGTTTTATGATTGTACGCGACCGATTAAAAACGCTTTTTGAGACACTGCAAATCGCAAAATTTCGGGTGATACTGTAGTATAGGTACCAGGCATTTTCCCTTAGGCCTCCACATTGGTACGTACAGTACTGGAGCGCCGTAAGTGTTGTACGAACAGCTCAGATTTGTCGAATTAACAAAAATACGAATCAAAACAAAATATAATCGGGCACATTATCACGCATTTTTGTGTCCACGGATTGTCATGATATTTTCTGATTAATATTGCTTTTATTTCGTCAACACAACCGCAGATTAAAATGATTACCATCAAATTAATAATAAAGCATGGCGGTGAATATGTATTTTTGATTTACAAATATATATACTTTAAATATATTTTTAATAAGTACTAAATCAAGTTGCACTTTCTGGAAACTTTGTATCAAAACTAAATACGAGAATACCGGTCAGAGACCGAAGACTTATCGATCGAAAGTTAGGGGATCCCCAAAACAGCGCTCTCACTCCATAGTGACACCTTGTGTCCTATCACTAATCAATTAATAACTCGCTAATTATACGACATAATTCATCCAAAATCAATAGGTTTCTGGTCCAACATATGATGAATGCACATGCAAAATCTGGAGCAGATTCAATCTTGCTTTCGTGAGATATTGCGTTCATCTAACAGACAGACAAACACACAGGCAAACACACAGACAGACGAATACCTATCAACATACTTACCGATTAAAATCGATAAGTAATAATCGGGCAATATGTTACCAGATTGCTGTGGCATTTTAAAGAAGTAATGCTATCATCTTGTCGTAAGTCGACGCAACCGCGAGTTACCACGAACACAAATAAAATAAAAAGACATTTCAAATTCTCATCGTTGTCATGAATTGAATATAGTGCGACAGAAAAGACCAATACACACTAACAAAATCGACTGTTTTAACGGACGCGTAATTGCGGCGAATTTCCGATTTTGAAATTCGTTCAAATTCCATTGTGTTTGGTTTTATTGCTCCTTCAATCTTCACACAGAGTACGGTTGCAATAAACGCACCTTGAGTCCGCAAGGGTTTTCGCCGGTGAGAAATTAGTCCGCGATCAAAAAAAGTTGGGAAACGCTGAGTATCGATAACACTGCAGTTTATTCGTTCCTGCATGTGCCTCAAGCAGTATAATCTATTTTTACACATTCAACACGAAGAATATCAGAAGCATATTATCCTATGTGTTCGCTTATTACTGCTGTCCATATGATGGCTAACTCTGTGTGGACAAGAGCATTCAAATGACCATTTATATTGTTATTCTATACGAAAAATTGGAAATATGTCAAAGCGAAATCTACATAAAAAAGCTGAAGTCATTAATATATTCCCATGCGGGGATAATTATATATGTGCGAGATTGCTGACTGCCACTGCCTTCTAACATATGGGATTCAAAGGGCGCTCCAGAAGTATATGCACCAAGATGACGCACAACCTGAATCCTAACCTGGTACACCTACTATGTTCAGGTTGTGCGACACCTTGGTGCACATACTTCTGGAGCACCATTCAAAGTTATATGTTGAATTTGTTCAATCAGAGAAGCCTAGACGTCTTGTGAACCTTCAAGCGCATCCATGTCTAACCCAAAAGCTTTTTTGGGCCTCAAATTATGTTTCAGTTTTGCCCCCATTTACACATCAAAAATGCATTGCCATTTATCCTAAAATGGGGAACTTATCCCCAACAACGTACGTTTGGTATACATTTTTTACCTAGAATGAGTGCCATAAATCCGTTGTTGCCTGGAGGTCACCTTAATGTAGAATGAACACATTAAAATTATGAATAATGGTGGACTGTTTGTTTCAAGCTAAAGTGACATTTCCGACTTACATTCCCGTTAGGTTCAACAAAAAATATCTCCTGCGCAAA
This sequence comes from Styela clava, assembly GCF_964204865.1. NCBI lineage: Eukaryota > Metazoa > Chordata > Ascidiacea > Stolidobranchia > Styelidae > Styela > Styela clava. Next base: position 23,653,265 of record NC_135250.1, read on the forward strand.
TTTGTCTGGCGGGCCGCGGATTGGCCACCGCTCGACTAGAAAGTTTCTGCTCGTTGAACCCTGTAGGAAGATGGCTACTGAATACAATTTTAACGTAATTCATATATAGACATAGAGTCTTTGCAATGTCAAGAAGTCATATATATAATGAATAAGATTATCAAATCGAACCCAAAAATTGAAATTAACGAAAAAAATGAGACAACAGAAACTGGTTGAAAGTTTGCTCTTGGTACATAACATAATAAATGAAATGTTTTGTCTGAAGACATTTATAAAGTGCGTAATTTCATGCCCGGCAATGCATATTTCTGCTCCTAAATATGATCAAGTTTAGTTAAGAAAATTTATTCTCCACCCATTACATTATAAACTTAAAAATGTTAAATTCAGATCAGAATTACAGAGGGTACTGCCGTAGTATGTGTACCAGATTAGGGTTAAGGCCATGATTTTATTCGATTTTCCTTATTTTAGTTCTGTTACGCGTTCGGAGACTGTCTGTGTTAGCCAAATGAATACACCATCTGTCCATAGGCTTCCATTCCTTTACAAAACTTGATGTAAAGTAGGCGAACAAAATTAGTTACCTCCATATTGGTACACATACCTATGGAGAGCCTTACAGAGTTGGATATCAATTTTCAAATTTATCACCTTTTTTCAGGTTTCGTTCAATTGCATTGTTTTGAGAGAAACAAGACAATTTAGAGTGGAATTAATCCTGATATAGCGTCATTAGGGCAAGATTTACTGTCTGTTTTGCAGTGCAATGACGCCGATGGGTCACATTCCGCCAATTTTAAAAAATTCAAAATTAAGACAACCTTCAATTTTCTACGTTCTAAAAAGAGAGGATAGCTGATCGTCGCCCAGCAATTATCCACTACGTCCACATCGACTGACAAATCATTCCATAAGCCTCAGCAATAATTCGTACTCAAATATACTCAATCACTATTACCATATATCTATGATCACATGCTTTATAGTGAAAAACAATATAATTTGATTTGTTGCATAAAAATTGCCATCAAATTTTTGAAGTATAATTATTAATGTAAAATCAATCAAACAACGAATATATTCACAATTCCTTTTTCGACAATATATCGACGTCTTTCAATTCGGCGTAGTTCATTTCATGATTTTGTTGTGTGCTCTTCTTATCGCTTACCTGATGAAGAAGACAATATTGAAATACACATTTAGAAAAACAAACAATCAACAATATCAATCAATACAGGAAAGTTTTAAATGGAAGTGAAACATTAGATATTGTATATTATGTTAGTATAAGATTTTTTATGGCGTAAAATACCCCTGATGTTATAAGCGCCACAAAACATATAACAGCGAGAGAGAGAGAGAGAGAGATTTTATTATTTCGTCAACCAAAAAACGTGAAAAATAGTCATCAGTAAAATAGCACTAGCAAAAAAATTTTTTTTTTGGTATGGACAGGAGGAAGCGATACGACCATACGGTCATCGAAGTCAGCTCCCACCATATATGCTGATTTTATTAAGATAACACTGAAAAATGACCAGTGACAAAACTTAAACTGTTACATTAATATTTTTACAATAAAATTCTGAATAAAATTAGGAGACTCGTGGGTAAATGCATTGTTATGAGTATTTTTAAAAGAAAGAAAATAGAAGAAAACAAAAACAAAAACAAAACAACTTTTGCGCGATGTGTTATGCATTGTTTGCAGTCGTTTGCTAAAGAGATACTAAGAGCCATGCTTGGCTTACTCTTCTTATCCTGTTTATCAGAACAAGCAAAAGTACCAAAATACGAAAACGGTATTTTCTTACAAGAATTTACTCACAGCATGGTCACGCGCACTCACTCAGAAGTACAGTTACTCATCTCTGACCAAACTTACAGGCATTTACTGAAATGCCAAGATCTATTCTTTACCGCATTGTCAGTGGGGTCAAAAACAATACATACAGAAAAATGTACACTTTTATTTACATCAAAAAAGTCAAACCTTAAAACTAATCCTTGGACATTCTTTTATATTTCGACAGACGAGTTTTTGCAATGTGGTAGATTTTGCCATTTCAAACATTTCTTTACCCCCAAAAGTCGATTCTCTCCAGAATTGCGGGGAGCCAATGGTATTGGAAAATACACTGAAGTAAAGGATTTTAAAAATAAGAAAATCAGTATTTCTTTTTAATAAAAATAAAACTTTGTTCGTTGTTTGGTAACGGGGTGGGAATGAACGTTGCTTATTTTTTTACACAAATTCTTGACCACACAATATCATTTTGCTTAGCTAAATTGCATCAGTGTCGGTTTATTTCACGAGCCGATGGTCGCTCATTGAGAAAAGTTCTATTACGGGCGCTCCAGAAGTATGTGTACCAATATGGTGGTAACTAGCTTTGTTCGCCTATTTTACATCAACCTGGTACACATACTACGGGAGTACCCTATTACGATGATAATAACTGCCAGATTCTGCTTAATGTTATTGCAGTTAGATAGAATTTAGTGAAAAGAAAGTATGGAAATGGAGGTATAAACTTCAAAAAAAAAATAAAAATTATCAAAAACGGCATCTGTAGCTACAAATGCCCATATGAACTGATGTAAGCGGGTTTACTTGCGAAAAGCATATTGTCCGATTATTTCAATGAGACCAATTCCTGCTATCGCTGTGGGATGCCTTTGTTCAACGATCATTCCGATAAGAAATTCAACGGCATCGATATCATTTGCATAGATTTCTTTTAATGTATTTGCTGTTTGGGCATCCCCTAAACAAAAACAAAAAACGATTATTGCATATCGTAATAATAAAACTATTTGTGGTTGTTGCAGAAACTAAAACTCGACGTGGTATCGATTTCCACATTAAATTAAAAGTTGCTTCGCTTCAAATTATAAAGTTGTTAATCGTCTTCGATGCGTCCCCCAAGGTTTTATAGCTCACTAGTGACTCTTAGTGGTTGATTTAATATTATACTTGTTTTTATACGGAAGCGACATACATGATTTCTTAGCTTATTGGCTAAAAGGAAATGCTTATCTTTTACTTATGTAATAGCCTGCTTACTACGTCAGAATTCAACAAGCATGTCCGACCAGAAAAAGTAAAACCCACATTGTCCAACAAGTTCTGATATGTTGCACTTAAGTTGCATGATTTATTTAGGTTCCATTACATTTGAACCCACGTACATTTGAACCCATGGCAATTTCACCTGCATACTATTTTTTTTTGTTTTTCGGATAGTTGAACCCATACTAACCCTAACCCACGGGTTTTAGCACCCGCATATAGATTGAACGCGCGGATATACACATGGGTCCAAATGTCCGTGGGTTCAAATGTACGGTCACCTTTATTTAGGTTAAATTCCTCGCGCTGAGGAATACCTCATAGATACCTCAATGAACTCTAACATGATTTTTATCTAGTTTGTTTCGAGTAAAGACAAATATAAAATTTCGAATGCCTGTAAGCTCTTCAAATGTGTTGATCCGTGGTAATCTGAAATATTGTCTGTATCTATTATATGATTGCAGTCGAACTTCGCGGTTTAATTCTAATGCTCTCGCGATGGCTTTAATCAGAAATGCAGGCACAATGTTCCCACCAGACGCCTAGAAATTCAAAACCTGTTACCTTGTTATATCAAAGCAAAATGTACAAGGTTAAAAATCCAGAAGAATAGAAGACGAAAACTTCAGTATAATGTCAAACCACTTCAAACTTACTTGTCCCATCGGTTGATTAGATAGTGAAGTTGTGAATGTTGCCATTCCGACTTGAGTGAGAGATTTCGTGTTGTACATCATATCCGACAGAGTGTAATTTTTACCTAAATAAAATATTGCATTAGGAGGAGCCTCAGGTATAGGTAAACAGTTTGACAAAAAATCACCCAGCAGTTGTGTTGTTTGCTGAATTCACAGTATTGGATTGGTATAAGTTGCCATGTGGCACTATTTGAGGAAATAAAAAACTAATGGCTAATGTGTTTTAAGAAGAACGATATCCCGATAAGTCTACTTAATTCTGACAGTCCTATGTGAAGCTTGGATTTATCGACGGTGAGGCTCAAAATTTGTGCCCAATGCTCGCGCTGTAGAGCCAATATGCTAACCAATGCATCAGATCTGCTCGTGAAATTGACACCAAACCTCATGTCAACCGATACTTCCTGTGTTATGCCAAGTATGCCAGTTTGTAGTTGTTATTGCAGATTGTGTTAGACACATCGAAAACCACGGGGTCATATTTCACAAATGGTACTGACTAATATCAGAAACAGTTGTAAAAAAAGGTGATACAAATGTTGGCAACAGTATGGCACTTCACTGTTGTATTCATAGTTGCGGTGTCGTGTTGTATGTTTTGATAACTGGTTACAGATAACGAAACGAATATGCATTACTGCACAGAATGAGAATAAGTCCCGGATTTATTACGAAAATGCTACTGTTGTTTGCAAAACAAAGTGAAGTATTGAACTCTGTATTATATTACTGTGGTTTAGGCCTAGCATCCAATACAATTTTCCCACCAATTTAAGAACATTTAATTTTATTAATCAAGCTTTAAATACATAAAACAATCGTTCTATGTTTAAGGATATTGTTTCATAATGACCATTTTTTCAGTATAGGGTAGGATTTTTCAAATTTATGCCGGGAGATTGGAAAGCCGATAAGCCGGCTTAGTCATATGGCGAGTTACGGCCTCTCGTCCGGATACTAGTCCTTGTCGAGTACGAGAATAATGAGCCGATTAATTGTTTTAGATGCATGGACTTATATTACCTCCGATGTTGAATACATCTGGAACAGTGCCGTGCCAATGGTACATACTGTTGAATTCGACATGAATTCGTCCGCTAGACCAAGCCATTGTTGAGCCATGGATCAGTTCTGGCTTGTAGTCTAACTTCAAGTGAGTGGCCGATATCTGTTGTGCGTAGTCTCCGATAGTTACGACCATCGTTTGAGCTGAAATTGAATTTATATAAGAATTATATATATTCATTGTGTATGTAAAAAAGCAAAATATCGTCGATGTACATAATCGCACATTGCGCTATGTAGGATAGGACGTATAGTCGTCATATTATCTCGTATATAAATTTTATTATATCTCTGGGAAGAATTTTTTTACTATAACACATAAACACTTCTTCAATCTAGATTCTAGAAGTATCCATTTGCCATGGTTCATAAGTATACAAGCTATAAGTCAGAGAGCTTTACTTTAGGAAATATTATTGGACTAATTTGGAGTAATGACAAAACTAAAATTTTGACAATTGACACTGAAAGTTTCGTAATAAATAAAATCTGTTGTAAGAGTTGGGATCACTTAACGTTCAAATGAGAAGCGTCCACGCGAAGTGCTTCAGTGGTGGTAACTGATAATAATTCTCTTTATCTCAAAGGTTGCTTCAGTTATTACTACCCACACCACACCAAATCATTAAAAACTATTCGGCTTATAGCTTACCATGAATATTGTGCCTTGCTGTTTGAAAAATTCTTTCATCGTCCCAGTTTGGATACTCCTGGGCTAGAATGTCGCATACTCTATTGTGCTCTCGCAACCATAACGTGTTGAAATATAATAGAGAAGGGAACGAGCCAAAGAACGGATGCCCAAGTCCAAACTTGTGATCTTCGGTAATTTCGGCTGGATACCACATGTTCAATCCAGGGCAATCTTTTAACTTTGGCGGATAAGTCTGTAAGATCGAAAAAAGTAATGTACAAGAAATGATTTTTATCACGTCGATAGCAATACCATATTGCAACCATTAAAAAGACAGATGTTTAAAACGATTTTCTACCAGACACATATGATATACTACTAACTGAATTGTAAAAATTGATTACAAAATTTTGATATGAATAGAAAAGGGGAGGGATTAACCTCGACCTTTGGGCGGACAAAAAAAAAACAAGATGGCGGCGATTCGGAATTTCCGTCTGAACCGATTCGAATAATTTACTATTCGGTTCGATATGCCCAGCTTTATATAATGTAACGAATTGCAGTTTGTCATATAGATATTACGCTACAATTGAACTCAAAATTATATTAGGTTGATGTCATACGATTTGCTCTAAGCAAGGTTCAAACACCTCAACAAGGGGTCCAGAAGTGTGTGCACCAATATGGAGGAAACGAATTTTGTTCACCTACTTTGCATCATGTTGTGCAAAGGGACTGGAACCCATGACCAGGGAGTTGGTTATTCACTTGACTAACACAGACAGTCCCCGAACTCGTAATATAAATAGAATGAGGAAACTCTGAATAAAATAATGGCCTAACCGTAACCTGGTACACACACTACGGGATTACCCACAAAAGTATACTAATAAAAAAACGCACTATGGAATTCATATTGTGTAGATTTTTTTTCATAAAATTACCTCTCCATTAATTTTTTGCATTTTCATTTTACCGCCTTCCAAAGTTCTCAACAATAATTGTTTTTCCTTTGTTTCACCGTACAAATGAGATAAATCCATCTGAAAATTCAGAAAGAAATCATACATAGACATTTTTAGTGCAATTTATAAGTAGTTCGTCCGTACATTCTCTATATATATTACCTCGTGACTTCCCCACGTCAATTTGGGATCGTCTTGATATGATTTGAACGATTGATGAGTAAAATGTTGTGCGTAAAGAGGAAGGAGTACAGAGGTTCCCATCGGACAAGGTTTGAATTTTGTTCTGGTGAAAATTTTCTGTAAAGTCTCCATTACTCCTGGGAGAAATTTAGGACCTATAATGTAGAATTTTGTTAAAACTTGCAATATGCTAAGCAAAGCAAAGGGTGCATAGCAAAAATTGAGATTTATTTAGAGAACGCCTACCGTGTTTCCCCAAAAATAAGACAGTCTTACTTCAATTTTCTTTCTAAAAATTACTTCAGGTAATTGAATTGAAATCATTTTAAACGAGTAGGAGAGATCTCTTGCTATCGAATACGTAAAAAAGAAATTCGTCTTATTTTCGGGGAAACACGTAAGTGTTTAACAGTCCTGCTTTAAATACGAGTGTATAACCAGATCTAATGACCTGTTATTCAACATAGTTAGAGAAAGCACTAGGCCAGGGTGCAGAACGCACATGAAGATACGTCCAATATTTTTAAAAGATCTTATCGCGTACCATGCCACGTTCGAATAATTGTGGGTTGTGTAAACGAACCGTAAAACACATAATACCTGATAACATGGGCACGAGCTATAGAAATGTGTAAATAAACATAGTGATTCCAGTATAAACCTGAGTTATTACGATGTATTATAATTACAATAACTACTTTTTACCAAACGTCTGGTGTTCGAATTTATGACGTGTTACATTGAGCACGCCGCCCTGTTTTGTGCATCCCTATATTAGGCCATATAAAATTAGTAACAATTAGTACAAACAATTAGTAAATAAATATTTCCCAGGGTCGAGGGTGTGCCTACCTGCGACTCCCATAGGTGTTGGACAATCTTTCGAAACTGGTGGCAGAGTTCTTCCATAAAATGTCTTGTTTGCATATCCTTCATATGTGGGAAAATCTGCGCCTAAACTAGTCGATTCAGGCCAGGGTGGTTGGTCGCTTTTTACTGTAACAAGTTATGGCATTGAGAGAGAAAATGGGTTATCTCACATTTATATTCAAAGTATATAAATAACATACATATGATTATAATTTTAAGAAGAAAATCGTGTAAGAATTCTACTTTGTTAATCAAATCCCAGAATAATTTCCCGTGTGTTGTTAGCCATCTCACAAGAGCAGGTGAAGGTTTGATGGTGTCTCCAATCCAAGTGCTGATGTAGGCTAAAAATAAAACATATTGTAAAGTTTTACAATCTACAATACAAACTAATTATGATATATAAAAAATAACAAAGCGATGCTCGAATATATGGACACGAAACCCAAAACGAAGTCGTACGGTTATGCAATCCGTCACAGTAGACTACCGCCACAAAGTTCAATTTTGAAGACGTCATGGCACACAATAAAAACAAATCTTATAGAGCCCACAGAATTTTTTAAAATAAATATGCGATTAACAAAACAATCCATATGTACATTTCGTGTTCACTGAAAGCTTTGTCCAAATATGTTGCAGATTTCATTTTTGCAAAAATTGCGTTTTTTTTCGATTACCTTAAACTTTCGACCGGCTAAAAACGGCATTCATTGATTCGCCCCAAATTTCATTCGATTTTAAAAAAGACGAAATGACAAGAATTTTACACATGATTGATTTGGATAATCAACAAACAACGTCTATTTTGTTTCCATCAAACCAGGTGATGATTGATGCCAGCTATAGAAGTTCTGGAGACAGTGATGCTTTAGTTTTATTTAGAAACTGTGTTTATGCAGACAAAGTAAACGAATTATCTACATCTACCATTCTGTAATTTTTGAAGTTCACTCTATGACTTCCCAGATGGACACTTATTTTTTTTCGAAATTACCGATAGATGGCAACGTAGTATTTCCAATAAATCGTTATTTCGAGCACCCGTTGTAAGGCTAATTAGCAAACGAATCGGCGAGACCTTCTTGCGTTATTACCACGAACCACATGCCAAACGATATTTGCTGTGTTTTATTCAAGTACCCCATTTTTAGTTGTTTTTGCAAGTTGTGTTCAAGTGAATACACATTCAAGAAGACGGGATCATATTTCACAAAAAGTACTGGATAACATAAGATATCGTTGCAAAAAATAAGGATTTAGATGTGGGATATTGTATGGTACTCAGTGGTGTATATGCTTGAAATGGCTCCCATGGCAAAGTTAAAAAGTGCGCTCTCTTTATTATTTGATTGACGATTTATAATGAATATTGACTGTTATTGAAATGAGATAGTCTACTTGTACGTTATTATTTGAATAAAAATTCAAGTTCCAGTTATTTCCAATCTGGATTTATTTTATTGAAGCACTTTACGGTTAAAACATTTGCCGTTTTTGCGCACCTGTCCAAACGGCGCCCATGGCATGAGCCAAGACTGCCACACCATAGATACGGCATTGATGGTACTTCATTGTTTATGGTTTTGACATTTGGAGTAGGTATATATTTGGTTACAGCTAATTAACAAAACGAATATGCATTACCTCGCAGAATGAATAGATGGAAAGAAATTTCCCGCAAGCTTATTTTGAAAACTGTACATTTATTCCCAGACAAAGTATTTTTATTGTATTTATTTATTTTATAATTATATATACTTCTCAGTGTTGTCTTATTTCTTTCAAAATAACCAATTTTGATTAAAAAAAAAACGGAAAATCTACATTGAATCGTATTAACGTTAACTCACGAGTTTGACAATTGTCTCCATAATATCCCGTTCTATAACAATCACAGTGGTATTGGTCAGTGAATCCAATCCTATTGCAAATCCCGAAATTTTGACAAGGAAAGGAGCAACATGGATCGTCTAATTCAAAATATAAAACATACAGGGTCACAGTATAAATATAGTACGGGTGTGCAATTTGTCACAGTAGACTGCTGGTACCAGCCGTCACGGTGTCATAAAAGCGTGTGAGACAGTAATCACGATGTCATAAAAACGTGTTTCTATAATTAAAAATTATCTGCACAATTTAGATAAAATATCAGAACTCACAGAAATATTCGGATCAAATAAAAGTAATACCTTTTTATCAATAAATACAATCTTTAACCACTGAAAATTTCGAATCAATTGGTCGAGTAATTAATTAATTAAAGAGAAAGGCGTTTTTTTTTCATAATGATGGTATGAAAATATCTAACAACAAGAACGATCCATAGGGCCATTTCGTTTCCAATAAAGGCGGTTTGGCCACTCCTTTGTTGAGGAGGAAGCGAGGACACCTGGTAGCCTACTGGTAAATCTTCATTATCTGTATACTTTGTTGAGTTTGGGTAATACGTGATTGACATCAAGGCCCTCTATTCGCGACAATACACGTGCAAGGCGTGAAATTTTATAGTTTACTGATTTTACACCGGTTGTGGATTGTGTTGCTCATAATATATATATTTTTGAAAGTACTGTATATTTCGATGTACGGTACAGAAATATTATTACATAAAAACACTACTTACATTTTTCAGCAAAAGTTGACCTCACTAGCAGCAAAATAAGAATATACAATTTCATAGTAGAATGCATTGACTTGATTACGCTAAAACGATCATTGTTGACTACATATAATATATATAGAGTGTTATATCGTTATGAATTAGCAGAAAACGATCGAGTATGACGATAATGTGGCGAAAATGGGGGTTTATACATTTCAGGGATTTCTCAAGTACATGAAACTTTGATATGTTAAACCAATAATATCTAAATAAAACTGATCGCGGACCTGATTTGAAAGGTTACAATAAAGGTCAATTGTAGCAATATTAAATATCTGTCTTCTCGTTAATCTGTGCTGATTTTAACCTTTAACTTTGACTTTGAAATACTTTAGCTTATCCTGTCTGTTAGATACCAAATACCATATCGTAGTCGTGATTATTTTCAATCATATGTCGTGCTATTTTATGAATCAATTTAAAATACGAAGTTGTAGGATTGCTTATTCTTGACTTAACTTGGCAAGCGTTTATAGGAAACTATAAACTATTTGTTATAAACTGCTACCATACTCTATTCTATACTAAAAAGCGCATATGTTTCAAAGTCAACAACTCGACATTAAATGCCTATTTCAAATTGATCGTTGGCAGTTATGTGAAAGAATTATCGTTTTCGACAGACATAATAACCTAACCTAAAATTGATTCAAGTCTGTGAAAGTAGATGAGTACTTCTGATAAAGAGAGTTAGAATCGATTATGGTGTTGAGACCGATATTTGGTTGATACTTGGCAACTATTGAAAATCCTGCTTGAGTAGTTTTAATCAAATGTGAGTATTATTATCACAGTATTATTAACTGCAGGACAAAACCAACACCGTACCCGGCGGCTTGCTTTTAAATTTGAATAGCAATTTGACTCAATCTCAATTACACCCACGAAAGAATTTTTCTAATGTTAGGCAATTCAGGAATTCAGGATTCTTATTAAAACGTTCCCTCTAATAGGTAACCGCTATTTAATAACAAATAAATAAATACATCATTGCTCAAGGCGTAAAATTTGAACAACAAATAAAATATTATATATTGGTCAGTTTGTAACAAACTTTATAATATGTTCCCATGTCAGAAACTTCACTCTTTTTTTTAACCAAAAGTACTTCTAAACAAATAGTATTTATATTTTTAAACTGATTAGTTAGGTACCTCAGACAATTTCAATGTCGCCTCTATAAATTAATATTTAGCTGACCAATGTTGTATGGAACATACTCCCCTTCATTTCAAAATTTATCCGGCTCGAAATGCGACAAAATTATTCATATACGATAAAAAAGTTTTAAAACCAGACAGCAGTAATAATTTTCGTGCTAAGGTCATATACACATTAGTCGCTTCTTAAATGCGTAACGCCCGATATCGATATTAGCTCACATTATTTTGTCTACTACGTTATAGCGGTTTCACTGTCTCGAACATCTGAAGATAACATCTATGTAATACGTCTTTATGTAATGAAGAAATGCGCAACGTTTTGACAAAACAAAATATTAGGAATCGCTATTCTTAGCAATTAATATACCAAAATATCGATTTTACAGAATCTGAACTTTCTCGACAAGTATCAGACGACCGTTCTACGACGTGGCTCTGTGTAGCCCACATTCATAAAAATATGGGTAACAGCTGGATAATTCGATAAACAAGGTTGAAAGTTTACAACGTGGTCCAGTATATCATCCCAAACCTAAATTATACCTAAGAGAAATCTAAAATCATTTCGACTTTGCTAAATTATAGATATTTCGATTCTTTCAGATATGATAGATTTTACCTGCCTCTATACGAGTAAACGATACAGTAATTTAAAAAAAAAGAACTTTTCTTAGATATAAACTACATTCCTGTCGCTCTGCCGTGGTTATAGCTCGCGAAGGCGAAGCTTCAATTTCCTACAACTCATTATTACAATAGATTCATATTTTTAGTCTGCCGCCTCGACTGCATGGTGCGTAGTTAATTTATAGGCGGAAATGGTTCAGTTCAATTGATTAGACGTTTTAAATCATCGTACGTGACTCGAAGCTTCACGAAGAAGGACGCAGGAGAGCATTGTGATATGGAACAAGAAAGCAATGCTCAAATATATAAATACGAAGGCTTAATGAGTACCACAAAGTCAACAAAATTCTAACCCGGAATTAAATTTTTTTTACCGATTGTCATATGAAAGTGTGCCCGTAAATTATATAAGAATAGCAAAATTTGAGGTAACATATCGGCTCCGTGGTAAGAAATTAAAAAATATATATAAAAGCCATATCCTGTTAGCGAAAAAAAAAATCTTTAGCCACTGAAAATTTAAAAGCAATTGTTCCTAAAGTTAAGGAGAAAATTCTCTCATAACAACATTAACGAGAACGAGAATGAAAAGGATTCTAGCAGCATAATAACAGAACGATCCATATGTACATTTCGTTTCTAATAAAGTAATACCCTTTTAGCGCCTTTTCTATCTCCGAGCACTGAAAATTGAAATTGATTAGTTCCTTAGAAAGAGAAAAGCGATTTCATAAACCCAACTACAAAAACAATAATTTAGCTGAATAATCCAGAAATTCACTCTGTGTCCAACAATGAATTCTAACTCTCTTTTCGCTTTTAAATTGTCCTTAAATTAGAGCACTAATTCTACTACATTTTCTGCTACTTAGTAAAAGTTTCTCGAATAAAAGCACCACGGTGTTACATTGGAATATATATATTTCTAAAATGAGTGGTGAAAAATTTAGTTTTTTCTTACAAATACTGAAAGTTACTTTTTTCTCCCAGCACATCAAATTGAAACAAAATGTTTTCTATTCAGCTACAGATGACTTAATGAATGTGAGAGAATATATTATGCTCTACGTTAGATGCGTCTGTAAGTTATTACACGTCGAGTTTCATAGTGAAATCTTTACGACGCTACAAGACTTCAGCCAAATATGTGTGAGTAAACGCATTAGTAAGTAAACGCAATAAACGGACTAGCCTCTTTATTACAGTATAACGTACTGTATATATAGTTCATAACAATTGCAAATGAAAACTAAACATCTGCATTATTTTTACTGCAAGAGTAGACAACAATCGCGCATTGAATGAACGTGGGCCCGGTTTCGAATATATATATTTGATAACAAGTTGAAATCCGTATTATATTGTTTTTACGTCTAGACTGTTACAATCAATAAATCATAATAGGTGAAAATGGATTGATCATACGAGTACCGTGAAGAAAATTTGACTGTGTAAAAAAGCAGTGAGTTTCTCTACAGTTTTACAGTAAAATTTAAATCTTTCAATACACCTGTACAATGTATGTATCATTCCAGGCATTTTTCGAAAAATACTCAAAATAAAATGAATATGAATGAGCAAAAATTGATACTGTACAATGTGCATTCATTCTACTTTTATTCAAAAATCTAAAAATAAAAAAAAGTCATTAGAAAATCATCTTAGGCAGTTTATGCAAGCATTCTAACTACTACGTGTGCAAAGAGCCATCAAATTTTCGAATATGTACAAATATGTGAAAGCCTAAAGTAAAACGGCAATGTTCCGAAAGTAAAATTTTCATCCATCATATAACACCTGAAATCTGTTTTACACAAATTGGGACCCTGACACGAATGCAGACTTTGAAAATTTTGGCGCTAATCAAAACATTGTGGTTTCTTCTCCGTCACCTAGAAAATATAAACCCAGTAGGTATCATATGAATTTTTTGTTATAAATAATATTATGAAGAAGTTTAAAATAGTATTGAAAATAAATTATAGAACAGGTCGACATTAACTACATGTTTACGTTATGCAATTTTATGCAATACAAATAGCAAATCATTTTAACTCGGAATAAATGAGATACATTCACACATAAACATTTATATGAAGCTCGATCATTGTATAGTATATCTGTGACCTATTTCTGCCTTTGAAACCTATGTGTGGTCTATTTGTGACCTATTTTCTGCCTTTAAGATGTGGCAGTTATGACCCTATACGACGTATGATTTCGTATTATAGTCTCAAAAGCACGGATACTGCATAATGGGCTCACCAGTGGGAGATCTCACAGAAGACTTTTCCGAAGATACGCTTGTCAAAACGTACGCCAGACAACGATGCAGAAATGAATATTCAGCCTGTTGTAAAAAATATTCATTTTTTGAATAAAGTACAAAATAGCGTAACATCGTACGAATTTTGACATTTGCCTGTGTGAAAATTGTCGTGTGACATATTCAAAAACTTGAATTTATTTAGGAATATGAAAAATATAATGTAGATCAGTTGCGGTTCCCTAATTTCAATCGGTTCAACACCCCATGTGAAAAAGTCACAGCATGAGACAATAAACCTGCAACTTACAGCCGTTTGAATCATATATGGACGATAATTTCTGAGATCAGCTACAACTCCACACGGATCGATGTTGATTTCTTTGTCAATAGTGTCCATTATGATGTCCAATGCAATAAATACCGCTGTGCGCCCCGATCCAGTACTAGATAAATAGGAAATTTTATTTGATATATTACGCAGTTATAACACAAGAAAAGCTCCTGTTGTAGTAATCGATGTTCTCCCCATGTATCGGAATTGTTTATTTTCATAACAATTACCGATCACGGATAAATTAACTGCGATGTAACAATTGTTATATGTGCAGCCTCTCAGATACTAATTTCACACTAACAGGTTTCAACGTCAGATAAAAACAAATTAGACATTACCATTTAGCCATGGGCTAGTTACCAATTATATATAATACATTGGTGACGTGAGCTTATTTTGTTTACATATATAACGAAGTTCTAAAAATGTAACTTATCAAACCAAAACCAAGTTGAAAAGTCTGATTCAACTTATGTTAAGGTACTCCTGAAGTATGCGCACCAAGATGTCGCACAACCTGAACCCTAACATGGTACACAACCTGAGTTCATATTTTAAATCATCGATAATTCAAAAGCAATAGTTACCTGCACATGACGACTGTAGGGCTATCACCCACTGGCTTCCCCATACGAAACGTTTGCAGAAACCTCACGAGCGGTTGGGGATTGTCTGGCACTCCTCTTACTGGCCACATTGTGAAGTGATATTGGGTCAATTGTCGTCTTTTTTCTCTCTGACAAGAATTGAGAATTAAATAAAGTTAAAGTAACTAATAAGTTTCACATCTGGAGGCTCGTAAGTGAAGGAAACTTAACATGGCGCTTCGCTAGGATTTTGACAATACGGCTCGTTTTCGGTAATCAACAGTGCGTAAGAATTCATTATTGCACACGAAGTGTACATATGTATCGTTTTTCCAAATTTTAAATTTTAGTACCTAAATATGGCTGGAGTCGCTATAAGGTTATTAGTTTTATATTTTTTGCCAATTCTTACAACCCGTTCCGAATTAAAGCCACAGCTACAGGATATCCATATCTATATAGGTATAAATATTATGTATCCAATACCTTTGAAATTGTAAAGTTTCTGATCGTCCATTCGGGTTGTCTTTCTTCATGCAACGACTGTACAGACAAGTTGCCATAATATGTTGTCTGCGAAGTATTCGGCCAGTACTTTGTACAATGATCCTGTAACGAATTATTTCAAATAAAAATTCGAAAGTATTATCTTAATTTGAATATAAATAAAAATAACATAATCTCTTTCCACGAAGTATACTGGACACTATCTCAGTCACGCATCCTTGTGGCAACAGCCACATACGGATCCGGAATAAAAAGTAAACAAGGAGGAAGGACCTGCAGTTCAATACACAATACCCCTAGTACACCCCTTAATTTGAATAGGTTACAAATTTTACGTTTCCTTCGAGGTCCACATTTCCAAGCATTATTATTCTTTTTGCTCCTGTTTCCCAGATCATTCTCCACAAATCATTCTTGGTATGTCCGAGTGGGGACTGAGTAGCAATGTATTGTTCCGGTGTACTTGAACCCTATAATTAGGTATTTTGAAAATATAGGTAAAAACCGAATGTATAGAAAAGTCCAATTAAAAGATCCGTTGTATCTATAAGGGCGTTCGTCAGACGCACAAGCATGCAATCAGGCTGTTTACAAACAGAGCACCTCAATTTATGTCTCTTCTTCATAACCACATCGGCTACGCACAATGAAATTATTGCTTACGGCTTTTGCCTTGATTTTTGTATGTACTTTAAATTGCAAATTTTACCAATTGGTACACTTTCACTACGTAGCAATAGCAAATTGAACGTAGGCTTATGCTAGTGTTACAAGAGCATATTGATATATATTTGTCAACAACAACACAACACAGTTGCTTTTAAGTTCATACTCACGGGAATATAACTTGCGTTGATGTATCCAGAACTTTCTGTCGATCCCAGATTTTCAATTTTCACTCTGTAATGATCGTCTGAAAAGAATATAGAATGTTTCAATTGAACGATTCTTATTTAGGCTAATTTCTGGAAGAAATGAGCAAAAATGATAACGTATTAGTTACGTATAACGTATTAATTTATACAGTTATTGGAAATACCTCAACGTATATTCAGAGATTTATTACAAGAACACGAGACAGAGTTACCAATAGTAAAATATAAGATTTTTTCGAAACTTCTTCGAACACAATTTGCTATGTTTAAAGGCCCTGCTCGAAACACTCACTATGTTCGATTTAATTATTTTCAACACTAACTTGGATTAACGTTACGAATAAAACTCGTCATTAACCACTATAATTCCTTATAGTCTCGATAGCTCTTGGCCCTTTATTGATCGTCGGTAACATTACTCATCCTATTTTGCGTCTGAGTGACTGCGTATGCTCTTTGTGAGCGATTTGAGCACGTTTTCGTTGGAAAAATATGTTTCTGTTTCGACTAGAGAAATTGCATTGGAACTTCTACTTACATGGTATAATCTCAGCAAATCTATTCTTCGATTTGTTACACGCCTGACTGCCAATGGTTTTTGGTCCAAACGGTGTGACCGATTCAATTTCTTCAAATTCTGAGGCAAATCCTTTATCATTGTGAGCAGACATTCTTGTCACGTGATTGGGAAAGTGTGCTTTCGACACTGGCCTGTTGAAACGTAAATAGGGATTTTTTTCTGTCTCACTCTCTTTATATATATAAATATATACTTGATCGCGAAAAGTTCGAAGGTTGTATTAAAAAGATATAACTGACAAGGTAAATATTATTTCCAATATATAAAAATATAATTCACGATCACTCACATTACTTCTTATATTGTACTGACAATTTTATATTTCTGTTTTCATTTAGTTATTCATTCTAGACTCAGGAAATATTCACGTAGAATAAAAAAAAAATACCATGAAATAATCATTTTTGATATCGTTATCTGGGGCCTTTCTGGGCACTTTTTTTAAAATAATCCAAGAATAATTTTGTACACCTCAAAATTACACGAATTGACCAATCCAAACAGTTGCTTCAAACAAAAACATAAATTCAATGATATGCACATTTTATATATTGACGTACAATCTATTACGAACCGTGTTATTGACTTCTTTCCTTTGACATTGGTCGGTTCCATCACAAAGGACATATTGTGAGGAGAAGCAGGTAAAGATGAAGTTGCTCGTTTATTTAATGATCCTGATGATCGATCACTTCTTTGAGATTCGTTCAGACTTTGCTGGGTCAATCTTTTCCTGGCAATCAGAGAAGGATATGATTGGATTCAAAAAAATTAAAACATGTACGGGGTTCTTGCAATATCTCGTTTGACATTTTCTTATTCACAATATAGGCTACCTAATTCTTCACATTTTTGGAAAGTGATTTTTAATGAAAACTACAAAATATGGCAAAGTGGAAGTTCATATTTAGCTAGACCGACATGTAGGCCTTTCAACCAGGGGCAGGACCAGCACACTGAAGAACTGTGGACCGGTTCAAAACTGAATTTTTTGAAGGGTGGCGTTCTGAAGATCTTTAGCACTGAAATCAGCGTCGAATAACGTTACAAAATTGTTTCCAAGCATTTAACATAAAATTATACAACGATTATATATGTACATTGCAATATAATTACACTTAATGCCTGAACTCATATGAACACATATCAATCTATGTGCTTTAGGAGAAGAATTTCTACATACCTTATCACACAAACCAGTATGATTACAAATATAACAAAAACTACTATTCCAACGACAAGTCCAACAATCAGATACATATTTGCTTCCAGAAATGATGAACGAGTACGAACGGGATCGGAAAACTCTGTTTCTGTATATTCTCCATTTGTGGTCGTGCCTCTTAGTTTGAGTCTAAAATGAATAATTAATGTTACAAAGGTAGGAAGTTTCTCATTTTATTTAATACGCGAATTTATGAATCATGAAGTTATTAAGTTGAGTTTAAGACCTGACCTTAAGATTTACTTTGAGTTAACGTAGCAATCGCAAATGCTACCTTATTCGTGGCCACAGAAAACAGCTCCGCGGCTAACTGGAGGCTGAGGACCAGTTTCACAAACGCCGGTCTAAGCCGTTTATATTTCGTGTAAAATATAACATCAAATTCACTATATACCTGTACGGTGTGTTGGATTTCAGTGGACCGTTACAATACGGTTTCTTCGTTGTTTCACAAGTTTGATCATTACCTAACACAAATTTTGGAGCCTCGGCTATCGAACGTCGTTTTCTGGTTGACTTCGAGATTTGACCATCTGCATATGAACAAAAAACACACTTTTTTCAGACGTAATTTGATTTGATAATACTACCCAGAGCACTGTAGTTGGAGTGGAAGTTTGACATGTTGTTATTGAAGCCGGAGCCGCATGTTTGAACTTCTCAGGATCGGGAGTCAAAATTATCAATGCCGTCTAGTCAAAATTTCAGACTGTGAGTAATGATAAACAAGTCAAAATTTTCCACAGACACCCCAAAGCAACAAGTTTTCTAAGCGTTCCTAGGGAAGGGTTGCATGCGCCAAAGCTTTGTCATAAAAATTTGATTTTGAATCTGGAGCCAAAGTCAAAATTCATATTTGTTTTCAACTTGGAGTTGTGTAGTTGTCACACTTACCAGGACTACAAAACTCAACAGGATTGCTGGTGGCTCTAACCATATAGGGAGGAGACGGTTTCATATAGTAAGCTTCAAACCAATGTGTTGGATCTTTGTCTATTTTGTCTGAATAAGACATTTAAAGGATTAAGCACAAACACACACTTTTGAAAAGTACAAAAACAAGTTATTGATGTTCTTTGATATATTTTGCAAATAATTTCGATAATTTTTTTTCTAGATATATGACCATTTTAAAAAGTTTGCAATGTAATGCAATTTTACTTACATTTTCAATATTTATCTGAAATCATAATGCAATATGGGAATGCATTCATTATTAACAATCCAGTATGCTAGTGTCCAATTTCACAAACATATAACACAAAAACTAAGAACATAACACACTTTCATTCAGCCTACCTTCATCTTCGGCAACAATTACAGTGATGTTTTCTAAAGGTCCATTTTCATCCGAAAACACTCCACAAATATCAACAAGTAGCTTTGACGAAGCGGCTTTATTTTCCTCCCCAAATGACGTAATCACTAGAGTAACGTTGGGAACCGGTGGTGCTATAAAGTAAATCACAACTCATTGTTAAATTATTTTAGTGTTCAAAAAAACACATTTTACCAATATAAGAACTTACAATTTACGGGTAGAAGAATCGGGCTTGACCAGACAGACCATGGTCCAGTTCCTTCTTGAGTCGCAGAATTCATTCGGAAATAATAATTCCGGCCACCGAGAAGACCAGTCACAATCATCCAGTGTGGAGATGTGTTAGTAACTGGTTCTCCCGTATAAGGGAGATCCGCATCAAGAATGTGAATTGTCATGTTATGATTAGCCTGTTTGAATTCAAACAAAAAATGTAAAGACATTATAGGAAATTGTGTAATTACATGTCGGTACATACTTTTTCACTTTTGTATTGCAGATTGTATTCGTAAATTGCTCCGTTTGGATCTCCGGGCGGCAGAAATTCAACGAGTACTGTTGATGTGTTACCGTCAGTGGTATTCACTCGCAACAAGACAGGGGGATCAGAAGGTGCTAGAATTCAATAATAATTATTAATTTTATGCAACAAATTCATTTAGAGGATATTCACAAATGGAAGAAAGATTATGGGAAGTAATTTTTCGTTTAATGGTGACAAATGTCTGAAAAGGGCTCATTTCGCATTCGTGTTTGTTTTACAGTACGGCATAGTGGCCGTATGACGCTAAAATACTTTAACTACTTGCTATGTGTACACATAAGAGTATGGGATGGCATTCCCTTCATACACCGAGTTGAACGTCAAGTCGAGCCACGGATTACTCTAGTTTTGATTCCGATGTCGATTCAATTACTCAGATGAGTTTCGTTGACGATGAGCTGAGTCATTTCATTCAGATGACTTTGAGTCTAGCTAGAGTTAATGATTCGAGTTTCCCCAACACTTACCGTCTTCGTCCGTTCTAATCATTGTGTTGCCTGAGCTCAGTTTCCCAGCAGATGTAATTGCAGATACAGACACAGCATATCTGGTATCTTTGTCCAAATCAGCGACTGTGACCTCTGAAATTTCCGACGGATATTCGTCGCTTTCTTTTATCTATGCGATACAATTGGAAAATATGAAATTTGTTTTTGTTAGGTATACAAAAGGAGGTATATTATGAATTTGGTTTCTTCTGTCTGCTTTTAGTAGTTTTTTAAAACTGTAATTTTCATAATTAGGTACACGAGTTTTGCTGTCACATTCTCTATCTTTGACATAGGGCTAGAATGACATAGTATATTAGCCCATCTCTTATCCAGTTCCTGAGATTTTAGGTACTTTTAAAAAATGTTCGATTATGCAAATATCTTACAGTTTTTTCTCCAAGTTTCACAACAATTTGGTAAGTAGTTGGTCCAGCCAGCACCAGTGGTTCTGTCCACGTTACATTTATTGCAGTCGAAGAAATTGCATGACCTTTGACATTACGAGGTGGGTATGATGGTGCTGAAAACAATGTTACTAAACTTTTATTTTTGGCTAAAATAAATAAGTTCATAAAAAATGAATGATGGAAAATAATAGTTTATTGAGAATGTTTAAGCAATGAGAACTTGGTGAACGATGATGACTTTTATATCCACCAGCTGCATGAGAAACAAGTTCATCCAAAACATCTTATTCTATATTCAGTTTTTCTCTATTATATCGAATCTCAATATTAATATTAGTAATTAAAGTTTTTTATATCACTAATGAATACTATACTATATCATTTCTCAAACAAAAATACCTGTTGATGAAATTTGTGATATACTAGTGTACTTTTTAAATTTATATACCGTAGTTATACTATGAATAATGAAAAAGAAAAGAATAGAAAAGGCAACGTATTATGGTACTACGTTTCTGTATCTACGAGACAAAACTATTATTGTTTATTCACAAATACATTACTACAACAAAAAATGTACTTTACTTACTTCCCGTTATGATAATGAATTTTAAAGCAAACATCTTTGGAGATTTCACAACTAACTTCAAAATAGAATTAAAGGGTATTTCACAATTCAAAAATTCCATTTTTTTATGTTACCTCCCACTAATGTTTTAAAAGTGCGTTTAAGACCAACTTTGCCCAGACCGGCACCAGTGACAGCTGCCACGCTGACAGTATATATAGAGTAATTTTCCAGGTAGAATATTGTTTTTGTTGTTTCTGCCGACTTCAGTTTGCACACCTTAATAGAAATATAATAGAATACCTTTTGTGTATTATTGCTGTTACTTCTTCGTTCTATGTAATCCCACAAACTTTGCTGAAGTAACTTAAGACGTCGACTATATTCTGTACAATTTCCGAGATAAATTTTAGGGTTTGGTATGTTTTTCAAGCAGATATTTATAAACTGAGAATGTACAGTTGACAAAAATGAAACGCATACAAATGGACAGATCGCCGTATATCCGAACGAAAAATCCAAAAGAATAATTGGTCAAAAATCCAATGTATGATATGCAAATCCTAATAAGCATACTGGACCTCATATATTTATAAACTGGTATGCTACATTCATTGAAACTTTAGTAAAAATTCTGTTGAAAATTGAACCTCTTTCATACCTCTCTGTCAGACACTGTTACCACCGATCCCAAGTTTTTCCAACAGTAATGCGGCGGTCGGTATAAAACAGCATAATGCAAAAGTTGACCATTGAACTGATCCGGTTCCATCCAGTTCACTGATAGTGATGTGCTTGTTTTATTTGTAGTATGAATTGCTTTGGGTGGATCCGCAACTGAAATTTTAAATATGTTCAATGATTCTGTAGTAGTAGTAAAATCAACATGAACACATTGAAATAAAAACTAAAAAAGATTTTATATCACAACTAGTTTTGTCTTACATCCTTCGCCAGTTCTAACACGACATGACGCTGGTTCCCCAATTCCTGGCTTCGTTTCAGCTTGTAATTCAAATATGTAATACGAAAAAGGAAGCAATCCCGTTGCAATGTACGAATCTTCATCTCCATTTGTAACGTTATTTATTTTATCTGATGGTTTTGCTTCCAGATAATATTTTATTTTGTAAGAAATTATATTTCCATTCGGATTATTCGGAGGTTGCCAAGTCAAGATGATGTTGTTTTGATTCAAGGGATTACATTCGAGTATTGGTGCAGCGGGCACTGGAATAAAAAAGAACAATAAAACAATTGATCTGAGATAAGTTAAAGTCCCATAATATTAAACAATTTATAAATTGCCACCACCTTTCAACCTTAATATATATACATATATATATGCAAGAAATTTGGTTTGTTGAAGACTGCGATTAGACCGATATTGTATAAAACAAGGATACTAATTACATTGTACAAATGTGTCAAATAGACTCTTTAGTTGATATCAAAAAGCCTTATAAGTCGTGAAATCGTTGTTGAAAATGACTCCACTGTATATTAAATAATACTAACCGTCCTCAAGAGTTGTGAAAAATTCCGGAAGACTGTGAATTGGGCCAACTCCAGCCGAGTTAGTGCTGAAAATAATTAGCTTATACGTCGTGAAAGCTCGCAAATTTTCAAGTGTATAGTGGGTTTCGGGTGTTGGCAAAATAACAAATTTTTCCGTTTCATGATCTACTTTATTGTCGTCTGCAATTTCGTAATACACTATTTTGTATGTTACTATTCGTCCATTTGGCTTTGCCGGAGGATTCCAAGTTATACTTGCTTCATTTGACGTGATTGTGGCAATCTGAAAAAAAAGGAATATGAACACTCGAAAAATATTACACTCGAAAAAATTATTCAAGATGATATTGTTTCAATAGTTCGATAGTAAATGCGACCAAATCACAATATAATGATATATATATATTGAATTAACAGTGTTTTTTTTATTATATAATACGAGTCAAAATTTAGAATTCTACTTCAACATTGGTCGCAAAATCTTCTGGTAGTCCTTCTGATGTTGTAAATTGAACTGATTCCTTTGGGCCTGTTCCGACTTTAGTCTTAGGAGCTACAAATGCAACGTATGATGTGTGCGGTAGCAAATTTTTAACAGTGAATTCATATCTCGAAGTTGGTTCTGGTGTCTCAGCTGCAATAAAAACAATCAAATTAATGATCAAAGCGTTTGAAATTTGCTAAACTTTGGCAATCATCAATTTGTTTTAAAAGGGTAGCAAAGTAATTTATCTACGTTTCAAGTTCAGAGTTGCTGGACCTCGCTTTAATTGTTAGAAGAAACATCCGCGAATAAGTATGCTCAAAAACTACAAAATATATAAAAAAAAAACTAAACCTGACAAAAATGTGAATACTTTTGAAAATTATCAACTAATAATTAATCACAACCAAAGATAACTCTCTCCCACAACTCAATTTGCACTCGTACGTTTCTGTTACCTGGTATTTCAAAATTGACTTTTTCTTTTGGTACGTCAATAATATGAAAGATCACAACTCCGTTTGGTTTTTCAGTCGCTTTCCAGGTTAAAACAGCAGAAGTACTTGTGATATTCACTGCATTTAAATCTGCTACTGGTAACCATGGTCGATCTTCTAAAGTTCGGAATTGTACTTCTGCAATTAAGCCAGTTTCGTTCACATTTTCTACAACAGGAGCGACGCTAACCATGTAATTTGTGTATGGCTATGAATATAAATAAATAAATTAAAATTATTGAACTAAATGTTAACGAAAAGAAATGTGCTATTTTTGCAAATCAAATTATTTTACTCTCCAAAATGTTGTCTCCCACTGTCACCTACTTGTTGCACACTTGTGTATATGACTCTCTTTTCATATAAATATTCATCTACCCTAACTTGGCGAGTGGGACATGTGTGACAGATGGGGACGAGTGCTTCAAAGAGTGACAAGTGTGTTAAAAGGGTGGACTCTTTGAAGACACTGAAATATTTATACCTCTTAATCGCAGGTAAAAACTTCATTATCACTTCATAAAAAGCCATCTACTCTAATTTGGCCTAATCAGGTGTGGCAAATGACGACAAGCGTGACAAAGTGGAACAAGTGTGTTAAAAAGTGTGGATTTTTTGAGACACTAAAAAATTGGTACCTCTAAATAGTCGATGAAAACTTTATTATCAGGAATCACAGTATAAAATATTGGAGAGTCGGCAGCATTCTTCTTGTAAACAGCAACAACATAGGAAAGAATGCCGGTAACACGATCAGGTGGAGACCAAGAAATGGAAGCTGACGTTGAATTTACTGGCAAGGCTTTCAAATTGTTCACCGATGTGTCTGGGACTACAGAATATTTAAACTGTTAATCTAGTAAATATTTTTTTTTGCTGTAAACAAACGTATTAAAAATACATTGTGTTATTGAATTCAGTGAATTTGTTACATGAAAACTTCTGTCACGTGAGGTACATAATATGAAGGTTAGTGCAACGATTGGTGAAAGTTAATTCAATTAATGTGAGAATTAGGATAAGTAATAATTATGACTAAACGAGCACTTTTTTATTTTTTAATTAGATATGGAGCTCGAACCAAAGCCCTTCATAAGAATCCACATATATCTAACAATGTTTGCAAATCTTATCATTTTATTTGATTTTTCGAGCTATTTTTTCCACATATTACATCGAATAAAATTACATTTTAAGCAGTTCCAAACAAAACCACTAATAATAGTCACCTTCGTTTACGGACTTCGATGTACGTCTCTACGAAATCGATATCTGTAAAATCCTGAATATAATTAGGAACCATGCAAGGCATGAAGTTATAAGTACTAACAACTACTAACCTTATAACGAATCACTAAAAATAACAGCATGCAGATTAACATCAAATTTCTAATGTTCTACGATTGTTCATTTTCACGATTCTGATCTTGCGTGCGACTACAACAATGATCATCTATATGATATTGTATGATGATGACATGTATAACTACAATCTACAAGGGAAATATTTAAGGAAAAAGGGCAAAGAGAAAATTTTTTCAATTTTAATTGTTGTGTGGTCAGTGTGTGATGTCATGCGTACCTCCTTCTTTTGTTCTGGATCTGATGACGTCACTCTTTTTACCGCCGTCACCTAGCGCTGTACTTGCAGTAACGTAAATGTTATACCAAGTATATATTTTCAAATTCTCAACAACTGTTGAAGTAGCATTAATTACCTGAGAAAAACAACATGTAATATACTATAAAACATTGTTTTAACCTCGCATTAATAATGCCTTTGAAAGTGAGGCGTTTGCGAGTTTGGTTAAATAAGGGTTTTATGATTCCACGATTGGAAGTTAATATGATAAAAAGCAAAGTCTCTCTTATAAATCTTATCCGAAAGCTTATCTTCAGCACAATAAACTGAATGTGTTTTCGGTATCCAAGAAGGTTCAAGTTAAAAAGCTAACATATTCAAATCGTAGTCAACCAGAAGAGAAAATAATATAGGCAAAAACGCTTCTGTTACTACCGTCATAAGTAGTGATTCTCAAACGGTGGGGTCCGCCCCACAAGGGGGTGTATACGATTTTTTGAGGGGGTGTGAAGCTAATTAAAAATAAAATCATTTATAGGATTTGATCTTGCCCGCCCTATTTTAAATATATACATTTCTTTATTGTTTAGAGATTGAGATTCCATCCACGTTTTCAACGTGTTTTTTGAATAAAACAGACTTTCGCCTTACTATATGTTATTTGTAGCTCATTGTTAGCTAGTTATTTTTGAGGTGTGGCGCAAGACTAGACAAATTCTAAAAAAGGGGCGTGACCTAAAAAGTTTAAGAACCACTGGTCTTATTAATCTAAAGAATGATGTAACTTTTATTATACCTTATTCTTGCGTATGTTTTCCCCGTCGCCAATGAAAACTGTGTAAAACTGAATGATTCCGTTTGGTTGCATTGGTGGTTCCCAAGACACAAACATTGATGTTGATTCCTCAGATATTGCTGTCACATTCCGCGGTGGATCACTTGGTGCTAAAACATACAGTTCTTTTGATGAATTTGAAAGACTTAGATACAAAAAATAAATTATGTTGTTATAGACTATATATGTACATACATTGTTTGCACAGTTTAACTGATTAATTTATGGCGAATTTACTCAAATTTTATAATCTTACTTCAACTATACTAATCTTTATTAACTTCAACTCATTTTTGATCAACGTTCACAGGCTTAAGAAGCAAATTAACAATAAAATTACATTCTTATTTGTACATTTGTTATACATTGAATATCGCTATAAACTTATCTGAACAATATTTTCAACAATGGCTTCAGCATATTGGAAGCGTGTTATGAGCATGACAGAGCCATACGATTTTCAGTTAAATATAACGTTTAAAATTAGTCGTAACTTTTTTGAAACAACGACCGTGCTAACAGATAGAGTAATACTTCAACCAATGCTTTTCATATATATCATTATTACCGTCTTCAAGCGTCTGGAATATCACCGGAGAACTAGACGGCCCTTGTCCAACTCGAGTGAACGCTGTAACTGTGGCAAGATATGTGGCATATTTTTGTAGATCCGACAAGGTAACATTTGTTTCGTACGTAACAGAATCGAATACATTATCCTCGATTGAATATTCCACCAAATATTCAGTTACAATTCCGTTTGGTTTCCTGGGAGGTTTCCATGATAATGTTATTGCAGTTGACGACAACTGCACATATGTGACGTCTCGTGGAGCTGATGTGGGTGCTGAAGTAATACATAATAAACAATGAAAATGGGAATCTACACTATATAAAAAACATTACTTCGCAAACAATTTCCTATAAAAATATCGCAAGCATTGTTGGATAGAAGACCTAGACCCCGAATCAAGTTGAGTCATGGGTCATCCGAGTATCGAGTCTAGTCGAAACGTCAAAACCATGTTAATCACTGAGTTAAATCATATTGGCGAGTAGTTGATTACGTGTAGTCTAACCCGAGTCGAGTAAATGACTCGATCTTTCCCAACACTGACATTTGACAACGTTTAGAATTGATTGTGTTTTAACTCAGCTCTGGAAAAAAGTAATCCTTGTCTTGCCAGAATGACTCCACAGATATCAGCACCATGCAAATTATTTTAATTCAACTATATTCCAATTATACAAAGATGGCCTATTTTTGAAAATTTGTAATCACAAAAACAATTATTGACTTACAGTCTTCATCAGTGTACACGGTAATAGATGTCGTTGGTCCTTCACCGGCTTTTGTACTCGCAGATACATTAAACTCGTATGTAGTATACGGTTCTAGGTCATCTACATTTATTTTCACCGAACTTCCACTTGCTAGAATTGAAGAATTGTATATAAAATTAAAAAATATACGATTCCGTTTCAAAAATAGTAATACAATCCGATCTTTTTTGATGAAAGCAGAAATAAATTAAAAAAATAATATTATTGGGTCTTCTAAAATGTATCCGGTACTCCCGTAGTATGTGTACCAGATTAGGGTTAGGCCATAATTTCATTCCGATTTCCTTATTTCAGTTCTGTTACGAGTTCGGGCACTGCCTGTGGTAGCCAAGTAAATATACCTCTTGCCCATAGGTTTCAGTCTCTTTACACAACTTGCCGTAAAGTAGGCGAACAAAATTAGTTTCCTCCATATTGGTACACATACTTATCGAGCGTCATTTATTCGTTACAAATATAGATACCTTTTATTTATATTTAATATTCCTATTCTTATGCTGTGTTTGAAGTACAACAAAAATATTGATTTAAATGATACCTGTGACAGTAAGTATTTTATCGTTGTAATAAATAATATAATTTTCTATTTGTCCATTCGGTGTAGCAGGCTCGTTCCACGATAATTCAACAGAGGTCGAAGATAAGTTTTTATATGATAAGCTTTTGGGTGGTGATCCAGGGGCTGTCAAACAAAATAAACAAATCGTAATTAAGAAAGAGCAGAATTTTCAATTGAAAGCAAAGTTATTAAAGTGAGGTTTTACCATCTTCTTTTGTGTGTATTTGCAAAGGATCAGATTCCACCCCTCCGTCGCCATGTTTTGTATGGGCATGTACAAGTACAGTGTATGAACTATCTGGCTTCAGATTTTCCACCACAAATTCAGTATCAGCGCCTTCAGTTTGAAGCCTGAAATAGCATTAAAAACGTGGTGAATGAGGAACTTTTGTTGGAGGTCATTGTGAAATTGGTTTTGATTACAATGTCTATTTAATGTCAGTTCATCACTAGTTTACAGTGTTGGGTCCAGAAACCGAGTTACGAATCCTCGTCACATCACGGGCCATCCGTGTATCAAGTCAAGTCCAGTTCTCAATAAATTTTTAAATTCGAGTACAAGTCAGGTCGAGTCACCACAGTTCCTAGACCTAAGATCAAGTCGAGTCTCCGTTTTTTCAGGTTACAAGTCACGTCGGAGTCATAGGCAATAGATTTTATAAACAACAGTGAGTTGATAGAAGTACGATGACACTAATATTTTACTATCGTCTTATACCAACCTTATTTACAAAGTAAAAATTGAATTCAATGATTTGTTGACAACCCTTTCGAAGACATCAACTCGGCCTAAGTTGAGTTATTGATGCTAGGAAGTAGGCTTGCACGTAATTGACAAAAATCAATTCCGTAATTACGGCCAAATCGATTACGTAATGACCCCGTAATTGCGATATTTTTTTCACACATTTAAACCTAGCATACCAACCAATTTAATCCACTTCTATTCCGAATGGGACATCGAAGTTTGGTTTTCATATTCCCGGCAGTACCACACGCCGGAGACAGATGTTAAAGACAAATATCAAGGAGTGAATTCAAAATAATTTTATTCTGATTTTTATCTTTTGTATTAGCTTTGATTTTCCTTTATCAACTTTATCACCAAATTTTATGCGATCAATTTTATCATTACCAACACTGGTAATATATTTAAGAAACGATAGTTCACTTTTTTAAAATCGTATTGACGTATTAATACGACTTTCGTATTGAATAAAAATTCCGGGTTGCTAATTTATTAATCAACTACAAGCGTATTCTCTCGTTTGATTATACTTTCGCTTGCCTCGCGACGAAGACTTGTTATTTCACCGTTTTTTACAATATCCGACTTTACTACTTAGTTAGCATTTTATAATAATTATTGATGCCGACTTATTGACGATATTCCGAATTCCATGCTTCATTTTACATTAAATCATTTCGCGGCCTAAATGTTATAACATTATTTACGATAAATTTAGATCAAATATTAATTATTTGCGCATTATTTAAAATACCGTACTTATATGACATGCCTTCTCCGAAAATACAAAGTTATATCGCAAAACAATGCATTTTGTGACATTTATTTTGCACTCATGAAAATATTAATTTATTTTTCTAACTCAAGTCGACAATCCTATTTGCCAAGATTGACACAAGTTTGGTCGAGTGCCGGTGGTATTCAGGTCGACGATAAATCAAAATAAGTTGCCGCATTTGGTAAAGACAGGTAATCATATTTGGCCGACATATTGCGATTTGCGAGGCATTGTGAAAAACATATTGAGCAATGCCAAGTCCGGACAGATATATAACGATAAAACCGGTAACAAAACATCAAGATTTTGTAATAGAAAATGGATTTCGCGCAGAATAAACACGGGAAATCCCGTCGTAATGTTGTTTCTCTGCCGTCTCAATCGCTTTACCGATGCCGAAAGGACTAAGTTGCGTTGGTTCATTACGCAATTTCTCTTCCGTCTCTTGCTGTTTGATAAGCGCGACATTAATTATCACGACATTTACAAATAGACCATGTTTTATAAGTTGATCTCTTACATTCTTCACTCATTTCACCCGAAGAAGTTGAAACCAGGTGTGTTGGCGTCCATCGGTCTCGACACAATTCTATTCCTTATTTACGGTTAATATGTACATTGGTCATCTTAGATAAGTTGATAATAGGTTAGTAAATGACGCGTTATGCCCTCCCCATCTGCCTAACAAGAGAGAGAAAAACGGCTGCGAATACCGGAACTCTAACTTCTTTTACTTAAACTTTAATTTTTTACAATCGACGGAATTGACTGCTCTGAAGAGAGCTCGTTTCAATCGCGAAAGCGCTCGACCAATAATTACGACTTTACGTAATTCGTGACTTCGCTTGCGTAATTCGAAATAATTCCGTAATTCCGTAAATTTGTAAATTACGTGCAAGCCTACTAGGAAGCTAGGAAATTTTCGACTTTTCTCAATACAGCATTTATATATGGGTGAATCGTATTGCGCATTTTTTGTTATTCCAAAGACTCGCTGAGTTCCATGACATGTCTCTCTGGCGGTTAGACATGTCCAAGTCGAGTCTATTCACTGAAGTAATTTGAGTCAAATCGAGTCTTGGAAGTTGGAGTTGAGACATTGATTTGAGTCTCCTCAACAATACTAATGTGCGCAATTTAAAAGATTTAATGACTGGTAGGATATATAAATTACAACTCCCTCTCTTAATTCAATTTTAATCTAAATGCTTTTATAGAATATAAACCAGCCCTTAAATATTAAAATAAATCAAACCTTAGGTATTCTTCAGAGGAGTCGGGCAATATCCTTATGACGTAGTGTTGTATTATGCCGTTTGGTTCAAGAGGTTTTTTCCAAGACAGAACAACACTTGATGACGTCATATTTTTATACGCTAGTTCATGCGGAGGTGATCCCGGCTCCCCTTCACCAGTATGAACGTACAATGGCTCACTCCTAAGACCTCCATCTCCATATCGAGTGCTCGCTGAGATTTGAACCCAGTATTCTCCGTACACGCGTAAATCATACAAGTAAATAACAGTTGAATTGCTGAAAAAATACATAAAACAAATATTTCATGTATTGTTTTAAAATGCGCTGACACCTTTAAAAATTTGAAGCAATTCGATGGTCCCCCGAAAAATTAAATTATTCTTTGGCATGTACACACACGAACAAGAACAACGTAATCCATTGTGGGGTCGTTTGGTACTAATTGGAATATTTTTGATTGTGTCAATATATCATTCACTACTTATCAGTGTGGACAATCGCCATAGTCTCTTTGCAATAGTTTCTAACTTGCAAATGACTATTTACTCAGTAAACGAATAGTTGAAGCTTGATAAGTGACGCGCCCTTAGTAAAAATTTAATTTTGTTCAGGGACCGTAAGCAAATTAATTCAATTTAAACGACAATTTATAAAAAAAAATTATTATCATCATAAATAAAAGTCGATGTAATGTATGTATACAAAAATATATAAACATTTTATAAACTACAATGAAATGACTATTTTACGACAAAGAACTCTCCGTGCAAAGGTATGAAGAAAATGGGCATGACGCATCGTTACCGTAAATACTCGCTGAAGTACTAAAATAATAGCACTTATCGATAAAACAAATCATTAACACATTTCAAGTGAGCAGCTGCAAAATGAGATTGTTATATAATTAGTCATCAATCCCATTAAAATATTTTCAGTTTGATGTCTTAGTACACAAAGATGCAAGCCAGTAATTGTCTAGCCACGTGATTTTCCTACCTTTTGAGCCGCGCCCCATTTTTTATTACAAATTTTCCATACATGAAGATGGAATAATTCACAAGAAAGCTATTACTTTTATTTATTTTTTTCCCGAGTCTTACAGGGCTCAATATTTCACCGCAATTTTTTTGGTTTTTAATATTTACTAGTACAATTTGACATGACACACGGTACAATTCCTTGTGTGGCATTTTACTGAAATTACTCTGACGGTTTTGATATTATTCGTTTTCATTAGGAATTTCTAAACAACCTCATTTGCTGGTAATATCAAAATCAAGATTATAATATAGAGAACGTACGATGGCAGGATAAATTTTTTAACTCATTTGGTTTTAGAAAAATAGTTTAAAATCGTTTTTTTGTTGATATTTATTAACAAGAAACACCAATCCAAATCACCTTTTTCTAGAATATTCCTTGGTTTCATTTTTGTAATAAACTGTATAAAATTGTATGACTCCATTTGGTATTAATGGTGGGTCCCATTCAACTTCTGCAACAGTTGGAGTAACATTTACATATCGTAGATTAAAAGGTGGAGATCCAGGAACATCTTCATCAGTAAGCATTTCAAGTTCTTCACTCGGTGGGCCTCGTCCTGCTGAAGTCCTTGAATTGACAAATACCTATACAAAATCATAGAAATTTATCAGGAAGTTTGTTAATATTAACATTTTCA
Source organism: Styela clava (assembly GCF_964204865.1). Taxonomy (NCBI): domain Eukaryota; kingdom Metazoa; phylum Chordata; class Ascidiacea; order Stolidobranchia; family Styelidae; genus Styela; species Styela clava. The sequence continues at coordinate 23,686,218 of NC_135250.1, forward strand.
AGTCCAACGATTTTACCTTATAAAAAATACATCTTATAATGATAAGTTTTAATTAATACATATATCAGTCTCTTTATAAAGTTTAATCATCTGGTTACTAACAAACGCATGGACAACGGAAATTTTAGATTAGCCACATTTTAATTTAACGAAAACGCTAGTCTCAAAAGAATAGACGAGATGTTTTCGTTACATATCAAATTAATCTGACTTCAATCTCAAGCCTAAATGCATTTGTTGAGGGATTATGCACCAGAATGGTTCTGTATGGCCTTAGTAGATTTTAGTTTACAAATTCTGTATGATTTTAAAAGCTATTAGGATTAAAATGGTTGCCGATATTGTAATCAACATTGTATATATCAATGCTAGTTTGTTCCCTTGTTTTATACTTCGAGTTCGGAAGAAAGGATGATCCAATCCTTGCTTCGAGCAACCGTTTTTTTTTCAAATGCTTGCATAGGTTTTTGTTTAAATTACAGGCGTATAAATGGCATAAATATGGCTAATGGCTAAACAAATCAAAGCATACCGAATACAAAGAATATTTTTTCATATTCTTCAATATTGCATACGTCGTGTCAAAAACTTCGAATCTCAATTCTTTTTCATCCGAAATGTAAATAACTTCATAAGCCACGATTGCTCCATTAGGACTCTCTGGTTCAGCCCACGTAAGATTTACAGAAGTTGATGATATATTTTCATATCGTAAATTGGTCGGTTTTGATCCAGGCTTGTCTTCAGCTGTTTTGACCTGAGTAGCTGAATAATTCCCCGGACCAGCAGAAGTTACCGCACTGATTCGAAACTCGTAGAGGGTATAAGGGTTCAAATGCTGCACAAGATAGTTTATTGTTTCGTTAACTCCTATAGTTATTTTGCTTTCGAGTTCTTGAATTTTAGCTATGACTTCAGGAACGACGCTTGGGTGTGGAAGGTTCTCATTTTCTCCTGTGTTCAGGCTTAAAGATGGTTGCTCTGTTATGTTCCGAGCGTTCTGAATAATTTAATATAATTCGGATAAAATGAAAATAATCTTTCAGGCATTGTACAACAGTCTTGGCTTGGCTCGAGACACTGACTCGACGTAAGTTGGATACGAGTCATTGAGTTGAAGATTTAAATGAAATGACTTGAAATCGTACTAACACAAGGGTTCTCAACTTTTTTTCTCTCAAGTACCCCCCAGAGTGACCAAACAATCAACGCAAACTCCCGTAATCAGGCAGCGAACAAAATCGTGATATATTGACTAACAATTTGTTGCAACAACAATTTATTGACCATATGTAACTAAATTAAATCTTCGCGTTGATATTATAGCCCTTGTAGTCGGCCCATCTAATGAATTCTCAAAATCAAAATTTTCAAAAAAAAGTTTCAATAAGCATAATCGCTTTCTACAGTGCTCGAAGAACGCTGTCTTAGAGATTTCAGTTTGTCTGCAACGCGGTGAATTTCACATTGTTGCGTCACAATCACAACAGCGCAAGGTCCGAGAAAATCTACGTTTCAAGTGGCACGCATTTTCCTCTAATACACTGGTTCTCACCCAGTGGGCCATGGCCCACTGCTGGGCCATAGAGGCATTTTCGAGTGGGCCACGAGCGTATTATAATTACTATAGTTATTGAAAAGTTTAGTTTCATTTGTGTCACTATAATCAAATTTTTATTGTAGTAGCAATGAATGATGCTGCCGCTTTTTATTCTAACTATTAAAGAAAGTTAGTGGGCCAAGGACTTTTTATGCAACAAAAGTGGGCCATGAAAAGAAAAAGATTGAGAACCGCTGCTCTAATAGTAATATATGACATTAAAAACAGCGACACACAAAAACTGGAATGCCGTCCAAGTACCCCTGGAAATCTTCTCGTGAACCCCTGACATAATCATCAGCAAGACTAAAGTGAGTGATTGAATCGATTTCTACCCAACATTGTTGTACAGTGCATTCAGCAATGTTAAAGTAAGTCACCGAAAAATAACGAAGTAGCAAAGATAGCCTACTTGGAATCCGTTATCACAGTGGTTTGATATGGCCCGCTAAACTTAAGTGAAATAGTTTAACACTCCATGTTTTTTGTTTTGTTTTAAATACCACCTATTGTTACGTGGGAATCAAAGTTTAAGCGCGTGTATATTCGTAACATTTCAATTATACCGGTATTTTAGTTATACGTACCGGCACCGGCCCCTTGCGGCCACACCTTTCTCCTGGTGTCGACTATCTCCGTCCTTTCTATTTTTAGCCCCACCGCGTTATCAGGTTATATATAATCATTTGAATCAATTAAAAACATAACAGTCTATAAGGTATATCATGTTTTTAAAATCATGAGCGATAATTCAAATTATATGATTCTATACGGACAAGATGACTTTATATAAATGGACCTCGCGTTGGACGCGACTTTCTTGCCATCATGGAGTTTATGATATCGGTCCCAATCCCAACCTTCATCCCCACAATACAACAGAATGAGTAGATATGCCAAAATGGAATAACATGGTTCTCATAAAAACAGTAGATTTTTCCATATCAGTGAGTATTTGTAAAGACCTTTGTTTGGAGTGAAAGCCCGAAAACGTCGTGAATAAATAAAAATTCGCACAAACAATAACAAATTTAACACCAAAGTATGCCATCTAACAGCAGACCTATATAAAAGAATATTAGAAAATGAATTACCGAGTACACAATATCAGTTCTCAACGACTTTTGTTTATCTATATCGTATATGACGACTTGATAACTTGTCACTATTCCTCGTGTACCGCTTGGTGGATACCAACTCAAATAAACAGACTTTGAATTCATCACTTTACCGCTCAATTCAACCGGCTTGTTTGGAACTGTATAAATATAAAGTATTCGTTAAATACCAGTCGTACTGTAAAGTCTTCGCATATGAGCCGACTTCAAAACTTGATAAAAGAAGGTTCTATTTAAACTAAGGGGTCGGCTTATACGCACATAAATATGATCGCACTAAAGGGTCGGCTTATATGATTTGGAGGGTTGACTAATATGCGAATATTTATGATTTCCTCGTTTCAAAGTCGTTTTTAGTTTTGTTTCGGCTAATATGGAGGATATACTGTACTTGATCCACACCTATTCCACTGTTCTGAGTTATATATTTAAGGGCAAATGGCTAAAGTAAGCATATGAAGTAGGAATCATGCTATGTGCTATGTTAAACAACGTTGTGATAAGAATATTTCTCTTTATTTCCACATAACCCAAACAACATAATCGAAGAATGAAAATTACGGGACAAAATATTTTTCATTTACAAATATGTAGTAGATAATAAACAACTATGTACATATTACTAAATTAACGCTAATATTATGATTGCTCAATTTTATTTTTGAATGGTGAAAGTGAAACTTTTTTTACAACGTTTTATACTCACTCCGTAAGAGTTGAGGTTCACATGATAGATTTAGTTGAAAATTATTGTTTAAATGTAAGGGCTTTATGAAAATACTTCAATATCATTCTCTATTATAACTAACTTAATATCAAATGTTCAATCGAGCAGTGTAAATTTGAAATGATAAATATTTAAGTCATTTTCCTACAATACTATACATACAATAAGGAGTGGTACAAGTGGTGAACACGTGAACAAAAACGTGGGGCGGGCGGAACAAGTGCGATACGACATTTGTAAGACAACTTATATATTTCAAATATTTCCTCTCCCATTTAAACATTTATTCAAATATATATTAATATTCAAACTTATTGTTTAGATGATGTGAATCGTTTTAGTTTTTGTCATTAAACGCCAACTTTCATGAAGCTTGTACAAATCCTTGTTGGGAGTGAACGTGGTGGTATATTTCCTGATACATATTCAAAAAAATTTAATATTCTTCCATTAAATTTCCATTTTTCGATTATTTTATTTCGGCAATGTAGAAATAAAACGCTATTTTATTATCATGATGTTGTTCAATCTCAAATGTTCAAATGAAATTGATCAAAATCACAGTAAATCATAAAATCATTTAAATTTTTTTTTTTTATAATATTCTCACCATCCTGAGTTGTGTTCAGCAATAAGAAATCGGTCCATTCTGAAGAGCCTGCTTTAGTATTAGCAATCAAATGAATGGCATAGACAGCATAAGGACGAAGATCTTCCATGGTATAGTAGCTTAGGTTGGTGGTAGTACGTAAGACCAGCCCTTGAAAAATGCATATAAATACTTGAAGTATCTATTTAGGTTTGCTTCAAACCAAAGCCCCCAATTAAAAGCAGAATGAATACCGATAGCAAACTTGCAAACCACTGTTGTCCTCAATGAGACATATGGAGGATCCTTGCAACAGGGATGTTGGTATAGATAGCGCTTGACAGACAAACAACGCCTGTTATAATAACTATAATATAATTCGAGTGAAGCCATATTTTATCAATGCTTAAGATTTTAGAAGACTTCAGTGAGTTTTGAACCGATTCTATTCATAACTCGTTCGGATTTGGTCAAATAAGTAAGTAAAGGGCAAATGAAGATATTAAAGTAAACTCAAAAGATTTTCTATGAATTTGAGGAAGCAACTGTAACAGCTATGACTAAAATGAAATGGGAATTTTACTCACCAGACCGATCAAAGTAGGAAACAGAATAAGTCAATTCTCCGTTTGGAAAATCTGGTGGATTCCACTCCAACGTTAGGTAAGTAGGTCCAACGTTTTTCACAACAATATTTTGTGGCGGACCGCTTGGGGCTTCTTCAAGTGTTCTACCCGTTGTCGTCTCTGAGACACCTTTTCCAATCGATGTGAATGATTCGACATAAATTCGATAAGGACTATATGCTTCAAGGTCCTCTAACATGTAAGATACAGGACAGTTTGCTTCAAAGGTTTTCTCCTGAAATATTAGATGCTTTATTTATATTCTGAAATTCTACAATGTCATGTTTTCACTTCAATAAAGGGGTTGCATTAACATTCACTGCTGGGGTAAAGAGATACTTTATTCTGGGAGGACAGCGATCTTATCAGAGAGGCAAAGTCTATCCAATTTAGTCTATCCATAGTTTCCGTTGTACTTACTCCAGTAATCAGCGTATCATTGATCGTTGGCAGTGTTTGTAAGAACAAATTCATGGGTACTGGTTCTTGTCCTTCGAAGCACTCAAACGGATTTCCACTCTAGTTAGAAAGAATAATAAATAGAATTGAAACATGTTATGAAACATAGTAATCCAATGAACACGAATATTTTTTGTAAATGAAGTTTTTTGCAATTTGTGTCTCTATTGCAAGAAAAAGCTTACCAAATTTCGATCAAATATCACAGAAGCAATTTTATTGTCCATATTGTCTTTTACAGTTAACTCGTATTGCATTATATACCCATTTGGTTGTTCTGGTGTCTCCCATGTTATTGTAAGACTCCGTGATTTTTCAGCAGTGGCAGTCAAATTATATACCGGTCCTGCGTATCAAACAAATACATGTAGGGATTTATTTGCAAGTTTGAGAGCATTGAAAGATTGCGAAATTGGCGTTTTTTATATCAACTGACACTTCACTTTACATAGGAATAATATAATCTCTTTTCATCAAATAGCAGGTATATGTGTTGAGGCATTTTTGTTCATACGTATCACTCTATTACAGCCTTGTTCAAGCCTATTGGCAACTGCTTCATACAGATCCAGAGTAGGAAGAAAATAAGAAGTAACGACTTGCAGTTCAATAGACAAATTCCTAGTAAGTTTTGCTATTTTTATTCACATATTACCTGGTAGGGATGGTAAATTCTTGATAAATTCACCGTTTGTCCATTCACCGGGTCCTTTTGAGTTTTGTGCACGAATATGCACTACATACCATGCACCGGGGTCCAGACTTTCCAATCTCCCACTTTCAGCAGTAGCTGTGAAATTCTTGTACTCATATTCTTCATGCGAATGTGGATAAACCTTGTGAATCATTATAAATTGGATTTACAAATTTTCAGTAATAAATTTGATTGTGAAGACAAAGTTATAAAAAATAAATGGGAATATCAACTTTCAGATTATATAAATTTATCGTTTTCTTCAAATATACTTTTTCTAATACAATTTAAAACTACACATATCGCAGTGGAAATAATGACGAAAATATTATATTCGAAAAGGGTGGAAAAATGAGAAAAATATCTATGTTTATTTCAAATAGTTATTCAAAGTTAGCTATTTTAGTTCTATAAATAAATCATAATATAGAGGTAAAATACGAAAATAGCCCTAGTCTTTTTCAATGTACCTATTATATTAAAATTTTACTTGTTTATATCTGATAGTGTGTTGCAGAATTTTTCCGTTTGGATGCGGCGTCTTCAACCAAAAAATATCAACGGATGTTGGATCAACTGTTGTTATTGATTGAAATATTGGTGATCCAGGTACTGAAATATAAAGAAATTTAAATTGAATGGAAGATGGGTGTTTAAGTAATTGTATAAATTCAATTAAAATACTTCAAAGGTTGAGGTTAGAAACGTGACACAAGATTTGGGGCTTAGCGGGCTATTTTATTACCACAATGCCGTTATACTGACGACCTTAATATTACGTTTTTTCATTTTATGCCACAAAAAGCTCAATACTTCATTAGCTGATTTATTAACTGGGCTACGTATATCTTTTGAATGCAAAATTTATCGATATCTATTAACTAACACATTCATTCAAAACAATGAAAAGTTTTTTTTTGTTTTGCCGGTTTATAGATTACCGTGTGTAAATGAGTTTTGTCAATAGTGGAATATGAGTACGTCACTCACGAGCTTCCTTGGTTTCTATGGATACTTGAGCAGACTCTTCAGACCTTCTGATGTTATTTTGACTCTTTGCGTATACTTTGATATCGTATGTTACACCAGGAATAAGATCAGACAGAGTCGCTGTTTCATCGATTATTGAAATCTAAACAAAATATTCGATAAAAAGCTCTCAGAAAAAACTTTTATATAGTGCTGGAATTGATACGTGATACACTTGTTGGTGTGATACAAAGGAATTTAAAGTTAAATATGGATTGAGTCGACTTGCTTGTGAAACTATATGTCATCAGTATGCAGATAAACATATTTCCCTTTCCTAAATTAATGTAACCGTAAATAGCGCCTCCCAACTTCCCCTAAAGACTGAAACCAGATTAATTAGAATTGGCAGATTGTAAGTTATATAGAGCCCTTTATTTATAGCCCTATAAATGTCAAAATGTATTCCTGGTTGGGAAACCTTGTCCTCATTATTAGAACACAACTTTTATGCAAAGCACCCTCGATTCCCAAAAATTTTGGGTACAATCATACACACACAGAGTTTCGAGATTTAAATTAATGTCTTCATTTTCTTAGAAATAATTTTTATGTTTCGTTTTTATACCCCTCTGTATATTCTACAGCGTGAGTTGGAAACCTTGTTTACAGCATTCCAAGTTACTCTCACAGTAAAAATTGTATACCCTGTCTTTAAAAATATTTTCCATTTAAAAAAAAAAATTAAAAAAAAAAAAATTAAAAATTGAATAAAACTATTATTACTTCTCCATCAATGGGAGTCCATTCTATCGGATAAGAATCGGCTCTGCCAATCGCTTCGTTCCACTTTACAGATATAGTCGTCGAAGTCCTACCAGTTGACACAAGGTTTGTTGGTGCCAGTGGAACTGAATAAATAATTAGAGAAAAACCTAATGAAGGAGATAATAGTAACAAGTACTATCCCGATAATAACACTTGCATAAGGAATTGAAGATAATATAAAATATTTGAGGCTATCTGGGAGTGAATCAAAGAATTTTACCTAAAGATTCTTGATACGTTTATGATTCTGTTTACATCACTATAGTAAGTATGATTTAGATATATTAATAACAGTTTTACTATTAATACCAGTTTTACTGATTCATCTATCATTTTATAAAATGACGCCAAATTCAGATTTGCATTGCCTCGAATTATTGCGTTTGCAGTAACAAAAAAGTAAAACGTATTTTCTATTCTGAAAGATTTCATCAAGAAAATATACTTGCGCGTATATGACGTATATACGAAAATATACGTCAAGTGCGTCATATAAGGGGACAAAACCCAAATCTAAGAAATTTGTTGCGCCTTATGGTCCGTAAAATAGAGTACTGGGCATGGAGTAAGGATACAGTTAATATTTCGACTGTACATCTAACAATTAACTAACAATTTAACAATTTTTCCTCTTTCAAGAAATAGTTTAACTTACAAAGTGTTGCAGTCGCAGTAACTTCATGACTTGAGGTTTCATTATATATGGCAAATATTTTCAATTCGTATGTTGCTCCAGGAATGAGGTCGGTGAATTTTACATAAGACATCTCGGTAAATTCTTTGCGATCTGTCAAATTTCCAGTTATAAAGGTCAGCATTTGAGCTGTTATGATCGAGTGGTGGAAAAGTGCTGATATAGACAAGATTAAAAGGAAAAGAAGCGACAGAAGAAGCGATTGCTTCTAATGTAATGTATATTTCGGAAAATTTATTTCATTACATTATCTAATAATAAGTTACAGTTGGTAAGCGAGACAACACTATAAATAACTGCTGTGTGAATAATCACATCGAGAGAAATACATTAAACGTGTGCTTAAAATCGATGTACGTTCAATTACCTTCCAAGCAATATCTAAATATTCAATACATATTTTTAAGAGCAAAAAGACATCAATTTAATACGATGTTTGGCAAAATTTAGGAGCTGAAATGATACGAATTCTGTAAAACGGCTGTAACAGTTGATTTTACCTTCTATGTCGTCAGAAGACAAAACGACACGAAAATTGTCGTAGAGTGATTTTGGTCGATTCCATCGGACAGTGAAAGATTTTTCTCCAACGTCATACACTTCAACATCAGTAACAGCAAGTGGCCCTGTCAAAGTAAAATCACCGATCAACAAGACATGTTTTATGTAGCCGTTTTCTAAAACGGTGAATCACTTTACCCGATGTTCTAAAAATGAATATTCTAGCTGATATACTTATCTAAATACAATTGCGCTCATCAAACATTCAGATTAAGTTCCCAACAAACATATTTCAGCGTAAGTTCGCCGTCGAATGAAATATAAAAGCGGAAAGAAAGGTTTATGCAGCCTACTGGAAGTTTTCCAAGTTTAATGTCACCCGCCACATATTGACATCTCTGTAGCTTCGAAGACTCAATGTACAGATTCCAGATCTGTGTAGTTGTTAGTAGATATTGCACCCAATCAGTACCAGCAATACACGAATAAATTATCATGGCTTTACTTTGCAAATTGCACCACAAAAATTTCAACTTAACAATATTATTATTCAGTGTTGGTTCTAATTTTAGTCGAGACTATTTTGTCATCGAAACAATATTCAAATCTTACTTGATTGTATAAATATTCCTGCGGGAACACTTTGCCAGGTACGGTCTAGTGTCAAGGTAGAAATAGACGCGTAATATAAAGTAGCTGGTGCCGGCAATGTGGAATTGTAATTTGATTCTGTAACGTAAGCCGTGTCAACAGTTTCTTCGTCACCCGCTAATGTTATTTCAACCTGTTAAAATCAGGAATGAAAAAATATCAGTGTGTAATGTAGTCTCAAGTCTCCAAAACCAGCAAACATCGTAAAAAACTCTATAACAAGTCCAGTAATTTTAATCAATGGTCGTGCAAAGTGAGCTTTGAACTATTGAAAAACAAAATTAACAAAAATTTCATAGTCTGAAAATATCGGCTGATTTACATTTCACAAAAAGACACATTTCCTGATTTTTACATTAAATTGATATAAACTAAAGATAATATTACCAAAAATTCGAAGTAACCACCAAATCCTGGTTTCCATCTGAGAGTTGACCAATATTCATCTACTTCAGAGGGTTTCACATGAGTTACCGCATTGGGTACTAAAATCAATAAAGTTTTTAGGCATTAAAGTATCCATCGACTAATACATTAAATTTTCCAGTTTTTAAATGGCATCTAATATATAAGTATATATATAAATACATTAGTACGAGGTATGAATATCTTTAGTATAACCACAAGGAAATATTGAGAATTTACACAACTTACGCATTGTTAAAAATACAGAAGCAGGTTCACTGGAGGTATCATCGCTGACTGAAAATACTCTTGCATGATATGCCACTCCTGGAGTTACATCGTTTAGATTTGCTATAATTTTTCCCTGCTCGACAATAACGCTTTCTTTATCTCGAAACCATGATGCATTGGCTGGTCTAGTAGTGAAATATTGGTTTTCCAATGCTACATTTTCAACTCGATAACCACTCTTGGTGCCGTCAACTGGCAACCATGATATTACAGCAGATGTTTGGTTGACGAAGTCAATGGCAACGTTTTGTGGTACTTTAGGTTCTAAAACAGAAATTCATTATGTTAAATCAGTTTTAGTAGTTCCGTAATTCTAAATTATATTCACCCTCATTAGCTATATAAAAAAAGTGGAAAGCACGATAAAAATAGAAAATATATTTAATAAAATCGTCGATTTGTGCTCATTTTCTATATATTTTCATTTACAAATACACCGGGACGTAATTATATTGTTGGTAAGATAAATCTAAGAGGTGAGTGCCTCACGTACGTGAATGAAAGGATAGAAACCTAATTCCAATTCTGTTGTTTAACAGGCAAAACCATTCATAAGGGCTAATGCCACCACATGCATATACAGGGAGCATAATGGCTATCATCAGGATTCATTATCTATAAAATATATATATGATAAAAAGAAAAAACATATCTATTTTGATTGAATAATTGTATTACTGAATTACTACGTGACTTTTAACAAGAAATTACAATTCTTTCATACTTTTAATTGTGTTTATTATGCCATTCATTTTGTAACTTTTGATAATATTTGCATTGGTTTGTAAATGCATATATATTCATCTTTAATAAAGATTGTACAAATCTCCAACGACAATCAATTCCCGATAATCAATATTCTATAAAAAATTCTATATTCTAAATATTCTATAAAATAAACGAAAAGTTAATCAGCATCTATCTGTCCTTTAGAAACCCCAAAACAATTTCGAAAAGAAGTATTTTAGTTTAGATAACCTAACATACAATAATATATCTTGAAACATAAACAATTTTTTACTTGTGCGGGTAACAAGCTCGACTTGCTTGCTGGCACGTTGTTCTTTATTGCTGCTCGTCTGTGAGACGATTGTGAAAACATATTCTGCTCCTGCACTCAGTTTTAAAAACATGGCTTCATTCGCTTTATCAATTCCGATTAATTTTGCACCGTCATGACATTCATCACAGGTCACAAGATAACGCGATACTTCTCCTCTGCTTGAAGACCAACCAACTAAAATTGATGTTTCGTTTCTTGTCAAAACTCGAAAATCTTCAGGTGGTGATAGTTCTGGAAAATAGCGTGTGCTTGAAAATGAGAGATCAGTGAGAACAATATTAGTTAAATTCTCGACTATTGCATTGGGTGGAAGCTTTCAATCATTTTAAAAGACTCAGTCTTAGTCTGGGGCAGTATTCAAATTGAAAAAGGGAGAATTACATGCGTTGAAACATCCTTCTCGTGAATTAATAGAAAATAGATTATTTTTTTGTAAAATATTGAGTTTTATGAACAGGAGTCAGGAAAAATTAAAAAAATACCAGTAATGATTTTTTTAGACAATATTCATCATTAAATACTGAAAATATAAAATTGATTGTTCCCCTAGAGAGCGATTTTCTCACAACATCAACAAGAACAACAACAAAAACATATCACGATTCATAAGTACACGTATTGTCTACACGTAATGTCTGAATAACCTGTATCTGTCGCAATATGCTACTCAGATAATTACGAATCGCATTCTGAAGCTGTAGAGTTCCTGCTTGCATTATGCCCCTGTAAGTTCTTTTAATGACGCTCACCCATTGAAATTTTTCCGCGATCAGATGGCATGCTTTTGACATCTCCGCTGATTGTATATGCTTTGAAATCGTATGTAGTTCCTGGAATCAAACCAGTGATTATGGATGATGTAATTCCGCTTTCACTTTTCTTTATAAATTCATCTTTTCCTTGGAATGAACCTGAATAAAAATTGCGAATGAGTTCGTAATTATCAGAATTATAATAATATTTTAATAATAGATTCCCATCGTTTAGTATTAAAAATTTGAAATTGATTTGTTCATTAGTTGACGAGGAAAGGGATTTTTAGAATTTTGGCTATCACAACAACAGCCTCCAAAAGAACAACAACAATTTAGTAAATTGATCACTTCTTGTCGAATATATAAGGTTCTTCAGAACACATGGTGTAGAATACAAAATCTTACTTGTGAAGGATAAAATGTAGCCACTGTAGTAAAACTTTTGGTGATTGCTCCCAGATTCGAATATGTCAATTTTTACACTATCAACGCCAATTTTGGTTTGTACATGGACATGACTAATAGGTGGTCCTGTAGAAAAAAAGCACAGTAATGTGTTACTGATTTACCAACGATTCTGTGTAATGAATATTTAACGAGCAGCCATATCTTTTTTAACTTTCGGAACAATGACCAATCATGAGGAAGTAATCGAAAACGTCACAGTGAGACGTTTTAGCAGCTCTTAGAGACGACTTCCTTGTTTACTTCTATACCATAACCAATCATGGGGAAGTAATCGAAACGTCACAATGAGAAAATGTAGCTGCTCTAAGACAAACTTTTCACTCAGACACACTTTTAGACATGTTCGTGCGCATTGACTCGTTTTCGCAGTTTTGAATGTTGTTCTCAGTTTTAGTTTTATTTCAAATGTATAAGCAAGCACAAGCAGAATAACTCATCAGTAATTTTTTTTTAGTTAGTTGTAGTTATCTAAAACTGCCGAAAAAATTGAGAATGACCAGGCTAGTAAAATTAGCGACTAATAATCTTTCCAAATTGCATTCTAATTAAGATGATTTTGAAGGTGAACTAGTTTTCGTGCGATAAATCGCAAAAACACTTATAAAATAAGCATATCAAAATTCGCAATGTTAAAATATGAGAAAGATTTCTTGAGGTCAAGGGTCGAAGGAACATCTATTATGATTACTATTCTCCTTGACGAGGCCAGAATCAAGATTCATATAACTTAGCTTCATGGAGGGGAACACTTTCATTAAATGTTAACAAGTGGCTTTGCTTCCACGTGATACTATTCATACGTGATTGAGCAGATGGCTGATGAGTGGCTCTTATCTCGTTGAAATCCTGGGTAAATCCAGGCGAAGCGACATTAGTGCCTATTTAATGAACCAAAGTATAATGAATAGAAAGCTTCAGCATTCATTCAAGCATTTACCAGAAAACACTTATAAAATATTCTGGGAAAATTCCATTTAAAAAATTGGTGGTACGATTACTATTGTTTTTTATATTGTTATGTCCATATTTATTAAAGGAAGCTACCTATATATTATTGCATTTTTTGGTTAAATGGAAGAAATGAAATTTTAATTAAGCAATTCAAATTAATACCGGATAATAGACGAGTTTTAGCTTTGAATATTGCTCACTTGTTCTTTCGGATAGTGTCACCGGGTCACTTTCACCATCAAGGCGTTTCGTGATTACAGTAACTTGATATAATTGCCCAGGAATAAGATTAGAGATGAGAAATTCATTTGCTGTATTTTCAACTTCAATAATTCTAAATGCGCGCAAAACAATAAAATGAATTTAAAAACGATAGGCTAGACTAGTTTCTTTTTTATAAAGAATATGCATAGAAATCCGACAAAACGGTGATGAACGACCGCACAACCCCAAAGAAAATATCATTTACATAATACTCAAAACTTACAAGAAGTGCGTGAAGAACTAAATGAAACCTTTTATTGCAGTCTCAATTTTAGCGAAAATTGGTCATTAGTTAACGCTTGGTTTTTATGTTGATTGTTAAAGAAGATTTTTGGTAATTAGTGGTTAAACGAAGAGTAACATGCGGCTAAACTGATGATTTTGTAAATTTATCATTTTGGCGGCTTTTTTTTACAAAATACTTATTAGGCTTAAAAGGCGTGGCTTACCGAGGATTTTGGCCGTCAGACGCGTTTTCTGTTATTTGTATTTCGTATGAATCAACCACTCCTTCAGCGAAGCTCCAGGTTATTGTGAAGTTAGTTACGTGGCGAGACTCCGGAATAAGTCTTAAGTCCTTGACGGGACTTACATCTAAAAATATTATTTGCTGTAGAAAATAAAAAAAATCGCAATCGTCTTATTCAAGTTCTAACAATAACACAAAGGCAGGGCGATTATATGATTGTTTTCGAGGATTTGAGAATTGGGTTCGAATGTTTGGGCCTTCTTTAGTTTAACCTCTTGAAATAAGCTCTTCGACGGAATAAACAAGTCCACTTCAAAGCTATACAAAGAAATTAAAATCACATCATAAAAGGATTTTGCTGTGTGTTTTGTCCTGCAATAACAGACAGGCCTTGTAATAAAAATGAATTGACTGTTGATACCTAGACGAATACTTCATCAAATTGTTATGTCTTTCTATTTGCTATAAATTTGAATTGCTGATGTTTATGTTATACATTTCGAACCTGTGGTGCAGGTATAATTTCTATTTTAGGGGAGATAAGACATTTTTGAAAACAAACATAAATTTCCCGAATAATCTTAATTAATTTTTATTGTTAATATACCATTTAGCGTCAAAATTAAAATTTCGAAATGGCGCTGGTGGATTCAGAGGAGCAGTCTAATAGCATTCTGGGCAGTGATATATTTTTTATTTGATCAAAATTATCTCATTAAACAATAGAATGACTGGTCTCAATCATTTATGTTTTGAACTGTACCTGTTAAAACAGTCAACGAAGTATCAGCAGGGGCTGTACTCAATTTCTCTAAATAGGAAATCTGGCTGACCGAGAATACTTTGATATTGTATTCGGTGTACGGACTCAACTTTTCTAGTGTATAGGTTGTAAAATTCTTGTGCACGTAAATTTTGGTTTCCCCATAAGTTATACAGTATCTAAACAAAATGCAATACAATTAGATAATAAAACATATCAACAACTATAAAAACGCCAATTTATAATCAAAATATTGAACTTCATGAAAGTAAGTGCTCGCGAACCTTATGGAAAAATGTGTCCGGTATTCGAGTAACTAAAATTGCGTACGTTCTCGTATCCCTTCCAATGTAAACATACAATTTACCACGTTTATTTAAATTTTGAAGCATCATATTAATTAATTAATTTGCTGCCTTTCATATCTTATAAAATCGTATTTGGAATAATTTGAATAAAATTATATCAAAGATTTAGTCGTAACCACCATTATTCAAGTAATAACATCAATGCAAAACTTACTTGTCAAAAATATTATCATGGCTAGATTCAGGTTTATTCCATGTAATTGTTATGGTGGTTGGAGATTTATTAATCAATCTTAAGTGTCGTGGAGGATTCGGATCTAGATTTAAAAAGTATATTTTATTTGCAGAACACATACGATAAAAATGTTCGCATGACTTTGTACGATCGTGCGAATCGTGAAAATTTATCACAAGATTTAATAGGATAAGATAAGATTTACATATTTATTCCGGGGAAAAGGAAAGTCGATAAAACGGCTTAAGCCATATGACGAACCACAGCCTCCCGTCCGGTTACAATTCCACGTCGGCTATGGGATTATTTAGTGATTGTTTGGAAGCATGAACTTGATGGTAGAGGAAGCCGTAACCGACCAGTGGTTACATGCATCCTCGCATAGGACTCAAACCTGCGAACCCACGCAGAGTAATCAGTGGTGCGTGGCGAGCGTATTTCTAACGCTTAGCACGATGAGCCACACCGCTGCGCCGATTTAGTGATTATTTGTGATATGTTTCCAATAGGTTATAGAATGTAAAATTATACTTTTCTTTTCTGTCAGTTCCAAATACAATAAAACAAGAAAGAAAAACCAAGGCGAACAAGAACGTTATCATAACAACAAAACGATTCATATGTACATTTCGTTTTAATTAAATTGAAATATTCAACTGTCCACATATTCCACACGGTCTAGTAGTAGATTATTTAGAAGAATTAGTAGAATTTCAATTTTCTCGTGTTTCAAAGGGTATCAACTCTATGAGAGAAATCATGTATCTGAATATTGTCACTTACTTGTCAGAAATGCATGTGTATATTTTGCACTTTTGCTTTCAAAATGTAAAGTCGAAATGCTTGCTTGAATTGAGAAGAAGTACAAATGCCCTGATTTTAATCCAGGCAATGTATAGTTTAAACTCGATCTTGAAATTATGTACTTCTCAGTAACAAAATCTGAATGAAGAATTTAATACAACTTAAAAAACGTTGTTAAATTGATTATATGTATGGTAATTTAGAAATAGAGATTAGAGATCATATAAGTTTTAGATAAACACGGAAGGTAATGATTATTTCATAATCAGCAAAATTTCAGACAAATGCTAAAGATTTGAACCGAATGCCAATATACATTTCTGTATATATTTGATTAGGAAAGTAATAAAAACAATAGTCTTCTAAAAATGTTTTTTTCTTTCAGTGCCGAAATCAGTGAATTGGTTGGAATCAATTGGTTAGTTGAGAAAAAAAGGAAAATTTTCACATCGACAACCCAACCGGAACACCCTACCCCACAATAACCACAATTTAGCAAAATAAACTTTTAGCCTCAATGAGCTGACCCACTCCAAACACGTTGTTTAGATTAGTTTGGCCATGTCATTTGCCACTATTATAAATTTTGTGCCAGAAGCTAATTGATACCACACTTGTCGATGCGTCCTATTGAAAGTAAAAGAAATTGAAAAGAATATGATATACTTGCCCTTGATCTCTTTGATTTCAATTGTATATTGGCCAAAGTCGGATCCATGTAATGATTTTGGTGTTTTCCATGCTATATCAGCAGATGTTTCGGATGTCGAAATATTTATATTCGTGGCACACTGTGGAACTGAATTGAATTATATATATATTACAGTTGAATATGAAGTGGAGTTAGGATGGATAGGATGTGAGTATGTGTACTATTTAACAAATCGAAATGACTTCAGGGCAACGGACTCATATGTGTAATTTGGATGCTAGTCTGCGCAAGCAAAACCTACATTACTTTTCTATTCTATCTACTTTTCTAAATGTATCGTATCCTTACCTGTATATTCGCAAATAAAATAGGTTTCGTATTCACATTGAGCTTCTATCCATTTATATTCATTCATATTTGATTGAATCACCGCGCAGTTTTCAGACGCTTTGTCGTCTTCCTCTTTGAAAGCTTGAATTTCTTCAGTTACTGGTGACCCATCAGTATAAGTGGCGTTAGAACCGTCCTAAAGTTAATTTGTAAAATTATATATAAACATCGTTGGATTCACAAAGAGAACATAAAAGGCAGACAATCCACCTACCCAGTGTTTACGATGACATCTCGTCCCGAATATTAGTTTGTTGTTGTTGGACACAATTACTGAGAGATATTAGTACGGCGGTAATTAGTCTGATTACTTATGTTTTATACAAATTTAAAGACATTTGATAAGACAGGCGACATACGATTGTTGGACTGAGGCATGCAAATTGCATGAATAACGAATGTTTGATAGCCGAATGATGGCCGATCTCACATAAAAAGATGCTGTTCCAGTATTGAGCTTCTTTTTTTCGCTGTGTTATAATGGCACAATTCACATGCTAATGTTTCCAACAATTTGAGTATCGGACGATGAATACAAATTCTTTATGCTAAAATATAAACTTACAAGACTAATACCAATCCAGTTGAGCGCAACCGTACTAGTCAGAATTTCCGCACTGCTGATAAATTCAAATTCTTCTGTCCTACGAGGATCAGCGAGATGAGCTCCCAACACTGAAGTACTACATTCAAGGTTTGCTGCGTTCCTGTTTTCTTTTTTGTTAAATCTTTTGTAACAGTTGTTACGTAATCCCATCCATTGTTCTGGGCATTGAGCTATCACATAAATTTATTTGATTGTATATATTTAATTATAAACTACACCTATATGTAAAATGTAAATCTTCGTTCCCAAACAATTTAATCACTGATTATACTCATTAGAGCACAAAAGTTGGGAAAAATAATATCACGACGTGGCGGCACTGAATAGATAAAGACATCAGAAAAGTAATTGAATGGTCGGTAAAATTTTACCCATGAACAGTTTGCAGTAAGAATCTTTCGATTCGCAATCAAGGGTGAAACATAGTCGTTACCTAATCTCTGATTTACTCAATTTAAATATAATTTTTTTGTTTGAATTATTTTACATGATATGGCTTAAAAATAGTCAAAAATTAAAGTTTGAAGTTAGATGGAAAAAATTACAATGAACATCAATGAAAAAATATAATACAATAAAAACACGGCACATTCGAAACATATTTTGCTGGCTGTTCAACTTTGAGTATTTATTTCAAAATATTATTTAATTAATCATTAGTTCCAAAATTGTAATATAAATATAAACAGTTTGCAAAGACATACATGTCACGAAATTCAACTATTTATAAAATATTAATATTGCATAATGTCAATTATTAACCTGTTGTAATACTCGACATCCACTTCCTGTTTCCTGTTCCATTTACTGAAAGTTCATAAAGTCGTCCGTCGAAAAGGTCACGGAATTCAATTTGGTTGCCGTAAGTGTAATTTAATACTTGAATCTGAATGTTTTGAGAAAAATTGTTATGACATTTTTTTTCAATAACAACGTGCTACGTTTCATTTTTTTCATTTTTAAAAATTTTGAAATTTGGTGATAGCATGAACCCGTATCTGAATAGAAAGAAAAAACAGAATGCTACCGGAAATTCAAAAATTGATTATTCAATGTATTAAATCAAGTTAAGTTTTATCTGGACTAAAAGTTTATAAACTACTTTAATTAAATACATACGTCCAACTCCACATCCCACAACTGTACCGATGATCCTTCGTCTGCAGGGGCTAACGAAATTTTCAAAGTTGTCGTTGTGATTTCATCGATGGAAACATCGAGAGAGGCAGACTCGGCCTGGATAACAAAGAAAGAGTCTGGAATAGATTCACATTTTCAAATTCTATCAAACAAATTTAAAAGTCTTCAACAGTAATTCCAACTTGAACGTTTATAATTAGAATGGGATTTATCTTTCAGTAGTAGAAAACAGCATTGTCATTGATTGCTGCTACAATCAAAATTACCTATTGTGACATAAATAAGACTAGCAATTTCTAATAGTTCTGTCGGCCGCCTCACCACCCTTCTGTGGCCCGGCAGTGGGCCACGGCCCACTGATTAAGAACCAGTGCTTGTCTAACAAATCAACTGCTGTGCCATCGCATTTACCCAACTGAAACAGATTTTCAAAAATCGATATTATTTCTCACCTTGCTGGAACCTATCGATGAATATAGGACTAAAAGAAACACAAATAGGTTTTCTTTGAATTTGATCTTCATATCTTATCAGTAAATACTATTTTATTTTTTCAGCATCTACAACAATAATTGATTTGAATTATTGACCACTAAGCATCAATCGTAAAAACGTTACGTTCGAGTGTTAAGTTCTAGAATGAGTGTCCACGAACGCCACTTCATCGGTGATTTAGATATTACCTTTGTAACGCTTCAGTCATATAACTAATCTATGTGAACCAGATTAAAAATTTTTTTTCTGGAGCGTCAATTGAAAATGTATGCCTACTGTCAGAATTAACGCACGTTATCTTTTTGTTGTTGTTGTTCCCAAACAGATACCTTTTAGTACAACAATATACTCAAATATTTAACTTTTCTGATTTGCTTTGAAATAATTGAGCTTGAGAGTTTTATAGTTAAATTTTATCGTACAATGTTGAAAATCATTATACAATACCCCAAATAAAAGTTTTTTATGCTCTGCACGCAATAGGCTACATAATATAAGCAAAAAAATGAGCAAAAATGAAAATAGATAACTTGTTTATATCTATACCTTCATCGTATCAAATTAACCTTTAATCTGCTTTTACTTTATCATTCCTATCTGATTTTTTTCATTAATATAAGCTGACGAATTTTATATTAGCCATTGTCAAATTCGCATTAATCCAACATTAGCTTGCATTAAAAATTCAAGTCCAATCTATTACGAGTAATTGTATACTCCAAACCGTTATATAGTTGTGTTCCGATCAAGATAAGGAGTCGAGTTTTTTCACGAACAATGGACTTTATATAGCTTGGAATTTTTAACACATTCCTTTGATATAGCATGAACGGACGATAAATTAAGCTTAACAAATCAATCCAATCCTGGCTAGTATTTAAACAAGTCAAGAAAGTACTCCAAACATCTATAAGAGTTAATATAAATGTTTTTGCTCGATGGTACTCCAACGGATCTCAAATCGCACAGATCATCAATAACATTGAGTCACGCAGCAGTGCGCTCAAGATACCAATACATGAAGTGGCTCTTGTGTAAAAATGAAGAGCGTTGCCATGTTCTCGTTAGTGCGTGCTCAAGACCATGATTCAGGCACCATATAAAGAACATCACGAGAGTGATAACTATTCTTACAAAAAAATCTCCCGTAGAAGAATCTTAACAACATTTAAGAATGTTGTCAAAAATGGTATGCTGAAAAATAAAAATGAATAATGTTAGCATTAGTTTGTTCGAATAGGTCAATTGTTCGTTATTTATAGTTCATTTTCATATATTATGGTTTTGGATTGAATAAAATTGGATTTCTGCAAATATATCTATTTCAAAGCTTTGCAGAAACAAAAAAAGAATGTATAAATCATACATAAAAATAAAAATGGATGACATTAAGATTAGTTCATATAAATTAATCAAATTTTGCTTTGTATCTTCTATTTTATAAAAAATTGGAAATTTAATTAAATTTGAGTTCTTCCGAATATACCAATTTCAAAGCGTTGCAGAATTACAAAAAAATGAACAAAAATTCTAGAATTCTTTCCTTCTAATTGGTTGGACTTGCACTATTTATCTCGAAAAAAAACGATAAAAAGATAAAAGGCGTATTATTTTGAGTACTTAAATACTTATTTTTATTCTTTAGATTATCCCCTTTTTTGAATTGGACATTCCCATGGATGGATTGAAACATAACATATTGTATGTCTAGCTATGTCTTCATTCGAGCTCGCATGAGCACAAGAGTCGTGATGTTTGAATTTGAAGACGTAAAATACGTATTATAAACAGTTTCGTCTCTTTGTGTGCACTGTCTAAGCCATTTAGCACGTTCAAGCTCGTAGAAGCTGTTAAAAAACTAGCTATTCTATTGTCTGTAAAAATATACATTTTTTCTGCCGCGGCCGTGTATAAATTGAGAATTGAAACGCACGCTAACTATTTTTTTATACTCGGCCTTGAATAATTTCAACTTTTGTACATCAATGTGTACATACATGTACATGAAAATGCTTGAATAATACCGCAAACTATTCACAGTACGGAAATATATCATATCTTAGTCTATGCGTATATATCCATTTGAGTTTTGAACAACGGGCAAAGATGAATACGAAGCAGCGTGTTATTCTTCTTCTGTCCTTGACAATATTTGCTGAGAAAACGATTGCAGATCAATACAAATGTCCATTTTCTGCTTTGAACCAAACTATTGACTGGAAAAGGGTGAGAATTACGAGTATTCTTGATTTTGTTTTAATTTGAAAGCAATTGAAACAGCGCAAGGTAGCTTCGTCTTGAATGGGTCCACCTGCGACGGTTTTTGATAATTGAATTGAATTTAAAATCCAATTTTAAAATAGCAAGTTTGTTGTTTCATTTGATACCAGTACTGTATATTCGCTCACCCCAAAGGTGCAATCATTCAATAACCCAGTTTATACCATTCACCGTGTTTACTTTAGTTCAGCAAATTAAAGACAACATGGTACGAGGTGCTTACTATTCCTATGCTACTCGAACCTATGGATTGTTGGGATTGGTCAGATTTTGTCCCGCTGGAAGGAGGAGAATTCACAACAAAAATACATCAAAATCTAAAAAGGTAACAAGCTTGTGTACAGAAATTGGAATACCAATAATGTGGCATTGTAATAACTATGTGTTCTGTTAAAATAAAATCTGATAATTTGAAAGTTAGCATATACTTGTATATGACAAAATAATGAAAGCACTTAGTCGTAATTCACAAAACCAATAAATTATTATTTCCTGCAGCGGAAATGGTGGGGAATATATAATCGATTTTCATATGAAACCAAATGCTGACGGATCTTATACCTTGGTGGAAAAAGAAGGTTCGAGTAAGTACATTGCTGTTACATAAATTTCATATCAATATATTATTCAAAATGCTGGAATATGTAACCTCGTCTATAGTTGCAATTACAAAATCTCAATTGATGCTGATAGAATGAATTAATTCTACGGTGAGACTTGCAGTAATTCAATAAAAAACAGTCCAGCTACATTCTAACCTAATTTGAAATGAGGTTTCTCATCGATAGTCTGAAATATTCGCAAATATTGAACTTTTCAATTACTGAATGCAACTCACTCAGAATTGTTGGTCCTGTTTGAATATCAAATAGCAGCTTCAATGCATTATTCCATAAAGGTATCAAATGGTAACTTATTTGGTACAGGATCGAAAATAGCAAACACAACCAGGTCTGCACTTTCTCACATTCAAGATAAAGAAAGTATTGAGGACATGGTAGCAGGTAACTACAGTATTTTTAAATCTAGGCCATATTTCATATTCAATTATTTCAAAATTTTCAAGTACATTTTCATGAAGTCAAATTTGCCATAATTATTATATATATATACTGTAATATACACATCATCTATACATACTTTGTTCAAATGATGTTTCATTTATTAGAATAAATGGAGCTTCAGAAGTATGTGTACCAATATGAAGGTAACTAATTTTTTTCGCCCACATTACATAAACTTGACTTCTACAGACAGTCGCCGAAATCGTAATAGAACTAAAATAAGTTAAATCGGAATAAAGTAATGACCAAACTCTAACCTGGTACATATACTAGGGGAGTACCTGAATAATTTACCTTAACAATCAAAACGCTTAAAAACAGTGAAAAACTTTCAAAAAACAGCAATAATCCTGCTAAAACGCTTAAAAACAGTGAAAAAAATCGTAGATATTTTTTTAATATTGGAATATATTTTACGTACCTATTTACTCAGCTTCTTTTCCCAGTTATTTCTCTGTCATTTGCACTTCTACATTGTACTATATTGCAAAGTTCATTTATATAAAAAGCAACAAACGAATGTTTCAGTCATATCAAAGAATTTACTTTTAATGTCAAAAGACACGCACATTTATATTAGTTGTATTATCAAAAACTGCAGAATAATGTATTAAATTCAATAAAAACAAAATATTCTTGCTGAATACTTGAACGAATAACAAATCATTTTGATGATAATTTTTTCTGCATCTTTTACACTGCTAATAAAATTTTCATGTTGCTGTCAAGTGCTGAAAGTTAGTCACTGTTTGACCATTTACAGCTCCTTGCGAGTTTTTATTATATTGCTCTGGGGAAAGGCCTATGTTGCACATGAAATAATCATTCATGTTTTTTTTCTTCACATTTAATTTTGTTTTATACAGTAACTGAAGGTTTTGTTCTCTTGAAATGGTATTTCATGACAGACTATGAGAATTACCTCATTGTTGGAGCTTGTGGTCCAGGATTTCGTATGTATTTTAAAATCATTTTTGCTTTAAATAACGTCCACATTATCGCATTGATTGGTCTCTTGTGTTCTAACAATTTAATTTCTATAGCAAACCAATTGGATTTTTGCACCCAGTTTATGTGAACCAAGTTTCGTCTATGACTCCGCAAACTTTAAATGCTGAAGATTTAGTAGAGATTTCCCATTAATAAAAGCTACATAATATAATTATTTTCACGTTACAGATTACCAATCTTTTGCAAAGTTCAGAAAACAAAGACCAAATTTTGTTGATGTGGTTAATACTTGGAACAGATTTTCTGCTCTGGGGGAATCCCCAAATGTGGCACTCAGAAGAAAATGTATCAAAAGAAAACACAACTAGAATAAATAAGCTTACGGGTCTGACAAAATCAACTTGATAAAGACAGCATCGAAATATGTTTTTTTGGGGCTCCCGAAGTATGCGAACCAAGATGGCGGACATCGGAATGTAATATGTGTATAGGTTAGGGTAAGGCCATAATTTTAGGTATAAATACTACGGGAGGCTCTTGGCTAGTCTTCGAACTGATAATAGGACTAAAATAAGGAAAATTGGGAAGAAATTATCGCCTAACCCTAACCTGTTACCCATGTTACGTTCCGATGTCCGCCATCTTGGTTCGCATACTTCGGGAGCACCGTTTTTTTTTAGTTTTTAGCAATTTTTTTTAGCAATATACAAGCATGCGATACAGAGATTTTTATTGTAATTGCTTAGTGTGATTACCAATTTTATGTAAACCGTCGCAAGAGTTCAACATGTTGTACCATCGTCCTCATATCGGCCCATACTTCTTATTTAGGTTATTTTTTCCCAGTGATATATTATTTCTATTTGATATTTGTATTCAAGAAATTGTTTGAGACTTATTAAAAACTTTCATCGAAGTAAAGTTGCAAACGAAACTCATGATCACAAACTTGTCGTTCTGGGTATGGTGTTGATACAGCTTAATCGTGTCTCTCAGGAAAACAAACCTTCGATATAAATTGACCCCGACTTGAGACTAAAATATGAAAATAATCAATATCAACAACTCGGTGGTTCAACTTAGATACCGTCTTTCCGTACAACCGAGATTCCAAACTATTATAAATACTGTATAGTAGAAAATATGATGCCAACAAACGTATTTGGAAACCTGTGTATCCATTATCAATGAATCAAGTCCATGCTTCTGAAAACAATACACTAACTAATCCGATACCCGACATGGAACGGTAACCGGACGAGAGGCCGTGGTTCGCCATATGGTTAAAAGTCGTTTTAAGTGGCTTTCCTCTCCCCCGGGATAAATATGTAAATTCTATTCTAACTATACAATATCGATGAGTCAGCAGACAAAAAGATACAACACATTGCACATTAAACGAATCAAGATATTTATTCGCTTGTGTACAAACCCCAGTGTACTTCACACAGAGATCTTCTTATTAAAACAGTGTGATAGTTGTTATATGAATCATGCAGAACAAATGACTTTCGAATGTAAGCACTAACACAATTATAATATGCTATAAATATATTTTTTAAATTCAGCGATGTGAAGAAGTCAAAGCTAGATGGTGTCAATTTGCCGCGGTCGCCATATAATTTTTCAGATGCAATAATGTGGATAACGGAGGAAGTCGAACTGATCAACAATCACGTTAATGAAACACTCAGACAAACAACAAATTTAATTTACTTATAACTTTGAGCCAAAAGTGCATTCTTAATTAACAAACCATTCAGGTGACAAAATTGATGAGCAATCATTGCAAGGAAAACACTGGTGAAATGTGGAACTTTCATTGGCGTGAATTGCAACAATGTTTCATTTGTTTATAGTATGTTTAGGTCATTTAAAAGAATATGTGATGGTCTCAACTTCCATATTTTCACTTGGATTTATTTAGATATTTTTTATTGACTCCGAACACCTATGTCCACGTGACCTCCCTTTAGGATTTCATCATTCTTTTGGGGTTGACTGCTGATTAGGTTTGTCGTATTTTTGTTGCTCTCTATTCCATCCGACCGAGCCGCGTCTTTCTGCTGGGTAAATAAAGTTCCTCAGCTGTATAATAAAAATAAACCTATTGAATTTCTTGTGTAACTTGCACCGCACGAATTCTTCTGGCATGGGTATAAAACTTGACCAGTATATGGTCAGGACTTGCAGTTTTTGTTGCGTTTCGGTAAAGAAGCTACAGCGAAAACTAAAATATTCCACTTCTAGGTTGTTCTAGTCCAGGCTTCAGTACTATGTCTCGTTAAAGTACGTTACGTTATTTTATCAACGGTTATCCTTTTATTAACGGTTTCCTGAAGTTTTTGTTGAACGTTTTTACTACGGCATTGATTCTACCCTAATCCAGCATTGGGTATTCTTCATAAAGGTTGACATAAGGTGTGTAGGAGAGACGCCTTACTTGGGTTATTCAGCATACCTTCGTTATTCTCGCGAAAAAAGGTTTTACACGTTGCCAGATGTATTCAGGTGCTTCAGAAAATAAAAGTGGATTCAGAGCACTGTTGATCGGAATCAGTATCAAGCCGACTACAACGTAGGTATCATTCGGTATATCGACACCTAAAACAAGTATTATCATTATTATTTTAACAAAACATACTTGAAAAGATTGCTGAGTGCGGAGGACAGCCGAGACAGATTCGGTCACGCTTGATGGAATGCAAAAGTGCTCTCATGAATTAAAATAATGTAATTTCGGAGAAAAATAGGATTTCCAACAACTCATAAGAAATTTGAAAATTAAAAAAATATATCTTTTAGCGACTCCTTGCATTTTAAACTTCTAAAGGATTGAATTCGAATGGTCTATAAGTTTATAATAATTATTCAATTTCTCAGCACCAAAAAATGTCCGGATATTATTTCCGCTATTGGCATGCAACGTTAAATCAATATAACTTACCACCATCCTAGGAAATTCATGTCAAAGATTGGTTTGTATAAACCTCCCGCCCCAGTCGGAATCATAAAACAGGCCAGTATCACCAAAACAACCCTCACAACAATATATAGACTAACCTGCTACCTGCATAAACGCCATGAAGCAAATGGACATCCAGGACAAGAAATCCTTTACTATGATGCGAGTTATTTTTCGTCTCATTTTTTTACCTCTTTCTTTTTGTGTATCTGTATTGGTTGCGGTTTTGCCTTGCTTCATAGCTTTTCTGTTACAGAATTGTTCGCCATATTATTTGTGTGGAATTTTGTCTTCCCTATCTAGAACTTGTATCAAATCAGTAAAATCACTTAAAAGTCAATACACTGCTAACTCAAAAAAATTCCAACAGGATTAATCAAATTTTAAAAGTATTGATATTATACACACCTGTATATGAATATGTAGGCAATCACAATGAAGCTAAAAGCCACTAAATTCACGAAGATAATCAGAAGAGAATACATCCAAGCAGTATCTTGTTCACGATCTGGAAACAAGGTTGGAAGACAAACCCCGTGTGTAGAATAATATCCAAATTTTCGTTTCATTGTGTAAGATGGATTCAGAGTTTTCATCAACGCGTTCAAAGTTTTCCATGAGTTTACCGAGTTTCTGGAAAATAAGGACTGAAGGAATGGCAATCAACGCAATGGGAATGAAAACGAATAGACTAGGTAATTCAAACTAATGGCTCGTTTGATACTATAATACAAGCTTGCATAAATGTTTTATAAAATCTTCTAGAAACACGCTTACCTGTAAGAAGACACATTATTAAGCATTGCGAGCATCCGATGGGACTGAATGTTCACTTCATGTTTACTAATAGTTGCAACAAGTGGATTTTGATCATACCTTGATGAAAGCAGTTTTTGTTACATGGCAGCGAAATTTCAAACAAAATCTATCGTAAGCTAGCCTTTGATGTGAACATGGAACAAATTAACTTGGAAGGACCATAGTTAAGATATACAAGAAAGCAATATTCAAATATATAGACACGTCTAAAACGAAATATTTAATTCATGATTTCCCTAGACTCATAAATATCCCAAACGAAGATGTGGATCAACTACTATAATTTCCAGTAGCCTATCGATAACATCGGGGTGTCATGGCGTTCCCAGGTTCTGTGACGATAATGATTCATGCGTCTAGTCTCAACTTGAATCGGAATACAAAATGCTTCGTTTACTGTGCGGTAGTCTACCTCCGATTTTTGTTGATCACGAGATCGAGGGTTGCAACCGCGGAGCCGCCAACGGGTCGCAAGTTTTAATTTTGATGACGTCAACAGACAAGATTTCAAAGTAAAAAACGAATCTCATAGAGCAGTGGTTCTTAAACTTTTTCGAGCGCGACCCAAATCTGAGTTTTATGAATACTCGCGACCCAATCCTAAATAACGCAAAATGTGTTTTTAATGTTAGTACAGTTTGACTCAAATACAGACAACTATTTATTAGAAACAGTCCATTGACTCAGTGAGATTGATGAAACTGAAATTTCCTTTTCATTATATCTTCAATACACAGCTGACAGCTCTATTTTACTTAACGCAATACGCAAGTTGTCACGGGTATCGAGGCGATTGCGAGCTTAGTTTTGATAACTGTCAGTGCCAAATATCCTCGCTCGCACGAATTGTAGCAGAAAAGGCGTCCGCTGTCCGTTGCAAACACGACATCCTAGCTGGCCTTCGGTATCTCTCGCAATATACAACTTTTTACTCATCAAATGTGCACACACTGCTTCGTTCGCGGTAAATGGTGCCTCGAGATGAAGTCACATTTTCTCTAGATATTGAATAATCTAATGTCGAGAAGCGAGCTTTTTCATTGCGTCGTCTATTACAATTTACATTACCAAAAAGAAACCCATTTTTGGTTATTTTGATCCTCTAAGACGACATTCCACGCGGTCAACACAACGACAAGCGACGTGCATGGTTACCGATACCATAAAAATAATACACGTGACTGGCATATCAGAATTGTGATGTAACAATGAGCTCAAGACAGTTCTTTCCGTGAATGAAATTTTATATTTCATTATTTTTAAATACCAGAGTTTAGAAGCTAAATTGAAACATTGGGAAAGCTGAAAATTCTTCCTTCTCCTCTTAGATTGCCCTTGCATTGACGACCTTGTCGCGACCCATTTTTAAACCTTCCGCGACCCATGTTTGGGTCGCGACCCATACTTTAAGAACCACTGTCATAGAGCCTACACAATTGTTTGAATAAATGAATCAATAGCGACAACAACAATCTTCAACCACTAAAAATTTCGAAGTAATTGGACCAGTAGTTAAGTAGAAAATAAAATAAAATTGGAAACATGATTAAATTTGAGTTCTTCCGAATATATATATTTCAAAGCGTTGAAGAGTTACAGGAAAATGGACAAATATTCTAGAATTCTTCCCTTCTAATTGGTTGGACTTGCACTATTTACCTTGAAAAAAAAACGATAAAAAGATAAAAGTCGTATTATTTTGAGTACTCAAATAATTATTTTCTTTCATTAGATTATCCCCTTTTTCGAATTGGACATTCCCATGGATGGATTGAATCATAACACATTGTATATCTAGCTATGTCTTCATTCGAGCTCGCATGAGCACAAAAGTCGTGGTGTTTGAATTTGAAGACGTAAAATACGTATTATAAACAGTTTTGCCTCTTTGTGTGCACTGTCTAGGCCATTTATCACGTTCAAGCTCGTAGAAGCTGTTAAAAAACTAGCTATTCTATTGTCTGTAAAAATATACATTTTTTCTGCCGCGGCCGTGTATAAATTGAGAATTGAAACGCACGCTAGCCATTTTTTTTATACTCGGCCTTAAATAATTTCAACTTTTGTATATCAATGTGTACATACATGTACATCAAAATGCTTGAATAATACCGCAAAGTATTCACAGTACAGAAATATATCATATCTTAGTCTATGCGTATATATCCATTTTAGTTTTGAACAACGTGCAAAGATGAATACGAAGCAGCGTGTTATTCTTCTTCTGTCCTTGACAATATTTGCTGAGAAAACGATTGCAGATCAATACAAATGTCCATTTTCTGCTTTTAACCAAACTATTGACTGGAAAAGGGTGAGAATTACGAGTATTCTTGTTTTTGTTTTTAATTTGAAAGCAATTGAAACAGCGCAATGTAGCTGAAGGGCGCCAGTAGCTACATAATATTTGTATCTACAATTCGAAGAATTTTTAACATTGGAAACATATATAATACTAGGAAAGTTCAAGTTAAATCTAGTTAGATGGTGTGAATAATTTTATTCAATATATATCATATAAAAGTTAGAAAAATAAAATTATTTTTTTCATCTTGAATGTCTCCACCTGCGAAAGTTTTTATCAATTGAATTGAAAATCCAATTTTTAAAATAGCAAGTTTTTTTGTATCATTTGATACCAGTACTGTATATTCGCTCACCCTTAAAGATGCAATCATTCAATAACCCAGTTTATACCATTCACCGTGTTTTACTTTAGTTCAGCAAATTAAAGACAACATGGTACGACGTGCTTAATATTCCTATGGTACTCGAACCTATGGATTGTTGGGATTGGTCAGATTTTGTCCCGCTGGAAGGAGGAGAATTCACAACAAAATTACATCAAAATCTAGAAAGGTAACAAGCTTGTGTACAGAAATTGGAATAACGATAATGTGGCATTGTAATAACTATGTGTTCTGTTAAAATAAAATCTGATAATTTGAAAGTTAGCATATACTTGTATATGACAAAATAATGAAAGCACTTAGTCGTAATTCACAAAACCAATAAATTATTATTTCCTGCAGCGGAAATGGTGGGGAATATATAATCGATTTTCATATGAAACCAAATGCTGACGGATCTTATACCTTGGTGGAAAAAGAAGGTTCGAGTAAGTACATTGCTGTTACATAAATTTCATATCAATATATTATTCAAAATGCTGGAATATGTAACCTCGTCTATAGTTGCAATCCCAAAACCTCAATTGATGCTGATAGAATGAATTAATTCTACGGTGAGACTTTCACAGTAAATCAATAAAAAACAGTAGAGCTACATTCTAACCTAATTTGAAATGAGGTTTCTCATCGATAGTCTGAAATATTCGCAAATATTGAACTTTTCAATTACTGAATGCAACTCACTCAGAATTGTTGATCCTGTTTGAATATCAAATAGCAGCTTCAAGGCATTATTCCATAAAGGTATCAAATGGTAACTTATTTGGTACAGGATCTAAAATAGCAAATACAACCAGGTTTGCACTTTCTCACATTCAAGATGAAGAAAGTATTGAGGACATGGTAGCAGGTAACTACAGTATTTTTAAATCTAGGCCATATTTCATATTCAATTATTTCGAAATAGATTTCAAAATTTTCAACTACATTTCCCACGAAGTAAAATTTGCCATATTTATTATATATATATACTGTAATATACACATCATTACAGTTTTTATTATATTGCTCTGAGAAAGACCTATGTTCCACAAGAAATTTTCATCCATGTTCTTTTCTTCACTTTCAATTTTGTTTTCTACAGTAACTGACAGTTTTGTTCTCTGGAAATGGTATTTCATGACAGACTATGAGAATTACCTCATTGTTGGAGCTTGTCGTTCAGGATTTCGTATGTATTTTAAAATCATTTTCTCTTCAAATAACGTCCACATTATCGAATTGATTGCTCTCTTGTGTTTTAACAATTTAATTTCTATAGCACACCAATCGTATTTTTGCACCCAGTTTATGTGTACCTAGTTTCGTCTATGACTCCCTAAACATTAAATTCTGAAGATTTAGTAGAGATTATTCATTGATAAAAGCTTAATATATTAACATAATATATTTATTTTTACGTTACAGATTACCGATCTTTCGCAAAGTTCAGAGAACAAAGACCAAATTTTGTTGATGTGGTTAATACTTGGAACAGATTTTCTGCTCTGGGGGAATCCCCAAATGTGGCACTCAGAAGAAAATGCATCAAGAGAAAACACAACTAAAATTAAAGGTTTACGTGTCTGACAAAAACAACTTTATAAGGACAGCATCGAAATATTTTATTCTAGTTTTTAGCAATATACAAGCATGCGATACAGAGATTTTTATTGTAATTGCTCAGTGTGATTACCAATTTTATGTAAACCGTTGCAAGAGTTCCACATGTTGTACCATCGTCCTTATATCGGCCCATATTTTTTATTTAGGTTATTATTACCCAGTGATATATTATTATTTATTTGATATTTGTATTCCAAAAATTGTTTGAGATTTATTAAAAACTTTCATCGAAGTAAAGTTGCAAACGAAACTCATGATTACAAACTTGTCGTTCTGGGTATGGTGTCGATACAGCTTAATCGTGTCTCTCAGGAAAACAAACCTTCGATATAAATTGATCCCGACTTGAGACTAAAATATGAAAATCATCAATATCAACAACTCGGTGGTTCAACTTAGATACCGTCTTTCCGTACAACCGAGATTCTAAACTATTATAAATACTGTATAGTAGAAAATATGATGCCAACAAACGTATTTGGAAACCTGTGTATCCATTATCAATGAATCAAGTCCATGCATCTGAAAACAATACACTAACTAATCCGATACCCGACATGGAACGGTAACCGGACGAGAGGCCGTAGTTCGCCATATGGTTAATTAATGATCGGTATGGTGAATATCTGTGACACACACTCCCTGACTTCAATCAGCCAGTAGCCTATTTGTTGTGCCAGGAATCCTTCTGATAAGTCAACGATGGGAGCTTGTCTTCTGGGTTTGGATACGCTTAACCTGACTGCCGCAGAAATTCCAATACACTAAACCAGACACAGTTCCGAATCGAACTTGTTTTATTTTACCACTCAACATAAAGTGCTATTGTGGCCACTCGTGTAAGGTCAGGTGATTTAAAAATAGTTTGGACTGCAACGCATCCAAATTCTACTTAATCAGATATACATATGTAACTAAATGCAAAAATAAATACAGTTTTAGGTACAATCCTAATAACTTAATCTCTATTTCAACACATGTCTACATAAAACACAACCCTAAGTTCCCTAAAATACAACCCTAAGTTATTATTAAATCTACAACAAAAAACGTGCGGCCCTTTTACCAGTGCTGATAAACCAAGAGACTGTCGCAACAACATGTTGCCACAATATGCACTATATACCAATTACGAATGGGCACTAGATTGCAATCAGAAAGTGTTATGTCAATTGAATGCGAGTCATCAAAAGTGGATCCTAAGTCTATACCTAAAACAGTTCTAAATAAATGAAATAATATACAAATACCAATGTGCAGTGACAAAATACATCAGAATATTTGCATAAGAAAAACAATATGTGGCAACACTATATTCACTGCCTTATTAGGAATGAAACGGCAATCATCCTCAACAGTTAAGTCGTTTTAAGGGACTTTCCTCTACCCCGGGATAAATATGTAAATTCTATTCTATCTATCCAATATCGATGAGTCAGCAGACAAAAAGATACAACACATTGCACAGTAAACGAATCAAGATGTTTATACGCTTATGTACAAACTCCAGTGTACTCCACACAGAGATCTTCTTATTAAAACAGTGTGATAGTCGTTATATGAATCATGCAGAACAAATGACTTTTGGATGACTAACATAATATGTAATATGCTATAAATATTTTTTTTAAATTCAGCGATGTAAAGAAGTCAAAGATAGAAAGTGTCAATTTGCCGCGGTCGCCATATAATTTTTTAGATGCATTAATTTGGATAATGGAGGAAGTCGAACTGATCAACAATCACGTTAATGAAACACTCAAGGAAACAACAAATGTAATTTACTTATAACTTTGAGCCAAAAGTGCATTCCTAATTAACAAATCATTCAGGTTACAAAGTTTATGAGAAATCATTGCAAGGAAAACACTGGTGAAATGTATGTTTCATTGGCGTAAATTGCAACCATGTTCCATTTGTTTATAGTATGTTTAGGTCATTTAAAATAATGTGTGATGGTCTCAACTTCCATAATTTCTCTCGGATTTATTTAGCTATTTTTGTTGACTCCGAACACCTCTGTCCACGTGACCTCCCTTTAGGATTTCATCATTCTTTTTGGGTTGACTGCTGATAAGGTTGTTCGTATTTTTGTTGCTCTCTATTCCATCCGACCGAGCCGCGTCTTCTGCTGGGTAATAAAGTTCCTCAGTTGTATAATAAAAATAAACCTATCGAATTTCTTGTGTTACTTGCATCGCACGAATTCTTCTGGCATGGGTATAAAACTTGACCAGTATATGTATTTGTGTGGTCGTATTGCTGCACTACATTGTTAGCATCTAGGACTAGCAGTTTTTGTTGCGTTCTGGTAAAGAAGCTACAGTGAAAACTAAAATATCCAACTTCTAGGTTGTTCTAGTCCAGGCTTCAGTGCCGTATGATAAAAAGTTGAATATTGAAAGCCTGTACTGAGTGTTTTAAGATATATATAATACAATACCCCACAATCACCAATTGCACAGTTACCATGTCGCGTTAAAGTACGTTACGTTATTTTATCAATGGTTGTCCTTTTATTAACGGTCTCCCGGAGTTTTTGTTGAACGTTGTTACTACGGCATTCATTCTACCCTAATTCAGCATTGGTTATACTTCATAAAGGCTAACACAAGCTGCGTAGGAGAGACGCCTTACTTGAATTATTTAGCATACCTTCATTATTCCGGCGAAAAAAGGTTTTACACGTTGCCAGATGTATTCAGGTGCTTCAGAAAATAAAAGTGGATTCAGAGCACTGTTGATCGGAATCAGTATCAAGCCGACTACAACGTAGGTATCATTCGGTATATCGACACCTAAAACAAGTATCATCATTATTATTTTAACAAAACATACTTGAAAAGGTTGCTGAGTGCGGAGGACAGCCGAGACAGATTCGGTCACGCTTGATGGAATGCAAAAGTGCTCTCATGAATTAAAATAATGTAATTTCGGAGAAAAATAGGATTTCCAACAACTCATAAGAAATTTGAACATTAAAAAAATATATTTTTTAGCGACTCCTTGCATTTTAAACTTCTAAAGGATTGAAATCGAATGGTCTATAAGTTTATATTACTTATTCAATTTCTCAGCACCAAAAAATGTCAACAACCCGGATATTCTTTCCGCTATTGGCATGCAACGTTAAATCAATATAACTTACCACCATCCTAGAAAATTCATGTCAAAGATTGGTTTGTATAAACCTCCCGTCCCCGTCGGAATCATAAAACAGGCCAGTGTCACTAAAACAACCCTCACGACAATATATAGACTAACCTGCTACCTGCATAAACGCCATGAAGCAAATGGACATCCAGGACAAGAAATCCGTTACTATGATGCGAGTTATCTTTCTTCTCATTTTTTTACCTCTTTCTTTTTGTGTATCTGTATTGGTTGCGGTTTTGCCTTGCTTCATAGCTTTTCTGTTACAGAATTGTTCGCCATATTATTTGTGTGAGATTTTGACTTCCCTATCTAGAATTCGTATCTAAATCAGTAAAATCACTTAAGAGGTTAATACAATTCTAACTCAAGAAAAATTCCAACATGATTAATTAAATTTTAAAATATTGATATTATACACACCTGTATATGAATATGTAGGCGATCACAATGAAACTAAAAGCCACTAAATTCACGAAGATAATCAGAAGAGAATACATCCAAGCAGTATCTTGTTCACGATCTGGAAACAATGTTGGAAGACAAACCCCATGTGTAGAATAGTATCCAAATTTTCGTTTCATTGTGTAAGATGGATTCAGAGTTTTCATCAACGCGTTCAAAGTTTTCCATGAGTTTACCGAGTTTCTGGAAAATAAGGACTGAAGGAATGGCAATCAACGCAATGGGAATGAAAACGAATAGACTAGGCAATTCAAACTAATGGCTCGTTTGATACTATAATACAAGCTTGCATAAATGTTATATAAAATTTTCTAGAAACACGCTTACCTGTAATAAGACACATTATTAAGCATTGCGAGCATCCGATGGGACTGAATGTTCACTTCATGTTTACTAATAGTTGCAACAAGTGGATTCTGATCATACCTTGATGAGAACAGTTTTTGTTACATGGCAACGAAATTTAAAACAAAATCTATCGTAAGTTAGACTTTGATGTGAACATGGAGTAAAATAACTTGGAAGAA
The DNA here is from genome assembly GCF_964204865.1 of Styela clava. Lineage (NCBI taxonomy): Eukaryota > Metazoa > Chordata > Ascidiacea > Stolidobranchia > Styelidae > Styela > Styela clava. Next base: position 23,722,253 of record NC_135250.1, read on the forward strand.
CCATAGTTAAAATAAACAAAAAGGCAATATTCAAATATATAGAAACGAAGTTCGAAACGAAATATTGTACTCATAGTTTCCCTAAACTCCTACATATCCCGAACGAAGATGTGGGTCAACTACCATATATAAATTTGCAGGAGCCTATCGATAACATTGGGGTGTCCTAGCGTATCCAGGTTCTGTGACAATAATGATTCATGCGTCTAGTCTCAACTTGAATCAGAATACAAAATGCTCCGTTTACTGTGCGGTAGTATTTTCGCTGAGCACGAGATCGCGGGTTGCAATTTTTAATTTTGATGACGTCAACAGACAAGATTTCAAAGTAAACAAGAGAGCAACGCTCAAATATATGGACACGTGGACTAGAGCGAAGCAGGGTTTACCTTTGACGTTACCGGTACCGTACCCTCAAAAAGTGACGGGTTTTCAGTCGCAAGAATTTTCACAGTCAGCCGTCACGCTTGGCGGATTAAAAACCGTGTTCCCATAATTAAAAACTAATACAGCGCAATTTTGGATGAAATATTAGATCTTATAAGATTCATAGAAAATTCAGGAATAAATGAAAGTAATAGCCTTCTGGCAAAAAAATCAATCTTGAACCACTGAAAATTCCAAAGCAATTGGTCCAGTATTCGAAGAGAAAAGCGATTTTTTAAAGATAATAATGACAAAAGAAAATAACAACAACAAAATTTTGAAACGATCGTTATGGCCACTAAACGTGCCCAAAAACGAATCTCATACACAAATGTTTGAATAAGTAAATCAATAGCGACAACAACAATCTTTAACCACTAAAAATTTCAAAGTAATTGGACCAGTAGTGACGGTAAGTAGAAAAGCAATTTTTTTCCACAACGTCAAGAAGAAGATAAATACCAAGAAGAATACTAACAACAACAACACAATAACGAAGCCACCCATAGGCTCACTCCGTGTCCAAGAATATATATCAAAAATGTTTTTCTATACATTTTAGAGGATAATTTAACAATCTCTCACCAGACACTATCAATAAAATAATCCTCCAAAAACGTTACCAGAGGAAGTAGTGCAATCATGCCAGACAAAAGCCAGGCAGTTCCAATTACAGCCATAACTCGTTTGATAGGCGTCGTTTGAAATGGTCTGAAATTTAAAATTTCGTATTTAATATTTGTTTCATGTGATTGAATTCTTGTCATATTTATCAATTTGAAACTAATAACGCTTGTTTAATTTTTTATTCATTCTTGAAGTACGGTAAAAAGGGACTCATGTAGATAATACCTAGGTCTACATGCCTGATCTTTAAAGCTTGTTAAGCGGCTTTGTTCATTAGAAAGAATTCGATCAATGTACGAGTTTAGGACATAGCTCTGATTCATGTACTATATAAGTAACTACATGTTAGTAGTGACTTCATATGTATCATATCCAGGTGCAACCTGAGGTCTACCCCGTGAGGAATAATACAGCGGTAGACTTCACAATAAAGTAATAACGGGAGGTAGATCTCGGGCTAAACTAGCACCTAGTTAAAATTCCATGCTGTTGGCTTAAAGTATTTTGAGTTTCATATCAACCGCTAAATACTAATTTTTTTGTGATGAGATTGAGAATATATTTACACATAACTCCTTAATCAAGTATTAATGGTAGCATACATCTCTCCCTCCAATACTTTTCCTATTTTTAGAGAAGATTTGGTATTTTGCTCCATGCAAATACAGAAAACACATACAAATAAAAAAAAAAATTTATTCAAGAGGGACATATATCATGTACCTTAAAATTGAATACAGTCTGAAGCTAGCAAGGATTACGAGAGTAAATACAGAGGTTTCTGATCCGATCATTAAAATTGCTCCAAGTGCTGAACACAAAAGTCCACTTCTCCATTGTCTGCTTTCTCGGCAATAATTGCCACTTAGCATAACGTTTTTAATGCAAATAAAACAGTTATGAATCTAAATACAAAATGCATTATCATCATACTCAAAGGATTTATAATATATATATCAATCTGCAAAATTAATCTCACCCCAACAAGCAAATCAGAAATTGAAAGATTCAGAAGCAACATTCTGTTTATCACTTCATTTGTTTTCAAGGATTGTCTCTGGTGAATTAAGCCACGAATGCTTGATCCAGCAACTATAAGGTTCCCCATTATGGCGATGCTACCTACAGATACAAAAAATTAGTGTTAGCAGTTGATGATTCTATATTTATTTGATAACACATGATGCATGGTGCGTTTTAATATAACGTTGCTTCTATTCTAGATATTTAAACTATCATTTTTTTACGCATTGTTGGCCCAACGAGTTTCACTATTAACGCTTGGGCATTTGTTTGCTGCACAGGATTTCAATGATCTTTCTCAATATATTTGAATTGTAATTGTTTCTCATTGTATTGCCTTTAACATTAAAAATAATATAGTTATGAGAAAGCTGTATTAATGTGGACTTGCCAATAATCCAAGATATCACGAGCAAAGAAGTGTTTTTTATTAAAGACATCGTGTCAGAGAAGGCACTTGTGATACACTCCTCCAAACATTCATCGTTTCCACTCTTACAATCTTCACTGCCGTCACAAACCTGGTAAACGAATATTGAGAATATATCAATAAAATTTAACATAATATGTACTTCGCATACCCAATATTACTGGGTGGAATTCTTATTACGTGATATTTATCTGATCCGCTAAACTTAAAGTATATATTCCAAATGACTTTAATGCATCGGAGTTAGACTTGCATCTCTATGTGGTTGCTTAACAATATCAAGCAACTTTCGCCGCTGTTTATTTATGCGAACTAGATAGCAAAGCTCAAATATGTGGTAGTAGCTACGAAATCTATCAAATCTTTCACAATACCGGTACGGTTCCGTCGGTTTCCCGACTTCGACTGACCACTAGAACGCAACGAACGCGAACGCGGAAAGGCCACAGTGTGCGCAATGTTAAATTTCAATGACGTCACTACACTAAAATTCCTCATGAAAATTGAATCCCATAAATCCCACAGTGATTTTTGAAAGGAATTAAAGTTATAGACGTCTAGCTACATGAAAAAATATTTTATCACTGAATATTACAAATCAATTGATCTTATAGTAAGAGGAAAAAGCGATTTTTTCACAACAACAAGAAAAAGTAGAATACTAACGACAAAAACAACAAAATAATGGATAGGTCTATTTTGTGTCCAACAAGCAGGCATATATAATTCACGTTTTGCTGTATATGCAATAGCCATACAGGAATGTGCAAGGTATTTCAAATATATATTTATTATAACCTGCTTTGAGTCGACGAATTTGGTGTTTCCCGTATCATTGCAATAAAAATGAGTTTGAGAACTGCAGTTTAGTTCGTCACTGACGTCGTGACAATCCTGTAATAACATTTAATCGTTTATCATAAACAGTTTTTTTTTGCTCAAAGATTTTGAATTATTATAATTTACAATGACATTATTCGTATGGCATATGTATAGCGCATTCACAACAGGTAAACGAGAATATCGGTCGGAGACCGAAGACTTATCGATCGAAACTGTGGTTTCGATTCATGACTCTATAGCGACACCGCGTGTTCCATCACTAATTAATCAATACCTCGCTATACGACATAATTAATTCAAAATCAATAGGCTTCTGGTCAGAGATATGATGAATGCAAATGCAAAATCTGGAGCAGATTCAATCTTGCTTTCGTGAGATATTGCATCTAACAGACAGACAAACAGACAAATACCTATCAACATACTTACCGATCTGAAGATCGTTAAGTAACAAGTCATTTTTTAAACTTGTACGCTAAATCTTGTTTTTACTTACCTTTTTTCCATTACAAACATTCGATTCAGGTATATGAACAGCAAATTCATTTGTGCAGTAAAATCTATATTTAACATAGATAAAATTTATTAATTAACTTTTATATACATTTTTACAACATAACAATAAATGAACAATTTGCCACTTTTAGGACAAGCCGAAGCCAGAAGCTTGTAGAGATGAGTATAGCGCAAAACTTAGATTATTAAGTTACTGTTAGATGTTCGTCAACAAATTGTTTCATTGAATACATTTTCGAAACCTCCTTGACACTCAACAAACTTTATATTAGGGCATTCAGACATCATTTTGAAATGTATTTGTAAAAATGTAAATGTATGTTGATTATATTTTGATAAATGTAGTAAAGAAATACCTGTCTGGGCAGTTTAACTCGTCTGTGCCTTGAGGACAGTCTATTTTTCCATCACACAATTCACTCGATAGTATAATTTTCGGAATTGCAGAATTGGATGGATTAAATTCACAAAATTCCTGATCCAATGCCCTAAAATTACAAACAGGTATTTTTTTCCCAATCATTCAGATAATTTAATAATGATTTAATTAATTTAATTAGCCTAATGAACTTATCTTTCAAACAAAATCATTTTCATTTATAAAAATCGTATGTTTAAAACCCTTCACCCTTATTCACACAACAAGTATTGTAATATTTTTTAAATATTCACAAATTTTATCACATACTTTCTCACAGAGAACATGACACACCATTTCATTGGATTCATACATCCACATTCTTCTCGTAATCTAGAAGAAAAAGTAGAACATTCCACTATCCCATCACAAAGAGTTGCCCAAAAGCCGTCACAGAATATTTTTTCGCAATTGCTTTCATCAAGTGCGTTTTTGCAGTCTGGTCTGAAACGGTGATATATTGTTAATATTTATATCCAATCAACGTTTAGGAAAAAACACATTCTTTTTGAAAAACTCACTTTCCATCACATCTTGTAAATTTTGATACGTTCAGTGGATTATCGGAATCAAATGTTTGACATTTCATATTTCTACTGTCATTCACCTCTAATAAAAACAAATGAAAATTAATAAGTAGGCTGCGGTGTGAATGTGCGATTGGAAATCATATATGAAGATATGATAAGATAAACTACCCCATTTGACTATTTTGCAGATTTCCGCAGTTTCTCTTTTTTGACATAAACATTCGTCAGATAAATCTGGACATTGTACTATTCCATCACAAAGCTGTCCGATCGGAATTATTAAAGGGTGATTCAAGCATCGAAAACATTCTTCATTTATGTAAACTGCATAACAAAAAGAAGTAATAACATGTGAATGCCTTTAACTAATTACCTAACTTTAAAATAACTTACTTTGTTGGGTGAATGAAGAATTGTTGTTTCCACAAAAACATTCGTCAACATCTGAAATATTAAAACACATTAGATGTTTCAACAGAAATTGCACATGTTTTAACAGAACCTTGTTTTAAAGTTGAATGAACTCTTTTATATATATTACTTTGAGCATTAAATAACTAGAAATTTGTGGAAAAAAAGTTTGGATTTAACAAACCGAAACGATTAAAATTTATTCAGAAAATTTGAGGATACAAGTTTATTTTAATACGAATTTACAATTTTACCTCCGACGCAGTCTGTTTTTCCGTCACATATGTATTTATTTCTTACAATGCATTTATTTGTTGAAAATCTTTGGTCTTTCCAATCACATACTATTCTTCCATCAAGATTCTGATCTGAGTACTGTTCCTCATCACTTCCATCACTGGAAAATTTTAAAATTAGTATTCTCGATTTTTGTATTACCCTCCTTGACTTTATAGACAACAAGCTAACAAATGGAAAAAAACGGAAAAAATTAAACAATAACAAATATGAGTTAATGAGTAAAATAAAATAAAAAAGACGTTACTAGCATTCTTTTTCAAAATCACAGAAATCTTCAGTTTTCAAACACTTTTTTCTATCAGAACAGAGAAATTCGTCAGGCGCAGAGCAATCAACATCTGTAATTTGAGTTGAATATGCAATTATACCATTATCCAAACAAAGATGTCCGAATTCTACTGTTCGTTTTCTAACAATTATCATACTTTCTGTGCATATGCTTTGCTTGTACGTCATCAAGTATTTGGGTAGAATACATAAATGATGACGTTGTCGACATAGATACTCAGGTGTGTTTGTAGGCAAATTGAATTCACGATAAACCTCGTCACTGTCATCACTGGTATTAATAAAAATACAAAAAATGTCAAAGAGAATTTCAATAGCAATCAGGCGTGGCTGTAGAGTAGAATCAAGTTTGGCAAAGCAAGTGTTTATACTATCAAAAAAAGACCTGCATGTAACAAAGATCTTGTAATCAAAATTTGTTTTTATCCGAGTTTGGAGCTGTGGTCAAAATTACAACAGACGAACAGTCTTTTGAGAATTTCCCTGGGGTTGGAAATATTTTAAAATATACAACTTGCAGGTTTATTTTTTAGACAATACACTATTTATCTTGATTGTGGTGATCAAGTCAGAAATCTTACTAGCAATTTTTGCGTCCATCGCAGAATGCTTGTATAGAGTGACATCTTTCACTTCCAGTGCATCCAAATTGACCGAAATAGCATTTTCCTAAAACAAGTAAATGTTTAACTAAACTAGAGTGATCATACGTCTTTCTTTTGGATTTGTCCTTCTTTTCCGTTAAATATGTCATGTCCTTCGAGAACACTCTAGAAGGTTAAAACGTCCTACTCTTTAGGGGAATGAAAATTTAAAATTGTCTCCTTATATAATCAACATTTATTGATGGGTTAATAAGGGAATTTTAAAGTAAGTAGAACATTTTAATTATCATATGACAAGCAATGCATTGCGTTGATATACCATATAGGTATTTGTCTGTTTGTCTGTCTGTCTGTCTGTCTGTCTGTCTGTCTGTCTGTTAGACACTTTTGTATGTTACGCAGTATCTCACGAAAGCGATGTTGAATCTGCTCCAAATTTTGCATGTGCAATTATTATATCTCGGAACAAAAGTTTATTGATTTTGGATGAATTATGTCGAATAATTAGGGAGCTACTGTTTAAATAATTTTTTTTTTATGATTAGCGAGATATTAATCAATTAATTTTTTTTTTGTGGAAGATCGATAAGTCGTGGGCCTGCGATCGATATCTCGTTAAAGCTTTGCTAAATTATCATCCGTTCTGGACGGCTCAAAATAAAGTTTAGTCATAAGGTAGAATATGTCAATTCCGGCAAAAATTCATTATAATGCAGTTTGCAGGAGAGACGACAACTGATCTACCGATCTCCACTGTGCAATTATTATACAACAAAAGATTATTTCTACCATCAACACTGTGGCCCAGCAATGACTATTTTTTGCGATGCATTCTGGTTACGCCACAATGATCATTTTCTGCACAAAATTAACTTCTCTATTGTGAAGTTCTAATTGCGCTCCTAATTTCAACCGTTGAATGGGGTTCAACTGGAGCATGCACAATAGCTTTCGGGTTTTGGCAGACCTGCAAAAGACCCCAGGCTAAATGCATTCTTATTTTACATACTTGTTTATCACGTAAAAATCGTGTTTGGAACTATGATTTTTAATGTACAAATTGTACAGAATCGAATTTTGATGCCCGTGAAATACTTTAATGATTCAATAAGTATCGAATAAGTAGCTTTGACTCTTTGTTTGGTATAATGTTTTACATTATCTTTTTTTTTACTTTTGCGACAAACCGCTAACTGCTTCTCCAGCTGATTTTCTGGCAATATGCAAGCGAAGTCTCTCTGACATGCAATTCCACTTGTGGCATCCTCGTCGCTTTGGTCTCTGTCAAAATGCCAATCTCAAAATAAAAAGAGCAATGCTAAAATATAAGATCATAAAGGCCAAATGAAAGTCGTGATACCATCAAAGTTTCAGTCAAAAATAAAACGTTTTGTATCGAATAATATTAAAGCTGTAATGATGTCATATGAAGACATTGTCGTGAACACGCAAACAGCAATATTGGATGTGAGAAATTCGAGATTCGGAGGATTGAAAAAAATTTAAAAAAAAGAAAATCAAGATGATAGCCTCAAGCGATTTTTTCGTTTTTCAGATAATAAAAATTTAAAAAAGATTTGTCCGTAACTGCTAGAAAGTGAGATTTTTCACAATTTAAACGACTCATATATGAATAACGACAACAATTCAGCAAAAACTATTTACGGGGAAACTTTTGTCAAATCGCAACATCTAGACTGAGATTTTACCACATGATTGATTGCCAAACGGATTGTGCAAATAATCTAACAATTTTGTGTTCATCTGTTTGAGCATTACTTAAATACTTCTTTGAAAATAAGTTCAATGTGGTATGTTTTATCTAAGTAAACACGGTACGTTTTATTCCCGAATGTTTATATAATCATTCATTTCATCACCTGCAATGATAATGACCGTCACAAAAGTTTACCATTGGTATACAATTTTTGTCGACAGAGCATTGAAACTGATTTTCTTTGCAAATTTCCCCTGTAAAACGAAATATATGAACATGGTGCGCAAGTTTCTTTCACCACTGCAAATTTCAAAGCAATTGGTCCAGTAGTTATAGAGAAAGCGAACAAGAAAAAAAATACTAACAACAAAAACCTAATAACAAAACGATCTATAGCTACATTTCGTGTACAATAAATGACTACTCTCTTGCACGATAATTTTTTATATCATTTAATATGAACTTATGTTTATATTTTTGCCATGTAAAAAGACTATTTAATTCCGGTTAGATAACATTCAGATAAGCTCGTCTATATCAAACTCGTAGTTTCAAATGGTAGAAAGCCGGATGAAAATGAACTCAAAGACAACCCTATGAACTGCGGATATCGTTGAAATCACCTATGTTGTAATTAAAAGTCGTGTCCCAGTTGAAAAAAGCTGAACGCGGATAGAACCTTTCGTTTTGAGCTATGAAGCCTTAAGTCAAATTGTACAAAATAAAAGAAACCATTTGAAGCTAAAGAAGAACACATCGCTTATTAGTTCAGTTCATGAAGTCGCTTAAAGGTAACCTAAAGGTTTTTATGAAGACATGAGGTCACTATGCATGCCACAAGCTTGTTTTCTGTCTAAGCAAAATAAACATAATTTGATTCTGATTCCACCTATTCCAAATACTTGATATGTTTGAAATATAATTTCAAATAGTGTCTAATAACTATAAACACATAATATCCAATATTAAAACACACCTTTTGCTATTAGAAATAAGTTGAACCATGAAACTGCCGACGATAAAAAACAACAAATCTTCATGCTTCAGTTTTCGTTTTCTATTCAAACTACTTTTGCAATGCAATATACCCAGGGAGGGTTATAAAAATTTGAAACGCCAATATTATAAAGATAACATGCATTCATTACAGCCAATTTTAAAAGCTAGTGACCTGTAAACAATAAACCACTTATTTTGGATGAATGCTGAAACGACACGCAATGTTACCGAACTTCGCCTTACTTTGTGTCTAGGAAATTAGCTGCTTTTCTATAATGTCTATAACAACATTCAATTTAACTGAAAAATACTTCTGTCTCTGCCTAAATTTAAGAATATTGATAAATGTTACACAAAATAAAAAAAAAACTCGAAAAAAAAAACGATTAGCAATATCTATCTTGAGAGTGAATCACTATTATTTGTCGAGACATCATTCCCTTTCGTTCACTTTCCATAAGATTTGTTTTAACCTGGAAATCAGTTTAATAGTTTCTTCCTCGTTAAAACCCTAGAGGATCGGCCTGGTTATGAATGACTAATCTGTGTCATAATTTGGGATTATGGCTAAATTAAATGTATTTTGGGGGGTTAATAGTATTTCATACTGGTCTGCATGTGAACAAAACCAATTTCAAAACTCAAAATGTTTGAGTTTACATTATCCATGCTTGATCCGAGTGTTCTTAATTACGGTGACGTCATCATATTTTTTTATGTATAATTTTTATTTTGCAACAAGTTCAATTTTATTTGTATGAGTATTTCAAAGCTTAAAAATAATCAAAGAATCTGTTGTTAGTTGGAAACTTTTTGAATTTTGAACGCGCGAGCAACGTTCTCCGGCTCATAATAAACAAACAAAGATACCAGACAGCACGCGATCAAATGCTCTTCGATAAAACGAATATCACTTCACTTACAAATCCCACTTTTGTTTTATTTTGAAGGTGACGTAAAGCTCTTCTAAAAGAGAACTCTTTCGCTTGCACATCAATCACGTGTCGACCACAGCGTTAAAAGTGAGAAACTTTTTCTCGAAATTTTTTTGAAATTTCTCTCTTCTTACCGGCGTACGGCCGTACACATTTGCGCTACGTAATTTGGGCGCATTTTAGTGGAAAGCGGCGAAAATAAGCTTTTTAAGGACAGATTAATGATGTCTTTGGAATTTTTGGTTGGTGAAATATTAAAAAAATCATCGAGGGGTGTCAAAATGACCCAGGAACACCAGCGGTCATTAGGATATGGCTAGAACACAAGTGACTTAAACTTCTTTGTATATGAAGATAAAAAAGTAGTTGAAATTGATATTAAGCACATGAGATGAATTAAATCGAATTCATATGATTTCCTCGAAGAAAATATTATGTAGTTATGTATATACCATTTTGATGAAGAACTAAAATGATCATTTAAAAATTTTGTAACTTATTGTACTCAAGTTTAATTTAGATAACCTTCGAGATGGTTGAAAAAACCATTTCCAAACGTTTAAAATATCGAAAGCGACGTCAAATAAAATCATTTAAATTGAACTTGCCTAGTTAAATGCGGCCGTGCAAACATCTCCAGCTGCAAGTGGTCCTGACAAAACGGCTATAATGATATATAAATGTTTTACTGCCTTCATCTTGAGTACTGATTTAGCCGTTACTAAACAAGTACATTGTTTCTACGATGGTGGGTTTTAGAGCAAAATCGCGACTCCTAAAGAAATACATTATTATAAACATTCGCTGAGCATCTGCACTCAAAAGCACAGAAAGTAAAGGATATCGTATATCACTGAAAATAACTTTCATTCCTCAGATTCTTATTGCATTGATTTTACCGCAAACCACACCAGATTGCCTTCTGGAACTAATTGAGCTTGCGCTAGCTTCAGTATACAATATTTTTATGCGACAGGATTCAAAATTCCAAACACAGATCAATCAATAATAATAATGTAATAGGAATCGAAAATTATCCAACAGGCACTATTCGGTTATTACTGTGCAAAGATGAAACAATGAAAAAGTCATTTGTGTATGTAACATATAGATCAGTTGATACAATTGTACCAATTATTCAGTGAATGAAAAAAGTCTGGTAATTGAACTATTACGACATCGGAAAGTCAGTATAACGCACTCGCGCTTTGTAACAATAAACAGCTTGGATAAAAATCAAAAGCTGTTTTAGTCTCACCTATGCTTCAAATAAAATACTGACCAGGAGAGAGTTTTGAATTATATAAATTGAACTAGAGAGAGATGCTCAATCATAAGGACGCAACGTTACAAGAAAGGCGCATTCGTACCGGTAGGCTAAAGTTAGAATTGAGGGCGCCGAGTTTGTAGGAAAGTTCGTTGAAGTTTTTTGGTGAATATTGTGCCTATAGGCATACGTGAAGAAATTAAACAAAAAATAATAAGGGCGATAATTTTGTACCAATTTCTTCTATCCATTTTTTCTGCAAAAACGATCTCCTTCACAACTACTATAACCACAATTTAACAAAACGATAAGCAGAGACACTTCATCCCAATAAATAGTTAAGATAAATATAAAGACCAACTGATATATGTCAGAATGGCGTCATATTTTGAACACATCTCGTGTGTATAAAAAAAAATTCGTTTCATTTCTACACTCTTCTCCCACTCGCTTGTTTGCGCGGTCAGGGACACGTGCCACGTTTGAAACTTTTTGCATTGCAATAAATTGCATTGCTATGACAGTAATTTTCTTGATTCATATTGTATTGTTTAGGTAGGTATGAATTCTTGATAAACTATGTCGAGAAATCCTGAATCGAAAATTCAGGAATCGGAAAATAATCGAATACTTATAGGTAATCATACTTAGCAACCTTTGCTATAAGAATAAATATCACCCAGTTAAACTTGATGTAACGACGACTCTGTAGAGATGCGATAGTAATACAAGCAGACTAATGTCAGCTGTCACTTTCACAGAAATTTATATCCCGAAGTCTGTTACGAAAATATTGTTCACTTAAAGACGAGAGGGATAATTTAAAAATTTGGGTGGCTTTTTGGTCTTCCATTGATATCCGGATGCGGAATTAGTCATCGAGTCTTCACCTCAACTCGATTTTAGATTAGAATTATTAGGTATTCGTTAAAAATGTCGAATTATTTGATGGAAACATCTAATTTTTCATTTTTTTAATTTTGAGACACGAGTAGCACTAAAATAATGAATGCATTAAAAATTGCAATATTCACGAGTATAATGTTTTTTTGTGACTGACTAAAAAAGCATATTTCATACCAGAAGTATGCCATTAAGAAAAGATATGAAGTTTATAAATGGGAAATACGGGTTTAAAAATCATGAGAGTTTAACTTACCGAAAACCAAGTTTGAATCTAATTACGTAAAAAGGTTTCCATATATAATAAATATCTTATATCGATCTCATGAATACCTTATATGCAAGTTGTAGCCAAGTGTGTGTGACTCTCGACTGAAGCGATTCTAAAATTGTAATAAATAAATATTTTCTAAAAACCAAAATTTTAATTATATTTACAGAATTCAATTATATACAAATGACAAAATCTGTAATTTTTTGTCTGAATTTTTCATTTTGAAGTTCTGCTTGCGACCGCCAAATGGTTTATAGGTCTGATGAACTTGATGTACTCTTTTTTACTGTTTTCACTTTTTTTATATCAAATAAAAATGATGCGATTTATATATATATATATATATATTATACTCTCTAATAACAACGCAATTACAAGTACATTCCAATTCAAATTCAGAATACCCCATGTATATGAATACCCTATGAATATATTTAGCTGCTTCGGAAAACAAGAGTTGGTTCAAGGCACTGTTGATCGGTATCATTATCAATCCGACATGAACGTAGGTAGCATAGAATATTGCCTTCAGTTTCTCATAGTCCACAGGAAACCGATTTTTCAAATTAACTAAAACTTAATGAATGAGATATCGCTATATTAACTACTCAGATTGATCACTCTGAGTTCAGGTAATGTTTCGAACTTTCTTTGTTTGTGAAGATCACCGAGAAATTTAGGCTGGCGTTTCTTGAATTTGTTTAGGTGAATTAAATATGAAGTATCACACATTGACATTATTTAAAAAAAGTATTCTACCAGAGCAGGGCCTCGATATAAGTCAAATGAGTCTCGCAATATACTGAATATAGCTGCAATCCCATGCCATTTTGAAGCGATAGAAACACGCAATTGACACCTACCCGCCACTTGCAGAAATACCATAAACCAATTTGACATCCAGGTCAATAAATCTGTCACTATGATACGAGTTTGATACGAGTTATCTTTCGTCTCATTCTGTTTCCTCTTTCTTTGTGAGTATCGGTATTTACAGCGCTTTTACTTTGATTAATCGCTTTTCTGTTCAATAAAAGGATTGATCAATATTGTATAAAGAATGTTACATTAGTAGGAATGTGGCGTTTGTCTCCTTTTCACGCGGTTGTTATGTCAAAATAACGTAACATTTTCACGAAGGGACTCAAGGTGAAAAAATATGTTTTTCTAAAAAACAAGTTATTTGACTCACTTGTATATGAATATGTAGGCAATCAAAATGAAGTTTAAGGCTACTAAATTCACGATGATAATCAAAAGAGAATACATCTAAGCAGTATCTCGTTCACGATCTGGAAACAATGTTGGAAGGCAAACCCCATGCGTTGAATAGTATCCAAATTTTCGTTTGCTTGTGTAAGATGAATTCATATTATTTATTAAGGTATCCGAAGTTTTCCATGACTCCATGTGGCTTCTGAAAGTATTACCTTCTTCTCTTTTACCTTATTAAAATTCTAAGTAATATTATGAGTTTTCAGAGCGAAATCAACTTTAAATACTACTCATGAAAATTGAACCCGTGATAAATGTCAAATTGAATATAATTTGTCATCTAACATTTATTGGTAATGGGTTTAGGAGTCAAAAAGAGATACCAGAAATAATTACAATATTCCAATAAAATAGCTGAATGTAAACAAGAGTAAATTGCACATACCAAATGTTAATTTGAGGCTAAACAGTTTCAGTCATAACGCTCGAGATAAATGTGTAATAAATGTAATATAAGACACATTTAATTAGGAAATAACAACTCTTACCCAAGGCTGGAAGTATTGGGATACATTATGAGCAGCCAAGAAGTTAGAGTCGTTATGTTATTCTTGGTGATTACTGCAACAAGAGGAATTTGGTTGTACCTTCAAATTTACAGAAAGTTCAAAAACACCATGAAAACTTTCACGACAAGACGGCATCTTTTACTATATTCCTTTTGTGAATTATGAAAACTTGATAAATTGTTTTGGTAGTTTAACCAACCCACCACACGCTACACGCCTCAACAAAGTAGTCCTTTATTGATGTTGCCGGTGGAAGAAATGCAAGGAAACGAGACAATAGCCACGTTGTGGCCGTAATCAAAATAATTTTTTCGAATTGTGTTGTATCAAACGGCCTGAAAATAACATTAAATTGTTGTTCAATCTACGAAAATTAGCAGAAAAAGCAAAATATTTCCTTATGTTCCTTGTGTCTGGTTCGAATCAACCTTTACAACAAATCTCAGACTCACATACATCGTGATAAAAGTCTTACAGCAGTGGTTGTATGTATTTATATGTTTATTCGTCTCGTAAAGGCAATATAAAATAATTAGTAATTATAAATGCCGAAGACGGGATGTATGCACAAGACCACACTGGCCTAAAACACGAATGTGCGGCATACACCCCTTTTGTTATGTCCAACCTTTAAAACTCCCCATGAAATAATTTTTTTGAGAAATGTGTGTTACTGTTATTGTTACTGTTACTGTGTTGAGAAATGAAATTATGAATAACAAGGAGTTTCCTTGTAAAGGGAAGAGTAAAATCAGTTTTTCGCTTAGCATTGGGGCCCTCCGTACAACTAATTGCACTGTGGCCCTCTTGATGGGAACCGCAGTATTTACAGAAACCGTTACACTCGATAACGTAGTGCACGGCATGGGTAATCATTTCCAAACACGGCAAAATTGATCCGTATTGGTTTGAAGACGAAAATGAAATAGCTCAAACGTTTTATGACGAGGCGAACCGCCAAACATCAATTCACACCCTCGACGGGCTGAGAGAGTGATTTCAGAAGGCTGATCAGCAGTCAGCAGTGACATCAACTGGGCACTTCATTCTTTGGACTCAAATTGCACAATTTTATCTGTAAGAGTATTCGAAAGGTAATATGTATCAGAACGATCCTCAAACAATTGGTGAACTTGGGGCTAAAATTGCAGCAAAAATTAAGGTAATCTCCATAGATAAATGTGTGTGCTAGTGATTGACTATTTTGAGCAAGTCTGTCTCACTTGGAACATAATCGTGAAAGAACATAATTTTTTTGCAAAATTTCTTAGATTTATGAAACTGTTGGGTGCAATCATGCACAAACAGAAGTTCTAGCGTAGACAAAATTGAATTTACTCTATTTTTATAGAAGTAATTGAGATATTTATGAATTCCGTTTTTTGAATCTTCTGTTATTTGAATAGCTGAACGGTAATTTAATTAAGTGGTGCAAAAATCACAATCATCACCATCTTTGTGGGTTTCAATTATTAAGGAAAAAATCAAATTACCTGTCAATTAATTTGCGTTGTGATTTTTGTCTTTAGAGAAGCAAACCATCAATAAAATAATTAATATGAATGTATTTGAATCTTAGAATCAACTACCTTCTTAGTTTAGTTATCAATACCTCAAAATGGAACGTAATCTGAAAGAAGCTACAATGACGAGGGTGAAGACGGAGCTTTCAGATCCAATCACTAAAATCGCCCCAATCGCTGAACACAAGGTGCCACTTTGCCATTATTTACCTTCGCGGCAATACCGATCCTTCAACATAATACTTTTGACACAAATAGAAAAAGTGTAAATCTAAAAACAGAGCGTATTGCATATATATGACTAATACACTATACGTAAATAAATATTTTTAGTTACGTATACTTCTAAAGTCCTTTGTAAAATATTGTGTAATGAACCACAATTTACAGTAGTTTGGTGAATGTCATTCGAACAATATAAATGTTTAACTAACATAGTTTTGTCCAACTGTTCAACAACTGCGTCATGGTAATTCATTTTACGCATATGCTTTCGTTTTTACTAGAAACGAAGTGGACACATGAAAGGATTTGTTAAACTGTTGTGTTTGTTGTTGTTGTTAAGGCGACTTTTTGAGGCGGAAATGGCTTTTCCTGGTAATTAATCAATCCATTTCACTTTTTCAATATTTAAAGGTAGAAGTAGTCGCCAGGAGGATATTCCACCTGTCTTTTTAAATTTATGGGAGCACTTTTAAACTTCCGTTTCGATTTGGCAAACTCAGTGATCAGCTAAATTACTGTTACAAAGGTAATTGAACAACTAAAACGGTACTGTCTTTAGTTATTAGACCTCTATATACTTTAGACCAGGGGTTATCAACCTTTTTTGTCAAGTATCACCCCGAGTCACAAAACAATCCACGCGAACCCCGGTAATCAGACATCAAACAAAGTTGTGGTATATTGACTAACGATTTGTTGCAACAACAAATCATTGACCAGATGTAACTAAATTGAATCTTCGTGTTGATATTATTGCCTTTGTCCTCCGACTAACTAATGAATTCTTGAAATTTCTCCCAAGTTTAAATAAGCATAATCACTTTCTCGCGTAAATGAATACTAATACGCTTTCTCCAGTGCTCACAGCACGCTGTCTTTAGAGCAGGGATCCCCAACCCGTTGCCCGCGGGCACCAAGTCGCCCGCAAGGATCATATGAGTCGCTCGCAGTTCAGTTTAAAATAACTCAAATAAGCGCGCTTATCAGTAAGCTACATGCCTACATCTACTGATTTTATTCTTGCTATTCTTGTTTAAACTTTATATGAGAAATGAAAATGACAATATAATAATTATTGTAACGACCATCCTTTTCTGTATGTGACATCGGTAATGTCGCTGGTCATTCCAATTATGACATCACACACACTAGGTCAGCTGGAGCAATCTGTTTCAACAGGTTTGTGATGGCAGTGAAGATTGTGAAAATGGTGCGGACGAATGCCTGTAACATTGTATAACAAGCGCATTCTCCGATACGAAATCATCGATTGAGAATACTCTACGAATGAATTCGCAAAATATGACGAAATTCTAATAATGGGTTTGCAGATTATGACGAAATGCTAAAAATGAGTTCTCAGGTTATGACGAACTTCTATGAATAGGTTCGCAGATTATGACGTAATTCTAAGAATGGGTTCGCAGATTATGAAGAAATTCTAAGAATTGCTTCGCACAAACCCGTGCTAATCCCCTGAATCCCATCACTGATAACCATGGAAAAAATTTCAGTGGTAGATCCCTCAGTCTAAAAATGTATCAAATTGCGACACAAACTTACATAAATTGGGATATTAAATACTACCAATTAAATATGAAAATTAGTTTTGATTATTTTCAGGCAGTGTTGCCATAGCTGAAATCTAGTTGTTACGGGAACAAGTATCCGTAATATGAATTTTAAAGAACTGAAAAGGAATGAAATGATCAACCAACTTCGCGAACCCCCAGTTGTTCACGATACGATTTCCATGGGTACTTGGATGGTAGTCGAGATTTTGTGTGTTGCCGTTTTTAATATTCCTTATTACTACCAAAGGAAAATGCGTGCCCATCGGAACTAGATGCCAATTGAAACATAGATTTCCCCGATACGCGTTGTTGTGATTGTGACGCAACAATGCGAAATTCATGATTTTTGCAGGCAAACTGTGAAATCTCTAAAGCAGGGGTCACCAATTCAACGAGTTGATAGTTTAGATCAGTGGTTCCCAAACTTTTTTGACCATCGCCCCCCTAAAGTAGTTTATACAACTTCATCGCCCCCCAGCAATACAAAAAAATGTAAAGTCAGAAACGAATATATTACAGACCAAATAGGAAGACAAATCATAGTTTATAGTGTTTTTTAATGAGGATAGATGAGCTTGGTGTTCTTCAGCGAGTTTTTTTTTTATTGAATCTAAAATTACCCCGTTTACTGGTGGAAAGTCAACTTCGTTGTTTTGATAGCAATAGTAGCACGGCTGAAAACCCCTTTTTCACCATATAATAGGTCAGAAATGAAAGAATCCAGGGTTTCACCTCTTCAAAAACCGCCGTGTACTCTTGCCTTATAGCATTTCACTTTCACCCCATTTCACATTAAAATAATGAAAACAAAGGTAATTTTCCCAAACTTATAATAATGATTTTCGTACATCTCATTCATTCGTACAGCCTGATGACCTGCACCAAAATACTTCGGTAAAATTCATCCCCGATTCCTCATCCTACCACGGCCTCCAGTCCGATCACCAGTCCATAATCACCCAGCCATTTGTTTTTGGATTCATGGACTCGGATGTAGAAGAAGCCATGACCGACTATCGGCTACGGCCCAGGTTTTCGGCAAATTTTATGTCGCTCGCAGGACAAAATTCAGGGTTGCTAGGCTTTTGCGGGTCGCATATATTTTTTGAAAGTTAAAAAAGGAACAGCGCGCGAAAACTGCGACAATTCGTGAACTCAACTCAGTCGTCTTATTAAATAATTTTTCAATGACATTCAATGTGATACTGTCTTTTTGCTGCATCACGCTGGATAGCTTTACGACGCCAAGATTGAAACATTTTCTAAATGGGCATCACTAATCCCAGTTCTTTGCTTGTTCTTTGTAATGTTCATTTTCGAAAATATTTGTTCGCACAAATATGTACTTCCAAACATCGAAGTGAATATTTTCGCATGATTTGTGGAATTTCGATAAAGATTTTCTTTAAGAAGATACATTCTTACAAAAATTAAGCAGTGATGAATCTCTCGAATAGAATATGAATTTTATTTCTTTATTGCTTTGCAATATATTCGAATATTGACTGCGCTATTGAACCCCTGCCCTCAGCATCAACTTTTCTTCGTGTTTCCATTTGTCTAATTATAATTATATTGTAGGCTCGTTAAACGAGTAGCTGTTCAATAGAATTTTTAGGATATGATGAAATTTAGTCCAAACGTTTCTCACGATAAATTCTGTTACGCAAAAAAATGTTGTTTACTTCTCGAGCGTAGATTATAAATAAAATAAAATAATCGTCAAAACCGCTGTTTGGATGTTTCCCTGGGCATAGACTTCCTTGTTTACTTCGTGACATTGGCCAATCAGCAAGATGCAAAAAACGTAACAATGCCCCATTTCGCATCCGCTCAAGCGCTCAGCCACGCTCACTCAGACAGATTTTCAGGCGTGGTCGTGATCATTACCTCATTTTCGCGTTTTTGAATTATATTCGTTAGTTTTTAGTTGTTTTTCGGAAATTAAAATATAAATCAAATAAGTCAATGATTACTTTGTCTTTCTATGAGTTTCAGTTTGAATACAGCAATCAAAAATTAGTGTAGAAATAGCGGTGATAGACTAGGCTAAAATTCTTTATCGGTACTTTTAAAAAACAGATTGTTGAATGGTGTGTATTAGAAAGATAGTTTGAAACAAATACCCCATTTTACAGGCAACAACTCGTGAAACCACTCTTTTAAAATAAGCACTGACAATTTTAAAATGGTAAAGTATGGGAAGAATTTTCCGCAGTCAAAGGTCGGGGAAAGGTCCATTCAGTGAATCTTCCCGGGCCAGATTATTTTACTCCGGTCGTATTTTGCCGACCACTGGGATACGCAAACTAACGTACCTTACTGCGAAGACGAGTTCAGAAATCCTTTCGCGTGTGATAATCGCCCACATGATCCAAGTCTGCGAATGCACACAATGTACAGAATTAAGTGCGCCGAACATAAAACAGGTCCCGCGAAATCGCCCCCTTCGAATTTTTCGCCCCCCTCTGTATCGTTTTCGCCCACTGGGGGGCGATATCGCCCACTTTGGGAATCACTGGTTTAGATAACCACCTAATTTATCAAACTAACAACAGAATGAAAAAATTTAAAGTCGCAGAAACTTGACCGCAAAATAATGCCTTATAATGCAGTTGATAGAATGAATAATTAAATCTAATATTTTTGTAGTCTTTTATGAAGATATTTTATTTTAATACCTAAATTTGAAAATAGATCTTATTACTCTTTGAGAAAAATTCACGATATACAGGAACGTTTGAGTAAATATGGCCGAGCATTATTATGACATTCCAATGGTGAAGTTCATGTCTGTTTAACTGTTTGTCTCAAAATATCAAGTTATTCGTGTTCCCCAGAATTTACCAGTCGTCGTGGTTGAGTTACAGCGCGAATAAAAACGTTTGTGTAAGGCGTAAATAGGCTTTCATGGATGGGCAAGCAAGGATGTGGGTCTGCGAATCATCATGGCGCCCTAATAAGCTAGTTGCAATAAGGTAAAAATATTGGTTAGCTTGCATAGACTTTTACTTTCGTATGTCATAGCCTTCTAAAGATCTCTTTCTAAGTCATTATAAGTTTTCTTAGAAGTAACCAGTTTAGTATTTCTGTTTAAAAGTCGAGTTCATACCACAGAAATAATATTGTTTACGCTATGTTGAAATACCACGGCAAGGAATAGATTGCTCAAATGGCTGCTGAATGAATAATTTTATAGTAAAAGGATGCTAGCTTTGAGTATCAGCATCTCAAAAAAATGCGAGTCAAAAGTCAAGTAAAAATGAGTAAATTGAAAATGATAAATAATATTTTATATAACTTATTAATGAACTATATGAATTTATAACATTCTTGATGTATGCAGGCGGATATTGCAGAACACTCATATTTGCTGGCGCCAACAGTATATTAATCTTGATCTTTCTTTTGGTTTACAATAGCAAATAAGAAAAAGTGTATTCTGGCTTTTAAACCATGATTTTGCCACTTTTCTCATCGTAATTTTACCTTTTTTATCATTCTACTACATGCTGAAAAGACCCAAGAATTTTCCATTTGGTCAACGGGGCCTGCCTATCGTTGGATATGTATCGTTTATAGGGAAAAATTCAGCGGTATGTTTGCAAAAAATAAAAAAGAAATTTGGATCTATGATGTCTGTTCAATTCGGACGTGATTTTGGGTTATTTTGAACGATTAAGAAACAATAAATCAGGTAAGATAGAATTTATAAGTATATTGTTGCTGCTAAAGCTGAGTAAAAAATCCATCCAAATGAAAATTTATAGCAAATTTGGAATCATTTTGAAAAAAGTTAGAAAATCGTTAAACGACATAAAAAATCGTATATCATTGGATCATTTTTTCTTCCGAAGACTGACTCACTTTTCGTGAATAATTATATTGCTATTAATTGACTTTTTCAATTTTGTTTTATCTTTCCTTCTGAGACATCTCAATTGCAAACTCGATTATTCACGCGAATATGATAAAGTAGCAAGTCATAAAATACTGTTTTATAAAGGTTAGTCTTGTGTGAATGAATGTTTTAATTATAACTGAATGCATATTCAAATTTGCAATGTGGTATACAACTGCTTATTATAGGTACAATTTGCACATGAGTGCGGGAGAGGCGAAAAATGTAACTAACAGCAATAAAAATTCAACTTTATTTTTACTTATATTTCCAAATTGATTTAAGCGCGTTTGCCAAAGAGACTAATTTTGACTTAATCTTATAAATTCAGTTTCACTATGTGACACGAAAGTGTCAAATTTTCAGTAATACTTGATGGTAGCGTCCCTGAAAGGTAAGGTAAAGCTGAGGGTGATTCATATTCATTTCAAAACCATATAACATATTGCAAATTTAGATGAAAAATTCATAAATAAGCTTTCAAATTTTACGCAAATACACAAAATTAGTAGATGAGTATAAAAATAAGTTTACAAATCTTATCTAATTTACTCGTATAAAATCATGCCAGCAATATAATAATATTGGTTTAGTAGTTAGATTGATTCAAAATAACGAATATTAAAATATTACGGAAGTTCAGGGTGAGAGATCAGCGTCATTCTGCGAACTATCTGATTTCAAAGAGTTAATAATTTAGATAATTGACTAATTTATCTGATTAACCACAGAATGATTTCTTTTATAATATGCTACTTATTGGTAAGGATTTATAGATCAAAAATTCGAAATGTCCCGGTGTGGTTAAAAAGACAAAAAATTTAAAGTCGCAGAAACTTGACCGCAAAATAATGCCGTATAAAGCAGTTGAAGGAATAAATATTTAAATCTAATATTTTTGTAGTCTTATATGGAGATATTTTATTTTGATACCTAAATTTGAAATAAAGGTCTTAATATTCATTGAGAAAAATTCACGACAATATCGGAACGTTTGAGTAAATATGGCCGAGCATTATCATTACATTACAATGGTGAAGTTCATGTCTGTTTAACTGTTTGTCTAAAAATATCAAGTTATTCGTGTTCTCCAGAATTTACCAGTCGTCGTGGTTGAGTTACATCGCGTATAAAAACGTTTGTGTAAGGCGTAAATAGGCTTTGCATGGATGGGCATCAAGTTTGTGGGTCTGCGAATCATCATGGCGTCCTAATAAGCTAGTTGCAATAAGGTAAAAATATTGGTTAGCTTGCATAGACTTTTACTTTCGTATGTCATAGCCTTCTAAAGATCTCTTTCTAAGTCATTATAAGTTTTCTTAGAAGTTAGAAGTAACCAGTTCAGTATTTCTGTTTAAAAGTCGAGTTCATACCACAGAAATAATATTGTTTACGCTATGTTGAAATACCACGGCAAGGAATAGATTGCTCAAATGGCTGCTGAATGACTAATTTTATAGTAAATGGATGCTAGCTTTAAGTATCAGCCTATAAAAAAAAGTCAAGTAAAAATGATTGAAAATGATATAAAATATTTTATTTAACTTATTAATAAATCATATAAATTTATTGAAGTATGCAGGCGGGTCTTGCATAACACTCATATCGTCAACAGTTTATAATACCTGTTCAATTTGGACGTAAATTTTGGATTATTTTGAACGATTACGAAACTATAAATCAGGGTGAAGGTATATCGTTACACCTAAAACAAGCGGAAGATCGTGCATAATACTTGCTAGGTATCGATTGAATACTGAATAAATAAATTAGTTTTTATGCATAGTGAAAAGAAATAATGAGTTAAAAAATGGGCAATTGCGGGAATTATCGAAGAGAATGGGAACGACTGGATCAGTTATAGTTTATAAATGAACAAACGGTCGATGGTATGCAATCTATACACACGAACACGGATTTAAAAAATTAACCGAAAAAAACTATTTTAAGCAAATTTAATTTTTATGATAATCTTGTCTATTTAAAAGATATAAAAAATGATTCAAGCATAATGCATGGCATACCATGGTTTCATGTTCCGTTACCAGCTCAGTTTTACTAAGAGAAATTTTACAGTAACTGTAGTACATAAACGGTGTGCGGCAACGGTGTGCAACAATGGCGTTGTTCAAGCGTGCAAACAATTTCATTTCATGAAATTTATCATACAATGTCTAAATATTGTTTAAATTTTTTTTAAATCCTGTAATCTTGGAATAAAAGCAGGTATTCATCGAACAACATGATTTAAACCATAAAATTAATATTAAACAAATATATTTTATTTGATCTGTATTTTTATTGGCAAACAACATGAATTTGCAATCGGAGGTTACCATCTTTCAATTTCAGTCGGAGAGTCGGAACCGAATTTGTATTTTCAAATCTCCCAGATTAGGAAGTTGGAATCGAAATTTCAGACCGTTAATGATGATAGAGATTTCGATTTTACTACAAAAACTCGAAATGCAATAAATGTTATTAACAATCTGTTGAAAAGTCTTGCATACGCTGAAGTTTTGTTATCAAAATTTAATATTTAATATTCCGAGTTTAAATGAGAATTAAAAACAAATTTTTGTGTAGAGTTGAGTCTGGAATAGGAATCAAAAACTTCTTTATTAATAAGTCGGAGTTGAAAATATTTTTTCTCGACCCGGTGTCTGCAGTCACATTCGATTTCGAATTGAATTTTTCTTTATCTCACAGCGCAGGGCAAGACACATACAACATTTTCCGAATTTGCTCTTATATTTTTTACAGATTAGGTGACGGTAAGAAGGCAATGATAGAAAATATTAACGAAAAAACACCTTTGTTAATAGAAAATCCAACAACAAAGTACTCAAGAACCAAGATTTGCAAGTAAGATACACGACCTTTTTTTTTGAGAATTAAAATTGAAATATTCTATATGTAAACAATACTAGCATGACTTCATATTTGCTAGACTTTCCTTTACCCCCTGAACAATGAATACATTTTCTGATGCTTTAACTTTACAAATGTATGATTGATCCACGCCACGTTATTCCCGATTCTCACCTGTCGGCTTCTCCATACATCGCCAATATCGTTAATTACAAAAGATTAAAAATATATTTGTATATATATATATTATATACGTTGTGAATGCAATGTATTCGTAATAGAGCAAATAAGTATAAATATTAAGGTAGTGAAAAAAATTAATATTATAAAAAAAATGCCAAAAAATTAAATCAGCTCATACATTTTTGTTGTCACATGGAAAACATTCAGCGTCTTCTACTTTCTTTTTTTGTTCTATTTCAGTTGAAACTTACACTTGTGGTATCAAACAATATCTGTCGTCTAGTATTCGTTTCGAGGTTCGATTACAACAAGGGTGCCCGACCCGTGACCCGAGGGCCGCATGCGGCCCGCCCAATAAATTTTATAAGCAGACAATTTTTTCACTGTGTTATAAATAGGTTTAAGTATGTTTCGTGGTTTTGATGTGATTATTCCCGCCATCTATCTACATCCGGATGCAGATTCTTATTATTACGTTTTATGTATCAAGACTTGCGCCCTGGTGGACATCTACGTTTGTTTTATTTCGAAGAACTGTGCGTTCTGTTCGACGATCTCGAAAGCTGTTGTGCGATCATAGGCGACGAACGCTGAGCGCAGTTATAGTAATGAATTTGGAACCTAAATTTTCAAATTAGTTTCATTCTGATTGCTTTTTCCGTGTAGGCTTTGATCGTCTTTATCGCCAACGTAAAATAAATAGTGAACAATAATCTTTGCTGCTGGCTCCGGGACCCGTTTTCTTATGTTTGTAGTTTTGTTTATGTTATGTTTGCGTTAAATAAAATGCCGGAGATATCGTCACTGCGTATCCGTCAATAATTCTGATAAAATTGACAATTCTACATATTTAAATTAGTATATACGGTGTATTCGTTCAAAAAGTTATTGTAATGTTTTTTTTCATTAAATAATTGTATTGATGTTCAAATTTCACGAAACGGCCCAATTGGCGCACATTACGCTCATTGAGACAGTATCATAGCCACTGAAAATAAATAAATAATTAAACACCATGACTCAAATATATATGAAACTCAATTTTTACGTCTTAGTTTGTTAGTAACTCTGTGCAGATTCTCGTCTCGTGATAAATTCACAACTGCGTTGTGTAATGATTGATTTTTTGATTCAGCGGCCCGCGAGTGTTATGTCCAAGCCATGTGTTACCAGATATTCGAATACTAAACTGCTATTTTGATATTCGACTTCATATTCGAATATTTCGCCAGCACTAATGAGTAACCATACAGTAAATAATTGTTAACGTGATTGATTTTATGTTAATAACTTGCCTTTTATGTATTATATAAATTCTAACGAAATCAGGACTTGGTTGGTATTAAAGTTTGGTACAAACGTTTGCGGCCCGCAACGAATTTCCTTATGTGAAAGTGGACCGCGAGAGGAAAAAGGTTGGGCAGGCTTGGATTACAACAACCAAATACTTTTCAATATGCTTGATATTTATCGAAAATTGTACGTTTTAATTTTTCAATTCGTTCTATTTCTCAAAGATTTTATGATTCCAGACACCTCCTAAAAATTTTTTTACAGAATCTAACACCTCCGGGTTCGCTTTTAAAGAAAAAACGCATTAAGGTGCGTTTACACTGCATGCGATGCGCAGGGAAAATTTAAGACGGTTCAAATTAAGGCAATACATCTTAAATATGTCCGTATCGGTCATGGATTGATCACTTTGCACAAAAGAAAAAGCATTATTTGTTGAAAATGTCGGCTATTTTAACAAGTGGCGTAGGATTTCGAGGCGACGAATATGTATTTTCGATTTACTAATAAACTTTATATGTATTTTCATTGTACGAGATTAAATTATACTCTGGATTTTATATCAAATCTTGAGATTTTTCTAACGGCGATTACGAATTCGTCAAATCGCAAAGATACGTATCAAAACTGAATACATTTAGGCAGTTTATCTCATACCTTTATGTCCACAGATTGCCGTAGTATTTTAGGATAGTACGATTTTTTTGACGCAAGAAGACGCAACCGCGAGATACGTTGGACGCAATTAAATTAATATAGAAAGACATTTTAGATTCCCGTAATTGTCATGTATTGGATATTTTAAAGGACAGAAAAATTATTTTAGGCTGAAAATGACAGATCTTACTAGCGGGAAAAGGCGGCGACTGTTTCAGACGGAAATGACAATTTTCAAATTTTGAAACCTCCGCTTTTGAAAATCCTCGTTGAGCGCCTGTATTGAATAATAAACTTTATTTGATATTGGTTTAGTGCGATGTAGTGAATACTTAGTTAAATTTTATTCAATAAACAGAATATGGCAATTGGGTATTCCTAATGGTTTAACGCGGCAGGGTTCCCTTTAGAAAAAACGGTGCGTTTACACTGGATGCGACGCGGCAGACGCGACCACAGGGAAAACTGAAGGCGGTTTATATTAGTAAGGGAGAGTACGCCACCCTATCTTTCTTACCCAAATGCGTGACATCCAAGGTAGTGGCTGAATAGCTGTTTGGTCACGTGTCTGGTGTCTGGCTTCTGGACGATAAATATTTACGTCACACAAAGACGGTTTTCGTTTTGCGCGTTACGCGCCCTACAAGCAGGTTATGAAAAAGTCAAGTCAGTGTATTTTGGGGGTGATTTTTAGCTTTTCTAAGATCGACTCATGAAATATCGCCTGGTTTCTTGGATTATTTTGGGATTACTAGGCCCTCTAAAAATTTATGTTTGAGGTTCCTGCATGATGATTTTTTTTATTCCACACTATCCGAACTTTGTGTATACATAGTCAAAAAATATTAAATTTGACCAATATTACTGAAAATGTATAATGAACGACCCGAAGGCGATCAAAACCACGTCAAGTAAACGCGTCCGTTGCTACGCTTTTCAACAAACCGAAAGTGGGCGACGTAAAGGGTAAGGAGAATAGATTTTATGTACGTTCGAGTGGCACCATGTAAAATGAAAAAAATGACCATGGCACTATGGGACCAAATTTAATTATCAAAAATGGCACGAAAAGGGTTAAAATAAAATATCTTTACAAGAACAAAATACGTTCGCTAATTAATTAATATTTTTTAATAATTTACAGTTGGAATATCAAAATTCAATTAATAAAAGTTAGGTAAATCGTGATAATATAGAGAAAAGAAGTACATCTGTCCCATAGTAGTTTTTTAAATACTAAGCTACTTTGAAGACCGGAATGTATGTGGGGATCAACATGTTGATTTGTATCCCGGGTTTGTGTTTGAACAAAGTTTCTAAACGTAAAACGCAATCTCAAATATGACAAAGCGTTTTCTAATAAGAACTGGTGTAGATAAAAACTATTATAACAACATTGAACATATCGTAATTTTGTTGTCATTATTTGTTGAAAAAAGGTATACTTCACGAAGGGGACCTAATTGCTGGGGAGTTTTTTACAGATTACAAATTTAAAAATTGCCAAATCAATTCGAATACAATATTATTCTCAAATATGGGTGGCACGCAAATAAAAAACTGAACATATACAAGATGAGAAAAGTCTTTTAGTTGCCCCAGAAGAATTCCAAAACGTCATGAATTATTGAAAACTTTTGGTGATATCATACATAAACAGATGTTCGAGTATTATAAAAGTTTTCATAATTTATGTATGAGTAATCAGTCAAGAAATGATTCTTTTTATGTCACCGTAAACGATATTAGCGGAAAGAACAAAGCAAAATAAACGTTACATAAATAAAGATTATTAACTCAAGAATCATGAATTTATGTGTAATTCAATTTTATATATTTTTACTATAATGTGATATTGTGATAGAAGCAAGGTGAACTAAACAATTGTGATGTTCGTTCAAGGTTCAGCAAAAGCCAATGAGCGCCGTTCACAAATGACTTCAAACTCAGAAGGTTGATCCGTGAGTAGACTGAACCCGCGTCTTGGAAGGATGGGATAGCTTTCTTTGAATCGGGCAACAATTTCAGTCTTTATATTATTCATGTTAGAAATATGAACAGCACCATTTTCGCCAGTCTTCGTCCAAGGCAAAGCCGTAGCGCCGACTGAAAACGGGACCTCTTCCTTAGATTTGTTAAATTTTCCACCACGTTCGATAAATCTTTCAGGACGGAAATATCTTGAATTATTGTAGTGTTTGGGATCAAAAGTTTGACCTAGAAGTTTGGAGCTGCCTAAAAATAATTATTTCAATATTAGTCAAGATCAAATTGAAAAGTTGTCAAATGTATACCAAAATTCCTTTAGAATTTATAACAACACAGAGATTTTCGTCTTTCCGACGTTTTGACTTATATTTGAAATGTTGATAAGATTGCCTTAATTTTGATTTGTATTTCATGTTATTCTCTCAAAGCAAGATCTCAATCATATGACATGAAGGAAAAATTATACTGATATAATAGTTGAATCTCTTATCCTGAATTTCCAAAAACTTGAACATGAAGAAATATTTTATTTGTTTATTTATCGATTTAAAAGTTATCATCTAATAAAACAACATTAATGAATACAATAATCTTTCAATATCGAATTTGAACTGCCGTCGCATTGCTAAAGGTCAGAAAGTAAAGTATATTAGACGCATGACGCAGTTTACATTGGGGATTCGATTTTTGGCGTCTGGAGAATATCAGCAAAAGGTTTTATAGCGGATGTTTTAGGATATAATTTAACTTTAACATTTGATGAAATGATTATGGAGTCAAGTTTTGAAAGAATTATGTTACAAAATTTTTTGTTATTTCAAACAGTTTTTGATTTTTTCTAATGTATATATAAAAGAAGAACATTCACCATGAGCATTTATTGCAGTTTAAGTAAGATGAATTTAACTTAAATGTTATACTTAATTTTATTTTAGGTTTGCCGACATTCATCACGAACTTGAATATTTTGTAAATACGGACGAATTTTGGCCTAAAAGATATCTCGACCGTGACGATTTAACTATTTTTAATGTATACTACTATAAATTATTTAGGATATTGGGATTTAAAAAAAAAAACTGTTAAGATTTGCAAAAAGCCACTGATATTCGATTCCTGATAGCTAGAAATATACTTAATGTTCCGTTAATGATTTTCTTCTGTCTATCTTTCAGATATACTATTATAAATATCCCACGTTATAAATTTTGCAGATTTTAATCATCTACACTAGAAACAGAAAATACTATCTAAAACTAGTGCGACAAGATGTGGATTGAAATATTTGAATATACAAATGTTTTAGTTGGTATAGCAGCATTTGTATTTTGGTTCTATTTGCAAAGAAAACCCAAAAACTTTCCTCCTGGTCCTCGAGGTCTGCCAATTGTCGGTTACCTTCCATTTATAGCGAAGAACCCCGCAGAAACTTTTATGGTATTGAAAGAGAAATATGGATCAGTTGTCTCTGTAAAATGTGGACAAGAAGAATGGGTCATTCTGAATGATTATGACATCATTAACGAGGTTTGCCAGGAATATCTTAAATGTAATTTGTTTCAATAGATGAATAAATAGGTTCATATGTGTAGTTATTTTGTAATTTTTCTATAGGTAATTCTAATTGTAAATCTATTCTTAGAAATAAGAACGATATAAGGTTCATGTCTGATGATGATTTAGCCACTAGCCCATTACGCATGCAAACTTTACGCAAATACTATTTAACAAATATCAACATGTATTCTTCAGGCATTTGTAAAACAAGGACAAAAGTTTTCCGGGCGGCCCTACAATCTTTATTACGAGCTGATAACCAAAGGGAGCGGGTTCTTGACATTGGATTATGGATCAACATGGAAGGATTTGAGCAAATTTGGCCATGCCACATTGAGAAGGTAATAAATTGTATCAAATATTCTTTGCCGAAAATGAAAATAAGTATTCAGTTTTTATTAAATAAATGTAAAATTGTATTTGTATGAGAAATGAACTTTAAATGAGTGAAACAATTTAAAAGTTAAAGTAAAGCTATCGCTCATCACCTGGTCGAGTCTCAGACACATATAGCATCTTACAATTGTAAAATTATCTGGCTTGTGTCATTAGGAAACACTTGTTTTATTTATTTAGTATCAACTAATTTAATAGGTTTCTATTTCTTGCTTTTTTAGAATGGGCATGGGCAAGAAAAATATGGAAACAAGTGTTGTTGATGAAATAAGATTCTTGATTGAGAGTTTGACATCCAGTAATGGAGAGAGCATTCATGTAATATTATTAAATACTTCGACACCTTAAAAGATATGATACGAATCTTTAGAACAATATTTGTATTTTACCCTAGCACAATTTACTCTATATTTGTATAGCGGTATTCAGTAACCTTGAAATAGATTCCCCCATATTGATCCAAAAGTGGACTAATAGATTGTTGTTGTTGTCGTTGTACTTATTGTTGTTGTTCGTTTATAACATTTTTATCTGAGACCCATAGATTATCATATTTCACTCAAAAACTTTGATGTTTGAATTAATTCATGACAGCATTTGTTTATATAATATATGAACATGCTTTTGGTGATCATTTCGGAAAACTCGGTGCCTTAATACCACTAAAAATTGACCGAACCGGTACCGATGCAACGCCTTAGATTTCATATTATTTTAACATTGCTATATTGTGTCTTTAGATGAAATTGAATCTCGCGGTAACCAATATTATTTGTCGGATAGCGTTAGGTTCCAGGTTTGAATATCACGAAAACAAATTGAAGCATATTGTCGAGATATTTATGAAACAGTAAGTTGATATCTTATTACATGCTCTTTCCTGCTTCTTGGCTCCAGGTAGATTTTTTATTAATATTTCATCAAACCATGATACGTCCCATCTCATTCAATAGGAAAAATATGCTTGTTCCCCCTTACCCTATCGCACTTTACCCATGGGATTTCTTTAAATGACAATTCCATGGCCAATTCTGGTAACTAATTTTGAATTAAAAAGCTAGCTGTATATATTTAATGATTACCAAGAGTAGCTCATACCTGATCCTGTTTTTATAAGCAATTAAATGTGCCGTTTTCGAATACCAAATGACAGAGGAATTTTCATGGTTTCTGAAATTTCTAAATGCCAAGTAGATCGTGACAGCTAGCGAAGTCGAAAAACGTGTGTTTTCAGGTGTCTTGAAATCCTAAAAAACGTTTCCAGCTACAGAATTGCTGATATAGAATAATGTTATTTTTAATGTTTTTTGTTATTGCATTGTTACCAAAATTATTGTTTCATGAATGGTGCCTTGATTTGTATCCTAAATTTTACTTTAAATTTTTGTCGATGCATGACGACATCTTAATTGAACGAATTCGTAACCTCTAGTCTACAAATTTAAGGTACTGAATAAAATACTTTGGTTTGGCACACATTTTTATTTGAATAGGAAACTAGTTAGCTATGTTTGTTTAAAAAACGCTTGTCATTCAATTACTACCGTTTATCAACCATTGCATCAGACCAATTACAGGAGCGGACCGAATCCGATGTAAAACATTGAATAAATCTCGGTATGCAAAGAATTAGTCTCACTGAAAAGCTAAACACTGACCCACAAATTATATTTCCCTTAGTGGCTGTTTCATTTTTTTTTTCATTGAAAGGTCTGAAGACAATTCTCATTCACATATGCTATCGGCGGTTTCCATGGCTCCCGTTTTACGTTTTATTCCTCCGTTCAGCAATGTTGTGAAAATTACATCTGACGAAGCAGAGTGTCTTATGGGTAAGATTTGTTGATATTTTTTAAGTTCTTATTTATATGAAATTCATGGGTTTGATATCTTCAGTATGATTCAAAACATATATTTAATTTCATTCAATTGTCCTGCTGCAAAGTAATGCAAATGTACTTCTTTTACGTTTTGTCCGTTTATTGTAGACTGACTTTGATGGGACTAATTGTTACAGAAATACATGAATATGAATCCTCTAGCATGAAAGCATGGAGGAGGGATAGGGAGTTAGTCTTATTTTGCAATTAAAGAACCAATCAATTTCAAATTGTTCAAAGATAATGTATCAGAATACAGCATCGTCAATGTTTCTACAATAAAAATTAACTTTTGAATATATAAATAAAACTAGCAATTTTTAATAGGTGGCCTCATAATGTTTCTGTGGCCCAGCAGTGGGCCGTGGTCCAGCGGTTAAAAAAAGGTTCTCTGGATTAGATGATTTATAATGTATTCTTCCTTATAATACTTTAACTTGTAACCCTAACACTGTTTCAAGAGTTATAAAAACATTTTTTTCATCACGCTTGCCTGCCGATCTATTATGATAACACTGTTCTCATTTAGCGGTAATGTGTCCTATTTTAGGCATTGCCCTCTTTTTCAGGTAGTAATTGAATTATCAAATCTTTAACCAAGTGAATTTTTAGACACTAAATGGACATATGAATCGTTTTGTTGTTATGTTGTTGTTCTTTAATTGTGAGTATTTTTCTTTTTTTTGTTATGCAAAAAATTCTTTTTTTTTCAACTACTGCACCAATTGCTTATTATGTTTAAATATTTCAAAACTTTGTGTGGGCTCTATCAGATGCGTTGTTTTTGTGCGATGACTTTATAAAAATTAAGAATTGCTCTTCTTGTGGCGGTTCTGCCTTCTGATCAGCGATCTTGTTGTCCGGCAAAGTCATGAACACTGGGCACCGGTAGGCTGTCTGCCTGTGATAGACTGTATACCCTAACTATTTTGTGTCCATATATTTGAGCATTGCTCTCTTGTTATTTGTCTTATACTTATTTATTATAAATTCCACAAGTAAATACAGGAATGGAAAATATTAATCTATTTTTAGCATATCTACGTGAATTTGTAGAAGAACACGAATCTAACTTTGACGATTCAAACATCCGGGACTTTATTGATGCCTTTCTGGCTGAAATGAAGAAACGTGAAAAAGATGATGATGATGATGAAGCTTTCAACGTAAAATATCCTATTGATCCGACTCACACAGCCCTGTTTAATATGAATTATACAAGTTATTCCAGTCAGCTAAATGAGCAAGAACACGCCTTTATTCATATTTTTATTTTCTCATTCAGAAAACGCAACTCACTAGATACGTTCGTGATCTTTTCCATGCGGGATCAGTTACAACCAGCGGAACGTTAACTTGGGCTTTGCTGGCTCTGGTCTGCTACCCAAAATGCCAAGAAAAAATAGTAGGCGAAGTATTGGCAACCTTGGGTAATTTTATATTGTTGATGATGTTACTTAGTGATACATTCTTTTGTTTAATCAAGATTGTTATAGTATTCGATAACTTATGTCATGAACAGTGTTCCCTCTAAGGTGTGCGCGTGTACGCGCGCACACAGTTTTCAGAGGCTGCGCACACGCATAGATTTACTGCGCACAGACGTATTTCGATGTAATGTAACAATGTTCTCGGTTAGCAGGTTGAGAAAGTTTGTTGTTGGCCCAACTTGAATTGCCGGGATGTAAATACATAGGAAATCTTTGTGCATCAATACGTACTATAATGATTTGAAGATTAGATATTATTTTTTGCCATGATTCTACGCGCCACTGAGTTGTTAAACATTAATTTAAAAGCGAGGTGTACAAGGTTCAAAAGATAATTCCTAATAACATACAAATTTTTTTAAT
Source organism: Styela clava (assembly GCF_964204865.1). Classification (NCBI taxonomy): domain Eukaryota; kingdom Metazoa; phylum Chordata; class Ascidiacea; order Stolidobranchia; family Styelidae; genus Styela; species Styela clava. The sequence continues at coordinate 23,756,451 of NC_135250.1, forward strand.
AACCTTATTGGAAAGGAATTGTATATATGAATCGTTTTAGTGGTTAGTGATTCAATCTTAATTAAACATCCCCAATTTTTTTGTTTTCTAACAGGGGGGAAAGGTGTCCCATCAATGGAGCATAGAGATAAAATGCCTTACACCTGTGCTTTCATACAAGAACTAATGAGACATAAAACTTTGACGCCTTTAAGTGTATTCCATAAGAACAATGAAGAAACAAATATCAATGGATACACTATCCCGATAAATACAACGGTACGTATTTTCCATAGATAGATCACTATTTTTAGATCGTGAGAATGTTCAACAACAACAACACTAAATAACCCAATATAACACGTATTATAGGTTGTATTTATAAAAATAAAATCATTAAGGTCTTCATTGTTTGTTTATACAGTAGGATGTATCCATTTTATAGCACAACGCCGCTTCGTTTATTTAGTTATTTAACGTTTAGTTCTGCTCATTTTGGGAAATATCTTTCAGATACATCTTTGTAGAAATCCATTCTCAACGACGTTAAATTAGCCAGCTATATTCTAGAGCAAATTATTACCGACAAAATGTGTCCATAGGAACGCAGAGAGATATATTTGTACTACATTGTCTAATGCAATTGAAAACATTTTGAGCGGGCTTAGAATCTTTTTTCTACTTGGAACGAAAAAATAGTTGATTACACACTGCAGTCAGTCCCTCGCTCTCATATTTAAGCAAGTTAAACCAAATAGATACCCATCGTGCGTTGAAAATATATGTCTGTATTTCAGATTGTACCAAACATCTGGGCAGTTCATAACGACCCAAAATATTTTAAAAATCCGAGAGAATTTCGACCGGAGAGATTTCTCGACCGTGCTGGAAAATTCCGCAGATCAAATAACGTCATCCCGTTTTCGATCGGTCTTCGACATTGCATGGGAGAACAACTTGCAAGAATGGAGATATTTGTATTTCTAACGGGAATTATACAAAAGTTAAAAGTGTTGCCAGAGCCTGCTAAGCCCCTTCCTTCATTCGATGACGGTGTATATTGTATGTTAACATACGAGCCACCTCAGTTTGATGTTGTTTTTGAACAACGATAATTTTTTTCTATTTTAAAAATAAAAAAAATTCGGCCTTTTATTTTTGAATCAATCAATAACTCATAAAAATAACATTTAAAACATAGCATTTCATGTCATGATTTAATAAAACGTACAAGCAATGCAAACCGGAATGATTTCTCAATCTTCTAGATCAGTGGTTTTTTAAACTTTTTGAGTCGCGCCCCCCTTTGAAAAATTTTACGATCTCCCCCCCACGCACACACACACACATCGGATTACAACAACTTCACCATTCACTGTCGTATGTATAAAACCATACTCAAATAGTGGTAATCAAACATTCTACATTTTCCGCTCAGTTTGCAATACCTGGTAAAGTCAAACTAAATTTCAAGTGAAACTAAGTAATCAACAACGTATGCTTAAACGTTTACATAAGACACGTAAAATTCCAATCAAATGTTTACTTCATCACTACTCAGCAACGCAAAAATTATTTAGCGTGTGTTAAAAATACACAACAATAACAGACTTCTTGGCTTGCCTCCACGTTTCCAAAATTCACTAACAATACCTTTGGACAACCACCAGATTCAAAAATACAGTTTACAAAAGGGTGAAGTGTTAATAAATTTATGTAAATTTTTGACAAAAAAAAAGCAGTTCATATTTTAAAAGGTATTATGCACGCACAATCCCCCGGCCCTTGACTGCTAACAAATAAAGTAGCTAATGACGTTTGCGATTGCATTTTGTTTGAATCTCCGATTGTTTTCGTCAGTGTGACGTGCTATTTAAGCCGTAAATCTTTATCACGGTTTTTATTCACCATAAATCAGAAATTTTTCATAAATTGTGAAGTTGCTATACAATTCCCACAGATATAGAAAGGTGGAATTGGCTTTGCAGGGTCAGGAACTACTCTCATCTTCTGCAATATTTCTGTTAGGATAATGAATATTTCCATTTTGGCCTGCTGCTAACCAAGCCAACTTCTTTGGCCAACTGAAAACAAGATCACTTAATTTGATTTGATAAACTTTCCGTCACCGATGAAAATTTTCCTGTTGAAATTCTTCTGGGTTTTCAAGATGTTCTGGTTCAAAATGAACAGCGCAAAGATTTGGACAAACCTGAAAGATCATAAATATTTATTTAGCATTTGGACGCACAGTTGACAAATAGGTGATATTTATTATATCATTTAAACGTCCAACTATTTCTAGACGTTATGCTCGGTATAGATGCGAAAAACGCATTATAGAAATTTATCACTCATGCATTTCGAATTACCAAAGCCTTTCGTGGTATTTTTCGCGATAGAATTTTCGTATAAAATTGCCTCTTCGTTAGTTTTATGGAATACACCCAGAGGTACCAATGTTCTGTGCCTCATTAGTTCTTGTATAAAATCACAAGTGTATGGCATTTCCTGTCGATTATTCATGCTAGGTAATCCGTCTTCTCCTAATAAAAGATTGAAATAAAATTGTAATTTTTGGAAACTGACATAATCAGCATTAATCTTTTATCTCCACTAACAGAATGGAATGAAGAGAAATATACCGTGAACAATTAGTATAAACACAACGCAAGTTTTCAATAATTCACGATATTTAGAAAATGAAAAAAAAATGTTCAACAGAACAAAAACATTTTTGAACAATGAACATTCCTTCACATGAATTTATTCCCAGTCATCCCTAGAACCCTCGCCTAATCTGAAGTCCGTATTCCTATCTCACGATGTACTATGCACTATGCCTGATTTATTTAAAATCAATCGGTAATGGAGCTCGTATTATACGCAATTCACATTCCCGCTTTCCACAGTTTTGTGAACTATTATATGTGCATGAAAAAGTAATAAAAACCAATAATTATTAGTAAAAAAATCCCCCATGTGAGTAAAAATTTTCTTTCAATAATGGAAAAATATTAATTCTTGCACTTATTAGTCTTCACCCAATGTTTCGAAAATTTCTTCAGCATGTTTTTCTTGAAATTCTTGAAAATGAGCAAGCGCAAGTAAAGCCCAAGATAAAGTACAGCTGGTTGTTAGTGATCCAGCATCGAAAAGATTCAGGATATATTGAATTTATTGTAGTTTCTAAAAATAAAAAAATCCAAAACCGGTGTTATGATTTATTAGTTAGTAAGATCGTCTTTGCTCTTCGGAAACGTAATGGAATCATTTTGCTAAATTTATTCTGTTGTATTTGTTGTTGTAAAAATTGCTTTTCTATTTAAATATTTGGCAAGTTGAAATTTTCAGTGGTTATAAATTTTTATTGTCGCTTGACGGCTATTACTTTTATTTATTTCCGAGTTCTCGTAACCTAAAATTGACTCCCCCAAAAATATGATATAATTTTAAGAAACAACTAACATTAAAAGTTGGATCATCTTCTGGACTCTTTTTTAATTCAAAAAGAAATGCGTCAATGAAGTCCCGGATGTTATGTTCATCAAAGTTTGATTCGTATTATTCCACGAATTTGCGCAAATATTCTGTAAAATGAAAAAAATATATTACAAGAGTTATGATGAATTTTTTTATACTAATCTTACACTCTACTACTTTAAAAAATTCTATCTTTTTAACCTTTGAAACAAAGTATGCTAGTTGAACTTAACTGCACTGTTTTACTGTAATAATGCCTTTATTTTAGGAAAATAACTATAAATATTAAGCTATATATAATAATTCATCTAAGCAACAAAGAATGGGAGCAATATTATATATAATTTCTACTATGCCAAAACTACCTGAAAACAAATATTATGATTTCGGGTTTTCTGTACCAGTTTTGTATGTATGTCTGTATCTTATCTGTATTAGAAATTCCTATTGTGACATCACAACAAATTAGTTGAGGTGTGCTTGTTACAGAAGGGCATCTTAATTAGCTGGATCTGATTCAAACCTACGTATAGCTTGCCATCAATCTAAGTTTATTTTCCAATATTGTATCGCACTTGTTTTGCCAAATTTAAGCATGCGGGCGGGTCCCTTAGCCAAGTGCTTCTGGATTAAAGTAGGCCTGTGTTTCATGATTTGTTTTGCGTTTTTTACCAAAGCGTCTCTCTGATATCTCCGATAAATATGATTGTTAAAATCTAATAGGTTTGGTATAGGTACTAACTTTGCGATAAAGTAAGGCGATAAAATGAGAGTCGAAGCAAAATAATTATTTCTTAAATTTTAAAATTATTATTTGAACAACTTGTGCATCTACCAGAACGGAGAACAATGTGGCGTAGTTTTACTGTGGTAGAAGGGGTATTTCAATAAAAAATACAAGAGATACAAAAAATCTAAAACAAGCCGTAGTTTTAAAACAGGCTATTTTTAAAATTGATAGGAAACAAAACCCTTCGGGGTGAAATAACAGAAATTGTACAGAAATTTACACGTAACTTTGAGATTCTTTTTGAAAAAAGATGAACAACTTTACTTTTGTTCATAAAGTAACCCTGTAAATAGTTTATATAGTTAGATTTGCAATAGTATTCTATAGAGTTTATTTGAATAATGTTGAGGTTGCAAAAGTTTAAAACCATACAATGTAGTCACGAATTGAACGGCAGTAGAATTGAAAAAATTTGAAATCAAAGTATTTGGAATTTTGACGATAATTTAGCGTTCGAGTGGAATTGAAACAAATTGAAATCAAAGTATTTGGAATTTTGACGATAATTTGCGTTTGAGTGGAATTGAAAAAAATTGAAATTAAAGTATTTGGAATTTTGACGGTACTTTTTCCGACAGGAGCGCGTATTGACAACATGCTGCAATGATCATTATACTAATCCGTCATATATACCTAAATTGAACTGTAGTCGAGTCGAACTGTAGTTGCTGAACGTAAAATTATTTAAATATGACTACGCGATTGAAGTCAAAGATATTGTACAGTTTTATGGATTGAGAAAATGCATGTTCGACATTTAATGATTATTCAAAGGTTTTTGTTGGCTTTGGGAAAGAAGTGGTATGTTCAGATTGCTGAGGATATTCCAATATGATATAATTCAATATTTTTCATGTTTTGAGTAAAAATTTGAAGTGTATTCATACTAATGAAAAATGAAAGTTTAAAGTTGTTAAATTAGCTTGACTACCGAGATAATCGTGCCCTTTTATTTGTCAGAGAGATTCTTCCAAATAAATTGTAAAAATTATTGCGTATCTGCTTCACAGGTGATAAGTATTCTATTCTAAAATATTTCCTATAAAAGACGGAAGACCTAACGATGTTGTGGGGGCAACGTCTGGATTATGCAACTTATATTGTTGGAATAACCACATTTTTATTTTTCTATTACTTGTGGAAAAAAACTAAAATTTTTCCACCAGGTCCTCGTGGGTTTCCTTTATTAGGATACATTCCATTCTTAAAAAACAACGCTGCCGAATCCCTGTTTAAATTGAAAGAAAAATATGGATCGGTTATGTCTGTGCAAATTGGACGTGAAAATTGGATCATTTTAAACGATTACGATGCCATTATTGAGGTGAGACAACTCTATTGTAATATAGTGCTGTATATGAAGTTGTATTTAAAACGTCATAGTACTAACGGAGTCGCCCTAAAAATATATCTTATAAGTGGTGCTTTGCGATTTTATATATGTTTACCCATTGAAGTTTGTTCTGCATCAATAATTTCAGAGATTATGACCATCAAATACTCTTCATTTAACACGAAGTGGATTGTTTTATTAAATTGGTGTGGTTGCGTTGTTGATGTGATAATTTTGGTTGTAATTGTTGTGTTGCTGCTGTGGCGGTTGTGGTTGTAGTTGTCGTTGTTGTTGTTAATAATAATGCTTTGAAATTTTGAGTGGTTGAAAATTGTTGTTTTCCCAAAAGAGATATTCTTTATATATATTTCAAAGCTATGTCGTATTTCTATATATTTTATTCAGCACTTTCATTGAAATTATATAATCACTTTATTTTTTGTTTGCACAGGCACTGGTGAAACAGGGAGAAAAGTTTTCTGGAAGACCTCGTAATTTTGTATTTGAACTAATCACTAAACATCATGGAATTATTGCAATGGACTATGGGCACAATTGGAAAGCTTTACATAAGTTTGGCTTGATGACATTACGAGGGTAAAAAACTATGCCAGTGGTTCCTAAACGTTTATGTTAAATTCAACCGTTTTCCTATCTCGCAACTCTATATCCCCCCACACTGTGCTGAAAAACTTCTATGGTTTTTCAATCTTTAATGTATAATATATATGTGTTCGTGTATAAGTGAGTTATATTAAAGAAATGAAGAATATTAGTAATACTAAAACGTATACAAAGTAAAAATTTCTGCCCCAAAACGGCGCAACGATGACACAAAGGATTGCAATCGCTATTTCAACGGCCTTTGAAAATTGTGGGTTAGTAGTGTACCAAAGAAACTTAGAGTGAATTTTAAGTCCAAATTGAGATCAATTAAAACTGAAATAGAAATTAGAAAGAAAAGGTTATTGCTGCACGTATACGTAAAGATGCGTTGCGATGCCAAGCACTGAACTGATTTTACAATTAAAACCAGCATTGTACACACTGCGTTCATTGCTTTCAAAAAATTATTTATTAGATTCGGCGTAGGCAAGAAAGGAATGGAAGAAAATGTTATTGAAGAAACTCATTTTTTGATCGAAAATCTAATAACGGCGAAAGCTTATAGTTTACAAGTAATTTGATTAAATTTTAATTTAGATGCACAAAATCTGTTAAATATCAGTCTATTTGCAGTAAAAAAACAATTCTCTATCACTGTATTTAAGTTCAAAGATGTGCGAAAATATAATTTGTTTTAATTTTTAGATGGAATTCAATAGGTATAGAATCTGTGATTTATGTAACTATCACCTTTGATTTATTGAATATTATTTATCTAATGATTTATTTGCTTCATATCAATTTCTAGGAATATTCATTTTACAAAGCGATATGTTCTAATATGAGTGTTTTAAATATTTTTTGCATGATACTTGTTTGGTGGTGGGCTCATCATATCATACAATAAGAATAGTCTTACATCTGAAACAAATAACTGGTTGACTATTTCCATGTACGATTATGCCGTCTTATGAAATATGCCGAATATGAAAAATATAAAAAACCGTTTCACACTATAATGATTGACAAAAAAAAAAACTCCCACAAAATGAAATGTTCAAATGAAATCATTTTAATAATTTTATAAAATGAATGTCTAACTTCGGGGGCGTTTCCTATATTTCGAATTGTTTATACAGAGTATACTTTACAAAACACGTTAGTCCTTAAACAAAATTAGAAGCTTTATATACCCATTGAGTGCTTGAAATGCTTTTTTTTATATATAATCATATTTGTAAAATTTTATTAATATCTATTTTTAGAAGAAACTTACTCTTGCAGCGTCAAATATTATATCTCGAGTAGTGTTGGGATCGAGATTTGAATACGACGATAAAAAATTGCTTCATATGACCGAAATCATTCAGAAATTGTAAGATATTTGTACTTTAAAGTTTAAACCATCAATATCCTTGATTTAACATGTATCAATGATACAAATGTTGCCAATTGCCCGTGATTTATTGTTACGTCTATTGTATTGAAAATCATTTGGAGTTTTGACAACTCTTTACAATTTTTTTTTTCATTTTCCATATATATTGTTTTTTTATTAAACCATGACAAATTAATTGACTACCTATTTAATATATACTAATTTCTAGTATAAATGCCACGAAGTTTGAATACAAACCATGTCTTGGGGTGCAAGAAATGATTTATTCAACTCAAGACAATTTCAACAAGAATTTGTTACGTATTAAAATTTTCAATTTTGTCCTGAGACTCACAAAGTTTATTCAATTTAAACAAATCTTACCAATATTAAGCTGTTTCCCATTCCACTTGGACCTCCATATGAAAGTAATTCTCACTCTCAGTATTTAGAAATTCCAAACATTTTGTTATATGCTTAAAATATATAATTGATCACCCAATGCGGACACAGTTCTTTGACAAAATAGAGAACAATCTTATTCTTTAATCTAGAAAAATAATTTTTTAGAAAGTCCCTAATTTAATTTCGAAACACAAATGATGCAATTTTTTATCAACGATTTCCCGTTGCTTTTGTTTTCTTCAATGTTGCAGTACTGAAGATTCAACTCACGCACGTTTGTTGGCGGTATTGACGATGGCACCAATATTAAAGTTTCTTCCACCGTTCAGAAAAGTTGTAAAGATCACTTCCGATGATGCAGACCTCTTCCATGGTAATAAATATTTCAACTATTGGAATATTAATAAAATAAAAACATTATTACTTTTGTTTTTTAGTAATTTATTTGTTCTGTATTTGATGTTGACTTGTTGATTAATAATTGATAAGAAATACCAAGGCATGAAAACAAGGCAGCAGTTTGCTACGATTAAATAAAGCCACGCTAATCTTCAAGATTTATAAAATATTACATTGTGAAGTTTCGAAAATGTCTAAAGGTCACGTCATAATACGTAAATAAAAATTAAGAATCAATTTATCTTGCAAATTGTGTACTGATACTGCAATCTATTAACATTGCAAACATACAAGCAGTCATATTTTTGTTTTCTATCCAAGTCCTTTGCATAACATGAGACGGCAATATCAATTATTGACAAATATGTTATAAACCTCTGGTTTGAGTTTCCTTTCTAATTGTTGGATGGTAAACTCTCCAGTGGTCGTTGCAATTTGATTCAAATTCAAGATTTTTTCAAGTTTTGTTCGACGTTGTTGCCTAAAATTTTTTTTTAGTATGAAATAAACATGTGCAAAACCCCCAAAAACTTGTTACTTACGATCGGAACTTATAAAAATCTTGTATTTTCTGATTTTTATGTGGAAATCAGCTTATTACTTGTCTATCAGTACTTTATTTAATTTTACAGAATATTTATACAAAATCGTAGAGGAACATGAATTAAACTTTGATCAATACAACATTCGGGACTTTATTGACGCTTTTCTTCTTGAAATAAAGAAGAGTCCGAAAGATGATTCAGTCTTTAATGTGAGTTATTGCCTGAGTTTTTGAGTATTCAAGTCGCGTTTGTTAACTTTCATCCATAAACAGCAATTTTTTGGGGATATCGCCGAACTTTATATTTCTGTAAAGATTTTAAAATAAAACTTGTTCATATAGAATATGGATCCTTTTTCTTAATTTCTGTTGATGTTGGTAATAGTCTTGTAAGCATTATTGTTTTTTGTTGTTTTAGATAATCCCTTAAATATTCTACTTACACAATAGTTGACAACCCGGTTTCAAATTGTTAGTAATTGACGATAAGATTAGAATTGTAGCTTCCTAAAAATGGGCTCAATTGTACAGTTGCACGTTGAACATCTTCACAGAATACTAGGAAATATAGTTGTTTAAGAAAAGTTTATAGGACTCAGAGTTGATGACTACCACATCTCTAAAATACAATCTCGGAACCGCCACATGATGTGCCATTTATAATTTTGATGACAACACTAAAATTTAGAGTGAAAAACAATTCCAAAAACCCAAAAGAAATTTTGCGACAAATAAAAATAATAGTTTCCTAGCGACAATAACAATCTTTAACCAGAAAAAATTTCAAAGCAATTTGTGCAGTAGTTGGAAGTGTTTGTTTCAGGACAACAACAAAGAAAGAATATTAACAACAACAAACATTTCAAAAAACGATCAATGGGAAAAAAATGAAAAACGGTTCTTTTAACTGATAAATCATGTTGAATTAATGATATATTTTATTCAGAAACGTCAATTAATTCAATACATAGTGGATCTATTTGATGCTGGATCACTAACAACAAGCAGCACTTTATCTTGGGCATTACTTGCGCTTGCTCATTTTCAAGAAAGCCAAAAGAAAATTGCAGAGGAAATTTTCGAAACATTGGGTGAGGGATTATAATTGAAAGCATAAATATTTTTTGCTTGAAATGTTAAAAAGGCTTAAAACAACGTGAAATGTCTAACGTTACCCTCCGGTGCATTTCTTCCCAAAGAATAATTTGTTACCCCGAGGGCATCTTTTATTTGGTGTAGTTTTGCGAATATTCCTTAGATCTTTAATACTATTAAAAACTTATTTAGACACATATTACAATCAAAGCGAACTATATAAAAGTGGAAATGTGACCTGTATATACCACGAGCTAACGATCTTTTAACGGTTGATTAGGTAATAATGTACGAATAATGCACAGTGCACCGTGAGGTAAATAAATAGTTCAAAATAGTGGAAGGGAGAAATTTAACGAAAACTGTTGGAAATTACTGGTCTAGGAAAACTGAGATTAAATTCATGTTGAGGAATGTTCATAGCTCATAAATGTTTTATTTTATAATTGCAAATTTTATACCTCATTTTTGAATCATGAATTATTGAATTCTTTAAAGTTGTAAGTTTATACTAATTGTTCCTAAGTAATTTTGTACTATAAAACCTTCAGACGTGAAAATGCAAATGTGGATATGCTCGATATATTTCCCTTCGTTTCACTCTGGTTATCACGATAATTTTCCATAGGAGAAGACGGAATATCTAGTATGAAACATCGATCGGAAATGCCTTACACTTGCGCTTTCATACAAGAACTATTGAGACATAGAACGTTGGTGCCGCTGAGCATATTTCATAAAACGAACGAAGAGGCGATAATACATGGATATTCTATCCCGAAAAATACCACGGTAGGCTTTGGTAATTTGAGCATTCATAAAGTGATCAATTTTTATAATGCGCTTCTCTTATTTGCAATCAACATAGCATCTAGCAATATTTGGAAGTTACATTATATAATAAATATCACTCATATTTTAACAGTGCGTTGAAGCGCTAAATAAATATTCATTCAGGTTCATCCAAATCTATGGGCTGTTCATTTTGACCCAGAATATTTTGAAAACCCAGAAGAATTTCGACCAGAAAGATTTCTCGACGGTGACGGAAAATTCATCAAATCAAATCATGTGATCCCGTTTTCTGTCGGCCAAAGAGGTTGCCTAGGACAACAGCTGGCCAAAATGGAAATATTCATTATTCTAACAGGGATAGTGCAGAAGTTGAGAGTAGTTCCGGACCCCGAGAAGCCGCTCCCATCTTTTTATATTGGTGGAAATTGTGTAGCAACATATGAGCCTCCACAATATGAAGTCGTTTTTGAACGACGTTGACTTAACTTTTATATATTTTCCATATGTGCTTATATCGTACAGTTGTGATCTTACATTTTTAGCTCAAAATGGCGCGCTTCAGGCTGCAAACCGAATCACAGTCCCATATGGCAAATTATAAACATTTTTAGTAATCAAGTTAAAGATAACATACCTTATTCCGTGACAGCCTTATTTCAAGTACCCCTATGACCAAATTTTCAACTTTCAATTGTGTGATTTGAAAACATTCAATTCAGCGTACTATGTGCCGTGGAAAATTAGTCTGCCGCGAAAGATTCTTGAATGTTCCGCGAGTCTTTTTGAAATTTCAGAAAATAATCTTGTTTGTATTACACATGCATACAACGAGCAAGCTTATGGGACACGAGTGAGCACTATTTATCAGATAACTGTTAACGTTATTGCGTTGGTCTTATAGGTGTAGTAAAAGGGATTGTTACGTCATGATTGTATTGAATTGGTATGTTATAATGTATTTGTAACCAAGACGTTCACCTTCCACCATATCGATTTGCGCGCTTAGATATGCTACCAGGGGCGCCATTCGCTAAACTTCGTAAAAACCCGGGTTTACGATCTCGTAACCGTGTCTCTCAGAATCGTGATAGCGAAATCTCGTTAAATGCGATTCACCAAAGACCTCGTAAGCACTTGACGCACGGTCACTAGAGTTCTCTCGAAATCTTACGCACGGTCGCAGTTGAACAAACTGCACTGACTGATCACTCAGCCGTATCAGTTGTCGCCTGCTTACGGTCGAGCGTGTTTCGCCTTCGCGGTAACCTGTCGGCTTTCTCTGTTTCACATTTGCAGCCTGCGCTTTGAAATTTCGTTCACATAGCAGTGGCGTAATCTATAGACTGACGGATAGGCTACATGGAATAAATGATGAAGTTACAGAGAGAGAAAGATTTATTGCCACAAAACAAATTACATATTGTGAACTACTTGTGTAACAGACAATAAAATCAGTGAATTGCCAAAGCTTGTTAAGATTCCATATTTTTAATTTTTCATTGAGGGTATAGTCCTCTATTAAGGTCCTTTCACTTGCATCTAGCAGATTTTTTTCTTTCGGATACGACATGGAGAGATTGTTGGGGCTTTTCTTCTGAAAGCTTCAATATAGGTAGCCATTTGTGAATCTGTGTTTATATTACTGTAGGCTAATGCTAGAATAAACAAAAAACAATGACTTCAACAACTGAACAATCTCTGAATCTCAACCCTAGTTTAATCTGTAAATGCGGCAGATATCCAACAGTTAAGTTAACGGCACTAGACTACATACACGCTTACCCGAGTAAGGCCTTTTGATACTATGCCAATTTTTACAAAGTATGCTAACGTCTCAACGAGCCTATTTTAATTTGAATCGCTGCTGAGAGCAATCCGAACTGTTAACGAGGCGAAGATTGTCTTCGTTAGCTAGTGAGCTATTCAGCGCGTTAAGGAACTTTCGTAAATACCGATTCTCGGTAAAATGTGAGAAGAAGGCACTTTACGAGACGTCTCATTTGGCGCCAAAAAAATTCTCTCCAATAATTTCTTTCGAATATTTACGAAGCTCTGTGAATACCATGTTTGCTTTTCACGAGAAAGTCGGTGCTTAACTAACACGTTAAGCGGTAACGAAGCTGAAGCTTTGTGAATGGGGCCCAGGGAAGCAACTTTGGACGAGTTTTGGCTGTCTGGTTACAACACTCAACAACATTCAATCATCGTTGCAAAAGTCATCAAAATATTCTTGTCATTTGCATCGCCATGGCTCTGTTAACACGGATTTTCGGCTTTGACTGAAATTGAAAGCAAAAGGTGCGCGACTTCTTGGAATTGACGATGAAAGGCTGGTGTTCTTGGCAACAGTGGGACTCGTTTTAATATTATTTGTTCTTCAAAACAGCCACACCCATCGCATTAACATTTGCATAGATGTAAGTTTGTTCACAGTTAACTATTTTTGTGCAGCCATATTAATTTCATTTTATTAGTGCGCTGCAAGCAAAACAAGTTCGAGAAGCAATGAACACTTGTCATAAACTATTTCGGCGATGCAAGCCATAAAAAATCTCAAATGGGGTTTAATTTAGAAGAGTACATAGTTAAAAGTTTTGGTATGAAATTAAATTAGCTCTCAGTTTTTATCCTTTTAACTGTATTATTTGTCCTTATTTTGCAATTAACTTTTCCTAATATAAGTTTTGAACGAAAGTTTTTTTCGTTGTTTTTTTGACGTTTGGACCCACTGACATTTTGAACCAGCCGTTCCTGCCAACGCAACGACGCGGGACACGAACTGCATTTTACAATACACTGTTCAAAGTGTGGAACTTGAAGTGTTGAAGTTGTTACTCATTGCTGAAACCATTCCTTTGACTATATATTGAAACTCATTATTAATCCCCCACATGTATACAATATTTTGGTTATGCAAAATTTAATGGATACATAGCTAGTGTTATGCGCAAATTGCACTCCCATTTTTGTGCAGTATGAGTAGTTTATAATGTATGCCTGAATATGCATTATTGTAATAATGTTAAACTTAATATTGATAGTATTACTACAGCAACTGTAATGCAAAGTTCCTCCCCAACAACCAAAGATCCCGTTTGATGAGAATTTTTACTCTGAACGAAGACGTGGCCATAGGAATAATATTAACTTTTTATGCATTTCAAATTTCAACAGCATTTGAGAAAATTTACCTGTTTTTCCAGGTGCTACTGACTATAATGACGAGTTATTAGAATTCGATGTGTTTTTGGAATCTTGTAGTAATTCAATATTTCTTATTTGCTATATTTTTTCTTTAATTAGCACAACGGTTCTGTGTATCATTCATTAGTTTTGAAAAAAAGTATGAGCAGTACTTCCGTATGTTGCATTAATGGGACTCCGTCCTCAACTGTTAAGACCACGTTTTTACGAGTAAGTCATTGCATGTCCTACCAACAAACAGCTGTGATTAAAATAATATAATTCATTCCTATCCACATCATGGATGGAATGACTCGAACGCATCAACAAGTAACCACGTGTGAGACTCAACTTTGAACTTAGACTCGACCTGGGACTCGAATTATTCGGGACTCGAGTCGACTCGCGACTTCTACACAACGCTGGGTATTAGTACAACAATTAGTCAGAAATGATTGACATGAGGCCTACGTGAATTTATCCCATAACGCTCGGAAGATAGTGAAGTTATAATTATAACTCAGTTAAGTATATAATAATTCATATATAATCTATAATTCCTATTATTCTTAATCATAATAAAAATATATAGCGTATACATTGAGTAAAGAGATTCTCCGTACTTGGTGTTTGTTAATAAAATAAGAGACATTAATTTAATGTCTGATGAATTCTTATTTTAAAGGCCAAAAGAACAAAAGCTGCAAATATTGAAACATAATAAAAACTATGGATTTATCTTCTTAAACAATTTGCAATAGGAAATATTTGAATTTTGCAAGATTTTCATTTTGAAATGCGAATTATTGCAAATGTTGTGCTTGTTCATTCAACTGACATGTTCAGACTTGATTAGATTACAAGATGAACATTATCAAAATTGAAGTGCAATTAACACAGTGTACGCCAATTTGAGTCTGACGTATCCTTAATAACACGTTTTAATATGATTTAGTAGACAAAAAAAAAAATACATTGTTCTCAGTTCTACAAAACGGTAATTCATTAAAGTCCCTTTCGAAAGTCTTTATAATTAAGCTTAATCTTTGATTGATTTCCTTTGGAATTGATTGTGGTTATGTACGTGGTACATGGAGTTTTAAAATGAAGCGAAAGAATCAAGCGCATTACGAAAAGTTGAATTTACATCGCACTATTCGTTCTACTAAATAAAAAATATATTAATGCTTATTGTCTAACATTTGTTTACTCCTTATGTGCGCAATATACAATACGCATTGTCAAAATTATAATGCTACAAAAACGCTTGACACCGTACGAGTCTGATGTATCTCTATGGTGTATTAATATGTTTGACACATACCAAAATGTTACATAATCTGTTGTTCTTCAGAACTAAATTTATTTATATTCCCCTAATTACATAATTAATTATCCATATTTTTTTTACACGAAGTTTACATATACATCATTTTGCTCAATCATTTTTGTTGTGGTGTTGTTCTCGATAAATAACGTTTTTATTCGAAAATAATGAGTCAATCAGTTTATGAGTTATACACCAAAATATTGAGGGAAATCGCTAGAATTATATTACTTTTTTTTCAATTTCCATGAGAGCCGGTATTAGAACAAAAATTTTGCTGCTCTTTTTATAATTGGAGGAGAACACATTACACTTCCAGAATTGCTCGATCGCCACTATATTCTGAGTTTGAAGTCGTTTTTGAACGACGCTGATTGACTTGTGCTATACCGTGCTATGCACGAACATCACAAATGTTTATTTCACCTGGCTTCTATCACATTATAGTGCTGAAAAAAAAACAGAACTAATTTTCCTAATTACTGCTACGAAAATTCAAAAAATAATACAGTTCTTTACTTTCTGTTTGTGTATGATTGTACCCAAAAGTTTCAATAATTCAAG
This sequence comes from Styela clava, assembly GCF_964204865.1. Lineage (NCBI taxonomy): Eukaryota > Metazoa > Chordata > Ascidiacea > Stolidobranchia > Styelidae > Styela > Styela clava. Next base: position 23,772,332 of record NC_135250.1, read on the forward strand.
ATGTTTTGAAAGTCTTCCAGAACAATTGAAATTTTTCTTTGCTTTGGATTTGTTTCAAAGGACCTCTTTCATTTGTAATATTACGAGTATAATTGAAATCCGAGTTGATGTAACAATTTTTAAATTTGTTATCTGTAAATAACTACCCAGCAATGAATCCCACCATTTCGGCAAGATTTGGTTATTTATCCCACTACATAGTGGTACCAAATTTTGATTTGGAATATTAAAAATCATTTTATAAATATTGTATTTGGTTTAGATTCCAATTTTTTAAGTCATTATGTCTTATGATAGGGTAAAAAAATCATTTTTAAAAACATATTTTTGTATGTATAAGGAAAAGTATTAGTCGTAACTTATATTAAATGCTATATTTGAAAACTGTTACTTTTTGTTCACTTAAAATCATAGATTTTTCAATACAGATAAGGATGGTCCTTGAAATTTAATTTATCAAACTGAATGTTTGGCGCCATATTATATCAACTGGGTTAAATTGATACTAAAGTAGGATTTATGATTGTTATCATATTCTTCGCCGGACATCTTCAGTGTCGTTCAATTGAATTTTGACATAACATTAAAATTAAGGTTAATTTCTTAAGTATCAATGGTAGCTTACATCCCTCCCTCCAATACTGATCCTATTTTTAGTGAGGATTTGGTATTTTGCTCCATGCAAATATAGAAGGCACATACAAATATAGAAAATTATATTTTATTAAAATGTGACATGTATCATGTACCTTAAAACAGAACACAGTCTAAAGCCAACAAGGATTACGAGAGTAATTACAGAGGTTTCTGATCCGATCATTAAAATTGCTCCAAGTGCTGAACACATAGGTCCACTTCTCCATTGTCTGCTTTCTCGGCAATAATTGCCACTTAGCATAACGTTTTCAATGCAAATAGAACAGTTATGAATCTAAATACAAAATGCATTATTATCATACTCAAAGAATTTATAATATATATAATAATCTGCAAATTGAATCTCACCCCTACAAGCAAATCAGAAAGTGAAAGATTCAGAAGCAACATTCTGTTTATCACTTCATTTGTTTTCAATGATTGTCTCTGGTGAATTAAGCCACGAATTCTTGATCCAGCAACTATAAGGTTCCCCAATATGGCGATGCCACCTACAGATACAAAAAATCAGTGTTAGCAGTTGATAATTCTATATTTATTTGATAACACATGATGCATGGTGTGTTTTAATATCATGTTGCTTCTATTATGGATATTTAAAATACAACTATCAATTTTTCACGCGTTGTTGGCCCAACGAGTTCTACTAACGCTTGTGCATTTGTTTGCTGCACAGGATTTCAATGATCTTTCTCAATGTATTTGAATTGTAATTGTTCCCCATTGTATTGCCCTTTAAACATTAAAAATATTATACTTATAAAAAATCTGTTTTAGTGTGGACCTGCCAATAACTTGCTAATCCAAGATATCACGAGCAAAGAAGTGTTTTTTTATTAAAGACATCGTGTCAGAGAAGGCACTTGTGATACACTCCTCCAAATATTCATCGTTTCCACTCTGACAATCTTCACTGCCGTCACAAACCTTGTAAACGAATATTGAAAATACATCAATCAATTTTAACATAATATATATTTTGCAGACCAAATTTTACTAGATGGAAATTTTATTACGTGATATTTATCTGATCTGCTAAACTTGAAGTATTCCAAATGACTTCAATGCATCGAAGTTAGACTTGCATCTCCATGTGGTTGCTTAACAATATCAAGCAACTTTCGCCGCTGTTTATTCATGCGAACTAGATAGCAAAGCTCAAATATGTGGTAGTAGCCACGAAATCTATCAAATATTTCACAATACCGGTACGATTCCGTCGGTTTCCCGACTTCGACTGCCATTAGAACGCAACGAACGCGAACGCGGAACTGCCACAGTGTGCGCAGTGTTAAATTTTGATGACGTCATTGCACTAAAATTCTCGTTGAAATTGAATCCCATAAATCCCACAGTGATTTTCAAAATGAATCAAAGTTATAGACGTCTAGCTGCATACAAAAATATTTTATCACTGAAAATTTCAAATCAATTGATCGTATAGTAAAAGGGAAAAGCGATTTTTTTCACAACAACAAGAAAAAGAAGAATACTAACGACAAAAACAACAATATAATCTATAGATCGATTTCAAGTCCAACAAGGAGGCATATATTAGGTTTTTTGGTGAATATAGGCATACGTGAAGAAATTAAACAAAAAATATTAAGAACGATAATTTTCTAGCAATTTCATCCATCAATTTTTTCTGCAAAAACGATCTCCTTCACAACAACTATAACAACAATTTAGCAAAATGATCAATAGAGCCATTTGGTGTCCAATAAAAAGTTAAGATAAATATAGAAACAACTGGTATATTTCAGAATGGTGTAAAAGATTTATTTTTCACATTTGCGTGAAGACTTTTTGCTGTGAATGCTCGCCTGAATGTTTACAGTTGGTATTGATCATGTAGAATACGGCTTCAAATTTCTCGGAATAGAGCCGCATCATTTTAGGACGATAACAAAACGTTTTTTTGCGTTGCGCCTTCCGTGGGCGTTTTCATTATATGTCAGCTTTAAGTTCACGGATTTCATATTGACTGGAAAAGTACTGAGATAAATTTTGTGCTTTTCGTTTATCTGGCCGTGGTCGTTTGCTGGGAGGCATCCACAGCTTGGGCGGGTATTTGTCCAAATGCAACGGGGGGACAAGTCATTAACTTGAAAAATATATAGTTTATACCACTATTTAATACGCGAGAAAAACTCACTTTCCTTGTGTTTACTTTCAATAAATATATAAGTCTACAAAAAATTATTTAAATGCAATAAGACTTTTTTTTAATACAAAATAGAATGTGACTAGTGGCTAATGATTTTTTTTTTTAAATTACTTTGATTCGTGATGACTGAGTCACTTGCACCTTAACCAAAACTTTGTTTTGGAACATATTTGAATTAGCGTGTATATAAGAAGAATCATTGGCAAATATTTTTAAATCACTATTTTTATGAAGAAAATTGTAAAATCTGTATCATGTCTCAGATTGTTCGTATGCGTTTGATGACAGCATCTACGTCAATGATAAAGGCATTATTTGACACGTGCTACTACTTACAATTGTTGCAAACCGGCGCTTATCACAGCGATAATATATCTGCATTCTGGCATTACTTGAGTAATGCTTACTTGAATTGTTGGGGCACAGGCGAAATTTAGAAATGCTTGTTGACTTTTTTTTATTTTATATCGATACAGCAGATCGTGCTCTTGTTTCCGACAGAATGCAGATATTTTGTCTCATATCCAAGCTACAGTCTGTATAACTGTCTCGAATGTAAGCATCCATATTTTTTTCACACGAAGTTTACATATACATCATTTTGCTCAATCATTTTTGTTGTGGTGTTGTTCTCGATAAATAACGTTTTTATTCGAAAATAATGAGTCAATCAGTTTATGAGTTATACACCAAAATATTGAGGGAAATCGCTAGAATTATATTACTTTTTTTTCAATTTCCATGAGAGCCGGTATTAGAACAAAAATTTTGCTGCTCTTTTTATAATTGGAGGAGAACACATTACACTTCCAGAATTGCTCGATCGCCTCTATATTCTGAGTTTGAAGTCGTTTTTGAACGACGCTGATTGACTTGTGCTATACCGTGCTATGCACGAACATCACAAATGTTTATTTCACCTGGCTTCTATCACATTATAGTGCTGAAAAAAAAACAGAACTAATTTTCCTAATTACTGCTACGAAAATTCAAAAAATAATACAGTTCTTGAACTTCTGTTTGTGTATGATTGTACCCAAAAGTTTCAATAATTCAAGATGTTTTGAAAGTCTTCCAGAACAATTGAAATTTTTCTTTGCTTTGGATTTGTTTCAAAAGACCTCTTTCATTTGTAATATTACGAGTATAATTGAAATCCGAGTTGATGTAACAATTTTTAAATTTGTAATCTGTAAATAACTACCCAGCAATGAATCCCACCATTTCGGCAAGATTTGGTTATTTATCCCACTACATAGTGGTACCAAATTTTGATTTGGAATATTAAAAACATTTTATAAATATTGTATTTGGTTTAGATTCCAATTTTTCAAGTCATTATGTCTTATGATAGGGTAAAAAAATCATTTTTAAAAATATATTTTTGTATGTATAAGGAAAAGTATTAGTCGTAACTTATATTAAATGCTATATTCGAAAACTGTTACTTTTTGTTCACTTAAAATCATAGATTTTTCAATACAGATAAGGATGGTCCTTGAAATTTAATTTATCAAATTGAATGTTTGGCGCCATATTATATCAACTGGGTTAAATTGATACTAAAGTAGGATTTATGATTGTTATCATATTCTTCGCCGGACATCTTCAGTGTCGTTCAATTGAATTTTGACATAACATTAAAATTAAGGTTAATTTCTTAAGTATCAATGGTAGCTTACATCCCTCCCTCCAATACTGATCCTATTTTTAGTGAGGATTTGGTATTTTGCTCCATGCAAATATAGAAGGCACATACAAATATAGAAAATTATATTTTATTAAAATGGGACATGTATCATGTACCTTAAAACAGAACACAGTCTAAAGCCAACAAGGATTACGAGAGTAAATACAGAGGTTTCTGATCCGATCATTAAAATTGCTCCAAGTGCTGAACACATAGGTCCACTTCTCCATTGTCTGCTTTCTCGGCAATAATTGCCACTTAGCATAACGTTTTCAATGCAAATAGAACAGTTATGAATCTAAATACAAAATGCATTATTATCATACTCAAAGAATTTATAATATATATAATAATCTGCAAATTGAATCTCACCCCTACAAGCAAATCAGTAAGTGAAAGATTCAGAAGCAACATTCTGTTTATCACTTCATTTGTTTTCAATGATTGTCTCTGGTGAATTAAGCCACGAATTCTTGATCCAGCAACTATAAGGTTCCCCAATATGACGATGCCACCTACAGATACAAAAAATCAGTGTTAGCAGTTGATAATTCTATATTTATTTGATAACACATGATGCATGGTGTGTTTTAATATCATGTTGCTTCTATTATGGATATTTAAAATACAACTATCAAATTTTCACGCGTTGTTGGCCCAACGAGTTCTTCTAACGCTTGTGCATTTGTTTGCTGCACAGGATTTTAATGATCTTTCTCAATATATTTGAATTGTAATTGTTCCCCATTGTATTGCCCTTTAAACATTAAAAATATTATACTTATAAAAAATCTGTTTTAGTGTGGACTCGCCAATAACTTGCTAATCCAAGATATCACGAGCAAAGAAGTGTTTTTTTATTAAAGACATCGTGTCAGAGAAGGCACTTGTGATACACTCCTCCAAATTTTCATCGTTTCCACTCTGACAATCTTCACTGCCGTCACAAACCTTGTAAACGAATATTGAAAATACATCAATCAAATTTAACATAATATATATTTTGCAGACCAAATTTTACTAGATGGAAATTTTATTACGTGATATTTATCTGATCTGCTAAACTTGAAGTATTCCAAATGACTTCAATGCATCGAAGTTAGACTTGCATCTCCATGTGGTTGCTTAACAATATCAAGCAACTTTCGCCGCTGTTTATTCATGCGAACTAGATAGCAAAGCTCAAATATGTGGTAGTAGCCACAAAATCTATCAAATATTTCACAATACCGGTACGATTCCGTCGGTTTCCCGACTTCGACTGCCATTAGAACGCAACGAACGCGAACGCGGAACTGCCACAGTGTGCGCATTGTTAAATTTTGATGACGTCATTGCAATAAAATTCTCGTTGAAATTGAATCCCATAAATCCCACAGTGATTTTCAAAATGAATCAAAGTTATAGACGTCTAGCTGCATACAAAAATATTTTATCACTGAAAATTTCAAATCAATTGATCCTATAGTAAAAGGGAAAAGCGATTTTTTTCACAACAACAAGAAAAAGAAGAATACTAACGACAAAAACAACAATATAATCTATAGATCGATTTCAAGTCCAACAAGGAGGCATATATTAGTTTTTTTGGTGAATATAGGCATACGTGAAGAAATTAAACAAAAAATATTAAGAACGATAATTTTCTAGCAATTTCATCCATCAATTTTTTCTGCAAAAACGATCTCCTTCACAACAACTATAACAACAATTTAGCAAAATGATCAATAGAGCCATTTGGTGTCCAATAAAAAGTTAAGATAAATATAGAAACAACTGGTATATTTCAGAATGGTGTAAAAGATTTATTTTTCACATTTGCGTGAAGACTTTTTGCTGTGAATGCTCGCCTGAATGTTTACAGTTGGTATTGATAATGTAGAATACGGCTTCAAATTTCTCGGAATAGAGCCGCATCATTTTAGGACGATAACAAAACGTTTTTTTGCGTTGCGTCTTCCGTGGGCGTTTTTATTATATGTCAGCTTCAAGTTCACGGATTTCATATTGACTGGAAAAGTACTGAGATAAATTTTGTGCTTTTCGTTTATCTGGCCGTGGTCGTTTGCTGGGAGGCATCCACAGCTTGGGCGGGTATTTGTCCAAATGCAACGGTGGGACAAGTCATTAACTCGAAAAATATATAGTTTATACCACTATTTAATACGCGAGAAAAACTCACTTTCCTTGTGTTTACTTTCAATAAGTATATAAGTCTACAAAAAGTTATTTAAATGCAATAGGACTTTTTTTTATTACAAAATAGAATGTGACTAGTGGCTAATGATTTTTTTTTTAAATTACTTTGATTCGTGATGACTGAGTCACTTGCACCTTAACCAAAACTTTGTTTTGGAACATATTTGAATTAGCGTGTATATAAGAAGAATCATTGGCAAATATTTTTAAATCACTATTTTTATGAAGAAAATTGTAAAATCTGTATCATGTCTCAGATTGTTCGTATGCGTTTGATGACAGCATCTACGTCAATGATAAAGGCATTATTTGACACGTGCTACTACTTACAATTGTTGCAAACCGGCGCTTATCACAGCGATAATATATCTGCATTCTGGCATTACTTGAGTAATGCCCACTTGAATTGTTGGGGCACAGGCGAAATTTAAAAATGCTTGTTAACTTTTTTTTATTTTATATCGATACAGCAGATCGTGCTCTTGTTTCCGACAGAATGCAGATATTTTGTCTCATATTCAAGCTACAGTCTGTATAACTGTCTCGAATGTAAGCAAAGCTTCTCATTCCAGTTTGATTTAGTGAAGCACCAAGATGAAAATGAAGAGGCTTCTTTGTCTAACTCTGGCTGTTTGGTTCGAAATATCTGCAACTGAAGCAAGCATTTGCCCGAACGCAACTGATGGTCAAGTCATTGATTGGGAAAAGGTAGTCTACATGTTTCTTTTACAGTCATTTTATACTTATATAATACCGTCATAAATACGATCTAATAGGTATTCAATCTATGATATTCACTTCAAAAAATAAATAAAAATGTCTTTCACTAATGAAACAACGAAACATTTTTTTTTCACGAAGCAGATTCATCTGGTACTACGTCTAGTTTTAGGGTATTATATTAGGGTATTCACTATCAAAGACTTTATTAATCTATTATAATAAATTCGTATCACTCTACCTTTTTGTAGCAATATCCTGGTCATGTCTCTTGGTAGATAGTATTAAACTAAGCATTTAATACATCTAAGTCATAAATGTTCTGTTTGCAAATGAGTTTGAAAAAAAATAAAAAATACTAAATCTCGAGCCAAAAACCACTAATTTAGAATACTTAACCCAACCCAATTTGTTCTAATTTGAATGAAACATTAAATTTGAAATGTTCCTGACAATTTTTATCTATCTTGTTGAACACGTCAGTGTACATAACGATCGTTTTCAATATGATGTAGTTGTTGTTGGTATTATTCTTCCCTTCCGTCATGATGAAATCGCTTTTCTCTTGGAATACTGGACCAATTGCTTCGGAAATTTCAGTAGTTGAATATTGATTTTTTTGCCTGAAGGCTATTACTTTTATTTATTTCAAACATTTTTGTGTACTTTAAGAGATTCGTTTTTTGAGTGCGAAGATGAGATCAGAATAAAAAAAGCGGCACCTTGTGGCGATTTCGCGTGGACAGCTGAGAAGCGAACGTAATTCTCGCTTCGCTAAGATTTGTTTGTGGGGAACGGTGATCTGCGCGTTACCGGTAACTGGTGTTATAGTATAGTGTGACTCGGATCGCTTGTGTTACTACACTAATGAGTTAGACGTGTCCATATATTTAAGCATAGCTCTCTTGTATTTATTGTGCCTATTAATTTGTGTTTGTGTTTTTCTTATTGACATTCGGTCTGGAGTAATAAACTAATTAAAATAAACTAATTAAATTGAATTCTTTGCATTTTAGTTGGGAAGTTTGAACACATATTGGTATGATGTCATCGACATTCCAAAACCAGCCACCGATGTTGATTGCTGGGATTGGAAAAACATTTACCCCGTGCAGGATGGATTAAAGGCTACATTAGTCCAATACGTTGAAGGGTAAGAAAATCCGCTCATTGTTGACCAACTGCTGCTTGTCCATGAAAAATAATAGGTTCTATATGCAGATGATACTTGTACCAAATGCAAAGTTTAATGACAAATTATATAGATGTAAGCTATCCCAAAATATTTTTATGCAT